>NC_134137.1:352147500-352772500 GCF_033958435.1 Carettochelys insculpta
TGAAGTGATGCGGACTCTGGGGAGAAAATGGACATACCTAAATGTGAAAAACTGGAGAGGAGGAACAGGGGATGCTGACTGCACTCAACACTTTGTATGCAGTGGAGCACTCATTCTGGTGCCACGGAACAAGTTGATTGCTGGGACTGCATTGTTCTGTGGGTATGGGATGATAGCAGTGGCTAAAAAACTTCCACATGTAAGACCATTTCAGTGGAACTTTGGGCATTTTCTTTCCCCTCCCTGAAGCACAGCAATACCATAATGAGACCTGCTCGGACTGTCCAGGAGCAAGTGTCAATAGCTCTATGGATGCTTGGAGCATCAGACAGCTACTGGTCAGGGGGCAATTAGTTCAGAGTGGGGAATCTACAGTGTGCCTACTGTAATCCAGTTAGTGAAGGCAATTGATTGCCTTCTGTTCTGAAGGACAGTGACTCTGGGAAAGGCGCAGGACATAGTGGATGGTTTTGCAGCAGGGGGATAGATGGAATGCACATCTTCATCTTGGCACCAGGCCACTTTCCCACAGAGTACATAAAAAGCAAGTTCCATGGTGTTGCCGGCATTGGTTAATCACAACAGTTGTTTCACCAACATCAATGTGGGATTGTCAGGAGAGGTGTATGAGCACATCTTTAGGAACAGCTTTGGTCTGTTCAGAATTCTGCAGAATGGAATTTTCTCCCCACACCAGTAAATCACCATTGGAGGTGTGGAGATCCAGTGGTGACCCAGCTTATGCCTTGGTCACTTAGCTCATGAAGCCATACACAGGCAGCCTGGACCGCGGTAAGGAGCGGATCGAATACAGGCTGAGAAAGTATAGAATGGTAATAGAATGTGCATTTAGCCATTTAAAAACCAGGTTCAGAAGCTTCCTGACTCTCTCAGACCTCAGAGAGGGCAACATTTCACCTTGTGGTGGCAGCCTGCTGTGTGGACTTCCTGCTCTCTGGCTATGTCCGCAATAAAGCGATTATCTTCCAGCAAGTCTTCTGTTAACAGATCGCATCCACGAAAGCGGATTGAAAGAGCCATCTGCTCTTGTTGACAGAGAGGGGCCAGACTGCCCTGCCACACTCTGAACAGAACAGCCAACTGGAACCTCAGAAAACAGGGTTGCCCAGTGAACCAGAAGATCTGTCTACCAACAGAGAGCTGCTCAGAGTATCTATGTGGCTTTTTTTGTTGACAGAAACTGTCAACAAAGGCATTATTCCTCATTGCGGAGAAGCAGAATGCTGTTGGTGGAAGTGCTGAGTTTTGTTGTCAGACTGTTGACAGGCACATTTTGCGTGTAGTCGCTCCACGAGTTTTGTTGACAAAACTCTCTAGTGTAGATGTAGCCTCTGAGTGCTCTGCTCACAATCTGCTTTCCTCTCCACTGGCATGGCTCTCTTCCATGCATTGAACCATGCCCTGTCTGTGTGGGCAACTTCTATCCGGTCTAGGAACAGTGTTGATTTTCTTCTTTGGATGTGTGACACTCTAACAGCTGGAGGGGGACATTGAGTGGTGGTCAATGAGCCTGCTGTTGCACACACTGCAATAAAATAAGTGAAGGCCAGACATTTTACTGTAGATGAGAAGTTTAACACACACAAGTAATCTTGAAAGAACCTATGTGGAACACAGTAAACACGTGTTACACGTGAGGACAAAATTTAGCTTTTAAGCATCCTCTGTGCAGCAGGTACTACACAAAGCTCTCAAGGGAACTGCATCACTCAATTCGCTTACAGTCATGGTAAGGCACAGACGGGAATTCTTTCAAGGTGTGATTTATTTTTGGGGTCTTAGCTCTTCATTTTATCAGAGCAAGTTGGTGGGAGTATGGCAAACCTTTTTGCTGATGAGTTGCTTAAGTTTATTGAAACATTATCTCTGGCTGTGTAAGACTCCTCAGAATTCAGTATATGGCATGATGTGGCCGTTCCGGCTTTGTAAGAAGGGTAGGATTAGAGTTTGTATCTTTTTGCTTCAGACGCATAGGTCCTTGTTAATTGAGGTAAAGGGGAACCTCTTCCAGATATTAATGAGTATACTGCAGAAGGCACTGTGTACTTACAAACTAATCAGACCATTGCAGCATTGTATTAAATCTTGACACTTATTCAGTAAGTGTTAATGTGAATCCATTCTTAAAGTTTTTGTGTATATAAAACTGTATGTTGCAGCTTACTTTTAATGCATAAAGGTTTGTATGTGTTACCCTGCATACAATGAAAATACTTTGGAAAGTAAGTCTTGTGCCAAAATCTGAGTTGGAGGCTGGATTGCGAGCTACAACAGTGCAGTGCAAACACCTGTTCTCACTTCCAACTGATGCAAATAAGAAGCAGCCTGCATCATCTCTGTTAAATGTAAACACACTTGACTTAGCAATTTGAACTGAGTGGAGTGGTAGGCACCAAAGTTTTACATAGGACTGCATTTCAAAAAAAAATCCACATTTTATAAGTTGTTCTTTCACAGTCAAAAATTGCACTACAGTACTTGTATATAGTTAACTGGAAAATACTTCTTCCTCTGTTTACCTTATTTAAAGTGCAAATATTTATAATAAAATGTATAGTAAGTATTCTATATTTTGTATTATAATTGAGGTCAGTATACCTTGAAAATGTAGAAAAACATCAAACATACAGTACTTATAAATTGAAAATAGAATTACTACTGCAATTAATTGCAGTTAACTTTTTAATTTGAGGGGTTTTTAGTTAATTACTTGAGTTAATTGCAATTAATTCACAGTACTGGTTTTGATATTTAGAACTCTGGTGGGTATTTTCACTATTCAAATCCACTACCACTTAAGTTTTCCCTCTCGGAAGTGCTTTTATCTAAAGCTTTAATTCATAGAATTTTAATTCCTAAAACTGTACACTACAGCATTTGTGCTGGAGAGCAAAGCAATGTCTAGAAGCTTTTTGGTTGTTTGACGGTTTATGATGCCCAAACTCACTGAACTTGTCTATTTAGGTCAAAATGAAAGGCATTGAATGTGGGTATTTTTTACAACTATTTTAATCCTTTGCTATCCAGGTTGGTTAGGATCCCAGGCCTTTTTATTTTGGCCAGGAACCCTGGTAGGAAGGGACCTCTGAAACTTAATATTCATTGACATATTGCGTGCTTCTGTATCCCTTGAATTACCCTAACCAGGACATAGTTATCGTATATGTTTCTTCTATGAAGAGTTGGACTCCTGCATGTATGCTTTACTATGGCAAAAGAATAGTGACTTGCTCGCTCGCTCGCGCTCGCTCGCTCTCTCTCTCTCTCAAAAAAAAAAACAAAAAACCACATGCACAAAAACCAGCCCCCAGTAAACAAAACAACTTAATGAAACTTGTGGTGAATATGTCAAATCGTTTAAGGAACATTCAGGACCTATTAAATCTGGATCAAATGGGCATTGAGGTGCCTAGACTCTTGGCAAATGGACTCTTTCAGGTGCCTAGACGTTTGCATTTTACCTGGACACTTCTGTCCGACTTTAAATCGGAGTGTGGAAGAAAAAAATCTGTTTGTTCATAGTGAGCGAATGCAGTAAACTCCTGCAGAAGTCAGTGTTTTCAGCTTAAAGCCACCTGCATTTGCAGCTGTGAAGGCAACCTTGCAGATGTAAGCTCAGAGCTGTAGTGTTTTGGTGAAGAAGCAATCTGTACCCATGGGAGGGTTTATCCTGGTAGCATAGGTATCCTATTTCCTTGAGAGGTGATAGGTATAGTGGGAAGAGAAGTCTTCCCATTGTCACTGATGTAGATTGTTTATACCCATGAGTGCCCAAACTATACCAGCTTAATTTCCTACTGTATATTTGGCATAAGACTTCAGAGAGCTCCTTCCCTTCTGCTGCTGGTTGTAGTTCTGCTCTGTCAATCTGCAGCAAAGTGCTAACTGACGCTCTTTTCTGTGCTGCTGTTCAAAACCTTGTAGGAAGCAATTAGCATAACAAGAATCACACCAGCTGCCCACTATCCTGAGTTGATTCACTACCCTTCCTTGAATCAAATTCAAGATTTTTGGCCTTCCTTCAAGTACCTCTGTTGCACAGCTCCACTTCACATCTTGGAGTTTGTCCCCTTTTATGTCCCTCTCATTCAGCTCCTTGCCAACTCTGTTCCACCAGTTTCAGTACCCTTTTTGTTTGTCATAGGTATTACTTCTGTGCAACCACTTATGCTTGCATTATCCTGTTCCATACCTATTTAACTCAATGATCTGGCTAGACACATTATATTCTTAAATAAATAAATTTTGGTCCTGAGACGTGAAGGGGAGACTAGTCCTCTATCATGAACATGCGGGACTGCATCATCAAGATACATACATATTTTAGAGTAGCTGCACTCTCTCTTTATCATTGTCCTTTCTTTCCCCTCACCGCCCCCCCCCCCCCCCGCCCCCCAACCACACCTGTACACTTGGATGGCTGGGACTAATTAGAATTTAAGACAAGTGATATTCAAACAATGTCCTTACTTTTTGTGGGACACCTAGGATGGGTAAATGTCCTAAAAATGTTCAAAATTGATCTGAGTCCTCCAAGTGTAGGTTGCAAACCTCAGTAAAGTCTTTTGTGGAGTGGTTTACTACTACTACTTAAACCCTTGTACTCTGCGTGGAGCATAGGTCATCTACAAGTCTCCACTTCACTTCACTTCACTTCACTTCACTCTGTCTTGGAACAAAACTTCTGGCTGACTCCGGAGTACCTCAGTTGTTGTCCTTCAGTCTCAGATCTTCTCCCCTTTGTCTGAGGTTTTCCTCTTTTTTGTGTTTTCCTTGTGGGTTCCTGTGAGCCGATGCCCAGGTGCCAGCTAAAGGTCTGGTGAGGCAAAAAAAGGGGCGGGGGGGGGCTGATGCTACACCAGCAGCTATGCTAAGCAGCCAGGGCAGGCTGGGTTCTTTGGTTTGTGTTTAGTTTGGGTACAGCAGCAAGAGGAAAATTACACTTAGAGAGGCTTTAACAGTTACTTTTTATTTATACAAAGATAGAAACAATTTAACTAAGACAAATGATTAAAGTACAAGTTAGTACTCGTGGTTCTTAAAGGGGAAACAACACAATTTAGCTTGAGAAAAGTTTTAGACAAACTAGCTAGCTTAAACTAATACAATTAATGTGTACAGAAGAAAGGCCTGTTGCAGGTGTGATTTTTACCCCTGCCTCTTAGACCTGGTGGAACCAGAGTCTTTCCCTCAATTCCTATAGGAAAGAAGTTTAATACAGGTGTAATTCTTACCCCTGCCTCCTAGATCCAGTGTGACCCAGATTCTCTCAATCCCTCGGGAAGAAGTAGATACGAACCAGGCGTCCCCAGTCTCGGGAGTTAATTCCAGACCTGGCCAGCAGGTGTAGGTGATTGAAACTGAAAGGGGGGGTGGTCTGCCAAGCCCCTTTATACTGCTTTTGTCACGTACGCTTCTTCCTGGTCTTAAGTGGCCAATTGGGAGGAATGTTTTGAACCCCAGGTTTCCCAGGGAAGATGCAAGGCTCAATTTGCACCTGTGAATTGTGGACAATTGGGCACCTTTGGAGGTGATGGGCGGGGTTCCCCAATCTTCCTGGGGAAGTGATCAAGGCTGGGGAAGTGATCAAGGCGTGTCAATTACTGAGATCAGCCAGAAGGGCGGCCATTAGCTAGCCCATCCACTGTCTGGTTTTTGTGTATAGTAGAGAGGCTGGGCGAGACAGCACACCTGTGTTCCCAGGACATCAAAGGCCGCCTGTCTCCCCTGCTTATTTCTCTCTCTCTCTCCCAGTGGGGGGGAGAAGAAGAAAAAAAAAAAAAAAAAAGGCCAAATGGGGGGTTCATGTCTGGCTACAGTTCCATGTGACAGCTTGATGGACTATGCTGCATGATGGTTTGCTGAGTAGTAGTAGGCATCCTTCAGTCTGCATAGACTATGGATCGCGCCCTTAAAAGTTTCAATTGAAGACTTCATTTACAGCGTCTATTGTGACTATAAAGACCCACACGAGAGTGACAGTCCTTGCTGCATCTCTTGCAGATGTAGTGGGTGTCTGGCAAGTCCTTATTGCGCTTTCTGTGCGCTCGCTTCTCCTCTGCTAGCTGTCTGATCTTCAACTCGCCCTTCTGAAGGCCCTTGTGTAACCCCTGCCTCCATCTTCTGCGGTCGTCTGCTAGTTCTTCCCAGTTGTCCAGCTTGATGTCTACCTCTCTGAGGTCTCTCTTGCAGACATCTTTGTAACGCAACTGGGGGCGTCCGGGGGGTCTTTTGCCAGAGGCTAGCTCACCATACGGGATGTCTTTTGGAATCCTTCCATCGTTCATCCTGTGGACATGGCCAAGCCAGCAGAGCTGACGCTGCCTGAGGAGGGTGTGCATGGTTGGGATTCCAGCTTGCTCGAGGACGGCTGTGTTGGTAACTCTGTCCTTCCATGATATTCCAAGGATGCGCCTGAGGCAGTGCAAGTGGAAGACGTTCAGCCTCTTTTCCTGGCGGGCATACAGGGTCCAAGTCTCGCTGCCATAAAGGAGGGTGCTGAGGATGCAGGCTCTGTAGACTTGCATTTTGGTGTGAGTGTACAGCTTGTTGTTATTCCACACACTCTTGCTGAGTCTGGACAGAGTTGTGGCCGCTTTTCCGATCGTCCTGTTTAGCTCAGTGTCCAACGACAGGGTGTCAGTGATGGTGGACCCGAGGTAAACGAACTCGTGGACGAGCTCTAACATATAGTTGTCAATGCTGATTGATGGGGATTCAGCAACATCCTGACCGAGTACGTTTGTCTTCTTTAGGCTGATGGTAAGCCCAAAGTCCTTGCACGCTTTGGAGAACTGATCCAGCAGTTTTTGAAGCTGGTCCTCTGTGTGAGACACTACAGCAGCATCGTCTGCGAACAGCAACATGGTTTGCTGAGTGTGGCCTAGCCATCCCCACTTTCTTCTCTTGATTTCAATGTCAATTCAGTTCTTGTCCTGCTCTGTTCCAAAGCTCCTCACTTGTGACAAAGTCTTGCCATTTGATGTGAAGGATGTGCCTCAGGCATCTGTTTATGAATGTCTATAGCTTGTGATTTGAAGACTTTTTTTAGTGCGCCAAGCCTTGCAGCCGTACAAGGGCATACTTTTCACATTTGTTTTGAAGATCCACAGTTTCACCTTCAGAGAGATTATTTTTGAGCACCATATGGTGGCTTACACATGACAAAAAAGGCTGTTGGATTTTGGCAGTCTTGCTTGAAGTTTTAACATGGTGTACAAGGACAGCAATATACTTAGTCGTGTGTTCAAGCATAGGGTTTGAAAGAGCATTAAAAGGGAAACTTATGCTCTGGGCAGTAAGTAGTAGCACACCTGTTCCTTTCATGAATAAGGAAGGGGAAAGTGATATAAAATTTGAGTGTGGATTTGCTTGCTAAAAGGAATTTTCTTAATATCAGTTCTTGTACAATTTTTCAAATTCTCCCCTCTTCCCTAAATAAAGTATGCTACATAGAACGGTTGCTTGAGTGGAACTCCCCACTGTACATAACCTTCACAGTCTTCGAAAAAGCCTTTGAAAGCATTGATAGAGACACTTTTGTGGAAACTGCTGCAACACTGTGGTGTCCCATCCAAAATTGACTTGATTCATTCAACGTATGAACCTTCAACATGCCAAGTTGTTAATAATGGTGTCTTGACAGAATCCTTCAGCATAATGTCAGGAGTGCCCCAAGGGTGCCTATTGTCACCTGTCCTGTTCTTGATCACAATGGGCTGGATTATGAACAGGACAACAGATGGCCATCAATGAGGCATTCACTGGATGATTTGCAAATAGCTAGAGGACATTGATTTTCTGATGTCGCCCTCCTTTCACACCAAAATGAAAGTATCAAAGAAAAGGTCACAACATTAGACAAAATTGCCTCAGTGACTGGACTGAGTATTAATAAGGGAAAGACCAAGACAACGAGGATCATCCGGTCCAACACCACCACCCTCACATTGAGAGGGGATGACTTGGAAGATGTGGAACAGTTTACCTACTTGGAGAGTCTTATAGGCATAGATGGAGGAACACATAAGGCTATTAATGCCAAGACAGGGAAAGCAACAGCTGCATTCAAGACTCTCCATCCCCTAGGGAGTTCGCAAATAATATCTGAAGACAAAACTGCAGATATTCAACGCAAATCTGAAGAGTGTGCTCTTGTATGGATGTGAGACCTGGTGTACTAAAAGGTCTTCAATTCACAAGCTGCGGGCATTCCTAAACATATGCCTGAGGTACATCCTTCACATCAAATAGCAAGACTTCATCACAAATGAGGAGCTTTGGAACAGAACAGGACAAGAATTGAATTGACATTGAAGTCAAGAGAAGAAAGTGGGGATGGCTAGGCCACACTCTCAGCAAACCATCATGCAGAATAATCTGTCCAGCTGTCACATGGAACCCACAAGGAAAATGCAAAAGAGGAAGACCTCAGTGAGCAAGGTTAAAGGGGCTTCTTTCCTCTCCACTCTGCCTGCAGAGGGGGAATCCATAGAATGGAAGCAGCAGTATGAGCAGGAGCTTTTCTGATGGCATATCACCAGTTCCCTGAATGCAACCAGACAGCAAGGGGGTGTGGCAGGGCAGAGGAGGCAGCCCAACTGCCTAGCAAATGGCAGCCTAAAGATAGCTGGCGGTTTCGCAGGGGTGGGCTACACCATGGGCTTTGTCCATGTGTGGAGCAGGAGCGGGATCAAGTGCTGGGCTGGAGAGAGGCATCAGTGGCACACATGCCCCCTGGCATGTAGGGGGAGTGTTCCATTGCTAGTGAGAATGGCTGGGGCACATGCCTCGCTTGCACTCCCTCCCGCAGAGCTAGCTTTGTCCCCGTTAATGACGTTGCAGCTGCAGGGAGCAGGTCTCTGCTGTGCCTCCCCCATAAGAAATTTCAGGCTCTGGCATGCGTTAGTAGTCTCATTCTCTCCATAGCGAAAAAAACGTGTGCAGTGGGCTGTCTTGTTCTATAAGGTGGATTTTTAAAATGTTGCTAAGTACTGTTAGAGAAGCCAAGGTGAAAGAAATGTACATTGCACTTGGAGCAGAAGGCAGTGAGGGTTATGGTCCGATTTAAATCCTGGAGGAATTCATTGCTTGCTCTTTGGTCAGCCGCAGAGAAAGTTTTGTCTCCTACACAAACAAACTTTGCCTTTGCTGTTGAATTCAGTTGCTCTAAAAGAGTATAGTTGTTGATGATACTCTTCATGTAAGAGATTGAAGAGGTCTTCTAGATACCGTGGTCCAAGCCAGGGAGCACTTTTGAAGATGAGGATTGAGACTTTGAACTTGACTCTCTCTTTCTATGGGCTTGTCTACACTACCTCCCTACTTCGAAGGAAGCATGGTAGGTAAGGTGTTGGGAGATTATTAATGAAAGGCTGCGCTGTGTATGCAGCACTTCATTAAGCTAATTCTCCCCTGTGGCAACTTCGAAGTGCTGGCTCACGTATAGCCATGGCTAAACTGTCAGTACTTCAAAGTGCCTGGGCAACTTTGAAGTCCCTTTACTCCTTTGAGGAGTAAAGAGACCTCAAAGTTGCGCAGACACTTTGAAGTACTGGCGGGTTAGCTGCAGCTACATGGAAGCTGGCACTTCAAAATTTCCGCAGGGGAGAATTAGCCTAATGAGGTCCTGCATGTCACCGCAGCACTTCATTAGTAGTCTCCCATTACTCTGATTAACATGCCCCCTTCGAAGCTGGGGCAAGTGTAGACAAGCCCAAAGAGTTGTAAGCAGACTCTACTGAACTACTACGCATATGTACCCCTTGACAACGGACTCCACATGGTGAGTGGGAGGTCTCATTTCCCCCTAAGCTGGACAAAGAGTTAAGTCAAAACATTCCTATTCACCATCTCTTATTGTGCTTTCACTGCTGATGTTGGACAAAATGTCACTATTCATCACTTTGACAAAAAAGTCTTTTTATCATGTGCTTGTGCAGCCTTGGTGCAGTGTTTTAGCAGTGCTAGCAATAGCGGTCCTAAGGTCATGTCCTGGACACTGACTTCCCGGCGGATGTCTGCTTTTGATAGGGTTAGCCTGTATTCACTGTGTAATTTTTTTCTTACTTTGGTTCAGGCCTTACACCAGGCCCATGCTTCAAGCTCTTTTTTTTCCTATACCAAGAATTGCTGAATTTATGAGTAACTGAGGCCAGGCCATTATATACCAGTATTGAACAAAGTCTCCTCTAGCCAATTGAAGGTGAAAGAGCTTTTACTTACTGAGGCTACATTTGCACTATGAGATGAATTCGAATTTGAGTATCCTCACAAAGTCTAGTTAGTGCTGCCGTACTGAGTCACCAGATACTGACTGTTGCAGCTGTGCATTGTGAGAACCTCGGCCCCAAAGTATTCAGTGTGTGGTTATTTTCCCCCCCCCCCCCCCCTGCTGGTGCAGTAGGTGAAAAAATGCAATGAGATGGTCCCTTCAGGGGCTTTCTGCCAGCCCCCTGGCATGTGCTGCCACACCAAAAATATAGCAAACACCAAGCTCCCTGCCTTGAGTTGCCTATGGGGCCATCTAGTCTCCATGCCTTCCCCCTGGTGACAGCCAGACCCTGAAAAATCAAATCTTTGCCATGGGGCGGGGGGTTGGTTGCCCCCCAGTGACAGCCCGTCCCTGAAAAATCAAATCTTTGCTGTTGGGGAGAGATGTCCTCCCTGCCTCAGCCAGCCCCTGAAAACCTTTCTTGCCTTTGGAGCGTCACCGCACACAAGCCAGGACATGGTGCTGTCTGGCAGCATGGTCTGCACTGCACCACAGGCACATGCTTTTATTGGGTTGGGGACTACCCACTTGATGTGAGTGGGGTGGAGGATAGAGCCGTTCGACTGCGTGATGCCTGTCGGGGAGGGGGATGGCTGCCCTTATACATACATGACCTGCAGAAGAGAAGTTTCTCGGCCTCTCATACAAGCATGACACCAACAGCCTAGCCACCAGGTGGTGTGGTGGGGCGGGGCTGGTGCCAGGATTGAAAAAAAACTCTCTGCCTTTCCTGCTATATCCTATGCAGAGAAGAAGCCACCACCCCTCACTGGGACTACTTTTTTATAGCTAGGTGAGATCACTGTGCTTATCATAAAGAAGTGAATTCAAAATGGGCCCAAGTACTCACTTCAATTTCCTGGGCTTCCTGGTGCCGAATTCAAATTTGCAGGCTGCCTGTTACCTACTTCCTATGCACCTGGAGAGCAGCGGAGATGGAAGCGGACAGAGTGGAGAACTGTGGAGCTTTGTGGAATACATACAGGCCACCTCTGGAGGCCAATAAAGTCCATTTTAAATACATATTTCCACGCTAGCATTAACCTGACCTTTTAAATTCAAACTTGGCACTATGCTGACTCAAATGATGGGTGTAATAATATCAGGCTTAGCATGTCTGAAAATCGACCAAATAGAGTTCACAGTGACATTGTAAAATCTAGCTAACTGCCCTAAAATTGACTTTATCATGTAATGTAGGCATAGCATCACTTACTTGATATCAGTATTGAGAGCTTACTATTAGCTAGGAATCCAAGGATACTCTTCAACCACATACGAAACTGACTAATTGTGGATGTGTACCTTTGGCTAAAGGAGACTACATCATACTCTGAGTTATCCCACCAATTTTTTTTTGGACTGTTTGCGACTGAGAAGTTTCAGGATCTGTCCCTAAGTTTAAATAACCTATAGTGATTTATGGTCTGCTCAGATTTTATTTCTAAATATATGGGGGTTTCACATTGTATCGGAAGTGGGGAAATTATAGCTTTATGTCAGAATAGTTATGCTCTCATTGACTGTACATAAAATGCTTGTCGTTTTACAGGTGTCCTTCAAATGATGCAGACTAGAATTGGTGCTCTACAAAGCACTGTTGACAGGTATGTCATTCATTCTGTCATGAAAAGAATTTATCAATTCTCTTCTGTTACCTTATACTAAATTTCTAAAAAGTATTTCCTTTCTCCATAGAATCAGAGCCAAAATTGTTGATCCATACAACAAAATAGTGTCACGCACAGCACAGCTAGCAAAGCTTCAGGTAAATTACATTATACGTTTCTTATTTTAACCTTATTTTTCAAAACATTTTGCTTCCAGATTCCACAGATTGTTTAAAAAATTAAACAATTTAGCATATGAAGAAAAACATCTTGTTAGAGACTTCAATTCTTCAATGAATTTAAATCCTTGTAATGCATTGGTGAAACTCTTCATGGGTTAAAAGGGCATCACAAAGCAAAATTTACTTACAGTGAAAAGTAGGAGACTAAGTATGGCAGTCTTTAGATTAGTGCAGTGGTAAGGAGGGGGATTGTGAACACTCCTAGAGTCTGCTGATCTAGGAGTGAAACTATGCTGTGTTAGAAATGATGTTTAATCTCACAGGTCCAGTATCTTGTTCTTCCATGGCCTCTTAAATAAGGGGTTCTCAGACTGGGGGTTGGGACCCTCTGGGAGTCATGAGTTTACTACATGAGGGGTTGCAAGCTGTCAGCCTCCATCCCAATCCCCCCCCGCTTTGCCTCCAGCATTTATAAAGGTGTTAAGTATATAAAATAGCATTTTTAATTTATAAGAAGGCAGGGGTTGTGCTCAGAGGTTTGCCATGTGGAAGGGATTCACCAGTACTAAAGTTTCAGAATCACTTTCTTAAATCCCATGATATTAATTTAATTTATTTAAAAATTGTTCTCTTTAGCCTGATCCCTGTTTTCGGGAATAATGTAGAAAATATAACTTCTCCCATTCTCATCTTGCTTTTGCTGTCACTTTTTAATGCTGAAGCTGTGCTAGAAGTGTAAAGATAGTGATTATAACCAACCAGATTTGTTATGGATATATTAGCTAATATATATTGAAGGACAGCACAATGGGGAGATGGATAGCTCATTAATTTGGGTGAGTGCAGATATAAGGGCAGAGTACAGGTTGTTTTGTCTCCTGTACCTCTCTGTTTTCATATGCTTGATATCAAACTTTCTCTTGGTATTGTTCTGTTTGTAGTTATTTCTGCCTTAATGCAATGGCAACTTAATGAAGAGTTTTGGGAATAATTTCTTGAAAACAGGGATGGCCAAAGTGAAGCCAATTTGACTAAATATGGCCCACGCAACAATCATAATCTTTAATACATAAATACAATCTATTGAGAATATAGATACTCATGAAGAGTGAGGGACTGTGGGGAAACCCTTTTTACTACAGTAAACTCTTGTTCATCTGGTATTTGATCAACTGTAACTCTCAGATAACTGGCATAACTCCAGTAAACCCTGAGCCACGACTCAGCTTCCCCTTCTTACTCTGCTAGACAGCAGAACTGAGCACGGGAGCATTGCCCTGCCCTCAGGGACTGGCCCACTCAGCTCCCACCCTGTGTGTGCAGCTGGAGGGCTCCTCTGGTCTCCTGCCTGGTGTCTGCCACCCAGAGCGGCTCTCAGTGTCATGTGGCCATGTGTGAGTCCTACAAGCAGCTCTCACTGTCCCCTCCAAAAGGTAAATGGGGCGGGGGTTGAACAGGAGTTGGCAGTGGTGGGGCATGGGGGTGGGAGGAGCTGAATTTTCTCATTGGGGGGCCCACTGACCCATGCCTGTGCCTCCTGCCACCAGCTGCCCTCTGTTGACCAGAAAATTTGATCATCCAGAAACCTCCTGGTCCCAGGGTTGCTGGCTATGAAAGAGTTTAGTGTAGATACTAAACACCTCAATAATTTTTAATAGTGACAAACTGTGAAGTGGAACTTTGGAGAGAGGTGCTGCCACCTAGAAATGCAGCTTATTGTTTGAAAAATCAAAATGTGGAAAAGTTAAATAGAGTATTTTTAAATATTTGAGTTTCTGTTCTTGCATATAATAGCTTCAATGCATGAACTAGGAATGTATCTGTAAAGCTAGAGATTTATGGATTCTGTTATCCCCTTTGCTTTTTCTTTCTCTGTATTTGTAGCTTTTTGTCATCTCTAATATTACGATGAACAGTGCTTTTGAGTTTCAAATTGATAAATATCTGATTTTTTTTTTTAACCATTCAAATAGCACCCCAATTGAGTCTTCAGTCCTTTTGCAAATGCAGCAGAACAACATTGCTAAATCACATAATGCTTAAGAGCTTGTCTCTACTTCTGAGACTCATAATAAGCAGCACTTTACTTTGTAAGTAGTCCCATTGATTTCTATGAGACTACTTGCAGAGTGAAGTATTACCCAGCATGCACAGGTCTGGATTCTGCTATTCTTAAGTATGTTAAAGTATAAAGACCTCTTCATAAACATTCCCTTCATGACATCATTGCCAAACTTCTAATTTCTCTGCTTTGTTGCTGTAGTATTCTTTGTCTTGCTCTGCCTCCACAGTCCCAGGGGCTTCAGCAGACTATCAAACATGCTGCTTGTTTTTGCATCATAAAATCCTCTTCTGCGCAATTTTAGTCTTGCCTTTGCAGATCACAAACTGAGGGGCTTAACAGTGAAAATGTGCAGACGAGGTACATGTAGCTTAGAGAGAAAACTGCTGAGAAGATGACCTACCTACCCAAACATTTCCACAACTCCTTTGAACAAGCATACATTTATAATTGCAATAGTACATGAATTTTACATAGAAAGCCAGACAAAAATTAGAACAGTTTCTGTACTTTTGATGCAAGTGTTATAAAGTATTCACAAATGGATGTATTTTTTCTCCCGTAAAGAATACGCAAATTAAATGTTTGTTCTAAAGACAAGAAGGTGGTAGATACACTGAAACTACTGGATACAAGAATGCTTAAGAAAAATTAGATATTTTGAATGCTCGGTGGGTTGCATATGGTACTGGAACAGCTATAGACAAATATCTAATTAATAAGAAAAGTGTTAGTTAAAAATGGAAATTGTTAAATACTAATGAGAGGTTGTTGGATTTTTTTGTTTTTTGGTACTGTTAACTGCAGCAGCTAGTGCCTCTTGATTAGTATGTTGGTACATGAGCAGTTCGAGGAAGCAAGAACCTTTTTTGCTTTCAGTTGAAGTAGTCGGTTCAAATATCTTGA
Organism: Carettochelys insculpta; assembly: GCF_033958435.1. Taxonomy (NCBI): domain Eukaryota; kingdom Metazoa; phylum Chordata; order Testudines; family Carettochelyidae; genus Carettochelys; species Carettochelys insculpta. The sequence goes on from NC_134137.1 coordinate 352,162,555, forward strand.
GACCTCAGTACTTTTATGTATTTTGAACATGTGAGATACATGTTCTGCCTTTGAATTTCAGCATATAAATACAATATCATCCCTGAAAAATTGAGTAGGACGTTTAATTTATTTGTACTCAAACCACTGACATACATAGCTGTCAAATAAGATTTTTTTCACAGAAATCCTCAAATACGCAATCTAGTAGAACTCCCAGATTAATCAATGTAAAGGAATAAATACTATTTTTAATACTAAGCCTTAAAGTGGGTAACATACAACTTTGTCAGAGGATAGGTATAGAATAAAATTATACATATAGCTCCAGTGTCTATTTGCCATTCTTTAGAAGTTTTTTCTTGGCCTTAGAAATTGGAACAAGTTGTCATAATGGAGGAATATGTTATGAAAATCAGGGGAACCATTGTTATAGGTAGTTTATTTTCAGTCAGCCCAAGAACTAATGCTTTTTCACACACACCCCTTTTTTTCTATATCTAAACATAAGTAATAGTAAAGAGGTTACTTTTTTCAGTCTAAGAATTCATCATGTGGGTCGGTTGCTATAACTGTACACTATGTATTTTAAAGCAATATTCAAAACGTTGTTTTATGACATTAGGGTTCACATCTGGATGGATTGTTCTGTAGATGTTCAGTTTCAGTTAAGTGAAAAAGCAAAATGTTGGCACCATACTGTACTTTTGAAGCACACTGTATGCTGCAAAGCTGCTATTTTATTTTTGTTGCTGAAATTTAATCCATTGACTAAAAGATACAGATATTAATATTTTTCTAATTAAAAAGCAAATTAATTGAATTAGAAACAGTAAGTTATGGTAGCATGATGCCCACATGACTTCCATTGTCATTAATGGGAGTCATATGGGGAAGTCCTCTGGGAACACCAAAGACAAATTTCTCTTCAGGATGGATGGTGCCGAAAGCAATTAGTTTAAAGTGTTTTCAGTCATTTTGGTTTTAGTGGATCATCCCTTTCATTTTCTTCTTGTTGAGTCTAGGTGTTGAAGGAAACCGAACTAAAAATATTTTTGCTTTTGTCAGTTTGTGCTAACATCCTGAACAAGAAATACTGTGGATTTTCTCTTACGTGATGCATTCATTTGTATGGAGTTGTATCCATCCTGGCAGAAGGAAATGAAGTGAACTTCAATTTACAAAACATTATCTACAGTGCTCTGCAGTGTTGTCAGATAATGACTTAATAATTAATTAATTAATTTTCTTCATGACTTTCTTAAATTAAATGACTCAAAAGATCCTCTCTTGGGAAAGAGGTACATACTCCAGAACAACTTCACCCTCTATCATCTTCACAAACCTTTTATGTTTCTGCCATTGTTCACAATTTTGGTATCATACTTGTTCCTGATTTCTACAAATCTAACAATTTCCACTACCACAACCTTGTGGTTTTTCACTGCATGAATTCAATTTCTGCTGAGATCTACATTATTTCTTTGTGGCTTTTATCTTTTTTATTTTTTTTTTTGTGTGTAGACTCTCTGAAGGTACATCTACATGTATGGGAACATCAATGCACTGGTGGTCAATCTTTTAGAGTTTGATTTAATGTGCTTAGTGAGGAGGCACTAAATCTAACTGTCGTAGTACCAACATCTACCCTGGCACTCCTGACAGTTGTGAGGAGTAAGGGAAGTCAGCGGGAGAGTTTCTCCCACCAACCTCCCACTGTGTAGAAAGTGGCAAAAATTCATTTTAGATGAGTCCAATTCTGCTCTGCAATTCTCGTACCTGGATTTCTGTGTCTAAAATCAATTTTACCTCCTAGCATAGACTTGACATAAGTCCTATTTCTTAAGATTTCAGCTGGCTCTGAATGTTTAGCTGACCCTAAGATCTATTTTATAATTGCTCTCCTTTGTTTTGAAAACTTCCATGATGATTTTTTACTCCTTCTTGTTTGTTTAGTACTACCTCCTGTATATAGCTTCATTCAAGCTCTTGTTTTGGTGAGAGAACCTTCTTTTCCGCATCTCTTGGCATCCTAAAGAACCTTCCTAGATTGCTCCATTTCATTGAAAAAATTGTCTGAAAATAGAGTTCTCGTGGCATGGAAAATGTTTGTCCCTTTTCTGTGTTTTATTATCTAGAGGAGGAAAAAAAAATTGCACAAGATGTGTCTGAAAACAATCAGTTAAAAAGCCAGGAACCTATTGTAAGTGGCTCAGAAGTCAACAGTGTTGTGTCCTAGATCAATGTTAATGAAAGCAAACCAAAAGCATGTGCAGTTGTGCTTCCTGAATATGATATACTTGGAACTCAAGTAGTGCCTTCTAATCTCAAAACACTTAATTCATAAGCTTGTAAACTTAACAATTAACTGAACAGAGGGCTTTATAAATTCTAAGGCCAGAAGGAACCCTTGTGAATTTAGTCTGATGTCTTACAAAAAACTGGCCATAGAATTTCCCAGAAAAGAATTCTTAGAGCAGATCTTTTAGAAGAACATCCAATCTTGCTTTTAAAAATGTCAGTAATAGAGAATCCACCAAGATCCTTGGTAAATGTTTTCATTTATTAATTATGCTACCCGTTACAAATTTATGCCTGCTCTGCAGTCTGAATTTGAGAGTAACCATTCTAAAATTCTTTTCCAAAGTGGAGTCTTAAAGATATTTAGAGAATAAATGGCAATACATATATTTGATTGTTTTGGTCTGCCTTAAGATTTAGTGTCACCTGAGAGAACTATTGATGTATTTTTTTCTTCTGGTCAAACTTTGGTGATCAAGCCAGTATCTGCTTTTTTCATTGACATGGGCAGTGCTCCCTCTAATTTTTTCCATCCACTGGGTGGAATAAATTGTTATGTGCACCATGGCATATGCACCCATGAACTACCAATAGAAACACATTTTGCCCCCGGAGGTGGCTGTGGTCACTCTGGGTCACTGCCCAAGCACTCAGCTTGCAGGGAGTACTGGACATGGGTAAAGTTTTCTGTGAAAGACTTATGAAAAATTGTTTTTATAAATATATAACTTATTGAGTTTTATTTCATTTTTGCGTAGCAAATAAAAGCTTCTCAGCAGCATCATGTGCAGAAGCACTGACAGTTAAAATAATGTGAATGTTATCTAAAGTCAGAGTACTTAATGGAAAAAAATTGAGATACTTAATCAGTATTCATCTAAACACAAAATCTGTGATTCTGCAAAAGCTTGCTTGCGTGTTTTGTGTTTTAACTACTAGCATATACTTGAGTATCCAGGAGTGGGGCCTAAAACTATACATAACTTGACAGTGAATGTATACCTAAAGCTGCAATTTCCACACAGGCAGCCTGTGACTTGCTGCGGAGAATAATACGCATCTTGTATCTCAGTAAGAGACTTCAAGGACAGTTGCAAGGAGGAAGCAGAGAGATAACAAAAGCTGCCCAGAGTCTTAATGAACTTGGTGAGTACTCTTAATTATTTAAGTTTCTGCCAATGGGAAGTTTAGTTTTAATTTTTGATTTTTATTATTTTATAAAGATGAAATTAAAGAATTGTCTATTTCCTGATCTGAATGAAAGACAGGGTTTATCTACCCTGCAGTTTTAGCCCTAGGTTAGTAGACCTTGAGTTAGCAAACCCTATGAAGGGCTTGTCTACACTAGCTTCCCTACTTCAAAGGGAGCATGGTAAGTAGGGTGTTGGGAGTTTATTAATGAATTGCTGTGGTGCATATGCAGCACTTGATTAAGCAAATTCCCCCCCCCCGCCCCGCCCCGTGGCAACTTTGAAGTGTTAAGCTTCTAAATGCCAGTTCACTTTTAGCCACGGCTCACCCTCTGGTACTTCAAAGTGCCCAGGGTACTCTGAAGTCCCTTTAATCCTCAAGGAGTAAGAATTCTTTTCTTTACTCCTCAAGGAGTAAAGGGACTTTGAAGTACCAGAGGGTGAGCCGTGGCTAGATGTGAGCCGGCACTTAAAAGTTTAACACTTCAAAGATGCCACGGGGGAATTTGCTTAATGACATGCTGCATATGCACAGCAGTACTTCATTAATAAAATCCCAACACCCTACTTACCATGCTCCCTTTGAAGTAGGGAGTTAGCGTAGACAAGCCCTATGTGTGTTTAACTTAGGGCCTGAGCATCTACAGTCACTTGTGACCCAGGGTTCAACAATTCATAACCTAGAGTTACAACAGTGGGCTTCCGGTTCTACACAGCATTATGTGGGCCTGAGTCCAACAACACATACCACAGACTTCCTAGCATGCTTGCAGAATGTGGCAGCTTTCACCCTTTTTTGGCAATGCACTGTGGGGAGAACTTGACTATCCAGAGGATGTAGTTGGCATGCAGGAAGCATTTGGAGGTCTCCCAGAGCATAAGCCCAGTGGGGCTGTATCTACACTGCAAAGCATCAGAGCTTGACTCCAGCTTGACCCTTCACTCCTATGATGTCCTGGGACCTGGATCTGAGCTCTGTGTGATTGTTTTGTGTGAAGACAGACAGACAGCCTTGGGCATAAGCTGAGTTGAACCTGGGTTTATATTGTAATGTAGACACACAGAAAATGGACAACAGGTTATTCTCCTGTATGATTTTTTTAATAAGGGTTTTCTAGATACAGTTGTCTAACTTCAGGAGAAGTCCTGTGATAATGAATTACTTGTTGGGTAAATACTTAGAGTAGCTAATTTCAAATCAACTGGTGACTACATGGAATACATGTTGAGAGAGGAGGTTACTTAGCAATACTGGTGGCTTTTGAAAGCCTTTATTCATTTGGGTTTACAACAGATCATATTTTGAAATAAATGTATCATGTCTCTCTTAAAAATTAGCCAAATTTGTGGCCGTTCTGAAAGTATGAAATCTCTCGGATGTCAATAATGCAAAATCTTAGCAGCTGTTGTTGTTTTTTCCTTTGGTTTAATGGTATTCAAATTCCATCTTCTAAAAATAGAATGTGGGAGGGCTGAACTGTTAAATGTTCAAAATTATCCTAAGGTTTGTTGTGTATATTTTGTCATTGCTGATTTGTTTTCATAATCGCTAATCAAATTATTAGATAATAATAATTGTCTTTTTATAATTAACAGATGCTGTTATGCAAATGAAAACATGTATTTATTAGAACAATTGGACGAAAATGCTTAAGAAGCAACTATAATGTTCTATATTAGAATAGAGATGAATACAAACCAATTATCTTACCAATGCATTGCTAATTTTAACGAGGTCGTAAGCAAAATGATTAATTCGGATAGTTACTAGAATTAATTTGAATGAAATAATTTGTTAAACTGACTGTGTTAAATTTAGCTTTCAAAAGCTTTTTTTAGTCTACAGTGTTTTATACTTTTTTTTTTTTTAAATTTAATAACTACATTTTCTCTAAGGCTCTGGTTACACCACCCTCCTTTTATGAAGGTGCATGTAAATGACAGAGATCCGAACTGTTTAATGAGGTGCTGATATGAATATTCAGTGCCTCATTAGCATAACGGCAGCCATTCACACTTTGAAAGTGCTGCTTTCGAAACGCAAACTGTCTGTGTAAAAGTGGGTGCTTCGAAATAAACCCCAGACTTTGAAACAAATTGGGAATAAGGGTATTTCCAAGTCCGGAGTTTATTTTGAAATGCCCATGTCTACACGGCCAGTTTGTGTTTCGAAAGCAGCACTTTCAAAGCGCGACTGGCTGCCGTGATGCTAATGAAGCACTGAATATTCATGTCAGCACCTCATTAAACAGTTCTGATCCCTGTCATGCCACTTCTGAAAGGGAGGGGTAGTGTAGCCACAGCCTAAGCGTGGTAACTTGAATTGTATCCTGGTTGAGTACTATTGATTCTCACCATGTAGTCCAGCGGTTCCCAACCTTTTCCGGACAGGGACTCTTTGACAATTCAGGAATACTTGGTGACCCACGGCAATTCAAAACTGGGGTGTGGGAAGGTGAGCAGTGCTGTAACTAGCTAATTTTGTGCCTGAGGCAAGAATATAAAATCGCACCCCTCATGTTTGTTTATATAAGTTATTTTCTGGAAAAAGGGAAAATACATAAAATAATAACACTACTTTTATTATAGATAATTATTTATAGTTGATCTGAGTTGTGGTGGGGGAAAGACTCTCAACCCCCAATTGTTCCCTTCTGACTCTCCCAGCTTAAACCGCACACTGAGGCTGGGGTGGCTGGGAGGAGTCACACTCAGGGGCTGAGGGTCACATTGAGAGCCTGGGGGAATCTCACTCAGAGGCTGGAGGGTTCGTATTCAGGGGCTGGGGGAGTTTGAGGACTGTGGGGTCATACTTGGGCTAGGGGAGTCACTCAGGTTGGGGGTTGAGGGGTTAAGTGGCTGGGGAGTCATGGGCAGGGGGGTCACTTGGGCTGTGGGAGTTACACTTGGGTTGGGGATCTAGGATCACATTCAGTCTGGGCGTACTGGGAGGATAACATTCAGAGGCTGGAGGGGCTGGCTGAGTCACACTCAGGAGCTGCAGGGAGATAAAACAAAGTGAAAATTGACAGATCAGCTACACAGAACAAAAGAGGGGCAAAAGTGGGGAAGAGGGGGCAAAAATTACACACTGCAAGAGTCTAAGTGGCTTACCTGAGATACCTACGAATATCAAAGGTCTTTTGTAATGTGTAATTGCTTCTCTATTGATAGGGAGAGCTGCTGGTTGTGACAGTGTTAAGGAGCGGCAAATACCTTCTTTAAGATCACATGCAGCTCTGAGCTGCTGGCAACCCTTAGCTGGAGTGACCATCTGTCCCATATTGGGTGGGAAAGTCCAGTATTTGGGACACCAAAAAAGCATCCCAACTTATTTATTGAAAGGGGCGAATTGTCCCGTGTTTATGCTGTCCCCCAATCTTTTCTGCCATTAGCTGCACAGCCGCAGCTGCTGGCAGGACTAACTTCCCTGGGCCTTGGGGAAATGTGGGCAGCTGCCATTTCTCTAGGGCTCAGGGAACGCTGGCAGCAGTGGGGAGTGCCACTTCCCCATGGGCCTCAGGGAGGCTGGCAGCTGTGGCTTTCCTGGGGCTCTGGGGGAGGGCTGGTGGCTGCCACTTCCCCAGGGTCTCAGGGATCACTGGTAAATGCTGCTTCCCCAGGGCTGCAGTGGAGGACTGGTGACTGTGGCTTTTCTGGGACTCCTGGAGAGCACCAGCAACTACTGCCTCTTTCCTGGCTCTCTGGGGCTTGGAGGAGTAGCCCATCTCCCTGTCCCATATTTGGGATAGGGAGACATGGTTGCCCTACCCTTAACAAATCTAATGGTGACCCGTGTTTGGGTTCCAACCCATAGGCTGGAAATCCCTGCTGTAGTCACTTGCTACCAGACAGATGGTGAAATCCTGACACCATTTAAAATCTATGGGAAAACTCACCTTGACTTCAATAGAGCAAAGGTTTTCACTTCAAGTGCTTGCCAGTGAACAGTTCCTGTGCTCTGTAGAATTTGCAGATTTGGGTGCTTGAATAATACATATATCCATAGGCTTTTCTGATAGTTTCTGTGTTTTAGCATTTACAAAACATTGTTTTTAATATTTTTATTTAAGTCAAACTGGTAACTGTACCACTGAATTTTCATGTCACTTCTTATGGAAGTTTTTACCTGAGCTTGATTTAAAGACCGTTGCATAGTGGGAGACGATAATCTCAGTGGAAGATAACATAGTAATAAAAGCAAGTCCTAAATGTTAGGTGGAGATGGTTTTAAAAAAGTCTACTCTATCAGAGGGAAAAACAGAAATATTTGTTTTCCTTTTTGACGTTTTATTTATTTATTTTTTTTAATGTGACTATTCCATAGTACTTCAAAGCAGTGTAAAACATGTTAGGAGATGTCAGTAGGAACTGCATGTTTGAAGTTGTATTTGAGATTTTTCACTTAAAGGAGGTCTAAAATCTGTCCTTCACATTTAAATGGCTGAATTTAGTTTCAAAATTTGGCACAATAAACTCCTTATGAACAGCTGAATTTTCTGTGGAACTTAAAAAAATATTTACTGTCTTTTTGTGAAGGAAACATTTAAAAATGCTCCCTTTTTAAAAACCTTTTCTGTTTCTTCTAATATTTCTTTGTGGTTACTTAGCTATAGCAACCCAATCAGATGTTATGATGAAATTGGACAAAAATCTTTAAAAAATTATGTGCATTTTTCTTTACAGGTTTGTATTCAGAAGTTGGCTCTCTAGATATCTATAAAAGACTAAATTCTCTGTATTAAGTATCTTCATGTAGAAATTGCCATATTGGATCAGACCAGTGGCTCATCACAAAAGAGGTGTAAAAATGCCAAAATGGACAGTCATTGAATAACCTGCCAATGAATGTGGTGTTTATTTTTAATCACATTAATTATGTTCACTAAAGCATAAAGATTTATCCATCTTGTTTTAAAAATGTTCTTATCCATGTTAATATCTAATCCTTTTTTTGGCTCTGCTAAACTCTTGGGCTTAGTATTGTTTTATAATATTTATTGTATTAATACTGAATGTCCTCCTGATCCAGTATGTATTTAATACTTATTTTCTGTAAGAGCGGGGAGAGGTGATAGTGACCTAATTTTACACAGTTGTTAGTTGGTGAGGATGAGCAAGTGGAATGCACATGGTGAATGCTTTCAAAAGATATAGCAGGAGCTGCTCTCATTTGAGCTTGGCCTGATTTTGCGAGGTCTTGCACAAGAGGCTGCTAAATGGCTACTGGGCAAAAGGCAAAGTATTGTCATCAATCAAAAACTGGCTAGGAGTCAGAAAGCACCATTCTGTTAACCTTTTGCCATTCTGAAAATTAACTATTTAATCCTACAAGCAGCTATGTCTTGTTTTAAATTATTTAATAGTCAAAGAGGTTGGGTGGGGAGAAGTGGTATAACAAAAGTTACAGATTTTGGTCACTGAAATTAGGAACCAAGGAAGCTGTGAGAAACTTGAGAGATCTAACGAGGCTAGGTGAATTGGTGGTGTAATAGCTGGCAAAGTTTGGTATTGCTGATTAAATTCAAAATAATGCACATTGGAAGGGTAAAAATCATATGTTCCTCTTTGCTTCTACAGTGCTTCTGTCAGGCACACTGTCTTGAGTAGCTCCCTCTGATGTGGCCTTACAGCCAGAGTCATTTCCATGTGTCATACAGCAATACAAATAGTGCATAGGCACAAGAGAGCAGAATTAGCTCTAAGAAACTTAACTGTTTTTTTATTTTTGTGCTTGTAGAATGTAAACTAGAATTCTGAGGTAATCTTTTTGTGGTTCGTATGTTCCCCTCCTTCACAAATGCACATGGAATACAGTAGAACATGTACTAACTTTCAAACTTGGTGACTCTTTTAGAGCTATAAAAACTTTGCGCACCCCCCCCTTTTTTTTTTCTTCTTGAATGAGCCTCCCCTTCTGCCATAGACCAGGGGCCTGCTTTCTGTGCAGCTGATCAGGCATGTGACTGTTGTGCAAAAAGGAGCTTTTACACTCCCCATACAAATGCTGTGTGGCTCTTCCTGGGGTTTTCCTTCTCCCAACATGCCACTAGCACAGTGTTTAGGTACTGGTACTTAGGAAATCACTGAACTAAGGGTACACAGTAGACCACAAAGTAAGATGCTCTTTTGGGTGCGGGGGTGGTGGAAATCATTTGATTCAGCAATGCTTTTCTTTTGAGAACAGGAAACTAATGCAAAAAAGTGATAATGGAGGGGAAAAAAGGAAAATAAAGTTGTTTTTTTTTTTTGTTTGTTTTTGGGTGGTTAATATTTGAGTTCTTTCTGTACAAGATGTAGAGTCCTTAAAGTCATTCCATCTTTTTATTTTATATATCTGGGTCAGCATGGCTTTGTACCATCTTTAGCAGTTTATCATCATGACCTTTGAACAATTCCTATTACAAAGCTTTAAAAAAAAAAAAAGAAAAAAATCCCTGCTTCTAGCTGGACAGGATCTATGACCATGGGCTAGGGAAGTGCATGGGAAAATCTAGGGTTACTATATTTGATCTTTCAAAAAAGAGGATGCCTGTGAGAGGGACATATATCAGTATCTACCGGTTCAGAATGTATTAGTGTTCTTTACGTTAACACATTAATACAACATGGATTTTGCATTATACACTAAGCACTAAGCACATTATACACTAAGCACCCCTCTCAGGGGTGTCCTTTTTTTTAATGTGATAACATATCAGAGTCCTAGAGTCTGAAGTTCCCAGTAGTAGTTGTATGCAAAACCAGGCTGTGTAACAATTTCTGCATTGAATTACAGCTAGAAGAAAATGGAGACACATAAAAGTAAATTCTGTAAGAGGATCTGTTGCTTTACTGGGAATAAAAAACAAATATGAAATTACATTTTTTTTGTAGATATGCAGAGGCAGTAGAGTGCAAAATACTCTTTTCCTGAGGAAATAAAAATAAAATAAAAAGCATTTACCGAAGCAATAGTATAATTATCTGTGTGGTGGCTTTTTTTTTTTTTTAAAACTCTTTTTGGTTATGGCCACACTAGTGAGTTTGGTAAAATTGGTGGAACATCCACACACAGTGTTTTGTCAACAGTATCTCAACAAAAGTTGGCACTTCCACTGACAACTGTCTGCCTCTCTCAGATGAGGAAGAGCGCCTTTTGTCAACAGGTTCTGTCAACAAAAAAGCTGAGTGGTTGCTCTAGGGGGGCTTCTCTCAACAGACAGGGCATCCAGGACAATGGGCAGGCCTGTCTGCTGTGCTTCTGGATGCCTGTTTCATTGAGAGAGTGGTCAGGCAGTCTGGCTGCTTTGTCAGCAGAGCATAGTGCTCTTTCATTTGGTTTTTGTGTGTGGCTGCACCCTATTGACGGAGGTTTTGTCAGGAAATCTGTTCTGATAGTGACTTCTGCTGACATACTCTGTAGTGTGACCATAGCCTTCCTGTGCATAAGTACAAAAGCTCAGTGATATATGGGTTGTTTTTTTGGTTTTTAAATTAATCTGCTTAATGTTATATTAACTGCAGGAAAGTTGTGTCTGTGGGAGCCAGGGCTAATGACACGAAGGAGTCCTTAACTATTGTGATCAGAAAAATTGTTTGAAAAGTCACAGGTCTGTCCTTATTTCTCTTGTAGGTAAACTAATAGATGAAATGACAGTAGAGGAAACTTGGCCTTCAGATCCAATGCTTTTGTTTTTTGTTTTTCCTTGCATAAGGTTTGAATCTGTGAACTGTCTTGGGAAAACAGTAGTCTTCTCACCACAGTTTTTCTGCATTCATAGTACCTTAAGAGGAAGAAATGACACTGGTTTGTCTAATTTGTACTTTTTATGTGCCAGAAGTGGCCACTGCAGGGAGATTGATCCCAAGGGGAGGTCAGGTGGAGTTTTTTCTTGTTGCCCTTCACAAGATGGTATGTACTAATTGATTACAGGCCTCCCTGATCAGAGTTGGCATTATTAGTGCTTTGGACAGCTGTATCAACATATGAGTCAACTTTCCACTTCTGGGACCCTGCATTATGCTGGCAAAACCCAGAAGGAGTCTGTTTTTTTTTCCTGTGTCTCTGAGGACTTTGAAGGTGGGACCATTGGGTCTTTGATTAGACCCAATGCTTAGAAATTTGAGGGCATAACTACACAGCAAAGAAAATCTGTAGCTGGCCTGTGCAGGCTGATCTTGGGGCTCAGGCTGCGGGGCTATTTTAGTCCTGTGTAGGTGTCTGGGCTAATGAAACAGCACTGCAGCCCAAGCTTGAGATGGCTGGCGTGAGCCAGTCATGAGTGTCTAGTTGCTGTGTAGACATAGCATGGATTATTAATTTATTCTTCTCAGCAAAGGGATAGAGCTAAGATGTTAGATTTAATATATGTCAGTTACCAAATCAAATCTTGAACAAGCAGATGGTCATTTTGGGGGGAGTTTACAGGAGAGAGTTTGATTTCTATTTAGTCTAGCTGTAGACAAGATAACAAATATGGGTGATGAGGCAACAACTGTTATGATCAGCTTTGGGTGTACTGCGTTTTGTTTTTGTTTTTTGTTTCTTTTTGGTGCAAGAGATTTTGGAAATACTAAGTATAACCTGGTCCAGGCTAGAGAAGGATATGCATGGCTTGGAAGCACAAGTCTCAAAACTCCATTCTACCTGAGAAACAAAGACTTCTTGAACAACCAAATTCAGAAATCTTTGCCACAGCTGTCAAAAAGAGAAAGGAGCGTGTTAAGGAAACTGTAGAGAATAGAAACTGAAGAAGCAGTCCAATGATTTTTAATTAAGAGAAGATATTGACAACACATACAATCCAGCCAGAAGTAATTTGTTATCGGAGACATAGTAAGTAAACTCCCAAGGAACTTGAAACTGGAGGAATGGAACAAAAAGCTTGAAGGGATATATGCGTATTGGACATGCTGGTGGTATGAAGCAGGAAGCTGCTAAAAGAGAGTTCTTTAATCATTCTAAGAAGGCAATAAATTGTCATTAGTGATGAAGAGTAATTAAGAATAGTCATTGGAGAATTCATTAAGGGACACCAGAACAACAGTATACTCTCTTCCTGGAGCAAAAATGTGACCTATAATTGTAAATTGGACAAGATTATTAATTCATTTGGCAAGTCTCCATTTTTGATGTTGCACATTGGGACAAATGGTATGGCATAATGTAGTGTTATGAAAATTACAAAAGATTTTGTGGAACTTGGAAGGAAACTGAGGAAGAAAAAAATTCAAATAATCTTCTTTGAGATTCACAGTATATTCCAATCTACAAGTAATGTACTAGAGGTGAATTGTTGGCTGTATGACTGGTGTGAAGCTGAAGGTTTTGATTTCATGGGACAAATTCTGGTGAGAGAAGAAATTGTACAAATGGGATCGCTTGAATCTCAGAAGCTGCGGTTTGCTCCAGCCAGTCTCCAATCAAGAATAGTGAGGAGGGCACAAAGGAGGCAAGTGCAATATAAAGAAATTTAGAATGTCATGAACATATTGAATTGTTGTGACAAAAAATGTGAAGAAAAAACAGTTTTGAGCTGCTGATGTACCAGTGCTATGCTTCTGAGTAACATGCATGAGGAACTGGAGATTCTGATCATTGACGGAAAAAAATGATACTATTTGTTGAGATTTTTCTAACATACAAGATCTTTCTCCCAGCATGAAGAAACTAGTTTTTGGACCTCTGGAAACAGACGGCTGGGCAGTATTCCTTCTAATTTTTGCCATCCATGGGCAGAATAAATTTTATGTGCACAGAGGCACGTGTGGTATGCACCATGACATGCTGCTGACTGGGTGGCTGTGGGTTCTCTGCTAGCTAGGTGGATAACACCTAAATCTTTCCTGGGACAGCCACCCAAACAGTCAGCTTAGAACAGTGGTTGGCAACCAAAACAGCAAGAGCCATTTTTTCCAATTCAGTAAAAAACTCAATAATTCAAGAGCTGTAATGCATGTGAATACAAGACTGTCCTTAATAAATGACATCAAACCATACTTTTTGTAACCGCTATTTTAAGAACCATGTGTACACAATGATTTTAATGTGATATATGTTTACTGCAGGATGTTCATAAACTTTTTATGTATTCTAGTTCCTCACACTTTACATTGTGTTTGTACCACTGTCATCTTTGTTTTTCACTCTCAGACCTTCTGTCTGGAGGACCCTAGGGGGAGTTATCCAACCTGTCGGGATCACATATCATTAGCTATTCAAATACAAGTTGTTCGTTGGGCTTTTAGATGTTCACTGTTTATAGAAAATAATCAGGAGGGTTGGGTTTTTTACATTGCTATTATAGTGTCTGGAGCCACAAAGAAGTCCTTAAAGAGCTGAATATGTGTCTCCAGAGCTGCAGGTTGCAGACCCCTGGCTGAGAAGGAACACTGCTGTAGGACTGAAAATTGGAGCTTGTGTAAGGTCCAATGATCAATATGTGCAAACAAATGAGTCCCCATCAATTATATGTATTTGTGTGTAAAAGTCTAAATTATTGCACATAAGGAAATGTTTGGAAAAATTTTGGGAAATGTGAAGGCCTCAGGATCGTACAACGCCCAGTCCCAGAAAGAAACAGAAGAGAAGTTGGCCTACTGGGGACAACCAATTGGGGCCCAGCAGGCTTCCATAAAAGGAGCATGAGTGCTAGAGTCAATTGTTCCCTGGAGTTGGAGGGGAGAGAATTGTATTTCTGGATGGCTGATAGAGCAGCATGGGCTGGGCAAGCAAGAGAGAGCTTCTAATTGGCTGCTGGGACTGAGTAAGGAGTGAGCACAGAGAAGGCAGCATCTCCAGGGAGTAGGAAAGTAAGTTCCCATAACATGACCAGTCTCAGTTAGACTGCGTACTCCAGAAAGTGATTTGTTTCATTTTACAAATGCGGTGAGAGAGAGAGAGAGAGTAGGACAATTATTGAAAACCTGCTTAAGAAACCATCAGCTGAGGTCATCACAAATTGAGAGATTGTAGGCGCACACACTTGACTAGGACCTGTTGCCCCTCTATTAGAAGAGGTAAAATTTATACATTAAATTTGAGTGAAATTTGGGACTTCTTATAGAAGAGCTTATTAAATGGACAGTCAGAATTGTACAGTCAAGGAAGGACAACTTTGGTTATAACCCCATCCCAGTTTAGTGGTTAAGAGAAGGCAACAGAAATAAATAAATAAATAAATAAACAGCAGTTGACATAAATGAGAAATTATGAGCTATAGAAAACTGATATGGTACGTTAAAGGCATTAGTGGTAAAAACTTATGACACAGAGGTAGCAAGGTTAGTCTGTATCCTAACAAAACTAAAAAGCAGTCATGTACCACCTTAAAGACTAACAAAATAAATTATTAGGTAACGAACTTTCGTGAGGCAGACCCACTTCTTCCCATATGGAGATAGTGCTGTACAGGAAATGTTGCTGACAGTGAATTGGCTTGATAGTTTTATAACAGTGGTACAAAAAATAGAAATAAAAACTGACAAGTCAGATACCTAGGACAAAAGAGGAGGGGGTGTGAAGGTTGGGGAGGAGGGGAGAGAATAAGTAACTGTAAGTGTTCCTGCCTGAGATCACTATGAATATCAAAGATGGGGAAGTTGTCATTGTAATGCACAAGGTAGTTGCTCTCTCTGTTAAGCCCAAGTGTGAAAATATCAAATTTGAGTATAAATTGCAGTTCAGATGTTTCTCTTTGTAATCTGCTCTTTGTCTCTTTATTGTAAGACCCATATTCTCAGGTCTTTAACAGAATGGCCCACTCCATTGAAATGCTCACTGACAGGTTTATGTATATTCAGATTCCTAATGTCTGCTTTATGTCCATTCGTTCTTTGGCTGTCTGCCCAATATACTTAGACAGGGATATTGCTGGCATATGATGGCATATATACCATTGGTTGAGGTACAGGAGTATGAGCCGCAAGTCATGTAACTAAACATGGTTAGGTCCAGTGATGGTGTCTCTAGAATAACTATGTGGACAAAGTTGGCAACAAGGTTTGTTGCAAGGAAAAGTTCCAGAATTAGTATTACTGTGGTATAGGCTGTGGTTGCTAGTGAGAATTTTCCTGAGATTAGGTGGCTGGCTGTAGGAGAGAACAGGCCTCTCAGCCAGAGCTTCTTGGAGTGCAGCATCATGTTCCAGTACAGCTTGATGATGTGCACTGCAGGGGTTTGAGCTGGGGGCTATAGGTAATGACAACTGGTGTTCTGTTATAGGCCCAAGAGGATCAGTCTTGGAATAGTTGGCTTCTGGGTATTTGTGTGGCCCTGTCAGTCTGTTTCTTTTGTTTTACCTCTCCGGGTGGGTAGTTTTTATGAATGCTTGGTAGAGATCTTGAAGTTTTCAGTCTCAGTTCTCAGTCAGGAGGATTGGAGCAGATGTGATTTGTATCTAAGGGCTTGACTATACATGATGGATTGTGTGGATGGAAGCTGGAGGAATGTAGGTAGGTGTAGCAGTCAGTGGGTTTCCAGTATAGAGTGGCAATGATCTGACCAGCAGTGATTTGTACTGTGGTGTCCAGGAAATGGGTCTCTCCTGTGGAATGATCAAGGCTGAGATTGATGTTGGGGTGCAGGTTGTTAAAGTCTCTGGAACTCTTCCAGAGTCTCTTTACCATGGGTCCAAATGATAAAGATGTCATCGATGTAGCGTAAGTAAAGGAGAGGTCATAGGGGACGAAAGCTGAAGCAATGTTGTTCTAAGTCAGCTATAAAAATGTTAGCATATTGTGGGGCCATGGGAGTGCCCATAGCAGTGCTACTGATCTGGAGGTATAAGTTGTCCCCAGATTGGAAATAATTGTGGGTGAGAACAAAGTTACATAGGTCGGCCCCCAGATTTGTTGTGATAACATCAGGGATAGTATTCCTAATTGCTTGTAGTCCATCTTCATGTGGAATATTAGTTTAAAGAGCCTCCGCATCCATGTTGGCAAGGATGGTGTTATCAGGGAGGTTTCCGATGTTTTGTAATTTCCTCAGGAAGTCAGTGGTATCTCGGAGATAGCTAGGAGTGCTGGTGGCATAGGGTTTGAGGAGGGAGTCTACATAGCTGGATAGTTCGGTAATAAGGGTGCCAATATCTGAAATGATAAGGTGTCTGGGGTTTTCTGGTTTATGAATTTTTGGGAAGCAAATAGAATCGTCCTGGTTGGGGCTCAGAAGGTGTGCCTGTGTGAATTTGGTCCTGATTAGAGGCAGGAAATACCTTAAGAAGATGGTGTAATCTCTTTTGGTATTCTAAAGTGGAATCAGAGGAAAGGAGTCTGTAGTATTGGAGAGTTGTCTAGCTTGCCTCCTGTTCGTAGTCCAACATATTCATGATGACTACAGCACCTTCTTTGTCATCTGGCTTGATTATAATGTCAGTTATTTATGAGACTCTGGACAGTATAGCGTTCAGCCTAATAGCAGAACTAAGGAGGAGTTTTTAAAGTAATAGCAGAACTAAAGAAATCCTAGCAATGATATGGGTCTACTACTCGATGGAAATGATAAAATTGATAAGGCAGAAATATTTAATAACTATGTTTGTTTTGTATTTGGAAAGAATGAGGATAATTACATTGCATCAGGATGAAGTATTTTCTAGTCCATTTATAACAAAATAGAGTGTTTAATATATGCTGAGAATAACCATTTTGAAAATGGCATCGCTAGACAGCTTGCATCCAAGAGTCCTGAAAGAATTGTCAAGGAGATCTTGATATATTAGGGAAATTCCTGAAACGGGAAAGGTGCTATGTTGTATCAAGGTTCAAAAGGGCAATTGGGATGACATACAGAACTGTAGACCAACTAATCTGACATCAGTCTCAGGCAAAATAGTAGAAAAGCTAATACAGCATTCAGTTGATTAAAAGACAGGAATGTAATTCCCAGTCAACATGGTTTTATGGAAAATAGGACTTGTCAAACAAGCTTCATTTAATTATTTTGAGATTACAGATTTCCCTGTTAAAGGCAAATGCATTTAGACTTTTTATAATACACTTAGACTTTCGTAAGGTATTTGATTTAGTATTGCACAATGTTCTGATTAAAAATAGCTCTATAAAATATCAATAAAGCACACGTTAGTTGCATTAAGAACTGGCTAGCAGACAGATCTCAAACACTAGTTGTCAGTGCAGAATCGTCCTTGACTGGTGGTGTTTCTAGAGCAGCTTTACAGGTATTGGTAGAAGGGCCTGACATAACAATTTCCTCAGTCATTTGGAGGTAAAGTATAAAATTAGATTTAAAATTTGTGAATGAGGCAAAGTGAGTGTTGGCAGTGAGCACAGGTAGACGAATAGAGTGATTTATGATCTCTTGATAATTTAAGACCTTTCAAACAAATTGCAAGTTTTATATCTGTATGAACAAAAAATTCAGGCCATGCCTGCAGAACTGGAGACTGTATCCTGGAAATCCGAGACTGAAGAGAATCTGGGAGTCATAGTGGACAAGCAGTTGAACATAGTATTAGTTTAATGCTGTGGAAGAATGGGCTAGCTAGACCTTCGGATGTATCAGTGGGAGCAATGTGTCAGAGTAAAGAGGTGTGGTTTTTTGTTTTGCTTTTGTTTTGTTTTGTTTTTTTTTTAAATATCTGTTCATGGCACTGGTGAGACTGATGGTGGTTCTGGTGTCAACACTTTAGAAAGAAATTTAGAAAAATTGAAGTGTGTGCGTAAAACAGTGACAAATGTGAGTTGAAGCCTGAAGAAATGACTTACAGCAACAGACTAAAGCTAAACTGATTTCTTTATCAGAAAGAGGAGTGAGAGAGAACTTGATTAGTGTGTAAGTGCCTTCACAGGGAGAAAATATCAGGTAGCAAAAGGCTCTCTATTCTAGTGGAGTAAGGCATAACAAGAGCCATTGAACTGGAAGCTGAAACCAGACAAATGAACATTAAAATAAGTCAGATTTTTTAAACAAAAATGGTGATTAATCATGAGATTCTCCATCTCTTGATATTATCAAATCAAGAACAGATGCTTTTATGGAAGACATGCTTTACACAAACATAAATTAAACTTTAGTCGAACATAGGTTACTGGGTTCAATGTAGCGTTAATCAGGTAAAATTGATTGTCCTGGGATATGCATGAGGATAAACTAGATCAAATGGTTCCTTCATATGTTAAATTATATAGTAGTAGGCATCCTTCTGTCTGCATAGACTATGGATTGCACCCTTTAAAGTTTCAATTGAGGACTTCATTTACAGCGTCTACTGTGACTATGAAGACCCACACGAGAGTGACAGTCCTTGCTGCATCTCTTGCAGAAGTGGTGGGTGTCTGGCAAGTCCTTATTGTGCTTTCTGTGTGCTCGCTTCTCCTCTGCTAGCTGTCTGATCTTCATCTCGCCCTTCTGAAGGCCCTTGTGTAACCCCTGCCTCCATCTGCTGCGGTCATCTGCTAGTTCTTCCCAGTTGTCCAGCTCAATGTCTACCTCTCTGAGGTCTCTCTTGCAGACATCTTTGTAGCACAACTAGGGGCGTCCGGGAGGTCTTTTGCCAGAGGCTAGCTCACCATACAGGATGTCTTTTGGAATCCTTCCATCATTCATCCTGTGGACGTGGCTGTGAGCCGATGCCCAGGTGCCAGCTAAAGGTCCGGTGAGGCAAAAAAGGCGGGGGGGCTGATGCTATAGCAGCAGCTATGCTAAGCAGCCAGGGCAGGCTGGGTTCTTTGGTTTGTGTTTAGTTCGGGTGCAGCAGCAAGAGGAAAATTACACTTAGAGAGGCTTTAACAGTTACTTTTTATTTATACAAAGATAGAAACAATTTAACTAAGACAAATGATTAAAGTACAAGTTAGTACTCATGGTTCTTAAAGGGGAAACAACACAATTTAACTTGAGAAAAGTTTTAGACAAACTATCTAGCTTAAACTAATACAATTAATGTGTACACAAGAAAGGCCTGTTGCAGGTGTGATTTTTACCCCTGCCTCTTAGACCTGGTGGAACCAGAGTCTTTCCCTCAATTCCTATAGGAAAGAAGTTTAATACAGGTGTAATTCTTACCCCTGCCTCCTAGATCCAGTGTGACCCAGATTCTCTCAATCCCTCGGGAAGAAGTAGATACGAACCAGGCGTCCCCAGTCTCGGGAGTTAATTCGAGACCTGGCCAGCAGGTGTAGGTGATTGAAACTGAAAGGGGGGGTGGTCTGCCAAGCCCCTTTATACTGCTTTTGTCACGTACGCTTCTTCCTGGTCTTAAGTGGCCAATTGGGAGGAATGTTTTGAACCCCAGGTTTCCCAGGGAAGATGCAAGGCTCAATTTGCACCTGTGAATTGTGGACAATTGGGCACCTTTGGAGGTGATGGGCAGGGTTCCCCAATCTTCCTAGGGCAGTGATCAAGGCGTGTCAATTACCGAGATCAGCCAGAAGGGCAGCCATTAGCTAGCCCATCCACTGTCTGGTTTTTGTGTATAGTAGAGAGGCTGGGTGAGACAGCACACCTGTGTTCCCAGGACATCAAAGGCCACCTGTCTCCCCTGCTTATTTCTCTCTCTCTCTCTCCCAGTGGGGGGGAGAAGGAAAAAAAAAAAAGGGCCAGATGTGGGGGTTCATGTCTGGCTACAGTGGCCAAGCCAGTGGAGTCAACGCTGCCTCAGGAGGGTGTGCATGGTTGGGATTCCAGCTTGCTTGAGGACGGCAGTGTTGGTCACTCTGTCCTTCCATGATATTCCAAGGATGCGCGTGAGGCAGCGCAAGTGGAAGACGTTCAGCCTCTTCCTGGCGGGCATACAGGGTCCGAGTCTCGCTGTCACTATAGGGGCTCGTCTGCATACTTAACTCAGTCTAATTCTTGATCTTCCCCCCACCACCCCTGCACTCTCTGATTTGCTCACCTTGATTATCTTTTTCTGATTTGTCCTGCTTGCTTACTGTTTTTGGTTCTCTGTGTCTTAAATACTGAGTCTGTTCTGGTCTGGCTATGGTCTGAAGAAGTGGGTCTGTCCCACGAAAGCTCACCTGATAAACTATTTTGCTAGTCTTTAAAGTGCTACTTGACTGCTTTTTGTTTTGATAGTGTATAGACTAGCACGGCTTACTCTGCTACTTGTCATAAAGGAGGGTGCTGAGGATGCAGGCTCTGTAGATTTGCATTTTGGTGTGAGTGTACAGCTTGTTGTTATTCCACACACTCTTGCTGAGTCTGGACAGAGTTGTGAATTTGTGAGAATCTGTAAGGAGCCTGCTCAACTATGGACATGAAAGGAAAATTGCCAACACATCCTAATGATACTCTTTCAAAACAGAGCCATGGTGCTGCTTTTCCAGTTTTATCTGATAGAAAAAGTACCTTCAGTATAGAAGAAAAATATCTTTTAGTGAATCGGAACACTTCAGCCAAAGAACATGTGAATAACTTCTACACTGGAAGATTGTTCTGTGTTTAAACATGACTGGGAATATTCAAATTATAATGCTTACCAAGATGCAGTGGTCAGTCCAGCTAAGGGCAACACAGGGCTGCATCAGCCAGGGTGGCAGGGGGTAGGTGGTGTCCGCTACCATGCGGAGGGACATGGTGACATTCCTGACCTGGAGCTCCCGCTGGGGGATGCATTGAATATTCCCAATGATGTTTAAACACAGAACAATTTTCTAGTGAAGAAGTTATTCGCATGTTCTTTGGCTGAAGTGTTCTGATTCACTAAAAGATATTTTTCTTCTATGCTGAAGGTACCATTAGGATGTGTGATCTGCTCTTTTGAAAAGAGTGTTCATGCTGCCTCTGCTCTTTCAGAAGAACGGGCCAGAGATTGAAAAATCAGACCTCATGAGGACTGTTTTTTTGTGCGGGGGGGGGGGGGGGGGGCTGGGGGGAGCAGGGAAGGGCCTGTGGAACATCTACACATTTTCTTTCAAAAGAAGCTTTAGAAAGGGGCTCTTTTCCTGAAACAGGAAAGGAAGAGTTGATTTCAAAAGGAGTGCCGCATTCTTTTGATTGACTTTCAAAAGAATGCTTTTGTGTGTAGATGCTCTGTGGAATCTTTCAAAAGAATCTCCTTTTAAAAAAAAAAAAAAAAATTTCAAAAGAACTTGCTAATGTAGACCCAGCCTATAAGTGTATTCACTGTACCATTATCTAAATCATTGATGAAGTTATTGAACAGAACCAAAATAGATCCGTATGGAGCCCTGTTCATTATGCCATTCTTGAACCATTGATGATTACTCTTTGCGAATGGTTATCCAATTAGTTATGCACCCCTCGTACATTAACCCCATCTAACTTGTGTTTCCCTAGTTTGTAATGAGGTTATGCAAGACTATATCAAATGCTTTACCAAAGTCTAGGTATACTATATGTAACACTTCTCCTTTATCTATAAGGCTTGTTATCCTATCAAAGAAAGCTTTCAGGTTGGTTTTACATGTTTTGTTCTTTACAAATCCATGCTTACTGTTAATTACCACCTTATTATTGTCTTGAAGTTAGCACAGGAATTCCTTATTTGCTCCATTTTTCTCCCTGGTATAGAAGCTGTCAGATCTGTAATTTCTTGTGTTGTCCTTATTTCACTTTTTATACATGGGTATGATATTTAACTTTTTCCAGTCTTCTGGAATATCTTCTTCCATGACTTTTCAAAGATAGTAGCTAATGGCTTAGATATTGCTACAGTCAGCTCTCTCAATGTTCTAGGATGCATTTCATCAGGCCCTGGTGACGTGAAGATATCTAACGATATAAATAATTTTTAATTTGTTCTTTTTCTATTTTAACTTTTGAACCTACCTCATTTTCACTTGCATTAACTATAATAGGTGTCCAGTCACCATCAGCCTTCTCAGTGAAAACTGAAACAAGAGAGTCATTAAATACCTCTGCCATTTCCACATTTCCTATTATTGTTTTTCCTTTTTGAGTGGGTAACATGCCCACCCTGTTCTTGGGCTTCTTTTTGCTTCTAATGTATTTATAGTATGCATCTTGTTACCCTTTACGACTCTGGCTAATTTGAGCTCATTTGTGCCTTAGCCTTCCTAATTTTCCCTATATGTACTTGTTTGTATTTGTCCTTTGTAACTTGACCTCATTTCCACATTTTGTAGGATTCCTTTTTGATTTTTAGATTTATTCAAATTTTCCTGGTTAACAGAAGAAATTCTCTGAAAATGAATCAACCCAAAATTATTCCACTTTTTTTTAAACACATTCCCTGGATTCTGTATTGCAAGCTTTACTTTAAATAAAAGATGGCAAAAGACACTGAATGTCTTAATCTTTCCAAAGAAGTCTGGACATATCTGTGTGCTCTCTTTCAGCTTCTGAAATACTACAGATGAGTGTTTCCCTGGTTGAAAAATAATTCATAGAAGTGTAACATCATACAATCAGAATTTGTACTAAACTGTACAGTTTTTAACATGTAGGTTTTCCAAGCTTTTCGGTTTTGCTCAAATGCTCATGGCATTGGGCTCTATGTCCTTGAGGCTACTGAAGCCAATCCAGGAGATTTTTAAGCCACTGCAAGTCCAGCAGCAAAGTGCAGCTAAGTCGGGCTCCCTGCTTGCTCTCTCTCCTGGAGGTGGCCAGCACATTGCTGTGCACTCTCGGGTAAGGTGGGAGCTGCACTGAACTCTGACTCAGTAGCTCCCATTTGCCAGGAACTGAAGTAAAAATGGTAACATGTCTTGTGAATAGTATTTTTGTAAAGACTGGACCAGCAACGAATGAACATAACAAATCTGGTTGTGTCTTATTATAGTTACAATAAGTTTTACAAACACTTAATTTTTGGAGTTCTTCTCTTCCAAATAGTTCTTTTGAGGCTGAGTGCATAGTGTATGGAGACTTTCTGTTAGACCCAAGAGTATAAAGAAGTGGTGTAAGGAGAAAAATGCACATTAGATCTTTTTCCCTTTCTAGTTGTGCTGACTGTCATTTGATGGATTTGGATGAGCAGTTATTGGCGGATGTGATGCATTCTTTACTGCTCAGGGTTGAAGTTCTTGCTGTTACATTTGTGTTCAGTTCTTGATTCTTAATGGCATGTGTATTGTATGACTAGTGTTCTAATGAATTGCTTGCTCCTGATGTCTTTACTTCTGTTGTTTTTTAGATAATAGTACATTCATACTCAGTGGTGAGGGTGATAATTTCCCAACAGGTAAAGTTGCCTTTTTCCATGATGTAGGTGTCTTGGATGTTTGAAAAATATTGAAACCAGAGTTGAGAGAAGAACAATGATATAATGGTGCGATGATATAATAAAGGAGCAATACATTTGTCATCAGATATGAAGCATTTTTCCCCACCAACAGTGCTTAGTGTATAATGCAAAATCCTACAGCAGGCTGTGGGAGAGAGTCTGGCAAAATCAAAAACAAAAGTCGTCTAATATGGCTGTGGGAATAACATTCTGACACAGCCAAGAAAACATGTTTTACTGCAGTGTTTTTATTCCAGCAATAACACTGAGCGTATCAAGTTAAACCATCACAAGGCAGTATAGGATATTGAAGATTATAGTGAGATAACAGAACAGCAAACAATTATTTCCTAAATCCAGTTGATAAGAGAAACAAGGACATGCTGTCTGTTAATAGCAGTGTTCCTGTTAGTGTGATTGAGTGTAGAGTTTAAGACAAAGATAACGCAGAAATAAACTGAAGGATTAACACATTCTGTGCATTCGGAATCTTTTCTTTAAAAGGCTAAATAGTTTCAGGTCCTGTATGTGCACCTGTGAGTTATTTGTGGTATGATGTGTGAAAACATCAGTTTTTTCTTTTTTTGTTTCTGTGTGAAAGACCTTTAGGAACTGAGAACTGGAAATATACAAAAATAGATACACACAATAAAAAAGTTGTTCCCTCTGATCTTTCTTTTATAGTAATCTTCATGTTTAGTTGTATCTATGATTGGTCAAGAAAAAACATGAAAAATTGTCTGAAATTAAATACCCATTTACTATTTAAATAATAATGAATGTGTAAAACCAGTTGCAGGTTTTATATAGGTATTTTAAACACTGGATTTGGGAGTAGTAATTAAGAACAAATGGAGACACAAAGCAGTAAGTAATTTTCAGGCTAGTCAGATCGTATCTTTTAGGCTATCCATTCTGTCAGTGTGGATAAGTAATGCAAAACATACAATGTGCAGTTGATATCTCTATTAGGACAGAACTTTTAGTATTTTAATTCAATATTTGTGGATAAAAAGGTTCTTAGCCTGAAACTTGATAATACACTTTATATTTAACATAAGAACATAAGAATGGCCACTGCTGGGTCAGACCAAAGGTCTGTCTAGCCCAGCATCCCGTCTGCTGACAGTGGCCAATGCCAGGTGCCCCAGAGGGGGTGGACCGAAGACAACGATCAAGTGACTTGTTTCCTGCCATCCTTCTCTTGCCTCTGACAAACAGAGGCCAGGGACACCATTCCTACCCCCTGGCTAATAGCCTTTTATAGACCTAAACTCCATGAATTTATCTAGCTCTTCTTTGAACTCTCTGATGGTCCTAGCCTTCACAGTGTCCTCTGGCAAGGAGTTCCACAGGTTGATTATGCACTGTGTGAAAAAGAACTTTCTTTTATTAATTTTAAACCTGCTACCCACTAATTTCATTTGGTGTCCTCCAGTTCTATTATGGGAACAAGTAAATAACTTCTCTTTATTCACCCTCTCCACACCTCTCATGATTTCATATACCTCTATCACCCCCCCCCTCGTCTCCCTCTTTTCTAAACTGAAAATTCCCTGTCTCTTTAACCTCTCCTCATATGGGACCTGTTTCAAACCCTTAATCATTTTAGTTGCCATTTTCTGAACCTTTTCTAATTGCCAACATATCTTTTTTTGAGGCAAAGAGACCACATCTGAATGCAATATTTAAGATGTGGGTGTACTATAGTTTTATAAAGGATCATTAATATATTCTTTCTTATTTTCTTTCCCTTTTTTAATAATTCCTAACATCCTATTTACTTTTTTGACTTTCCACTGCACACTGCATGGATGTTTTCAGAGAACTATCCACGATAACCCTCAGATCTCTTCACTGATTAGTTGTAGCTAAATTAGCCCCAGTCATATTGAATGTATACTTGGTGGTCTTTTTTCCAATGTGCATTACTTTACACTTACCCACATTAAATTTCATTTGCTATTTTGTTGCCCAGTCACTCAGTTTGGTGAGATCTTTTTGAAGTTCTTCACAGTCTGCTTTCGTCTTGACTATTTTGAACAGTTTAGTATCGTCTGCAAACTTTCCCACCTCGCTGCTTACCCCTTTCTCTAGATTGTTTCTGAACAAGTTTAAATAGGATTGATCCTAGGACTGACCCTTGGGGAACACCATGCTTTACCCTTCTCCACTCAGAAGATTTACCATTTATTCCTACCCTTTTGTTTCCTGTCTTTTTAACCAGTTCTCAATCCATGAAGGGATCTTCCCTCTTATCCCATGACAAACTAATTTACACAAGAGCCTTTGGTGAGGGACTTTGTCAAAGGCTTTTTGGAAATCTAAGTATACTGTATCTACTGGAGCCCCCTTGTCTGCATGTATATTGACCCCTTCAAAGAATTCTAATAGATTAGTAGGACGTGGTTTCCCTTTACAGAAACCATGTTGACTTTTCCCCAACAAATTACGTTCTTCTATGTGTCTGACGATTTTATTCTTTACTATTCTTTCAACTAATTTGCCTGATACTGACGTTAGACTTACTGGTCTGTAATTGCCAGGATCGCCTCTAGAGCCCTTTTTAAATATTGGTGTTATGTTGGTTGTTTTCCTGTCCTTGGGTACAGAAGCTGATTTGAAGGATAGGTTAGAAATCACAGTTGTTAAGTTGATTTGTTTTTACATGCAAAACACACTTGCTTCTCCAGAGAGCTTATCACCTAAGGATTCAACCTCTCTGAGGAGCTGAATGTCTGTCTGTCTGTCTGTCATCAGCTGGATAATAAATGCCTTAAATTTGCCAAGATGAACAGAAGACAGTATAAAGGATAGTACTTCTGGTATATAACGAATGATGGAAGGAAGGATTTCAAAAGGCCTAGAAATCTGTCTGCTGTTGCTACTTCTGTTCTTTCCCACATGGCAAGATTCAAATTTTAATGGTCTTGTGTGCATGCTTCCTATGCATCTTACCACATTCAGAACATTGGGAAAAATAACCATTCATTTTAAAACTTAAGAAAGCACACAATATCTAGTTTGAGGTTTCAGTGCTCAACTGTTATTTCTATAACCTCAAAATAAATTGAGTTAGATTAAGGATCCATCTACACTAGGCAAAGTAAGTCCATCACAGATACACAATTCTAGCTATGGAAGTTGAGCATAAAAGTTTACTCTTCTTAGTCCCTGAGGACTGTCATTAAAGACAGTGCTGAACTGTTGATGAAGGGGGTTGACTGTGGGTCCAGGAGCTTTTGTGTGGGGATACTGTGGATAGGAGGCTTCTGAGTGGCACAGGGAGAGATGGTGGATTCTGAGTAGGGGAATTGTAAGCAATAGATGGGAGGGATCAGTAGGTTTTATGGTAGGTGGAAGGAGCTGAATTGGC
The DNA here is from genome assembly GCF_033958435.1 of Carettochelys insculpta. Taxonomy (NCBI): domain Eukaryota; kingdom Metazoa; phylum Chordata; order Testudines; family Carettochelyidae; genus Carettochelys; species Carettochelys insculpta. Next base: position 352,189,560 of record NC_134137.1, read on the forward strand.
ACTACCAGTGATTGGTGAGGTTTAATGGAGCATGAACAGCAAACTACAGCTGGAAGAGGTGATGTGGGACTTTAAAATTCGTGTCCCAAGGCTCTGCATGGAGCTCGAGCTGTTGGGAGTGGTTTCAGACAGAGTAACTTACTCAGGAGTTGGTATTATAAGTTTCCCACGATGGGAACCTGTGCATATTTGTCATCATGGACATCGCTCAGCCTGTGTGCCTTTCTTCTCCCCATTCCTTGCTGCACACTTCTATATCCAAAACCAGCAGATTTGTATAAAGATCTGTTCTAACTTTCCAATCAGTTGTTTCCCAATCCATTTAAAAATAAAGAACAGTTTGCTTGTTACTATGTAACTGTTGAATGAGCATTTAAAGTAATAGATTGTACACAGAGTGCCAGATTATCCATTCTCATTGGCCACTGAATTCAGTGAGTTTAAATCAGTGTAGGAGGGGAGTCACGTTTATGGATCCTGACTTGACTTGACTTAAAATTTTTTAAAGTTGTGAAATTCACTCAGTCAAGTATCACAACTGTTAATTTTAAATTTCTTTGATTTTTAACTCAAAACCAAGGCAAAAAAAGACATAAGGTTAAAGATGTTCCTGTAAATTAATACATATGGGTGTGTTGAAAATTATATTTTTTTTCTGAAAATAGGGGATTTTTAAAAGAATAACCACAAGGTATTTAAAGAAAAAAGTGAAAGTTGGAAACCAGAATTTTTCACAGAAAACCAATATTTACCTGAGAACAATCAACTATCCAACTGTGGTGCTTTTTCACAAATACACCTTTATCTAAAATTTTTCCTCATGCATTACTTAACAGCAAGAAGCTGTTTCAGCTGTCCAGGTAAATACCTGTCTTGTGTATTACAAATCTTTTTGTTTGTAATGTTTGATAGAGCACCAACCTACTTATGCGTATGGCAGGTATTTTCTCCACATGCTAAATGATGTTTACACATGCAGAATACCATCGTGCAGGATCACATTTTTACACCTAATTGGGGGGGTGTTACCTAAATATTCAGGGAGGGAAGACACTGAAATAGTGAATATGCAGAGATTTAAAAAAAAAAATTTTTTTAATTCCTATATTGCCCAGTGTTGGTAAATAAAATAAATGAGTTCAATCTTGCAGTGACTTGTCATTAGTAAGTATTTTAGCCACCTTGAAATCAAATACTTCTGTCAGTGTCTTAATAAGGGCTGGTTCTCAAAGGCTAAGCCAGTTAATTTTCCTGGAGACTGCAATATTTGCCATCACTATTCAAACTTTTTTCCTCTTTTAACTCTGCTTGCCTTGGAATAAGATGTGTGAATTTTAATTGTACTGGTGACATTTTGTGAGGGGAAAGTAAAATGTGCTAGTCAAGTTCACACTGTACAATAATATTTCATATTCTATTTGTTTCCCTCCTACTTTTAGCTTTCTTTTTTCATGCAGCAAACCAGAATTTGCAGTAGGATACATCATTTTGTCCTCTCTGTGCCCTCTCTTTTCCCCTTCCTATTCCTTCTCAGAATCCCTCCTCGCCTTCCTTCAGGTGTTCCTGTGAGCTCCTTGCTTTTCAACGGTCTCTCTCTCTTCCCCTGCTGGAAGATTGCAGAGTACTTGTGGGCAAATAATGCCCTGATTTTTGCCTCTGTGTTGAAGAAAGTTTCCTGGGCAATAGCATTTGTTCCTAATATCTCATTGGCTATGGTGAGATTCTCAGCGAAAGCCATGGCCTCCAGCAGTGACCTGACAGGATCTTTGTCTCTGTCCATGCAAGGTGGTAGCCACAACAAGCAAGCACTATGTTCTGGTAGATTTAAAGTAGCCTTGCTATTTAGAGAGTAACTAGACAATATAGTGGTAGAAAATGTTCCAAAATCTAAATAGTCCCTCCCAATGCCATATCACACCTTTTGAGAGAGAGTACAGGCAGTCTTCAGACAAAGGTGCCCCTTTTGGCTTTCATCTTCAGAGAAATGTTAGCAAAAGGGCAACAGGTTTTCCAGATAAAGCTGTGCAACCGTGGCTTTGAAGAAAAGCCTCAGCCACTTTTAAAGCTACTGTGTGACACATTTCATTGAACTCTTCCTGGACCTGAATCAATGGGGCATAGTTTCCCATTTCATGGAGGAATAGGTGACATTGACAATGGACTTGTGTTATCCAGGGATGATCTCTCAAGTAATGGACTCCACCCCAGCCATTCTCCCTCCAGCTGCCTATCTTGAATTACCCTCTGAAGTGCAGTCCAATTCAGAATAAGGAACATAACATTTCCTGCATATGGGGTAAGAGAGTGTTCCCTCAGAAGAAAAAAGTATCCGAGTTCTGCTCCATCTTCTCTATCATTTGGAAATGTTCAGGGGCAATATAGTCATTCTAGATCTCAACAGGTCAATAAATGGATGGGGGGAAAAATATGCAGAAATCTCTAAAGAGTCTTCCCTGTCCCTGTGGTCGTTATGACTTCAGTGAACCTGGTGGAGGCATATGTCAACATAGTTATGAGACCCTGCAGTTACAGATTTCTAAGGTTTGCTTGTGGCAGAAAGAATTGTCAGTAATGTGCTCTCCAGTTTGTCTTGTCCTGAGGTGTGTGGGTCTTTACAAAGGTGGTGCAGGAATCATAGTGAGAATCAGGTTACAGGGGATGCACCTTTAACCCTTCCTGGATAATGTCTTTTTAATTAAAGCTCTATCCATAGCAAAAGCATGAAGAGGAAAGCTCTTTGGTTCCATCCACCAAAATAATTCACTTAGGTATGGATATGGATATCTTGATAGCAAGAATATATCCATCTTTAGAGAGGTTTCAGAAGATTCAAGACTTTCTCAAATTGTTTTGGAACTGCAAGAGGCCTGAAGTCAAAACCGCTATGCATTTAACCACAAGACCTCCTAATTTCACGTGTGGGAATCACTCCACATATACAACCACACATTAGGCACCTTCTAGGCTTCATCTTAAAGATATATGGCCAGTTTCTAAAACACGTGAAGGATCAGGTGAAGGCTATGCACAGGTGATCAACACCTTTTAAAATGGTGATCATCCTATGTCACTTTCAGATAATCATAACTGTTACCAGCTTGGAGGGATGGGAGGCATGCCAGGATTCCAAAACAGACATGTACTAGCTGACAGAAAGGACTAATATAGTAAACCATCTAGAATTACGAGCAGTCAAGCTGGTGCTACTAAGGTTCCAGCACAGCCTAGACAGCAAGCACATTCTGGTTCAACCATGGTTGCATATGTGAACAACAGAGGAAAAAGAAGCCCAGCACAATGCATCTAGGTGCTGGAAATCATGCACTAGATAGAACATTCTCATCTATTCCCTCAAGGCAGCTCACATAAAGGGAGAGCTGAAACAAAAGATGAACATACTCTGAGTGATCAAGATGAATAGCTCTGAGTGCTGCCTGCATCAGTCAAGCCTCTCTTTTCCCAAGAGGGACCTGCCACTTGTGCTGAGAGCCCTGGTGAACAATCTCTTTGAACCATTTACATCAATGTCTTGCTTTCTGATGGCTCTCACATCTGCCAGTCAAGTTTTGGAGTGTCAGTGCTTTCTGTGCAGGAGCTTTCCAAGGTATTTTATGAGCACAAAGTGGTGCTTAGAAGTCTAGAATTTTATATCCTGGATGTGAGCTCTGTCCTCCATGCCCCTTAAGAGGGTATCCCTTCTTTCTGTCCAAGGCCACTAAGGAGAAATGGCTTGCATTAGATATTAGAAAGACCTAAAAAGTACAGAGTCTACTTGAAGAATTGGTGCTGTTTTGGTATCCTTCCAGTGAAAATGCTACAGATGCAGCGCTTCTAAGTCATCTGTTACTATGTGAATTATATTATGTATTGAAGTATACAAGACATTGGAGATTGGGGATCCTTAAGGTGTCCGGTCATGCTCCACATGATCCCTGATGACCTTATGGGCAGAAAGAACTTATGCATCCATTTTGGAAATAGGTACGACAAGCACTTGGTCAAGCACTACAACCATTATCAAGCACTACAAGGACTTGCTGACCTCTTGCAGAGGCAGCTTATGGATGGAAGGTAGTGCAGGCTTTGGGTGGGAAATGATTTTTCGTCTTTGAATAAATGTCATATGAGAAGGAATACTGTTTTCCTTTTCTTCCCTCCTTCTCTTTAACTTTCCCTACATGTGTTCATTTCACTCTGCTTCCCAGACATCAAAAACTGCACATTGGGATGCATCCAGGTGTATATTCATTTTAGGTAGAGGAAAATATACAAAATTGCTATAGAGGAAATCTTTCATGCAGAGGGGAATATCTGCTTTTTATTCCTAGTGTTAATGCAACTTCTATTTATTAGGAGTTATTCTTGTGCAAATGGGATTAATTCAGACACATGAAGAGGTGATTATACTACAATACATTTGAAGATAATGAGTCAGTTTTTAGCAGTTATGAAATCAAGGGGATCCATATGGGCACTATTCCTTCTAAATTCCTGTCTTCAAAGCTTGGGATAGCAATTATTCCCTTCAACTTATCCTTAGTGCAATACTTAACTTTTGCATTTGCTGCCAGATATGATGCAATCTTCTGTCAGTTTCTTGGTTCTTAAATGTGGATGTTAGTTGAAAAGATGGTTGAAGATGATGGAGAAAAGGGAAGGAGGAGAAATGGAACTACACAAATGCATAATTCATAAAGTAGGTCCAGGAATATTATCCAAGCGGTAGGGCAGCTGATAGACATCTGGCAAGGTGACTGTGTGGTAAGGACTGGACAGCGCTGGATGCCAAAGACAGATTGCTAGGAAAGATAGGGAGGATTAAAAAAGTAAGCTATCCTGCATAATTGAGAGATTTGTCTGTGAAGGTAGCCACTCCCCTGGAGAGCATCACGTTTGGAGGGCCAGTTAATAATAAACGACATCAGTCTTCACAGCTAACATTTTAGTAAATTCTGTGTAAATGTTTGTTTAGTTATTAGGCAACCTCGGGAAAACAAGATTTTTTTTCCCTACATTTCACTTCCATATTTCTCCAGTGACCCAAATTAGTCTTCTTTTTTTCAGTTGAGGGATGTTTGCACAATGCTGCCCCCCACCGCATTGTACATACTTTTGCATTTAAAATTATTATTCTGCTTCTGGAATAACTTTAAAATATTGCTTCCACTGCCAAAATTGAATAGTTTTACCCATTCTCTATAGAGGGATGTGGTTTAATTGTGCACATAAAGCCATTACAGGCTAGATGAATAGGTCACCTGAACGTAGTCAAAAATCTCCAAATTTCAATGTCCTAAAGCTGTCAATTTTAAGTCTGGAGAACAGTGCCTAAAAGTTAAGATTTTAAAATATTATACAAGTTGTTAAACTTGCATTTTATTGGAAAATGAAGTATTTCTGGAGTGGAATGCTTATTTAAAGTACTATTATTTACAGAGAATCAGGCATACAAATGTTAATTTTTGAAAGTGTACACTGCTTTAAGGCTATTTATTTTTTTAAAAAATATTACTTACATTTAATATCTTTCTGACAAATATACACGGTATTACTCTGACGAACTGCCATGCAACATGTATTTTAAGTCATGAAGAACTTGAATATACAAGGCCTAATCTATATAACATATATATATTGAAAATGTACAGTCTAGCCAATATTTTAAGTTTCCCTTATTTGGCAGTATTTTCTACAGTTTGTTCATATATTTCCTCTTGGATGATTTGGTGAATACTGAAATCTAGCCAGTGACAACCTGAGGTACTAAACATTTCTGCCTTACTTCGTTGTCTTCAAAAGTAATCTGTTTGTTCCTTTTAGGCTCTATCCATGAGTTATGTATTACAGCATTATTCGGCATGGGATCTGCTTCCACTATTGAAACGACTCGTTTTTTCATTTTACTTTTCAGGACCTTCTGAAATTTTTGCCTAGTGAATGCATAAAGTAGAGGGTGAAATATGGTTGTTCCGTATGCCATAACGAGAAAACACAATCTCAGCTTTACCAAAAGGTCACTTGGGCCCAAACATAAAATTGTAGTGTTTAAAACAGAAATGGGTGTCCAGCAGAGAAGAAATGTTGAAATAATCAACAGGGACATTCTGAAGACTCTCTTTTGTCTTTCCCGTCGTTCCCGGTGTCGTTTTACAGCTCGCCGTAGGGCAATTATTACTGAAACCGAGGTCCTTACGCCAAAGACTACATTTCTCCCACCACTGCTTTGTGACACGTCAGTAGTTTCATGTTGTGTGGTCAAAGAAATAGTTTTTTTCTTTCTGGCTTTTTTCTTTTGCCCAGTTGTAAATCTTGTGCCTATTCGAATATTAAGAGCCTGGAGTATTTTGGTGTATGTAATGAGCATTACTATAACAGTGAAGAAAAAAATTGGAATTTGTACTAGGAGATGGTAATACATTCCCAATTCAGTGTGGTATTCATTTACACTGACACACAAAAGAGTCTTATTTTCCCAAGTACTTGCACTTTGAAGACTGAAAAAATTTACTTCAATGAAGGGAATCAGGAAGGAAAAAAGAGAAACAATCCATATTGATGTCATTAACATGACAGCCCTTCCCAATGTCAGAATTCGGTTTGCAGGTTTTACAGAGATATCATATCGGTCCAAAGTGATAGCAAAAACGTTGATTGCTGTCGAAACACTTGCAAAAGAAACACAAGCCTCATGGAAACAGCAGATTAGAGCACTATTACTCTCCAGTGAAAGCAGAAGGATAACTATAGTTAGAGGAATACATCCCACACAAATTATTACATCAAGTACATGAAGGTTCATTGTAATAATGTTACTGACAGAATTGATTAAGTTGGATTTCATGCAGTAAAGTACCAACACGGTGAGGTTGCTGCCAAGTCCCAACACAATTTCTAACATCAGAAATCCAGTGAGAGAAACTTGAAAGCTTAATGGATATGACAGTGCTCGGTACATATTGGTGTTGATGTCATCAATGGCATCTTGAACTGTAATGTTAGATTCAGACTGCATGTTGACTTCCAGAATGGGAGAGAAACACATTCTTTTGTTGCAGTTGTTTTTGTCCTATAAGGTGAGAGGAAAATAAAACTATTTCATTCTGACACTTTTTAAAAACATTTTAAATAAATACAGTGAAACTGCTATTTCATTCTATCAAAATCTACTATGTATTTAGATCTGTGCATGATTTGGATTCAAGAAGCTAAGGATCTAGACCAGCAACAACTTTTGAAACAAAATATGATCTAAAAGAGCTCCCAAAAATTGTTAAAAGCCTTTGTTTACAGAGACAAAGCCTTGATTATGATGGGACTCTCACAAAGGACGTGTGGTAGAACAAGCTATGTTGATACATAGCATTTTATCATGTAAAAAGAATGTCCTTATGTATTTAGAGTTTGGTACATTAAAGTAATATTAAAAACCTTTTTTAGGAAAACACGCTCAGAAAAAAGAAAGGGAGATGCTTATGAACTGATTTTTCCCATGTGTTGGTTTGTCTCCCTTCTTTTGAAAACTTTTTCTGTAAAAAAAAAAAAAAAAAATAAAAAAAAAAAAATGCTTTTGGAATTGCAAATCTTCCATCAAAGTTCATTGAAATTTTATAAACTTTAAAATGTGTTTAAATTTTCATTCTGAATAGTGTACATATTATGTGTGTGCATGGGTGTATTTACATCTGCATGCATATTTAATATTATGACTCAATTATTTATGTATATGTAATTTTAACTGTGAAATTGTAGACATATAGTTTAAATTTAAGGAAGTAGGTTTTTCAAAGCACTGTATTTCCATATGGTGATTTGAATATTTATTTCAGGAAATATAAATACTCTTAACTATTAGCCAAATTGGTAAAAGTCTCTCTCTCTGATTTATGGGCTCCTGTTTATCAAGAGGATTTATAAATATATTTGTATTTTAATTATCTGATGGAATTAAGAAGATAGCTACACCAAGATTATTTGCATTATGTTTTTGTATATCACGAAATAAAAGTTTATTTCGGCTTTTATGAGGCAATAAGGGTGAGGTAGCATTTAATCATTGCTGTACGATTTTCATCTCATGGCCACACCTTCTGTGGTTTACAAATGCTAATAAATTGAAATTTAGTATCTACGTAAGAGGAGTGATATTTTATCATTTACGTGCTTAAACAGCATATAAAACTGGTCTTGGCTTTATAATGCAATTCGTAAATAAATTAAGGAGGGAAAGATTTTTTTTTTTTTCTTTTGGGGTGGTGGTACTTGGAATTTTGAACAACTTTTAAAGTTAAAGTGAAAATATATCGAGCATAAGGATTAATTTAAATGCAGATCATTGTTCTTTTCTAAATACAGTAAGTGGAAGGCATTAACAAGAATAAAAATTACCTGCTTTTTTAATGCTAGTATGAATTATGCACACTCCAGATGAAATATGCGAATAGATTGATCTGCATTTCTGAGAACTGAAGCCTCAATAGTGCAGTACTATTAATAGCAAACTAATTATAATGGAGGTTCTTTGTATGTCTCAAGAGTTACTTTACGTGGCCTTTTAATAAAAACAAAAATATTGAATGAACCTCAGGTGTGCAATGAAACAAATATTTCAAAAGCTTTGTTCAACTTTTGTAGTCTCGAGAAAGTTTAGCTTCAAGACAGTACTGTTTCCTCTGTTCATGTGGTCTTATTTAGCTATAAATGTATTATGGAAACAATTCCAAATGCATTATTTGATAAATTGAATTCCCTTGAACCAGTAAAAACCAGAAAAAGATTAGCGTTAGATCTACTAAAACAAGCAATGGTCTTAACTGTAAGAATAAGCTAACTGAAATCTTGTGAAAATGGAAAATGTTAAATGTGCCAGATTTTACTGACAAACAGATTAAGCATCAGGTCTTTGTCACGTCAGATAGATTTACAGTTAAATAAAAGCAGAAATGTCAAGAATAGGAAGATAATTAGCAAAATACATCTCTTCAAGAACAGTGCTCTGTTCCCTTGTAAATGTCAAACAGAGGTTGGGTGCACCCAGCTTCTGACCTACCTGTTTTCTGTTGCCTCAAGGGCCTCTCAGCTCACTGTAGCAGCTTGTCATAAATTGATACATGGTGTCACTGACAGAATTTTGACATGCATTTCACCTGGCTGTGCAGCACAGTTGTAGCTGGGTTCTATTTCATCCCTTGCAGACTGTTTTTCTTTTTTCTTTTTTTAGTTTTTATTTTTTTGTTCCAACACTTCCGCAGCAAGATTTTGTGATTGAATAAAAGGATTTAATTTCCTGAAATATTTCTCCAGACTTTTTAAAGCCACTAGTAAAAAGAAAACTTCTTTTAAATGACATTAAATTCTTTCCCCCTTTGCATCTCATGGCAGCATATTTTTATTTTCCACAATAAATGAAAATAAAAAGACGTATCCAATTTCTGGCTTCAGAAAGATATTTAGGCATCCTTTAGTTACAATTGCACATTGGTTTTGATAGTACTTCTCATTACTTTAGAGTGATGGCTTTGTCATGTAAGTTGCTTAACATTGTAAAATCCAGTTCATGTGCTTTGATGGAAACCATGGACTATTTAATTTGGCTTATTTTCATTAAAGGAGAGTACATAAAAGATCATAAAATTCAGAGGAAAAAAATCCATTTGTCATGACTAATAAGTGACTTAATGTGTAGTGCAGAAAAAGCTTGATTAAAGCCTTGTTTAGCTTGCTGATGAAGTATGCACATTCTCCTTTTGGGAATTCATGTTTCATTGTTTCTTCATGTATCAGTAGTTTTTCCACAGATCTGGTTTTAAATTATAATCCCTTTTTAAGAAATGCCCACCATTTTATTTTAGGAGAAAACCATTATATTAATCTTCTTTTCATGAAAATATGAGCAGATGTGCTAATCTTCTATGTATATTATTGCAGCGTTAAACACTTACGTAGAAATATAACCTGTTCCATGTTTTTATTTTAAGTCCTTTATTTCTTAAGACTATATATTAGAAGTACATCCTGCAGCTTGTAGATCAGGCAGCTAGAAGGATGCCCGGTCAATTGCATTCTTCATATTGTCAGTAGTAAAACTGAATTAGAGGCTGCATGCCCTTGTGAGGAAAAGGAGAGAGAAAAAAGGTTAAAAATTGGGTTTCTTCTAGCACTTCATCAGTTAAGTTATTCAGGAATATAATTATATAGTATCATTAGGTTAAAATTATGCAATGTGTGCAAATCAAAATCGATCTGTAAATTTGACTCGTATAGAAGATCTATAAAATTAGTGATATCTTTAATATTTCCTAATCTTCCTCTTTTTCATTTTATTATAATTGTGTTTTGGATGGGTTCTAATATTTTGCAAATATTAAGTGTGGAATTAAAAACAAAGTAAAAATTACTGGGCAAAAAGATAGTATCTACAAATGCAGCTAGAAAATGATATTTTACAGGTCTTGTGAGCAACTAGCTTACACATACTCTTGCCTTCTTATGACTAATTTAACTGAGCCTCAGTTGTTTCATGGGGAATACATTTGTTTAATTTGCACATGGTTTTGAATTTTCTTGCTTTGAATGTAAAATGTTATGCAGATTTTTACAAGTACATTTCCATAGAGTGAAATATCTGTTTAAATATGTTTAGGGTAACAAGAAGGTAGCTGCAAAAACTACATTTTTTTTTTCATAAGCAAGTCACAGATGGTCACATAACCCAGCCTTTGAAAATCAGTAAGTATACAAGCAAATGCAGACTGTCTATGATCTTTCAAGGAGTACTTGAATACATTCATAACCTATGAAACTCAATATTTGGAAAAGGTGTTGAAAAAATTTTCTGACTGCATTAAGGATTGTAAGCAGTACTGTTATAGCTTAAGCCCCATTGCTTTTAGAACAAAACAGTTCTTATTATTTCATGTTGAGTCTTCATAAAATAACATTTTTCAACAATTATACTTTTTAATGAAAAAAATTAGTACTGTCTAGCCAGAACTACAAGGTGAAAAGCTCTCCATGTAGGTAGAAGCTAGCATCATTTTTCCTTCAGATATGTTTGTTAAACACTGCTTATGCTGAATACCAGAATAAGGAACATATCTTACCTCCACTAAGGATTTGATCAGTTCTCGATGAAGATGAAGCAGTTCCAGTTTTGAGAGATTCATTTTGTTCACTTGTTAGCATAGTGCAGGGGAAAGAGGGTCATAAGCGTCTCTCTTCAGAAAATGACCTTATTGAAAATTTGTGCCTGGGCTGTGCCATTGTTTCAGCATATTGCTAATGTATACAACATGTAGTGCTGCTTTAGAGGCTGCTGCAATCTCCCACTTACCCTATTATAGAATCAATAAGCATCTGAAGATACATAATGAAAGTAATTTAACATAGTAAAGGCTTCTTGTCTCCAGAGACAACATTTAGATTCTAAAAAGGAGCAGCAATACTTCTCAGAGGAAAGCCTATGGACAGCTTTTGCAGAATGACAGCCTACCTTGTCGCTTCTCTTCACTGCAGAGAGATGCAGTGCATTCACTAATTTTGATTGGTCAGTGATGTTTGGCTTAAGCTGTGCTTCATATATGTGGAAGTGATTTTTTTGTCCCTATTTTATATAGTGATTCTTTTGTAAAAAGGCTACATTTACAAATGAATTGTGCATAATTCTGGAATATATTAGGCATATATCAGTTTTATTTTTACCATTGCATTCTACTTTTTTTTATTGTACGATGCGTACCACATGACAAAACACTGGTGGAAAATTAGATGAAATGTATACTACTTTAAAAGCCTCAAACAATTTTGTTTAACTATATCTTGTTAAATAACCTGCCTCTAAGGTTCTTTGTTCTAAGACTACTTCAGATATAAAACTACTGCATCTTTTTTTTAATGAACCATACTTGACCAGAATGTTTATATGCAGGTCAGCTTTTAAGTTTTCATGCCTGAATAAATTTTTGTTCAGGATATGTAGGCATCACATAAAGATGAGAATCTGAATTAGAATGCTTATGGAATATTCGTATTGTTCATTAAGAGGCGGTATTAATCCAATTTGGTTCAGAATCTAAAGTGATTTTGCCAGATCCCATTACCGTTTTCAGTGCATGCACAGTTGTGTAGTTTGACAACCATAAATTAAAGGTAAGGAAACACTAACCTGTTTAAAAATGTTTTAACTTAATTTTTTTAAAGGTACCTGTGTGTTAGCAGTATATATTTTATTTCATGTACACCATGCTCTTTTCACCACTGGTCTTGAGCTCTTGACCTTCTGGAATTATGTTTTGTGTAGTCTTTACTTTTTAAATGTTTAAACTTGTAATTTATAATTTACTGTGAAATTATAATTTATTGTTCTAGTCTGTTAATATAGACAGTATTGCTGACATCCATACAATGAGGTGGAAAATAATCTAGTTCCTTCTCTTCATGAGTTAAGACCAAATAGTGAAATTCAGTTTAGGATGTGAATTAAAAGATGCACAGCCCAAAATAATATTCAGAGGATAGAGTGTTGTAGTAACAGAGATAATTTAGAAATTTTTGATCTTAAAATGTTGTAGTGGTATTAATGTTCCACATGAATTACTTAGTCTATAGAAAAAGTTGATAAATTATCCTGTTAAAATATAACTATTGAATATTAATGTTATCAGTTTAACGATTTTAGTTGTATTTTTGTGAAGTGAGTAACCTTGTTGTGTACAGACATAAAAATACATTCTGTAATTCAGATATTTGCATTTAATTTTGTTTCAGATTAGTGTAAGTGGTATTTACTTTTTTTTTTGCTATGCAGCCTGATGCATTTTTCTCATTTTCAAGCGGTCACATCTGTGTCACTTTAGGTAACATGCACTTTTCCACCTTTTTTCTCTGGGGCAAAATCATTCAGAAAATGCTAAGGAGGACAAGGGTCACAGTGGGACGCAGATTCTGCACAGTGTCTTCTGTGACCTTGCCCCAGCTCCTTTTTTCTTTTCTGGGCCTTGTTGACCATAAGAATCTGATACAAGTTTGGGCAGCATTATTCTTGAGCAGTCTCACATGACAGAACACATTCTTGGAGCTGGTGAATATATATATGTATATATAAAATACATGCAAGAGCTGTACTTGGTCCACTTACAGTTGAGTGGGGTGTGTTGGGGATCTGTTCTTCAGCTGCATAGATGAGTTTCCATAGATACTCCAGTTTCAGTAGAGGCTGGAAAAAGATGTAAGATGTTGAAGAGATGGAGGAGTTTTAGCTGTAGGAAGGGGGGAGAAATGGATTTTAGTTGTTATGGAGACAGAAGCAGTAGGATTTTGATGTAGCCTGAATGTGGGAGGCAAAGGGTGAAGAGGAATCAAACAAGACCCACAGGTTGTAGGCCTGAGTTACAGTGGATGTTGGTGATCATGACAGAGCTTTGGATTAGTAGAGAGAGAGGTTGGATGGGAAGATAAGGAATTCTGTTTTCATCTTATTAAGCTTAAATTTGCTGTAGAGAGATTTGGGAAGAGAAGTATTATTGTATGGAGACAAGTCAGGCAGGAGTGTGTGGGTGAAGAGATTTACTAGCTATTAATGGAGAAATGGTAGTTGAAACTGTGTAAGTGGATGATTCTTCCCCTCCCCCGAAAAAGTGTAGAGCAGGAAGAGGAGGGGGCAAAACAAAAAAAAGTGGTGAGTAAGAGCTTCCTAATTTACTTCCTCTGCTAGTTATTATGAAGGAAGTTGGCAGTACTGCTTACACACAATGTTGCCTAATGTCTTCCATTATAAAAAATTGTTTTCAATTTTTTTTTTTTTTTTTTTTTTTGCTTTTCCAAACTATGCATTTGGGCTAAATTTCCTATACTGAGTGTTTGCCTAAAGTATAATTTTTTGGGAAATTTTTTTAGTGAAAGTGTGACTGAAATTAGAAACAAATAAAATGTTTCACCAGGTTGTGATACCTTTCTGCTTTAGAACAAGGGCTTGAAATCTGGCACTGTATAGGGAGGAGACAGTGGCAATGCTTGTGTAAGGGATGCAATTTTTTTCTCTGCATGGAAATTCATATAAATTAGGCAAAGTTATGAGAGAAGATGTTTACATGTGATCAGTTAATGATTGTCAAGGTTGATAGCTAAATTTTCTGAAGATGCCATTTGCACTGATCATGCGTCATCCTGGGGCTTCAGAGACTTTCCCTGCAGTTGTACTTCCTAGCTGCCAGAGACTACAGTGATACTGGCACTGGAATTGAAAATACAGAGACTGCTTTTCCTGTGCTCTGTTAGGTTAGGACTATGCTACAGAAGTATTTTGAAATAAGATATTCTGAAACAGCTCTTTCAAAAGATCTTATTTCAAAATAACACAGCTACATACACAATGCATTTTGAAATAGGACCAAGCTATTTCGACATAGCATTTCTGGACACACAGTGCTATTTTGAAATAGTGCCACTGGGCTCCATTATGGCTTATTTCAAAATAGTGCTATTCTGTGTCTTAATCATGCCTATTTATAAGTATGTATTTCAAAATAAGCATTATTCCTCTTGAAGTGAGGGTTACCAGTTTGAAAATAATGTATGCATAGTGTAGATGCTAGCAAAGTTATTTCAAAATAACAACTGTTATCTCAAAATAACTCTTGTGTAGCCGTTGCCTTACAGTCCTCCCTTTCTCTTGTCGTGCTGCCCAGGTAGTATGGACGAGGAGGTGGCGATAACCTAACTTTATATATGAGGCAAGTGAGAAGCAGGTTTATGCTACAGGTATTGGATTCTGAGGAGTGAAGGGGTGAAAATGGGGGAACAGAAGCCAAGGGGCGGGAAGAGGTTGGATGGTATACTGGAGCAGAAAAGGAAGAAGGAGCAGAAGTCAGGTATATGTGGATGCATACATACAGAAGGGAAGGGAGAACACTACTCTGCCTGAGATAGAGAGAAATTAGCAGTATGGGGGGGGGACCCCTCCAGAAGCAGCAGATTCTGCAGTTGCTATAGCATGCTCCTTTCTGATACCTGGAATTGAACCCACAAATCCTGAGAGTTTGTCTCTCTCATGTAAATAAATAGCTGTGAAA
The DNA here is from genome assembly GCF_033958435.1 of Carettochelys insculpta. Classification (NCBI taxonomy): domain Eukaryota; kingdom Metazoa; phylum Chordata; order Testudines; family Carettochelyidae; genus Carettochelys; species Carettochelys insculpta. The sequence goes on from NC_134137.1 coordinate 352,204,625, forward strand.
AACACTGTCAAAACCTGTAATTACTTCCCAGTTAGGCCGGGACTACGCTAGAGCCTAGAGTGGATTTTAAAAGGCTTAGCCCAAACCAGCATATTATAAAATCGAACTGTGTCGACACTAGGGAATCAAGTTGAATTTATTGACATCCATGTTTTACTGCTAGATTTTGTAAAGTCGAAGATGAGTGTCCACAAATGTCCAGAAAGTTGACGTAGCATTTCTTTGTTGCCTTAGCTAGGTTCAGCTGTGTCAGCAATGCATTGTGGATACCTGTCCCAGAGTGCCTGCTGCCCCATTGCATTCTGGATTTTTGTTCAGTGTGTTATGTGAAAAAAGGTGCCACAAGGGCTTGTGGGTGTCTGAGATCATCCCAGAGTGCAACATCCTTCCTCCCTCCACTGTTGGAAAACAAACAGCCCAAGGATTTTTGTGCCATTTTCCAAAAACCTGCCCCTAGCTTGCATTGCTGCAGAGCACTAGCATGGATTCTAAACAACTTAGAGTCATTGCACAATGTGTTAGGCCACTTCCCGAAGTGTCAAGTGTTATGCAGTATTTTATTAGCAAAGCCAGTGGCAGGATGTGGTGGCTGCAGAAGATTTAGATGATATTGAGGGACTGGAGATGAGGAATGCAGAGATGCTGGCTGCCCTGGATGGATTGCACGCAGTGGAGTGCTGGTTCTGGAGATGTGAAACCAGCACACACTGGTGAGACTGCAGAAGTCCTGAGATGACTAGCAGTGGTGGTAGAACTTCCACATTTGCAAGGCCACTTTCATGGAACTTTATGATTAATGCCCCCTGCCCTGACGCACTGCAATATCAAAATGAGATCTGCTTTGACAGCTCATAAGTAAGTAGCAATTTCTCTGTGGAAGTTTGCAATCATAGAATCATAGAACGCTAGGACCGGAAGGGGCCTTGAGAGGCCATCGAGTCCAGTCCCCTGCCCCGACGGCAGGACTGACCACTATCTACACCATCCCTGATAGACATCTATCTAATCTGTTCTTAAATATCTCCAGCGAGGGAGATTCCACAACCTCCCTTGGCAACTTATTCCAGTACTTGACCACCCTGACAGTTAGGAACTTTTTCCTAATGTCCAACCTAAACTTCCCTTGCTGCAGTTTAAGTCCATTGCCTCTTGCTCTCTCCTCAGAGGCCAAGAAGAACAAGTTTTCTCCCTCCTCCTTATGACACCCTTTAAGATATCTGAAAACCGCTATCATGTCCCCCCTCAATCTTCTTTTTTCCAAGCTAAACAAGCCCAATTCTTTCAGCCTTTCTTCATAAGTCATGTTCTCCAGACCTTTTATCATTCTAGTTGCTCTTCTCTGGACCTTCTCTAATTTCTCCACATCTTTCTTGAATTGGGGTGCCCAGAACTGGACGCTATTCCAGCTGAGGTCTAACCAGCACAGAGTAGAGCGGTAGAATGATTTCTCGTGTCTTGTTCACAACACACCTGCTAATGCATCCCAGAATCATGTTTGCTTTTTTTGCAACAGCATCACACTGTTGACTCATATTTAACTTGTGATCTACTAGAACCCCTAGGTCCCTTTCTGCTGTACTCCTTCCTAGACAGTCTTTTCCCATTCTGTATGTGTGAAACAGATTATTCCTTCCTAAGTGCAGCACCTTACATTTATCTTTATTAAACTTCATCCTGTTTACTTCAGACCATTTCTCCAATTTATCTAGATCATTCTGAATTATGACCCTATCCTCCAAGGTAGTTGCAACCCCTCCCAGCTTGGTATCATCTGCAAACTTAATAAGCGTACTTTCTATGCCAATATCCAAATCATTAATGAAGATATTGAACAGAACTGGTCCCAAAACAGACCCCTGCGGAACCCCACTTGTTATGCTTTTCCAGCTGGATTGAGCACCATTAACAACTACTCTCTGGGTGCGATTAGCCAGCCAGTTATGCACCCACCTTATTGCAGCGCGATTTAAGTTGGACTTGCCTAGTTTGTCGATAAGAATATTATGCAAGACAGTATCAAATGCTTTACTAAAGTCTAGGTATACCGCATCCACTGCTTCTCCCTTATCTACGAGTCTCGTTATCATGTCAAAAAAAGCTATCAGGTTGGTTTGACATGATTTGTTTTTTACAAAACCATGCTGGCTGTTCCCTATCACTTTACTACCTTCCAAGTGCTTGCAGATGACTTCCTTAACTACCTGCTCCATTTTCTTTCCTGGCACAGAAGTTAAGCTTACTGGCCTGTAATTTCCTGGGTTGTTCTTATTCCCCTTTTTGTAGATGGGCACTATATTTGCCCTCTTCCAGTCTTCTGGAATCTCTCCTGTCTCCCATGACTTTCCAAAAATGAGAGCTAACGGCTCAGCTACCTCTTCTATCAGCTCCTTGAGGATTCTAGGATGCATTTCATCAGGCCCTGGTGACTTGCAGACATCTAATTTTTCCAAATGGTTTTTAACTTGTTCTTTTTTTATTTCAAAAACTAACTCTACCCCTTTTCCACCAGCATTCACTATGTCAGGCATTCCTTCAGACTTCTCTGTGAAGACCGAAACAAAGAAGTCATTAAGCATCTCTCTGCCATTTCCAAGTTCCCCATTACTGTTTCTCCCTCCTCACTGAGCAATGGCCCTACCCTGTCCTTGGTCTTCCTCTTGTTTCTAATATATTTTTAAAAGGCCTTCTTGTTACTCTTTATGCCTGTAGCTAGTTGGAGCTCATTTTGTGCCTTAGCCCTTCTAATTTTACTCCTGCATTCCTGTGTTATTTGCCTGTGTTCATTCTTTGTAATTTGTCCCAGTTTCCATTTTTTATAGGATTCCTTTTTTAGTTTGAGATCATGCAGGATCTCCTTGTTAAGCCAAGGCGGTCTTTGCCCATATTTACTATCTTTCCTACATAGGGGAATAGCTTGTTTTTGGGCCCTTAATAATGTCTCTTTGAAAAACTGCCAACTCTCCTCAGTTGTTTTTCCCCTCAGTTTTTCCTCCCATGGGATCTTACCTACCAGCTCTCTGAGTTTACCAAAATCTGCCTTCCTGAAATCCATCATCTCTATTTTGCTATTTTCTCTCCTACCGGTCCTTAGAATTGTGAATTCTATGATTTCATGATCACTTTCACCCAAGCAGCCTCCCACCTTCAAATTCTCGACCAAGTCCTCCTTATTTGTTTCTCCCCTGGTGGCTTTTTCAACTTTTTGGAATAAAAAATTGTCTCCAATGCAGTCTAAGAACTTATTGGATAGTCTGTGCCCCGCTGTATTAGTGTCCCAGCATATATCTGGATAGTTAAAGTCCCCCATCACCACCAACTCCTGGGCTCTGGATGATTTTGTTAGTTGCTTAAAAAAAGCATCATCCACCTCTTCCACCTGGTTAGGTGGCCTGTAGTAGACTCCTAACAGGACATGGCCCATATTTTTTACCCCTCTTAAACTAACCCACAGACTCTCAACATGTCCATCTCCTATGTCCATCTCCACCTCAGTCCAAGTGTGTACATTTTTTACATATAAGGCAACACCTCCCCCCTTTTCTCCCTGTCTATCTTTCCTAACCAGGCTGTAGCCTTCAATACCAACATTCCAATCATGTGTATTATCCCACCAAGTTTCTGTGATGCCAATGATATCATAGTTGTATTTATTTATTAGCACTTCCAGTTCTTCCTGCTTATTAGCCATACTTCTTGCATTGGTATATAGGCATCTCAGATATTGATTTGAACTTTCCCCCCAGTTTTTTCCTCGTCCTCTTTTTACTCTGACATTGTTGCCCATGCTCCCTCCTACTTCCGACCCATCTCCCAGGTTTCCATGTTCTCCACTTACCTGTGGGCTTTGCTCCCCTGTCCCCAGCAAACCTAGTTTAAAGCCCTCCTCACCAGGTTAGCAAGTCTTAGCCAGATGGCTACTCCTCACCAGGTTAGCAAGCCCTCCTCACCAGGTTAGCAAGCAATGCCAGAGGACTACTGGTCAGTGGGAAATGAATTTGAAGTGAGCAGTTCTACAGTGGGGCCATGATGGCAGTCAAGGCAATCAATGCCCTTCTATTGCTGAAGACTGTGACTTTGGAAAATATGCACAACACAGTGGATGGCTTTGCTGCCAGCGAGTTTCCTAGGTGTAGTGGGGCAGTAAATGGAACAAAAATCTCCATCCTGACTTTGGACCGCCTGGTCTCAGAGTACATAAACTGCAAGGGGTACCTCTCCATGGTGTTGTAGGTGTTGGTGGCTTACAAGGTCGTTTCACCAACATCTGTGTGGGATGGTCAGGAAAGGTGCATACTGCATGCATCTTTAGAAATTCAGGTCTGTACAGAAATGTCTAGAATGGGACTTTTTTTTTTTCCTAGACCAGATGATCAATATTGGCACTGTGGCAATGCTCACAGTGGTGCAGGGTGACCCTGCTCCCTTGGCTCATGAAGCCATACACTTGGACCCTGGACCTCGCAGGAAGGAGCACTTCAATTACAGGCTGAGCAAGTGCAGAATGGTGGTGGAATGTGCCTTTGGCTGTTTAAAAGTCAGATTCAGGTGCCTTTTGACCCATTTGGACCTTTGTGAAATCAACACTCCCCCCCCCGCACATGGTTGCAGTGTGTTTTATTCTCTATAACATTTGTGAATCAAAGGGGGAAATTCTATGCCAGCCTGGGTTGCAGAGGTAGATGCCCTGGGCAGTGCTTATGCACAGCCAGGCACAAATAATTCACATGCAGCGGCAATGAAAATCAGGGAGGCTTTAAATAACTAGTTTTATGAATGAGCAGACAGCTATACGAATCTGCTGCATTGAACTACTGTGATACCACCACCCCCCCCCACACACAAAATGATGTGTGCTTGACCTTTATGAAAGCACCTCCAACTGTAACCCATCCTATGTGAACCAATAAACAACGCTGTGGTTTTCACAAAATCTTTCTTTTTATTTAGGGGGTGAGGGTTAAGGAGTCAGAACGAAGGGAATCCTGGTGTCATGTGTGGTGGAATGTGGGCCTTTTGCAGTATGCAGAGGTCCAGGGGGTGCACTGCGAGACTGTCCTTGCTTTTTCCCCCCTGTGTTTGGGGCTGCCAACAAGTTCGGGGTGGGGGGTGTTGGGCAACATCGAGGGAAGGCTGGGCAACAGGTGGAGGAGGCTGCATAACTGAGTTCTGTGGTGGGTGTTTCTCTGCAGTTCCAACATGGACTGCAGGATGCAGGTTTGCTCCTTGACAGTGATCAGGAGCTCTGCTCAGTATTTGTTCCTACGCTGGAGGATGCTTTGCTGCTGCTGCTGGGTCCACTTTCTGTCAGCAGCAGCTTGGGCGCGCTCCCCTTTATGCCTCTTGCAGCTACTGCAGGATGAGGTCCTTTTTGGATCTTTTCCCGTGGATCATCACAGAAACCTTATCTCCCTCTCTCATGCTGTCTGTTGAAGACAGTCAAGGTAAAAATTTAGATACAGTTTTAAATGTGACACAAGGCACTTACTCATACAATGAATGGGTCTTTGTTTGACAATCACTGTAACTTTTGTTTTCCAAGGCCACTTTTGGCTTGGTAATGAATGCTAGTAGTTCTTCAAACCATTTCATTGCAACATGGTAAGATCCTAGTGGCTCGGGGGGCGGGGGGTGCGATTTGAAACTCCACCCTGTAAAGTGCGGGGAAAAAAAACTTTCTTGGCGGCGGCTCTTAAATTCTGTGCAGGACAAAAGCCATTTAGTGCAGTGAAAGCCTATGCTGGACATGTTGGTGTCTGGGAGTAGGGTCCACACAGCCCAACAGCCATGTGGTGAGGGGTTGAGCCTGCCAGCCACATGGCAGGCTGGAATGGTGGGGGCCAGCCCTGTAAAATGTACAACACAGAAAAACACTCTCGGAGGCTCCTCATAAATCCTTTGCAGCAGTATGGTTGTGGGGTGTGTGTGTGTGTGAGAGAGAGAGAGAGGGAGTCCTCCAGCAGCATGGTGGGAGCAGAGAGGGCCAGGAGAGCTTGCCATCCATGCAGAGGGGAGAGACGGAGCGCCCGCAAGCCATGGGGTGTGGCAGGGCAGTCCTAGGAAATTTAAATGGCCAGGCAGCAGTGTGATAATGTTAAGGGGACAAAGTTTAATGAAACTTCCCCTGCTGCTTCTAGGTTTTAAAGGCTACGTCTATACATGAAGCCTACATCGAAATAGCTTATTTCGATGTATCAACATCAAAATAGGCTATTTCGATGAATAACGTCTACACGTCCTCCAGGGCTGGCAATGTCGATGTTCAACTTCGACGTTGCGCAGCACCACATCGAAATAGGTGCTGCGAGGGAACGTCTACACGCCAAAGTAGCACACATCGAAATAAGGGTGCCAGGCACAGCTGCAGACAGGGTCACAGGGCGGACTCAACAGCAAGCCGCTCCCTTAAAGGGCCCCTCCCAGACACAGTTGCGCTAAACAACACAAGATCCACAGAGCTGACAACTGGTTGCAGACCCTGTGCCTGCAGCATGGATCCCCAGCTGCAGCAGCAGCAGCAGCCAGAAGCCCTGGGCTAAGGGCTGCTGCCCACGGTGACCATAGAGCCCCGCAGGGGCTCGAGAGAGAGCATCTCTCAACCCCTCAGCTGATGGCCACCATGGCGGACCCTGCTATTTCGAAGTTGCGGGACGCGCAATGACTACACGGTCCCTACTTCGACATTGAACGTCGAAGTAGGGCGCTATCCCCATCTCCTGATGAGGATAGCGACTTCGACGTCTCGCCGCCTAACGTCGAAGTTAACTTCGAAATAGCGCCCGACGCATGTAGCCATGACGGGTGCTATTTCGAAGTTAGTGCCACTACTTCGAAGTAGCGTGCACGTGTAGACACGGCTAAAGAGAGACATTAGCCTCTTAAAAATAACAGAGTGAAAAAGAAAATAAACTCATACTGTAGGAGCACAGAGCTGGAAAATTTGCCAGAATTCATTGTGGTGCCATGATGCCAGGTTACTTACTGGTTGCCTGATACGACAAGGTGTACTATCATGGAAACTGGAATAAATCAGACTTCCCTAAAAATGTCATGTGAAAAATAAGAGTACCTGGCTGAGACCTTTATGGAGATCTACAAGAAGGATAAGTGCTCTATCTCCAGATATATTAACAAGCTGTTCTAAGAGACATAGATCCACCACACCTAACCTGGAACCCACTTGTAGCAGTTTGAAAAAATATGCTCAGTAGGAGTAAACCTATACCCCAGCCCAGCTGCAACCCACTTGTAGCAGTTTAAAAAATATACTCAGCAGAAGAGCCCCCTACAGCATTCAGGTGCCAATGAGAAAACTGGCTCCAGAGTGAGGAAGAGGTCCTGGCTGGTAGGATCAGCTTCCTTGGGCATCTGGTGACTGGCAGTGTCATCCTCTTCATCAGCCTTTGCCTCCTCTTCACCCTCTTGGCTTTCACTGGAGCCTGAGGAATCCATGCTATCATTGGTTAGTGTGGTTGGGTCCCTCACAAGAATCACATTGAGCTACTCATAAAAATTGCATGTTTTGGGAGCTGTCCAAGATCACCCATTGGCTTCTTTCCCCTTCTGATAATTCTGCCCAAACTCCTTGATTTTTTTTGCCCTGGCATTGCTGAGTGTCCCTGGTGTAACCTTTCTCCAACATGCCTTGGGAATATTAACACATTTTCTATTTCACTTTCTGTTATTCTTAGGCATCTGATGCCTCTCTTTGCAACCTAGAATCAGCATGGGAAGGTTCATGAAAGTTTGTCACTTTGACATTATTACACTGCTCCCTGTGTTTAATATCCATTTAAATTTCCCAGGACTGGCCCACATCTACATGTGGCTGGTGGGCTCTCTAGCTTCCCCCTACCACCATGTGGTTGCTGGTCTGTCTGGACCCCGCCTGCTGAACACTGGCAGTCCAGTGCTTTAAAATGCCATTTTTCCTGCACAGGATTTGGAAGGACATGCTGAGAAAATATTTCTGCAATTTACATGTCACAGGACTGTTCCTCCTCCAATCCACCATGTAGCTGCTGCGCTTGCTGGCTCCTCTGAACCACCATGCGAATTCTGGGCTGTCCAGACTCTGCCTGCCAGACACTGGCATGTCCAGCACAGTGTTACAATGTGTTAATGATTGTTTGTGCTGTGCCCCCTCCCCCTTACCCATCAGGATCATAACATGTCTGCAATGTGAAAATGCTCTGGAGAAGATTTGATTGATTCATTCATTCATTCTCAGCCTTAAGAGGCCTTGTAAAACAAAAGGTGCTGTGATTGTGAAACAGACACCCATTCATTGTATGGCTATGTGCGTTATTTCAGTTTTAAAAATTGAATCTACATTTTCACTGTGAGTGTTTTCCACAGACAGAGCAAGTGGGAGGGTGATTGCTGTTCTATCTCTGCCTGTTGACAGACTAGCCCTGATGCACCGCAGGAAAAACACAAAGCAAGACCTCATTCTGAAACAATTGCAAGAGGCTCTGAAAGAGTGAGTGCAAGCCGTTGTTGATAGCAAGTTGATGCAGCACTGACAGCAAAGCATGCTCCAGCATAGGATTCAGGGCTCAGAAAATCAGGGAGCACTCTTGTTGGCAGTCAGGGAAGAGACTGACATCCTCCAGTCCCCAATGAAATTGCGTAAGGGCCTCTCTGCACAGCATGAAGAACTATCTGACCACCTCCCCCTGTTCCCTGTCCTCTTTTTGTCTGACCCAGAAAGCAGGCCGGACTTGTGATCCACCCCAGAGCCACTCCACACACCAGAAGGCTCACATTCCTCTACCCGACAGCAGGATTCCCTTGCTTTCATATCCCTTAGCCCTCAGCTCCTGAATAAAAATAATGTCGGTCATAACCACTTCAGTGTTTGTTAGTTAACCTGGTTTGGGGCTGGGCGGAGTGCAGTTGAAGGTGGTTTCATAAAGTGCAAGGACACAGTGGGTGGTGGTGGGGGGGGCACACTACTTAAAAACAGCAAATTCTTGTGGCTGTCCATTCATAAAGCTGCTTTTCAAAGCATCCCTGACTTCCATTGTACCTGTTGGTGCTCTCCTGATTGCCCTTGTGTCCAGCTGTTCATCAGAACTGGCCAGGACATCTGCCTCTGCCCTCCAGCCTGGCATGTAATTTTTCCCCCATTTGCCTCACAAAGATTATGAAGCACACAGCAAGCCCTCACCATTAGAAGAATGTTGGCTTTTGCTGAGGTCTAAACAGGTCAGAAGGCACCTGAACCTGGATTTTTAGTGGCCAAAGGCACATTCTAACAACATTCAGCACTTGCTCAGCATGTAGTTGGACTGCTTCTTGCTGTGGTCCAGAGTACTTGTGTATGACTTCATGAGCCATTGGAACAGAGGGTAAGTAGGGTCACCTAGTATCACTATGGGCCTCTCTACAACTCCAATGGTGATTCCTAGTCTGGAAAGAGAGTCCCAATTTGGAGCTTTCTGAACTGACCCAGAATTTCTAGAGATGCTTACGTTGTGCCCCTTTTCCCAACAACCCACATAGATGTCAGTGAAACAACCTTTGTGATCCACCAATGTCTGCAACAACATGGAGAAGTATTGCAGTTTATGTATTGTGAGGCCAGGTAGTCTGGTGCCAGGATGGGGATGTGCGTTCCATCTATCACCCCACCACTATTAAGGATCCCTGTGGCAGCAAAGTACATTATCCAGAGTCACTGCCTTTCTCAGCAGAAGGGCATTGATTGCCTTGGCTATTTGGAATTCAACAGCCACCACTGTAGATCTGCCTGCTTCAAATTGATTTCCAACTGATTGGTAGCTGTTCAATATTGCAAACTTCCACAGAGCAGTTGCCACTCTCTTGTGAACAGTCCAAGCAGGTCTCAGTTTGGTGTTGCAGTGCTTCAGGGTGGTGGACAGTAATTCACACATTCCAGGAAAGTGGCCTTGTGTATGCGGAAGTTATGTAGCCACTGCTGATCATCCCATTGCCACAAAATGATGTGGTGGCACAACCACTGTGTGCTGTTCTCATGTCTCCAGAACTGGCATTCCACTTCATTCAATGTATCCAGTGTAGCTAGCAGCTCTGCATTCCTGCTCTCCAATCCTTCATTGTGTTCCTAATCAGTGTCGTCCTCCCCTTCCTGGTTGCTTAGTCTCTTAAGATACTGCAGGACACTTATTGAAGTGACTGTAGGAGTGCGAGAGGGAGGCCAGGCAAGGCAGGGGTTAAACAAGGCCTGTTAACCCAATCAGCCCCACCCTGGTTCACCTGTGGCCAGTGTCAGGCCTGGAGGGGTATAAAGGGAGGGAAGCCAGCTCAGTTTGGGGGTTGACCAGCCAAGAGGCAGGAGCTGGCTCTGAGGCAGGAGGCCCGAGGCCAGAGCTGCCACCCGGTCAGCTGCCAGAGGGTGCAGCCCAGGACCCCCCAGGTAGTGAGGGGAGTGGGGAGCCCCCCCCCCAGAGAACCCCACTCCCACCAAAGGAGGAACTAGATTCTCAGGGCCACACCTCAGGCTCAACCCATAGACTCTCGGTGGGGGATGAGGACCTACCCAACAGGCCCTGGCCAGGGGGCCTGGCCACTAGGCCATCTGGTCCCAGAGGCGAACCGCTCACATGTTGTGGAGAACATGGGTATAGCCTGGCCCTGTGGAAGGGCTGTCCTACTGTGCCAGCCAGAGACCCAGCAAGTGCGAACCACTGAAGCAATGGAGCCCCTGCTGAGGTGGATGGAGGAGCAGCAGGTCAGCCAGCAGCAGCAACAGAAGCAGCTGCTCCAACAGATGGCTCAGCAGCAGCAGCAGCAGCAATTAATTGGGTAATTAGCAAACCACCAGCAACAGCTGATGCAGCAGGTAACTTCCTTGATACAACCCCGAACCCTGGATTGGCCGCCAGCGCTGGCACAGGCACCAATCAAACTCACAAAGATGGGCCCAGAAGACAACCTCAAGGCATTCGTGGAGACATTTGAGCGGGTGGCCACTGTAGCCCAGTGGGCCTGAGTGCAGCGGGCGACCATCTTGGCATCTTACTTGACGGGGGTTGCTCAGACTGCCTATCGGGCACTGGATGCTGTAAGTGCCCAGGACTATGCCTAGGTCAAGGCAGCAATCCTGGATGCTCTTGATATCTCAGAAGAGACATTCCGCCAGCGCTTCCATGGGGAAGTATGGGCGCCCAGAAGCTGCGGGATGCTTGCTGGAGGTGGTTGAAGCCCCAAACAAAGTCTGGGGTGCAGATAGCCAAGCAGATCCTGCTTGAATAGTTCACCCAAATTCTGCCCCCTGCGGGAAGGGAGTGGGTGGTGAAAAACCATCTAGTAGATATGACAACCATCCAGTTGACGGAGAATTATCTAGCAGCCAAATTCCCAGGGATGACTCCGTCTGTAGGCCTCAGGTCAGCCACAGGCACCCCGGCACAAGGGACTGAGGGGGACCAGGAGTCACAAGGCCGGGGTGGGCCCTGGCGCCTGCTGCTCCTTCCTGGGCCCTAAAAGACTCAGTTACCGGGCTAACCCTGGCTTCAACCCCTGGGCCCTGAACCAACCCGCCAGCTCCTCCCTAGGGAACCCAGCTACCTCTCGGACAAGGTAACAGAGACTCCACTCATGCACCAGCCTGGAAATCTGGTTCCACAGCCATCTTTGCCATGGGCCCCTTGAGGAGAACCCCTGAAGGCCACCCCAGAACAGGACTCCCACTTCACATGTGGGGGCAGTGGGCACAGGTCCCGAGACTGCCCATACATGGAGTGCAACTTTGGGAAGCTCTGACCCCACAAACATGGGCACACCCCCAAGGCCCTGCCAAGGTGGCCATTCCTGTGTTTGTCAATGGCAATTGGGCTGATCGACTCAGGGTGTGCACAGACCCTGGTTTGGTAAGCGCTGGTGCCTGATGTAGGGCCTCCCCAAGGCACCATCAGGCTCCAGTGTGTCCATGGGGATGTCAAGGCCTACCCCTGCACCCGGGTGACTTTACGGGTGGGAAGGCACGAAAAACCCGTGATGGTCAGACTGGCCCCAGCTCCTGCCTATCTGGTAATACTGGGTGAAGACTGGGGACGTTTTCATGAATTACTAGCAGGACTTGGGAAGCCTTCAGCTAGGGAATGGCAACCACAGGCACCGAGCATAGGGAAGGCAGAGACCCCAAATCTGGTGGGAGTAGGGGAAGTGGCGGACTCAGGGGAAGAGACTTCCCAGGGACCAGTCCCGGCCGAGGTGGACCCGAGCCCTCATCAGCGGGAGAGGGAGCCACCTCCACTGCCTGAATCTGCAGTCCTCACATGGCCCTCGGACTTGGTGGAGGAGACGCTGAGCCGATCATATGATCAGGGGGCAGTAGTGAATGGGGAGGCCACTGGAGCCCATGCTGTGGGACAGTTCCCCCATTTTGAAATCCAGGGAGACCGTCTCTGTTGTGTAGAGAAGGACCCACAGACAGGAGAAGTCCACCATCAGCTCCTGGTTCCCCGATCATATCGGAGAGAAGTCATGCGGCTTGCCCACGCCATTCCCATGGCGGGACACCTGGGGAGAGACAAGACACTGGCCCAGATGCTGGGCTGCTTCTTTTGGCCTGGCATCCACAGGGAGGTTGCAGACTTCTGTGCTTCCTGGCCAGAGTGCCAGCTCACAGCACCTCAGTCCGTGGAGGAGGCCCCACTAGTTCCCCTCCCACTCATGAATATACCCTTTGAGCGGATTGGTGTCGATATAGTCGACCCCCTAGAGAAGAGTGCCACTGGATACCGGTTCATCCTTGTTGTTGATTATGCAACTTGGTACCCAGAAGCCGTGCCTCTATGCTCCACGAGTGCCAAGAGGGTGGCAACTGAGCTCACGAACATCTTTGCTCGGGTCAGGGTCCCATGGGAGATCCTAACGGATCAAGGGACAAACTTTATGTTACGAATGGTGCAACAACTCTGCCGGCTGCTAAAGATCAAGACCCTCTGAATGTCCGTCTACCACCCCCAGTCCGATGGACTAGTAGAATGCTTCAATCGGACTTTGAAAGGAATGCTTCGCAAGTTCGTGCTGACGGATGCACGCCACTGGGACCAGCTCTTCCCTGCCCTCATGTTTACAGTTTGGGAGGTGCTCCAGGCCTCCACAAGGCTTTCACCCTTTGATCTCCTGTATGGGAGGCAGCGGCGGGGCATTCTGGACCTATTAAGAGAGATGTGGGAGGAACAGCCCTCCCAAAGCAATAACGTGGTGCAGTATGTGCTCAGCCTATGTGAGAGGCTCGAAATGTTACATACATTTGCCCAAGAGAACCTCCATCCAAGCACAATGGGCCCTGGAGGCAACATACAACAAAAAGCAAGACTCTGTGAGTTTCAGCCGGGGGATCGGGTGCTACTGCTACTACTAAGTACAGGCTCTAAGCTCCTCGCCTGCTGGCAGGGCCCTTATGAGATCGTCTGGCAAGTGGGCCCAGTGAACTACGAGTTAGACCAGCTGGATAAGCAGAAAGGGTGGCAGATCTACCATGTAAACCTCTTAAAATCCTGAGGGGCCCAGGAAGGGCTACTAATCACCCCCTACCCACCAGACCCAGAAATGGGGCCCCAGGCGGTGGAGGTGGCAAATCCGGGGGAGGTACAGATTGGGCCCAACCTTACCATGGAGCAGAGACTTCAGGCCCAGAAGTTAGTTGCTGACTTTTCCTCAGTCTTCTCAATGAAACCTGGTCCAACTCACCTGGCTGTCCACCATATCCAGACCGAACCCGGGGTTAAGGTCCGAGAAATGCCTCGACCCCTTCCCTAGAAGTTGAGGGAGGTGGTAAAGCAAGAACTGCAGTCAATGCTAGTGCTGAGGGTAATCGAGGAATTTTTCAGCAAATGGAAAAGCCCAATAGTCCTAGTTCCCAAACCGGATGGGAGCACCTGATTTTTGCATCAACTTCCAGAAGTTAAATGCCATATCCAAATTCGATGCCTACCTGATGCCTGGTTAGATGAGTTGCTGGATTGGCTGGGGGAAGCTGAATACATCACTACGCTTGATTTAACAAAGGGCTATTGGCAAATCCCCCTCACGCTTGAGTCTAAGGAGAAGACGGCTTTCTCCACTCCCTTTGGACTCTTCCAGTTCTGGACCATGCCCTTCGGGCTGCACGGTGTCCCGGCAACATTCCATTGCCTTATGGATCGGCTTTTACGTCCCCATAGCCAATACACCGCATCATATTTGGACAATATAGTGATCTATAGCCACGATTGGCAGACCCACCTCCAACATGTGACTGCTGTATTGCAGTCCCTCCAGGAAGCGGGACTGATGGTGAACCCAGCAAAATGCCACCTCAGAAGGGACAAGATCACCTCCTTAGGGTACACCTTGGGGAAGGGCATGGTACGCCCCTAGTGGGGAAGGTCCAAGCCCTCTAGCACTATGTCCCTCCATCCTCCAAGACAGGTAGCCAGTTCCTGGGGTTAGCAGGATACTACAGCTGCTTCATCCCGAGCTTCTCCTCCATTGCTGCCCCTCTTACCAACCTCCTCAGGAAAGAAGTTCCCTACCACATCCCATAGACCTCAGCTTGCCAGGAAGCTTTCCAGGCCCTAAAGGCCTAGCTCTGTCGAGAACCAGTCCTGTACAGCCCCAACTTCTCGAAGGAGTTCCTGCTACAGATGTATGCCTTGGATGTCGAGGTGGGAGCAGTGCTCTCCCAAACCGTGGGAGGTGAGGAGCACCCGATTCTTTATATCAGCCATAAGCTCTTCCCAAGAGAGAAGGCCTACTCAGTAATAGAGAAAGAGGCCCTAGCAGGCAAATGGGCCATAGACTCCCTTCAATACTACCTCCTGGGCAGACACTTTACCCTTGTCACTGACCATGCCCCCTGCGCTGGCTACAGGCAATGAAAGAGACAAACCCCAGAATCATGAGGTGCTACTTCTCCCTCCAACCTTTCTCCTTCCAGATTCAGCATCGGGCAGGAAAGGATCACGCAAATGCGGACTTCTTTTCCAGGGGAGAAGGAACACGTCTGGGGGAGGAGCAGACCCCTGTGGGGGTCTTGAGGAGTGGGGGATGTGTAGGAGTGTGAGAGGGAGGCCAGGCAACGCAGAGGTTAAACAAGGCCTGTTAGCTCAATCAGCCCCACCCTGGTTCACCTGTGGCCAGTGTCAGGCCTGGAGGGGTATAAAGGGAGGAAAGCCTGCTCAGTTTGGGGCTGACCAGCCACGAGGTAGGAGCTGGCTCTGAGGCAGGAGGCCCCAAGTCAGAGCTGCCACCCGGTCGGCCTCCAGAGGGTGGAGCCCAGGACCCTCCCCCAGGTACTGAGGGGAGCAGGGAACTCCACTCCCACCAAAGGGGGAACTAGATTCTCAGGGCCACGCCCCAGACTCAACCCATAGACTCTCGGGTCAGGGCTGAGGACCCACCCAACAGGCCCTGGCCAGGGTGCCTAGGCACTAGGCCAGCTGGTCCCAGAGGCGAACCGCTCCCAGTGACCATAATACAATATGCAATAGCTTTAAGCTCCTCCAGATCCATGCTAGCCCCTTGTAATGGCATGTGACAGTGGCAGGTTTGGAAAAGTGGTGTGAAAATTCCTTTGGCAGTTTGTTTTCAATGGTAGTGGGGAATGAGGGCAGTGCACTCTGGGATGATATCAGACATCCACAACCACTTGTGGTGCATTCTGTTCCCATAACAGTCTGTCACAGAAATCCAGAATGCAATGGGGATCCAGGAGCTGTGTGATAGGTGCCCACAATGCACTGCTGACATAGTTGAACTTGGCAAAGGTAATAGGAGCACACTATGTTCACTTTCTGAACATGTGTGGACTCTCCCTATCAATTTAATAAAATCTAGGGTAAAGAGTCAACTTTAGTAAATTCGACTTTATTTCCTAGTGTAGACATACCCTTAGTTGTTGGTGCATAGAGAAGATGACAGTCTACTGCTGCAACCAGTTATTCCATTATCTGAAGGGGTAATCTGTGGATCTAGCAGTCAAAACTGTGCTGACGACCCAAGTTGGTACACATGAGACAATTTCTGGGTCTGGTTGCTTTAAAAATCAGAAATAAATAAAAAACACACAGGGAGAGCATTAGTATTACAAAGTCAAGCATTCGTAATCCTAGGCTTGACAAGCTTGTCAACTGATTGACCATGGTAAAATATCATAGTGCAAGTAGAATGCTCTGATCTAAGCTGCTGCCTACCTCTTTGGATCATGGTGCCATTCTGTCAGTTTTTTAGAACATAATTTTCATATTTTTTAAGTTAAAATAATTCACTTAAGTAACGCGGCTTTCGTAATTAAGCATAAGAATCTGTCTAAACCTAAGCCTGCTAGAAACAATAAAGTATTGTTCTTTTTTTACTCAAAGTGGTAGCTGTGTTAGGGGATGTCTATGCATCAGCCTTATTCCAAAATAATATATTCCGCATTAGCTATTCCAAAATAAATTATTTTGAGTAACATAGAGCATTTCAAAATAGCACTTAGTTGTTTTGAAATACAGTGTCTAAACATATGGAACCCTTTTCAAAACAGAGACATTGGATCCACTATGGCTTATTTCAAAATAGGTGCTATTCCCTATCTTAACAGCACCTATTTAGAAATAGGTGCTGTTCCTTGTGAAATGAGGTTTACCAATTTCAAAATAAGTCAACTGCTATTTTGAATGTATTTCAAAATAACGATTGTGTCGTGTAGACACTGGGATTAGTTTGAAATAACTGTTGATATTTTGAAATAGCTTTAGTGTGTAGACCTTCCCTTAGTCCGTAGCTTCACAAATAACAAGTGTCAGATTAAGGAAGTGGGTCTTAGTCTTTAAAGTGCTCAGGACTACTTGTTGTTTGCTCTTTCTTGTTACTTGCTTTTCTTTAAACTTACCATCCCAGCCCTTGTCCCTTGTAACTGTAGTTGGAGAAATTGTAGTTCACATCTTTAAAAACTGTTTTGAAAGCTGTTAGAGTAGAATGACTTCCATATTCTAGCCTGGAAGACACTACATTTCAGAAATGAGTAGATCCCTGTACAATTAATGATGGGTTTTGCTATATAAATGCAAGTGATTATTAGGAAATATTTTTATGATCTTTATAGACTTCAAGCAAAATGTTAAATTGACTGTGTCATTAGGTGACTGATCACCCGAGTAATTATAAGGAAGGCACGTGGGCTTCATAAGTGTCTGAGAGCCTCAAAGGGGAAGAAGGGGTGCTGTTGTATGACTCAGTAGTTGGTCACGTATTGAGGAACCTGGGAGGTGAGAAACTGGGCCAGAGCTGCAGAAATGCCTGAGGCTAGTAGCAGGTGCTACAACATGGACATGTATACCCACAAGCTGCTCCTTTAAAAGCAAAAACAAAAATCATGAAATGGGATATTTTATTTTTCCCATTTTTATTTTTTCACTCTTGTCAAGGACTCTACAGTATTGACTTTACAACTCTAATAACAGTGAACTCTTTCATATCTGGCATTCTGTCATTGAGAACTCTCAAATAACTGGCATTTCAACCGCAAGTCTAGTTATGTTTCCCATAAGTAGTACAGTATAGTGTAGCGAAAGTGAATACAAATAAATACAGCAAATACAGTGTAAGTTTACAGTGTGCAACACTACTGTTGTTGGTAAATAAAGTACTCTTCATACAGTTTTGTTTCTTAATATCTAATCTTGTTTTGTTTTTAGTGTCATTCATTATGAGGTATACCTCTCTAGTCTCCAGAATATTTGAATATCCGGCAACCTCCGGGTCCTGGGGCTGCCAGATATGAGTTTACTGTATTGTGAATTCTAATGATTTTGAAAATGCTTGAAGTACTGGATAGTTGCATATTACTGTTATAAATCTAAATAAAAAATAAATTGCTGTTGCTATACTTCAGCTTCTAGAGGTGTGCACTGGGATTGCTCCCTTTATAACCAGGATTGGGAACCCTTTTGGAGTTGGGGGCTGCTAACAATAGACAAATCCAGTTGTGGGCCACAGAAATTAGAAGGAAAAAATCCTCATTGGCATGTTTCTGACTATGGGCTGTGACAGGGTTTCCCAAACTTGATATAGTTAGGACACACTTTTTTCAGTACCCCTTTTTTTTGTGGCCCAAAAATATAAACGCATATAAAAACACATAAAATGAATGATTTTTTTACTTTTATTATTTATTTATAATAATAGCAGTATATAGCAATAATTTGTATGTTTTCTGAGGACCGGTATTTCTTTTCCGAGGACCGGTACTGGGCCCCAGACCATATTTTGGGAAAAACTGGGCGATGAGGTTTGGGTGGGACGGAGGGTGCAAGTTTAGTGATCAGCAAGGCAATTTCTACTGATAAACAAAACACGCAGCTGTGTGGGACAGCCCACTCTCCTCCCTCATCTATAGGCTCAGCCCTGGGTCCAGCAGCCTCCAACCCCCTCCCCAGCCAGGCTCCACCCACCTCTGTGTGCTGCACCCAGCCCTACTTCGGCAGTAGTGAGTGGTGCAAGTGCAGGCTAGAGGACTCAGGAAGAGCTGGGGGCAGCTGGCGGCTGGAGAGAAGTGGTAGTTTCAACTTCAGAGTGCCTTTGTTCCACCCACACCTCCTCCTTGCTCCCCTGAGGCTGAAGGTGAGCATCTCTCCCTGCCTTGCTCCAAGGTTACCAGCTGTTCTGGACTGGAAGTCAATGTTTCAGATGGCATCCAATATATCTGAACTGGTAGCTGCCCTTGCCCCCCACAGCTTCTTGTCCCCCCAGTCCTTCTTCTTCCACGAAGGTGGATGCTGGTGCTCAGCACTAGCTTTGGTTGAGTTGGCCCGGCTCATCAGCCATGGTAGAAACATTCCTAATATGCATGCCATTCAATAACAATTGCATACAATACCTTTCTTCAAGGAACAAAATAGAATTTATCTATGTAAATGATTATTTTCTTGTGAGTGACAACTAGAAGTAATTAAAACTGTCAGTCCAGCTCAAATTTAAATTCTAATTCATGAGCTCATTTGTCTCTGTTTGTTAGTGGTGATATTCTTACATTGTGTTCTGAGAACTGAAACAGTAGCATATTTATACCCAGCACTGTATGTCTCCTCACATGATTTAATATTTCACTTTAAAATGTTTAGTGTTCTCAGTAAGTTATCATCTTCTCCCCTTACCAGTATGGTGTTATCTTTGGAATGATGATATTTTATGCTCTTGCTCAAGCATACTATGATGCCTGAGCTATTTATATATGTGCTGTAAACAAATACATGAGGAACTGAATAAGTAATAAAATCTAATGATAAATGTATAAAAGCAAGGAAATTGAACGTAGCTATTGCAGTGTCTCTCAATTTCAGCTTTTACTCTATCAAAATAGTCTCTAGACTGACATGCTGTAAAAAACATAGCTAAGTTTAGACTGTTTCATTATGTGTCACTGTACAGTTTTAATATAGAGCTATGCATATTTAAACCTTTTGGTTATTTATATGTAAAAATATCTCTCAAACACTCTTATTAAAATAGTGTAAGTTATAAGTAAATATGCCGTATTCTCTGTTGACTGGAATCTGTGTGAAAAATACCGTACACACCATGGAGTTGTAGATATAATAAGAAGATATCTTTAAATATTGAGAGCACATGAAGCACTAGAATCAACTGTTTACTCCCTATTCCCTTTTTATGCAATGGTCTGATACCTTGTTTAGGATTTAGAGTCCAGTGACTAACACTTAATACATGCATTGAATATGCTGCCTTCTGGAGTTGGTAGGTCTTTCATTGAGTATAAATCATTTACTATGCAGAATTATTTCCCTACAGTTGTTCTGTATCCAAGTGATAGTTGCCTGAGATTTTTACTGCGGGAGACCATATATTGGTGGGTGTCTCTCATGGCCAAATCCCACTTTCTCAGGAATTCAGAGCAAAACTCCCATTACCTTCTATGAAGGTAGCATTTGAATGCCTAGAAGATTTAATGATAAAGGAAAATTAGAATTCAAGGCATCCCCCCTCCCCCAAAACAAAACAACAACCCCCAACAAAAATAAAATAAAAAGCAGGAGAACAGACCTGATTTCCGTTTTACAGGTGCACTTAGAGCCTACTCAGGGACACTAAGTTTGTGTATTTCAACTAAAGGGGTGGGGGTGTGGACAAGCATGTGTGCAATTTTTAAGTGGACTGCTTTCAGCACTCTCGTGTCTGCAGCTTTCAGGCACTAAACCCTGTGCATGCAGTTGATAGTCATTTGTGCACAGATGTTAGCACTTGAAAAGTACTCATAGAAAGTCATTCATATGACAAAGGACACTGCATTTTCAAAAGCATGTCAGGATGTCCGTTGCTTTTGAAAATTGAGATGTCTGCCCTATATGGCCTTTCTATAGTAATCATATTTATAACTGTAGTTTTCCAATCACCCATTTAAAGAGAATCCAGCTAAGAAATCACATACACCCATCTGGCTCCAGGATAACTTTGCCCATGTTCACACCAGGCCAACTTTGTCCTTCAGTTTTCCTATCTGTGTGCTTTCAGGGGAGATTGTAGCTTGCATACTCATTCTGTAATAGCATTGGTAGCCTCTTTGAAATGGCTCATACCTAGAGGTAAATGTATGTAAGAGGAATTAAGCTCCCTTTACTAAAACTAATATATTTGATTTATGTAAGAAGGAATAGGAGGAAAGGTAAGTTTTTGGCTTTATGGTTACTATTTTAAAACATGATCATTGATGGACTAGAAATAGTGTCCAGTCCATGTCTGTCTGGAGTGACAAAAGATGCATGTTACAGGCACAGACTTAGCAACAACTACTCTGAAATGTTGAAAATTGAATATTTTTTGGCAATAGAAATAGTCTCCACTAAAGATAACCTTAAAGGAATCTTGTAAAACCCTTAGGTTTACTTTAGACATCGAATGTCTAATATATTTATTCCCTGAAGCTGTTTTGGTGGGTAGAGTGAAAAAATGCCAGCAGCCTTCACTGTGTTTTAATTCTTGTGGATTGGGATACTGTAGCAGAGAATTTCCTGATGTTCTTTAAGGGTATCTGTATGTAGAAATTAAGGGAAAGGGTAGGGAATGGCAAAGTTTCTCGGAATAAAATTTATACACTTAAGAAAATAACAATGAGTCTGGACTGATATAACCTCATTAGTATTGTTTAAGACCAATCTAGATTCTGTCATATAAAGTCTCCACTCAGTCTGGTACAATGCAGGTGTAAGTTCTGTAACTTTCAGTCATTGCTGGTTTTAAGTCTTATTACTTTCTGTACGGTTTGTAACAGTAGCTTTGTTCTATATAGTTGTGTTTTGTTCATGAGCTTTCTCTCTTTGAAGTGAGCTTTACTTTGTGTGAATGCGGGTGTGTGCATGCAATGGAATCAGTTGCTGAAGCCAGCCTATCTGGACAACCAGCTGCCAGCAGCACCTGATGGCCAGAGAGTAATAGGAGCTGAGCCCCAAAAGAATCCACCCAAGAAAGAGGCCCCATCAAGTGAAGATTAAAGTCCCATCTACTGTCAGGTGACGACTCATGGTCATAGCATCCTGGAGCAGTGGGAATGGACTGAAGCATATAAAAGTTCTTTGTCTTTCTTGCCATCACCTCTCTTTGGAGGGGGGCAGATGTCTCCTCCTGTCTCCCCAGGAGGGATGGCACTGAGACTGCCTGCTCATGATTACTACACGGACAAGAAAAAGAGCAAACTAACAAGGGGGTCCTACAATCAGCTTGCTGCACTAGATTCATGACTGCAGCCAGACACACTGCATTAGCTCTGCCTTGGTTTTATCCGCTGTCCCTGTGCAACTCTTCACCTGCATGAACTCATCTGTGTAAGTGTATTAGTGCAGTATGAGTGTGTGTGGGTGTGTGTTTGAAAGTTAGTTCCCCCTTTCCCTTTAATCCAGTAATGGGGTTTTAATCCTGGTGGTCTCAAGTGTAAAATCAAGGTAACAGATTCCAGTTGAAATGATTGTGAAATTTTCAAGTAGCTCTTACTGTATATGTGGGGAGAAGAATAAAAGTTGGTATTATCATAGAAGTCAGAGGTTCTATTTCATGTCCGCTTTTTTCATTCATTTTGAATGTAGAGAAATCTACTTATAGAAAATACAGGTCTGGAAAGGATTTTGAGAGTTGTTCCCTTCAACTCCAATGACTGATGTAGAACCAAGAATACTTGACCATCCCTGAAAGGTGTTTATCTAACTAGTTCTTAAAAACCTCTAATGATGAGAATTCCACACTCTCTCCTAGTAAATTATTCCAGTACTTATTTTCTAACTGTAAGGATTTTCTTAATTTCTAACTTCAACCTTCCTTGGTGAGGATTGAGCCCATTATTATTTGTCCTTATGGAGCACAATTGTTCGTTATCTTTATAGCAGCCCTTAACATATTTAAAAACTCAATCAGGTTTTCTCATCCCCAAGTTGTCTTTAACTGTCTGAGTGCACCAGCTGAGGCCTCCAGTGCCAAGTGAAATGGGTCAATGTCCTCCCTTGTTTTACATATGACATTCCTGTTAATGCACTGTAGAGTATTACTCTTTTTGCAGGTACATTACACTGTTGACTCATACTCAGTTTGTGACCCATCATAACCCCCATCATAATCTTTTCAGTAATACTAGTACCTCACCAGTTAATCTCCATTTATATCTTTTTTTTAATCTTCCAAGCTTAGTAGGTAGTGCTTGTCTTTATCTAATTACATCTTTTTGATGGCAAACCAATTTTCCAATTTGTCAAGGTTGTTTTGAATTTTAATCCTAATTTGTCCCTCTTTGTCTTTGACTGGTTGTTCAAGTCTGCTGTGTTTTTCCAGAAGCTTCTTCGTAGTGTTGTATAGCTGCTTCATGTTTCCACTTGCCACTGCAGCTTCTGCTGCTTCCACTAGATTCTCTATGAATTTCCTCTTGCCTGTCTTCACACTCTTTCATCTCCCTGTTGACTTTTGTGTGTTCTTCTTGTGCTGCTGTGTTGTGGCTGGTGTGAACTGCCTATTCCTTGCGCTTCCTCTCTTGTTATCTTATGCATTGTTTCTGCTGAGATCTATTCTTTTTGCTGGGGTTTTTGTGGTCCAAATACTTCTTGGCAGGTTGCTGTTATTGTTTCTTTCTCTTGTTGCCATCAAATGTGTAGATGTGTGTCTTCATCGTGCAGATCTTGTAAAAACTGGAACTTGTTGGTCAACTTAAGTCGATACTGTTCCTTCATCCTTGTCTCTTTCAGGAGGTTGATATTGTGTTTCTGTCTTCTAAAATGAGTCTTCTTTGAATAGCCATGTAATTCCAAGACTGGTTGTATGTGACCACCAGGTGAAGAGAAAAGCTCTCTTAGAATTTTGAGGAAGCTCTGGCTAGCGACCCTAGTGACCCAGCCCTGCTCCTGGTGAAGTTAGTGTAGACATGTCTACACTGCATGTAGCGGCAAGTCTGGGTCCTTAGACTCTCTTGTTAATGGGGCGGCACATTCAAGCACTTTAAAAATAGCTACGGAGATGTGGTGTTGGCTGGAGCTTGGGATATGTTATCAAGGGACAGGCTGGAGGGCTCAAGGCACAGTCTCAGTACAGTTTGTTTAGAACAATTCTGTGGACTTAAGCTGGGAGGCTTGCTTCCAGATGCAGTGTAGAAGTGCCTTGAAGTGTCCAACAGTGATATCAGTGGGAGAGGAACTGATTTCAAAGTTCCAGAGGGCTAACAGCTGCTGAGATGCATTTGGGCTGCACAGGGACCAGAGAGAACTGCCAATCTGTTATTTTGTAAGTTTGCTTTTAGATGCCAGTTCCATATTCCGTGATATTGAGATTTTTGTTAATTTTTCTCTTGTTTGGGTTTGTTTGTAACTTTATATATTGTCAGAAATAAATCGTAAAAAAGGTGCCTGAGAACTGTCAGAGCTCAATAGTGATGCGAGACACCCTGCTCCTCCAAAACAATCACCACTATGGTTAAGACTGTTTAAAGTTGCCTTTTAGAAATGTGACCGCCTAATGTAAAGTAATATTCATCTATGGTACAGTGTTAGCTGATGAACCAGTTGAATGAATAACTAAATAGAAAGAAATGCGGTTTTAAACAAGCTGTTTTTATTGCTTGCTTGTAGAGTTGGCAGCAGTATATTCTCTGGGGTAGTTGTATTGGTTATTGACCGAGTGAAATGATGGGACTAAGTGTGAATTTAGTGTTAATTGTAATTTGAAAGACATCTGAATGTAGTTGTTATGGGTTGGTCAATTTTTGAACGTTACTGCCAGCAGAATAATGGACATTTCTTAAAAGAGAAACCAAATATTGAATTTAGCATGAGTATGGGTGGTAGGTCTCACTGATGGGCAGTCATGCACTAATTAGAGATCAGAACCAGTCTGAAGCTAGACACAGGTCACAGATTGAGTTCCTAATGCTCTCCCACTCATCATGTGTCCAGGTATTATGTCACTGCAGCAGGATCAGACAGCGACCATTTCTCACTCAGGGCAGAAAAATAATTTGTAACAAAAGGCCCCCCCCAACTTTTGTGATTAGCAATTCAGTCTCTCATCGTGCCATCTCATCCTCTCATCTTTGGGCAACTTTAGTTTTGTTTGAGACAACCCTGTGTTGCTTGTTAGTTCTCAGTAGCGTAGGGCAAAATGGTAACAAAACGGTTTAGGATGAAGAAAAAAGCTCCCTGCTGTCAGTGCAAATGTGTTGATGCAGCAAAGCATGTTTCCAACTCTCCAACAGAGCCAGGGCTCCAGTCTATCATTAGCAGAGCAGGTTGGCTCATCCCTGATTAAGCCTGAGGCTGCTGGACTCAATTCCATTCTATTACTGTCACTGCCAAATATTGCTCCCCTGGTAAACACATGCATGCCAGGTCTGGCTGGGGTATCAAAAGATGCATGTTACATTGCAGACACAGAATTAGTAACAACTGCTCTGAAGTGCTGCAAATGAATGCTTTTGGCAATAGAAATGGAAAGTGTTCAGCTCCTTCAGAGCCTTCATTGAAATGTCACGAGAGTTTTCCTTTCTCTTAGAATCATAGAAAATTAGGGTTAGAAGAGACCTCAGGAGTCATCTAGTCATCTCACTGCTCAAAGTAGAACCATCCCCAACTAAATCATTCCAACCAGGGCTTTGTCAAGTCTGGCCTCCTCCATCTCCTCATCTTGAAGCATTTCAGAAAACAATAGAAAGAGATCACTTGGAAACGTCTACATTAATTTTTGTCTGGTATTTCCATGACTGATTGTCCGACTTCAGTCTTTCTCACCAATGCTTTTTTCCCACATGTCCATTAGATACATGATTTCAGACTTTTGTAAGAACTGGTATGATTGGTGTCAGGTTCCTTTAGGTTAAACACTGCATTTAGGGTTTTCACAACATTGCTGGCTGGTCATTACACATTTCAGGGAGAAGGGAATTCTTCTTTTCCCATATTTGGCTGATGTTCTGATAGAGATCTCCATCTACAGAGGTACTTATTTTTACATCACCTGTAATATTTACACTAAGGGTGCATGGATTCATAAGTCTAAGAAAAAACAGTCTATTTTTCTTTAAAATGTGAGCAGTCTGTACATTCACATATGAATTAAATGAGAAATTTCTATAGTAAACAGGTTTGAGAGCCAGCAATAGACTGTCCATAATACTTCAAAATGACTCACTAGTGTGGTTGTCTCTGCAGTTGTTGGGAACAGAGGTGTCTTATTTGGGCGTAGCTCTGTAGTCAAAACTGTGTATACACCCTCTTTGTTTTTTTCCTCCTTCTCATCTGATATCATTCCAAAGTCTATGACTGGAGTTATTGATGTACTCCCACAAAGGCTACAGTACTCTTTATGTTAGTGAACTTTGACACAAGGTGTTTTTCTGTCAGGCTTTTGGAGAGTCTGATGACAATGTTGGAGAAAGATAGTACAGGGAGTTTGGTCTGCACAGCGGAAAAAAATGTGGACAGCTCTGGTACAATCTAACCTGGTGCCTAACTCCTGCTTTTAGCTGTGCTTGCAAAACACTTCTACAGTCTTCTGCCTTACTGACTATAGGGGAGAGCCATAATGATTTATTAGCAGTCAGTATTGTTGTTCAGTTAAGCAGAGACTAAGATTAACACTTCGTTGATCCACATAAATAGAATCTTAGATGTGAATGGTTCAATTCAAGACTCACTCGGTCCAAGAGAGTGAGTTCTAAACAGATTTCCCACAGTGACTTTCCTCAGTTAGGCCTTAACAGGTGGCTCTCCTTTGTAACATTAGAAAATATTCAAGCTCATCTATATGACTGGAAATGCAAAGTTCCAGGATTTTTGTCTATGGCTGCCCTGCTCCATTGTTAGAAATATAAACTGATTTATTCATTACCTGTGACATCATAATGATTATAGTTCCTTGGAAAATCTGAAAAAACAGGTCCCTTCTGATTCTATTAACTTCAAATTATCCTCATCATCTTTGGGTAGGGAGCAATAGTTCTAACCAGATATCTCGTTGAGCACTGGGCTTTACCCTTCACTAAAATCCAGTATCATTGATATAGTCTATTTTGCTTTTGAAAGGCAAACCTTCAAAAAGTTGAGCAATTGTGTAAAATAGTAACAGAGAGGAAGCCGTGCTAGTCTGTACACTATCAAAACAAAAAACAGTCAAGCAGCACTTTAAAGACTAGCCAAATAGTTTATTAGGTGAGCGTTCGTGGGACAGACCCACTTCTTCAGACCATAGCCAGACCAGAACAGACTCAATATTTAAGACACAGTGTCTTAAATATTGAGTCTGTTCTGGTCTGGCTATGGTCTGAAGAAGTGGGTCTGTCCCACGAACGCACACCTAATAAACTATTTGGCTAGTCTTTAAAGTGCTGCTTGACTGCTTTTTGTTTTAATTGTGCAAAATGTTATTGCTCCTTTTGTCTTCCAAAAATTTTTCTGTGTCATTGTATGAAGCCATTTTCCATACTTGTATAGGGAAAGGCAGCTGCATTTCAAAGTGTAATCTATTGGAAATGTTGTCATTCTTACCAGTTCATATAGATACTGCATTCAAAATGGTATTCCATGGAGGGTGGGGGTGGTAGCAGCCAAGCACACCAAGGCACTACTTGCTCTTCTTGCCAATCCCCTGACTATCAGGGAATGAGGGGGAAGTACTTAGACTGTGTGAAATACTCCTCTGCCCCCTCCTCACCAGCCAGAAGTGAGAGGCATGCACACAAGCAGTGTACTTTTCCCTTGCTCCCTGGTAGTGAGGGGAATGGGAAGAAGAACAAGCAGTGTCCTGGTACACACAACTGCTGCCCCCTGCCCTCCCAAAATGGCAGACTTGTTTCTAGTTGATTTTTGTAAATGTAATTACCTGTATTTACCTATGATGTGACATCTTTTGTATGACCTTTGAGTCTGGTTTATAAATGAATCACTTGAGAATGCATCAAGGAGTTTCTATCATTTTTCTGCCAATTAAAGTGGTTTTTCTTCTGGCATGTATGTTGGGCTGATGTCACAGGGCTGTCACAGGGCTGATCACCCTGTCATGCTTTGGAGCAGGGAAGAAATATATCACAGCTCTGAGGCGAAGTCTAATGGTTATCTACATTTTGGGACTTAGTGGTCTAAGTCTTTCACTATATAACAGCCTCCCCCCCCCCCACGATCAGGGTAATGCAGCCCAACCGCCAGAGTCATTGTAGCAACCACCATGGTTGGGGTTGTGCAGTCCAGTAACCCCTTACAATTGGGGTAATGTGGCTCAATGTCCAGAGTCACTGTATTCAGCAGCCAAGACCACCAGTTTAGTGGAAACCAATGGCAGAGTTCCTATATTCAGCAGGCTGGGCTTCCATCCTTAAGGTGAGTGGTGGCTATGGTAGGAAAACCTAGGTACTCCCTCTCCACTGAGTACTGATCCAGTGCCCTGTCAGTGGTGGGTTCACCTGCCACCAACTCAGCAGGCATCCAACCTCAACACACCAAGCTCTAGCTAGTTGCAATTCTTTTTCCCCCACTAAGTTTTCCTGGGTTTGTTCTTGCCCAAGTCTCTGAAATCTTTGTTGACTGTGGTCTGGTGGTGTTTACACCCACGGTGATGTCCCCTACCTGTATGTCTGGATGTGTTCCTGGTTGACAGGGGAGAGGGTATTGCATCTTATGTTAAGACAAAGTAGCTCTATGTGCAACTTCAGAGCTCATACCCACTCAAGTTTATAGTTTTATGCAAAACAAGGTAATGTTCCTTCCTCGTTTGTCCAAACTGTGCACGTCTGGAAGAAAATCTTGACATTAATTTAATGTAAAGTGTATATCAGGATTTGCTTTCATGGAAACAAACCAACTCCAGAAGTTTACTATAGCCTCATGGATCAATGATTGTATAATACTATAATTGTATAATAATATAGCAAAAAGAAGAGTTCTTGTTCTTTCAGTCAAATCAGCCACAAAATCCTGGTTAGAAAAAGTATGGGCATCTGCAGAGTTAGAGAATCATAGAATACTAGGACTGGAAGGGACCTCAAGAGGCCATCAAGTCCAGCCCCCTGCCCTCATGGCAGGAACTAATCTTTTTTTTTTAAATGTTAAACAACCACTTGGAGGAATATACTCAAAACATCAGGTTGACAAACTAGCATCCCAAATTCTCCTTTTGAGAGGAAAGCCCTACAAACTGGATGGTAAATACTTTTTTCTGTGTGTATATAGTGCAAAATGTTTTGCTCTTGGATAAATTTACTGATGGGTCTTTTTGTTCATATTATTTTTGTTTTTGCATTTTTTAATCTTTGTACATTGCTCATTTCTTCCAATTGTGTGGATTGCCAGCCATGTAGTCATCAAATAGAGGAAAAAATAATTATTTTCTCAAAGATCCAAATGGCCAGCAATCTACCCCTTCCTTTTATTAAAAGGACAGCCTACAGACTCAGGCTAAGTCTACATTATGAAATGAGGTTGAATTTGTTAAGGTTAATTTTATAACACCCATTGTTATAAAGTCAAGGGTGCATGGCCACACTGATACCTGAAGTTGATGGAATGCAGCTCCACTTAGGGTGGGTAACTTCAACTTTGTCAGCAATGCACCATGGGTACCTATCCCGCAGTTCCTGCTTCCCCCTTGCATTGTGAGTTAAGCGCCCAGTGTCTGACAGGACAAAAATGTGCTGTGGGTGGTTCTGGGTGTGTGTTGTCAGACCCCTATCATGCATTTGTCTCCTTCCCCACCCTTTGGAAAGTAATGGCAAAAAGTATTTTTGCACCCTTTTTTTTGTATCTGTGCAGAAGCATATTGGAAGGCTAGCACAGCACGGCTGTGTCTACACGTGCCCCAAACTTCGAAATGGCCATGCAAATGGCCATTTCGAAGTTTACTAATGAAGCGCTGAAATGCATATTCAGCGCTTCATTAGCATGAGGGCGGCAGCCGCGCTTCGAAATTGACGCGCCTTGCCGCCGCGCGGCGCGTCCAGATGGGGCTCCTTTTCGAAAGGACGCCGCCTACTTCGAAGTCCCCTTATTCCAAAGAGCTCATGGGAATAAGGGGACTTCGAAGTAGGCGGCATCCTTTCGAAAAGGAGCCCCGTCTGGACGCGCCGCACGGCGGCAAGGAGCGTCAATTTCGAAGCGCGGCTGCCGCCCGCATGCTAATGAAGCGCTGAATATGCATTTCAGCGCTTCATTAGTAAACTTCGAAATGGCCATTTGCATGGCCATTTCGAAGTTTGGGGCACGTGTAGACATAGCCCACCTGTACAGCTTCAGACTGTTGTGGCAAGTATTATGAGCACCTCATGTGTTGTACTGCTGTATATGCAGAGCCTGAGCAGCATTCAGAGTGATGGAGACTCTGAGGAGGACATGGACATACACGAATGTGAAACATTAGAGAGTAGGAATGGGGAGATGCTTTGTACACAGTTGAGTGCTGAATATGGTTCTGTGAAACAAGCTCAGACTGGTGGGAATGCATTGTTCTGCAGGTATGGGATGATCAGCAGTGTCCACAAAGCTTCTGCATGTGTAAGGCCATTTTGATGGAACTTTACAAATTGCTTTTCCCTGCCCTGAAGAATACCTATATCAAAAATGAGAGCTCTTTTGCCAGTTCAGATGTGAGTGGCAATAACTTGCAATGCCAGCTACAGGTCAGTAGGCAACCATTTCAGAGTGGGCAAATCTATAGTGGGGCTGCTGTGAGCCAAGGCAATCATTACCCTTCTGCTATAAAAGACAGTGACTCAGGGAAATGTGCAGGACATTGTGGATGGTTTTGTCATGGTGGATTTCATAACTGCAGCCTGGCAATAAATGTAACACACATCCCTATTGTGACACAAGACAACTTGTGAGAGCATATATAACCCGCAAGGGGTACTTCTCAGATGTTGGTGCATCACAAGTGTAATTTCACTGATATTGATGTGGATTGTTGGGAAAGATAAATGATGCGTGCATCTTTAGGAGCTCTGATCTGTTCAGAAAGCTGCAGAATGGAACTTTCTTCCCAGACCAGAAAATCACCATTGGAGACTGTAGTGCAGGGTATCCCTGAATCTGACCAGGGTATCATGCCTGTCCTTTCAGCTGGAGGGCTTAGGCTGCACCCACCTCTGCGAATCTTGGACAGCTAGTCAGTCCTTTCCCCACTTTCCCATAGTCAGGGCTTCAGTCTTGCTGGGGGAGGGGAGCTTGGGAACTATTCCCTTTCCCCCTTTTGTCTTTTGTCAATATCGGTTTCTCTCCTTCTCGGTCTCCCCTCCTCTAACCTCAATCACCTTTGCTTCGCTACCTTGTTCACATCCTCTCCCCTTCTCCTCTGACTGGGACTGCTTTTTAAACCCTGTCCACACTCTGGCAGTGAGACCAGCCTCACTAATTAGCTGTTGCCACTCCTTATTGCCTCCACTTGGGAGCTTAATCGGCTCTTGCTCTTCTTCCCCTAGGCAGGCTGTATCTGGAGCTGCCTTTCACAATTCCATCTGGGGTCTGCTAGCCTGACCTTGTTATAAGACATGGTGATGCCTATAATGATTCTGGGTGATCTAGCTTACCCCCTGCTTCCTTAACTCATGAAGCCTCTCACAGGCAGCCTGAACCAAGTTAAGGAGCAGTTCAACCACAGGCTGAGCAAGTGCAGAATGATAGAGAATGTGCATTTGGCAGTGTAAAACCAGGTTCAAAAGCCTCATAATTGTGTTAGACCTCAGTGAAGGCAACATTCTTCTCATGGTGGCAGCCTTCTGTGTGCTCCATAACTTATGTAACAGCAAGGGGAAAATTTCATGCCAGGCTGGAGGGCCAAGGTAGTAATTATGAGCAACCAGACACCAGGGCAATAAGGGGAGAGCACAGTGTGGAGCGCTGCTAATTAAGGAGACTTTGAAACACAGCTTCATGTTTGTTCCTTATAATGAAGTGCTCACTGTATGATCTGTGCTGGCCTGTAAAATGTGTAAACCTTCTGCCCCTCCTCCAACCCATGCAATGCAAGCAGTAACGACAATGTTTTATGAACTTAATAGTTTTTACTGTGGGGACAGTAATGGAGTTCACTGCAGAGACTTCATAGGTAGGTAAGGAAGGGCAAGAGGTGTTTTGCTATCTCAGGTTGGGGGAATGTCAGCCTTCTGCTCTGAGAAGCATCCCTGAAAGTGGAATGCAAGGATGCCCTTACCTCTCCCCCTTGCCTTTTGAGGTGCTGATGGGAGGAGATTAAGGAACATGGTGAGGGGGGCATGTGGCTCATCATAGGCTGCCGCAAGGCTCAGTGCTCCTGTACCAGGCACCTCAGGAGTGCTGTTACTTGCTTCCTCGGCTGTAACATTTCCTCATGGGTCTGGACTTCACACAGTCTGAGCACTCTTCTGCCTCCCTGATCTGCCCTCCTCTTCTGCCTATCCACCCTCCTCTTCTGCAGTGTGGTCCTCCTCCATGGATTTAGCTGTGGCCTCTCTGTGTGGGCAGCTTGCAAATACTCTGGGAACATATCTTCCTGTGTTCATTTTCCCTTTTCTCCTTCATTTTCTCCAGTCTAACAGTTGGGGGCATGGAGCAGTGGTCAGCAAGCCCACTGTTGAGCACACTGCAGGAAAACATAAGTGGAGGCAGGGCATTAGAGAGAGAAGTTTACTGTAAATGAGAAATTTTTGCAACACACAAAAGTAATTTCATGAAAGAGCCTCTGTGGCAAACAATGGTGATGTGTTATGCACAAGGACAAATTTTGGCTTTTAAGCATCATCTGTGCGGCAGGCACTACACAGAGATCTTAAGGGACCTGGTTGACGGGGTTTGCTTGCAGTCATGGTAAGGCACAGATTGGGGCATGCTTTCAAGCCTGTGATTCCAAAAGTAGGTTTCTGTAGCTATGCAGGCTGCAAAGGGGGTGGGGTGGTGGAAGAGGGCCATGCATAGCAGTGTGGCTCTTGCTTTTCTGCTTGGGAACCTGTGTGCACAGCTCTGAGTCACAGCGTGCTCCCCCTCCACTCTTGGCTGGGACAGTGAGAGTTTCCCTTCCACAGGTGCCCAGTGAAGGAAGCATAGTGGCAGGGGATGGTCCAGGCATGGCAGAGTAGCTTGTGCTATGGTATCTTAATGGTCCTTCCCTTGCTTCCTCTAGGTTGCGGTGAGTAAGATCAGCCTGTTTAGAACAACAATATTGATAACGAATAGATACTGAATGTGTGCAGAAAGCTGGTCGGTGTGCTGCATTTCTCTGTGCTTCAGTGATGCCAGATTATTTACTGCTGGCTTGGTGTGGAAAGATGGGCTGTCATGGAGGTTGGAATATGGCAGATGTCTGCATTTTTTTCTGCTTTATCGTTCTGCCAGCACAGCCTCATCTCCTGCCCCTCCCCCCCAGCAATTATGTCCTGGATCTCTTGCATACTCCACAATGGACCTCATTGGTGACCCTGCAAATTCACGGGCAGATGTACTGTGGAGGTGCTGCCTGTTCTGCTCACGATGCTTGCCACACCGGAAATTAATTTCAAACTTTCCTGGCCATTTCCTGTAAACCTGGAGAGCAGCAGAGCTGAAAGTGATGGCAAGAATGGTTACATTGGGGCACTGTGGCACACCTCCAGGAGGCCAAGAATGTCAAATTTCACAACGGTCCATCTGTACTATCCTAACGTCAACCATGCAAGGATGGTTTTGGTGTTACTCCTTGTGAGAAGCAAGAGTACAAAAGTTGTCCTTAGGATCAGTGGAATGGACCCTGTAGTGTGGACTGATGGCTTAAAAAATCGACCTAAGTAAGCTAAGTTTGACCTAACTTCCTGGTATTAGACCCCAGGCCTCAGTGAATTTCTTGGACCATTTTTTCTTCCCATTTTGGACATGTGGATGTCATCCCTTCAGTGAATACTAAATTTTAGGGCCAGAATGGACTGTCAAGAGCATCTAATCTAGCCAGTGATAATTGGTAGCGTTGCATGTTTTTACAATAAAGAAATAAACAAGTAAAAAGAAAATGACAAACCCTTTTCTTTCATTTTGTAATACATTAACAACACAGGCTTTTTAAAAAATTGCACTTAATATTTGGGTGTTTAAAAACACTTTAGACTAATAGGCCTCCATCTAATATAACTTGTAATTTTTTAAAATTAATCTGCAAAATTCTGTAATTGTAGTGGTGTATGACCAGAATAAATGTTTCAGAGAGGCTTAGCATGGTACAAAAAATGAGCATAGGGTTGGGTTGTGTAACCAACCAGGCTCGGGTTCCCCAGAAACGAGGCTGCACCCAGAAGGCAAGTGCTATATTTGGTTTATTGAAAGCACGTGACACCCGTGCCGGGAACCCCGGAGACGCCACAGTCACCAGTGGGGGACAACCCAACGCGTTGGAGCTTCGCTCAGGGAGAGGCTCTGTAACAGGCCACCTAACACTAACTGATAAAATTCAACTCATTTGACATAAGATTGCCTATGCATTCCTATCACTATCTCTTGTGGCCTACTGCCAGCGTAGCCTTGAAGTGTTGACAAGCGTGCTTTGTTTTGCAGGTGTTGTCATGGCAGGGTTAGTTGTTTTGCAGCTTTTCACCTTACACAGACTGGCTTGTTTAGGATTCCTCTGAGGGTTCACAAAGGGGTCGGGCTGCACTCTTGAGACGGTTACAAAATCTTCTCGCACCCTACTGGTTGGAAGCTCAGCTTGGTTTAAACTGAAGACTTGAGTCTCTGAAGCTGAATTAGTGCTCAGTTTCCCCACTTGTAAAAATGGTGAGAATGGTACTTCTTTTGATAAAGTGCTTGGAGAGCTAAAGATGAACATCACTATGTAAATGCCAAGTATTATTGGTTATTGAGTAGTCTCAGTGCCTATTATTCTTTAGTGCGTG
Source organism: Carettochelys insculpta (assembly GCF_033958435.1). Lineage (NCBI taxonomy): Eukaryota > Metazoa > Chordata > Testudines > Carettochelyidae > Carettochelys > Carettochelys insculpta. The sequence continues at coordinate 352,238,937 of NC_134137.1, forward strand.
CTGCTTGAAAATGATGGAAGAATACCTTGGCAGTATCATTAACGACTTGCTTTCCTCTCTCTTCCAGCTGAAAACAATGTAGATGGTCAAATTTTGTACATATTTGTGTTCGAAGAGCTGGGGGAAGCATATGTTTCATAGCAATTACGTAGACTCAGATATGGACATTTTAATACATTTTTAAGTAGAACGTTTCTTTAGGTAGTCTTAGTTCCGCATTCTATAATATAAACATATGAAAGGTTCCTGGCTGTCCTTGCTGTCTTGTGATGGAGTTTTCTGATAATAGAAAGAGGTTTCGATATCGGTTAAGGCAAATTTTAAAGAAGCAATTGTTCAAAAAGACTGAAAGCAGTGAAAGCTCTTTAACAAAAAGCAGGAAATTGCCGTTTGACCATACAGCTACTTATCTCATTTTATTTTTGGAAATAAAGACTGTGGATTCTGGCCATTATCTGTGGTTGCAGAGGAGTCAGTTTTCTAACAGAGAAGCTGCGGCGTTAAAAACAAACTCTTCGACTTGAAATATTCTGTGCAGCTGTAGGTCACATTTTAATCACCCCAAAAGATTTATTTTTTCCTAGTTTCTTTACCTTTAGATCCACAGCTACGGCCCTTATTTTTTAAATGGGAGGTTGTACTGGGGGAAGAATGGCACATGTAGCCTTTCTGTTTACATCCTTTGCGTAACCTTTGACGCAGGGCTGTGAATTATTACAGAAAAGAATTCTAATTAATTTCTAAATTACTATATTTCATTGTAGGCTGACACCATTAACAATGCTGCTTCTTTATGACATACAAGAAACAACCTTTACTATTAATGTGATTTCCAAAACTAAATAAATGCAACACATTTACATTTTGTGTGCATGTGAGGGGCTAACATATTGCTTTTTCTAGAAGAATATCGGGTATTTTAGTGGGCTGACCTATCGATAAGGGTAGCGAATGAGTCACGTGGCTGATGAAACTTTTAGCATCATTTTATATTTTGAGGTTTTAATCATTCTGTTTTATAGCCAGTGTATAATGCTTTGGGTAGGTTAGATAAGTAGTGCTCTATGATAGCACTTCATAGTTTGTATTCTGTTCACCGGCTGAGCCTACCAGGCTGTTTTTTTAAATAACTGGAGCCTTTTTTTCCAGCATAGAGAAGTTCATTTTTATTCATTTAAAGAATACTCCTTACAGAACAGCTGCTGCTTAAAGAAATCCTCTTCTCTCATTTGATGAATGGGTTAAGTAATCTTGTGTGGAGTTATACAGGGTGTGAATTAAGGGGTCTCAGAGCCCTCTTCACTCTAGAATGGCTGATACGCTTTCTTTTTCCATCCAGGGAGACAGGAGAAGCTGAACGCAAAGATCACAGGAGGTTATGCAGAGGGGTGTCTCTGTGGGCTTGTGTATATGGGGAAATTGACTGGTGCAACTGTTGTGGATTAACTCATTTGGCCATGGTTATTTTTTGTCAATTTCCCTATGTAGACAAACCCTGAGAGGACTGAGAGCAACAAAGCAGCACTCTCAATCCCAGGGAGTTTTTTTGTTCACCTATTTCGCAAAAGAATGGAATACTGAAGAACTGGTGGCAGCCTAGATACTCTACCTGGTGTGGAGCCTTACCTTTCCATGCAGTTTTGAAGCTTTGAGCTGTGGAAGTTTCCTGTCAAGCCCTTTCACAAATTACAACAATTTCAGGCAAATTATTACATCTTCTGCTCTTGATCGGAACATTTAGAAATAAAAAATCTGGATGAAGGGGGTAAAGAAACTTTTATGATGTGACGATGTAGTGGGCTGTCAAAGTAGTAAACATTTGCATGTGCATGGGAGGGCACTAAAAAGTAAAACCCCAATAATTTTTCCACTTTGTATCACTTTCTGATGTGTCCTTTCTGTATGCCTCAGTGCTGTCACTTCATTTTTGTTTTTCTTCTCTTCTTTTTCTCTACATTTCTTTTCTTTTTGCGTTTTCCTTCCTTTGTCCGTTTTGTTTCCACTCTTTTCTCCCTATTTAAGGGCTTTCAGCTGAACACATCTGTTTACCTCATCTTTTTCAGATGACTGTGTGTGAGAGAGAGATATGTATATTAGTATATTGTGTGATCAAAAGCATTCCTTATGTTACTATGGAAAATACCATAGTAGACTCACAGGATTATGAGGCTTAAAAAGACATTTCACCTAATGGAAAAGTTTTTTTTTTGTTTGGTTTTTTTTTTTAAATCTCTTGTTTGCTGATACAGTACTCTTTGACTAGAATAATGTTGTATCTCTCTGCTGTGCCTTGCCTGGGGAAAAAAATAAGGAATTTTTCCTTCCTTGTTGATACTTCTAAGGATCTTTTCAGCAAGGGAGAAATTAGCTAATAGGCTATAGGAGGGGAGATTATTGACATTGACTATGCATGAAGTGCTGTCAAATGTACAGTTTGAACATATTGAGAAAATAATTTTCCTCAAGGATTTTCCAGTTATCAAAAACGTTATTGTATAGGTGCAAGGCGCAATTTTCAGACGTTAATGGCATTTTCAAATTCACTACATCTATTATATTGCTGCTTATGAAACACTTTGAGATACCAAGGTGAAAGATAATAGATCAGTGTGAAGTGTTAGAAAATATTAATGTTCTGTGGCAGCGGCTCTCAAAGTTTAGTATCCTGAGACTCACCTTTTGATTTAATTTTTTTTTGTGGGTCCCTAGGCCTTGCCTTTCCTCCACCTCTTCTGATCCTTCCTCAACCCTTGCCTCATCTCCCACTGCTTCTGCTTCTGCCCACACCTCCTGCATGTTCCCTGGTGAGCATGAGGCATTGGGGTGGGGTAGGGGAGAGGGAGAAGTTGTGAGAGGATGGGGGAGAGTTGATCAGCTGGGCAAGGACGCCCTGGAGTACTCTTGCAGATCACACTTTGAGACGTCCTGTTCTAAGGGACAATATGTCCTTGATGATGCACCTTAGGCATTATAAATTTGGTTGCATATAAATCATGGTAAATAAAATATTCTATGAAAGGGAAAACATGAGTGCAAATTGCTTAGATCTCTTGTATTGAGGAGACATGATAGATCAAAGCACAATATGTTTCAGGCTTCACTTCACAGTTCTGCCAACACAAATCCAATCTGAGCTATGGCACAGCTGCTATTTCTGCCAGTCCTCCTTTCTCTCCTGCTGGAGGATGATCATCTTTTTGTTTTTCTGCATCCCATCAAACTGAGGGCTATTTAACGATTCACTGGCAGCTACTAAACGGTCACTATCCTGTTAAGGGTCATACTTACAGAGCTCTGTAATGGTAAAGAATTACTTTGATAATGTGTCAATCAATAAGTGAGGAAAATGAATGCAAAATTTTGAAATGATTTGTGATTGATAGAAGTACATAAAGAAAACTGGATGTTCTTACAACAATTGTGCTATTCTTTTTATCTCTGTAGCACAGTTACTCCTCCTCCGCCCCCCACACAACAGATTTGTAATGAAAGAATAGAATCTTGTGCGGGCTGCAGCTCCCAGAGGTAAAACCTACAGTACTAGACTTCCATCTGTGTAGTCTATTTCACTTCAGAGAGATTTCATTTAGTTTTTTCCCTGGTTAAATTGGTCTAAACTACTACCCTTGAAAATTTGTTACAGTTATTCTATGAAGGGGAGTTACTGTAATTTTGAGATTTGTGTTCCATTTTTGAAGTAGATTTCAATAAGTACAATGTTATGTAAATATAACTCCTCCCTTATACTACATGCCAGGGATTGCTCTGGACTTAACCTTTTTGTTATAGTCTTCTCTCTTGTTAGCAGGTTCCCTATTCCTGATCAAGGCATCATAGAATTCCTTTTCTCTTTCTCATCATTCTTTTCCTTCATTTAAATATCATATGATTAATTCTAGTAACCTCAACTTTATTTCTAGTAACAAAGTTGAGAGGTCACTTTCCTTCTAATCACTGTTTTCAGACTCTTATTTCTTTCTGGAAAAAATACTTTTTGGATTGCATAGTACATGCTCATTGTTCACAGAATTTTCAGATGTTTTTTGTGCTGAGACCTTACTAAGCACTACAGGCCATTGTCTTGCTTGAGTAAAAGTGGTTTCAAAAGAAACATGGAAAGCTAAGAAAGCAGAACAACTTGTTGGATATTTTTGCTTTTAAGTGGCAAACTAAGATATGTTGCTTCAGTGTTTTGACATTGAGTTTATGTGAATATATTCAGATGCGTGCTTGGTGTGTTAGAAACTAAGACTTGACAGAGGGCTGAACTCTGCAAATATCTATGGATGTGAGTAACTTCATTTTTGTGGTAGTCCTAATAGAGTCACTGGGACAACACTGGTGAGTGAAATTATGTGTACGTGTTTGGACCTCAGAATTGTATAAGAAATTCACTTAATTGCTATAAGATGAAGAAATTTTAGTTGGTATAAGCTACATTGGGGTAATCGGTTTTCATGTCAAGGTCCAGATTCCAGAGAAAATAATAACAATGGTAATAAGTAAATAAAAATATTTCATAGTCCATTCAGAAGCTCTGGTAGTCCAGATTTGGTCCATGGTTGCTCTATTAACTACCCTATGTTCTACATAATACAAACTCTCCTAAACTTTTCAATTGTTCTGTAGCTTATATAATGTTAAAGGTACATCTCACGAAGAGAGCTAATTTAGAATGATAATCTAGGATGAATAAATTATATGAAGCAATCACTGGATGTTTGAAAAAGAATGACAATATATGTTATAACTCAATAATCAGAACAGATCTTCTGCATTTTTAATTGAGTGTTCCCTGGTTCAGTTCCTTTCTGGAATGGATTCCTTCCAAAGAAAGATAATCCTGCATTTGATAGTTTTCTAAATTTGTTACTTTTCTGAATTTTCAACTGTCCATATCATGCTTGCAATTTCTATGTACTTTTGCAAGAGTGTACTTATGTGCTACCCTATCTTATTTTAAATGTAAAATTTACACATTGATAAATTTCTCACTTGGTAGAAAACAGAATAGATATGGGTGCCATTACTGGACAAAATGTTGAAAACTTGATGCTAATGTGAACTATGATAAGATCTGTAGATTTAGTTTCATTGTGAGGTTATACTGTTTTAGAGAATGAGATGCTTCTGTATACACAGCTCCTTTTCTCACTCTTTTTTTGGTGGGCGCTTTCTTTGATATGTGTTTTAAATACTGAAAACTTTCATCACTTTAAAAAGGATAAAGATAAATTTACATGCAAAGAACTTGCTGGATTATTCATGCTGTTTTTCAGTAGGTCCTTGAACACTGGGGAAGTTAAAGTGTGTTCCAATAATGTGCCAATATTTTTAAAAGGTAAACAGGATGACCTGGGTAACTATAAACCAATCAATGAGACATCAGTCCCAAGCAAAAATAATGTACGACAATCAATCATCAAAAAAGAATTAAGGCAACCTAATGTGATACCAGTTAAGAGTTTATAGATCCTGTCAAACTAACTTGTTTTTTAATGCTATTGCAAGTTTGTTTGACTAAGTTATTGATGTGATACACTTTGAGTCCTGCAAGGGATTGGACTTGGCATCAGATGTTAAATTGTCAATACTAATATTGATAAATTTTGCCCATGACTCAAAAATGTGGTGGGGTGGGTAAGCAGTGAAAAAGACATGCTGCTACTGAATAATCTGGATTGTGTAAACTGGGCAAAATCAAACAGTATGCGGTTGATTATGGCCAAATATAAAATTATATGATAGGAACAAAAAATGTAGACCATACAGGACATGGCACTCCATCTTGGGAAGCGGTGACTGTATTAAAAAACAAACAAACAAACTTTCTGGTTGTGTGCCTAAGCTGAACATGGCCTCTTAGTGTGACACTGTGGCCAAATAGCTTACGCAATCCTTGTCTGTATAAACAACTGAATCTTGGGTAGAATCAGGGAGGTTGTGTTATCCCTGCATTTGCCACTGATGCTGCCACTGCTGTATCAATTTTTGGTGTCCCAGTTCATGAAGGATGTTGCCATATTGGGGAGAATTCAGAGAAGAACCATAAGAGTGATTAACATGTGAAAAAATAAGCCATACAATGGGAGACTCCAGTAGCTCAATCTATTTAGTGTAATAAAGAGGAGAAGCCAAGGGGTAACTTGATCGGTCTAAACATATCTACCAGGGGAATACAAATTTTATAATAGGGTGACTTTCATTTTATCAGACAAATCTGACAAGATTCAGTGTCTGGAAGGTGAAACTAGACAAATTAAATTTTAACAAGGTGCAAACTTTCAGTAGTCATGGTAATTAATAATTGGAACAAATGACCAAAGGTTGTGATGGATTCTCTATCCCTATAAACTGATTAAACTGATAAATCAGAATTGAACTTTGTTTTTAAATAAACATTTGATCTATATCCAACAGAAATTAATTCGTGGAAGTCCTACGGACTGTGTAATGCAGAAGGTAAATAGACCCATGAATAAAGCATTGTGGAAGGGAGTTGACCAAATTGAAAATTACATTTCTGTTTGGAGCAGTTCAGAATGGGGAATCTACGATGTTTTTCGAGCAGTCATTAGCAAGCACTTAGGGAGATCAGCAAGGGTATACACTCTCTGGCTAGTGTCATTTTTACTTCAAAACAGGTAGTATGACTACAGAGCACAGCGTAAACCTGCCAAAAGTTTGTCACATTCTGCTGGGTACTTGCTTACTATCTGTAAAATTACACAGATTGTTAACCTTACCTACATTTTAAGAGGCTGGGTCTTTCCAAGTACAGGCAGAAAGCAGAGGTTATCATTCTGTAATACTACTGCTAAGGAAGGCAGCAAAGAAAGAAGCACTAAACCTTCTCCCTACCTAGAGATAAAGCATAACTTATTTGCAATCACTGTAGAGGGTAAAAGGTTAGAAAAATAAAAAAAGGCTACCAAGGATAAAGGGGAAGCAAAACCCCTACTAAATCTACAATATGTCTGTAACTGTCTGCTGGAAGAATAGTTCTGTTTAGGAACTTTCTATATGGCTTTCAACTCCACAGTATTTAAGCATTTACAGTTAGGCAAAAGGAGCAGTCATTTTGAATAAATGAGAGTTTAAAGACTAAGCTCATCCTTTTGAAGTATGGATCAACATGCTAGACAGAGCTAGAAAGTCATCTTCTTAAGAATGTAAGATTCCTGATAAAAGTTTTAACAACCCATTTGCTTAATAGTCTAGCAAAAAGCAGCCAACATATTTTATCTGAAAGAATGTTGGGGGCTTGTTTTGTTTTGAATTTTTTTTTTACATTTTTAACATAAGCAAAAGTCCTTGTATAGACAGTAATATGAGGGGAAAAAGCTTTTGCTGATTTACTTTATTTTGTTCAAGGAATCAGTATGAGCATATCAGCAAGAGCAGAAGTTTACTACTATAAATTGTGTTGAAGGAAGAGTCTACCGGTGTGACTACGCTGAAAAATCCTTTCTAGCATGCACTAGACCTAAGTTAAAGTTTTATTCAGGAACTGAAAAAAACATAACATCAAGTAGAGTATTCAATCATAGTGCTTCATGATACACATCTTTTTATTTACACATCCAACCAAACACATGGAGTTTGCATTGCTAAGAAAACAGAAACTTACAAATCAAGAACTATACTGTGGAAGAAAAGCATATAGAGTGCATTTGGCCCAAGTGTACTCAACGTTAGCCATTTTCACACGGTGTGTATAGTTCAACTGCACTGCTGTAAATTAATTTTGAAAAAAATACAGAAATAAAACTAGAATGCTGAGCAACAGGTATTTTGAAAATATAGATTTTATTGAAGCCCATATGATTACGTTTTCTCGAGGGCTGTGTCTACACAGCATTCCCCTTTCAGAGGAGGAATGCAAATGAGGGAGATCGAAAATGCAAATGAAGCACTGATTTATAAACCTTGTATTTCATTTGCATAATGTCATGCCATCGTACTTTCAGAAGAGACTTTTCCCGAAAGCAAAAACAGCCATGTAGATGGTGTTCCTTTTGTGGGGGGAAGAGGAATCCATTTTCAAAAGAACACTTCTTCCTGAAATGAATGAGGAAGAAGGGTTCTTTCCAAAACGGGGTCTTTTTCCCCAGAAGGAACCCGGTCTACACAGTGGTTTTTACTTTCGGAAAACTCTCTTCTGGAATCATGATCATGCGAGATTATGCAAATGAAACACAAGATTTATAAATCAGCACTTCATTGCATTTTGATCTCACTCCTTTGCATTCCCTCTCTGAAAGGGGAATGCTGTGTAGTCACGGCCTAATAGATTAACCAATTTAATCCTGGGGAGTTTGACTACCTCATATTTTTGAAGATAACTACTCTTATGCTAATAGATTCTTCAACTTTAACATCAGAATTACCATCATGATCATCTAGTCCGATTTCCTACAAACTATTTCATTTAGCCATTGTGCAGGGTTTATAGAACAAAAAGTAGAGTATTCAATCATGAAAAAGTGCAGCATCGGTATTGACACTTGAGAGAACCTTACCAAGGATGAGGAGAAGAATAAAACACTGGCAAAAACTGCTTGGCACCCCTTCAACAGCTACCAACACCTGCCCCTTCTGTGATAAGACCTGCCGCTCCAGAATCAGGCTGCTCAGCCATCACCCAACTCAAAAATAGGAGGGTGACATGAAGACATCCTACTCGTTATCAAGTGACAGCTAAGAAGACAGCACAAAAATCATTTAACCAAGTTTTAGAATACTGAAAAAAGGTCTATTTGGTAGCACACAAATACTGCTCAAGGGCAAAACCGAAAGAGGGGGGAAAAACCCAGAGTAGCTTACTTTGTTAGATTACTTACTACACAGGAAGAAGCTATCAGACCTAGATCAACTGAGACTAACTACACCTAGACTGTGCACTACTTATACTGGCATCTAGGGTATGCGTAGCTCCATGTCATAGTGAAAAAGCAGGCTGTGTCCACACTGCACTGTGCAGCAACATGTCAGCAAAAGGCTCTGGCATGGAATGGCAAAAAACACACAGCTATGAAATCAGCAAAATAATACAACCACAACATGTGTAACTATTACTGTATATTATACTTAGTGCTTTTTTTGGGCCAGCACTTGCTGGTAATGAGTACTGGCACCTCAGTAATTCCAGACATGGGACTGGCTTGGGGGGAAGAGGGAGAAGCTGGCTGACTACTGGCACCTTTTTTTTTTTTTTAATAAAAAAGGAACTGATTATATTATACACATATTGGCTATATCAAAGAATTATGTGCATAATGTGTACCTTAACCCTTAACAGTAGGCTAATTTATAGGCAAAGGACAACTAAGAATTAGTTGTTTTAAGTGTGGGCGTAACAGGTCCATAATGGACACGTGTTCAGGTACTGAAGAATGGTACAAGTATCTGCAAGACTTTTCCCTAGAGCTAGACCCAACTTCCGTACTGCCAGAAACACTCCTCAGCAAGTTCATCTCCCTACGATGCAGCAGCAAGGTACCAAAAGGATTTCTGTGCGTTTGGGAGGGCATCAACAAAGCCTGGAAGTATAACAAGTTATGCAAAATGCGTCAGGGTGAAAGGAGGGAAGCACAGTGGAAGTGTTGGATTGGTGTTGCAGGAATGTAAAAACAACAGATTTCACTGTGCTACCAGTAAGATAGTTAGGGATGAGAAAAGAAAAACATATGCGCTCCTCGGTTTTAAGAGTTAGCACATTTTAATCAAAAACAGTCAAGAAACTAAGAGTTAAACTTCACATACCAACCTAAAACTGCCCCTCCCCCAGAGTGCATATATTACAATAATCGGAGGGGTAGCTGTATTAGTCTGGATCTGTAACAGCAACGAAGGGTCCTGTGGCACCTTATAGACTAACAGAAAAGTTTTGAGCATGGGGAAGGGAAGGACAGGTTAAAGGACAGAGTTGAGTGATGGGCTGGGAAGGTTAGTGCATCGTCATACAGTATAAACATTCAGATGTAATGGACTTTTGGCGTTAATGGGCACCCCTTTCCCATTAGTCCGTTAAATCGAAGATTTACTGTGTATACATCTGCTACTCACAGGGTGTTTCTGGCCTTGAATGACCTTCAGCACATCTCTGCTTTACCTTGCTCCAGCTCAATACTTGACTCATTCCCCACAGTCAGTCACCAAATCAGCAGAAGAACTATAGTGGAGAGCTCTTAATCAGTCTCTGCAGAGTAAAATTAATCTTGATTACTCAGAAGCACTTACAAGTCATTTTTTCTCACAACTCCTATAATTTAAGCTTATTGTTTATTATTTGTAACATGGTGATGCTAAGAAGACTCTCCAGTCAGGATCAGGTCTCTCTTGCACCACAAGACACTGTTTTCAACATGCAAGGACACATACTCCTTGTCACAGTGGATTGATGTAAGTTGCTTTGATTTAAATCAGCACACAGGAAGCCTTAAATTAAATTGTTGATTTTAATCATGTTTTGCATTGGAACTCTTGAGTTATTTTTCTAAAGAAATGTTGTTTCTTAATAAATAACCATTAAAACGTTTATATGATTAACAACTAAATATAGCTTTACCACAAAATTTTCTTTTTGCTACCCAAGAGGATGTTCTATATCTGTACAAATTTAAGTGCAGTTATAAAGCTTACCTTAATATTTATTCAAATTTTTAATTTTTACATATGTATTATATTAGAGAAGGGTAGATGACTGATTTACCAAGATTTTTTTACTTGTGGTTTCTGTCAAGCTCTATTTATATGGAAAATCAATTACATTAAAAATATTTTTTCTTAAATAAGACAACATTAAAATGCTGGATATGTAAGTAAAAAAGTTATCAAAACATGCTGTGCATTTAAAACTAACTCATCTGTTCAACAAGGGTAGAATTATATGTAGTTAGTGAATTGAAGTGATTGTTTCTGGTAAACATGTCCTTCAAGATTTTAGCAATAGGTAGATCACTCTTTCTTCTAATCCCTAGTTTTTAATTCATAGCCTAGAAGAGAGAAACAAGCTTTTCTGTTTTTTTCAACTTCTAATTAGTTTCTTAACTTTGAACGAACTAGTCATTGAATTGAACTAAAACAAATACATTGAAATGAAGAAAATATTCTCCCTGCATCTGCATAAGAGGCTCCTTGTGGCTTAGCACTTTCAAGGAATTATCCCATGGCTTTAAAGCTTGGGAGCAAGCATGTACTGCTTAATATTATTTTTGGTACTTAATTGAAATTATTTGAATAGATAATTATAAGATTAGACCTTATATGTTGTAAATATAAGTGTAATTCTAAATAGGTTATTTAAAAATAGACCTATATCTAATTTTAAAAAAATCCATTTCTAAAACTTATTTTAAAAAGATTTACCCACTCTGCTACTTGTCTCCAAAGAGTTTACAATAGGTATGTGTAAAATTCAAATATAGCCGGCATTTCTGCTGGCATAGCTATGCAACAATTAAAACAAAACACTACTTTTTTAAATCAAACTTCCGTGTGGAATTCTGATTTCTGGTGTGAATCCTCTAGTGATGCAGAGTCTGGGAAATTCTATAGCTCTAAGATCTGGGTACTTCAAGGCACTGGTAGCTGAGCATTATTTCTCTCCTTAGTGCTAGTTGCCAGGTCCTTTAGTCTGTTCAGAGGCTTTCAGTCAGTTTCTTTCCATCTTTAGTTAGCTACCTGACTGAGCTCTGTGCTGGCCTTTTCATGGCTTTAATTCAGGATCTCTGAAGGCACTGGTATACCAGTCTCTTGGCAGGCTCCCTGTGCCTCTGCCAGTCCTAATAACTAAGTCATTTTATTTACCAATGCTATCTGTGTTATGTCTCTCAAAATCCACTCAGCCAATGATGACTTTTTAATTACTTACAACGTCTTTAATTGGATCAGAATGACAACAAGAACAGTAAAGTAATAGCAAAATAATAGTGTTAGGCTAGTGAGAGAGTTCTTGTTATAAGATGCAGCCAGCTCACTTCATTCCTAAATTCATTCTCCACCCACTGTTCCTGCAGCTTCTGCCAACTGACAGCTCTTTTTAACTGGGTTCATGTTCCAAGTCTGAGAAGTGCAGTAGCTTTGCATCTCTTTTAGAGCACCATGTCACCCTAGTGCTTCAAGAGCCCAAAACGGAGCTGGAGTCTCGTGTCTAAATCTGGGTTAGTGCCTCAGTGCAGTATTGCATCACTGCCTTGAGCAGCTGGTATGCTGGAGAAAGGCAGGAATGTGTCATGTCTTTGATGCTCTTTAACTTAGTCATAGACTGGGTTATATGGCATATAACAGACAATGAGCCAAGAGGCATCAGATGTTCCATCTTCTCCACACTAAAGGACCTTGATTTTACTGATGACGTCTTGTTGCTCTCCCATACACATTCTCATATGCAAGAGAAGACAACTTGACTCTGCACCTTCAGAAAACAGGTTGGACTAAGAGTTAGCCAGAAGAAAACGGAAGTCATGACTCTAAATATTGAGCCACCAGCATCAGTGGCTACCACCTACCTGTCACAGAGAGCTTTACATTCTTGGGTAGTATCATCAGACAAGGTGAAAGCATCAGAAGCGATATTTGGAGCAGACTCAGTAAGGTCAAAAATGTTTGCATGAGTCTGAATGTTGTATGGAAGTCATCACACTACAGCCTCCACATCAAACTGAAGTTTTGTCAGAGCTGTGTCTTATCAACATTGTTATATGGATCAGAATGCTGGCAGGGGACAGAGTATGTTCTTGGTAAATTGTCAGCCTTTCACACCAGAAGCCTCTGGAGGATCCTCTATTTTTTGGCCAAGAATAATTTTCAAATCAGGACCTGGTGGCCACTATCATTATGGAAAGATGCTGGAGATGGATTGGGCACATGCTCAGGAAAGATGGAAGCTCCATCACAAAGACAGCTGTGCACTGGACTCCTGAAGGAAAGCAGAAACGAGAACAGCCCAAAACATGGTGCTGGATTGTTGAAGTGGAAATGAAGAGCTGTTGATAGGCTGGCCACTAACAGACGGAAGTGGAGGCCCTTTGCTGCTGCCATACACGCTAGTAGGCATAAAGGATGCTGCTGCTGCTACTGCTGGTGCTCTTATGTAATGTTCCCCAGATGTGTCAGAAAATTCTAGACCACCTCCATTACCTACTTAAGTGTTAACAGTAAATGTCTGCATTCCAGAATTGCCTGCTCATGCTCTTCCAGCAATATATGACCTCATAAAATTGTGTCAGTGCTTAAGATCACTGTTGCTCAGTCACAACAAAAGACCAGTTCTGTATGAGTTAGTCATGCAGTTAAAACTGGCATTAAAAAATGCTGTTTTTTCATATCATCAAGATGTGCCTCCTTGTCCTCCCCACAGTGGATGTGATGAAGTTAACATTTTTGCTTTCCCTAATCCTCAGAATAACTCCATTGCCTGGGAAGTCAAGCCACTCCTTTCCTCTATGAGCTGGACGGGGTGGTGGTCATGAGCCAGCAATACGATTGAAAACCTCTGGTAGCTTCCTTGGAAGGTGGTTCAAAAGAGCCAAGATCCTAAAGAGATGTCACTTCCCTTTACTTACTAGTGGCACTTCAGGCATGCAGTTGGATGATTTGGCATACCTCTCTGCCTGGTGTGTGTGTGTGTGTGTGTGTGTGTGTAATACACACTATGGATTTAGGGAAGCTTCTGTCCACTGTTGGTGGTGTGCACCTTCCTTATGAATGCTCTTTATTTTTAATTAAAAAAAAAAAGGTGGTGGTTGAGCGTTGTATTCTTCCTTCTCTTCTCTTTTCTTGCTCTTCAAAGTTCCAGGCCACAAACAGCTTTTAGATTGGCTGCAGGGGCATCGTTGGCAGAAATACACTTGTGAATAATCATGCACACACTTGTAGACCTCCATACAATGCTTTTACTTTCCATGAATACTCTTACAAATAAAACCTCCTTCATGAAATGTTCAGTTGGCAAAGGAGCAGGTAAACATGGACAGAACACCATTGGCCATGTGTACGCTACATTGATCCTCCGGAAGACTGTTTTCTGGAAGCCGTTTTCTGGAAGATTGTCTTCTGGAAAATCACCTCTGCATCTAAAACCGCCTGGAAGAGCTACCCGTCCCTTCGGAAGAGCGCGTCCACGCAGCCGTGCTCCCTCTTTCGAAAGAATGGGCCAGGAAACACTAAGGACAGGGTGGAGTGGCCAGAATGTATTTTCAGGAGTGCCAACCACCCAGGGGCTGACAGGGCCCCACCCAAACACCCACTCCCTGCACTGACCCTTGCTTGTGAGAGACATGGACCTACAACAGCTGTGGACCCCCAGGATTGTTCAGGTATGTCTTCTGACTAACATCCTGGCAGTTCTCCTCCACCTTCTATTGGGCTGGAGGCCCCGCCCTTGGGGCCTCAACCCACTACTGCTCCTGCTAAAGTCTCCCAGGCCCATGCAGCAGGTCTGGACCCACCTCATCAGCACCAACTGATGGGACTGGGTGGTTATGACTGAATGAGACGATGCGTGCTGGCTGCAGAACTTCAGGATGAGGAGGAACACCTTCATCGAGCTCTACATGTGGCTTGCCCCCATCCTCGACACCAGGACACCCATGTGCAGCCAGCCCTCTCTGTAGCTTCCTCATCCGCCTCAGCATTGGGGTGGAGAACATGCCTTGGGTTGTGGTACCTTGCTGCATGCTCAACAACCTGGTTGAGGGCAGGGAGGGGACTGTCCCCCAGGGCTGGGTGGCCGAGGCTTAAACTTCCTATGAGCAGCCCACTGTGGCCTTCAACCAGCAACTCAACCACAATGGGCTGCATCTGGGAAGCCCTCCCAGAGGCCTTCCAACATGGGGCAGAGTGACCCGCACCCAGGCATCCCACACAGACCCCACCCCCAATAATCAGGAACACAAAGGTGCTCTCAAAAAACCTCAGACTTGTATAAATAAACAACTGAACATTACAAAGGTAAAGAGCAGAGTTTAATATCTCCTTGGATGCTGAGTGTAATTATTCACAGTGTGGGGTGGGGGGTCTTTCACTGGGGGGAGGGACATTTCAACTGGGATAGGCTGATTGTCTGTGTGAATTTGAATTTCTGAATCTGAATTTCAGTTTGCAATGCTGATTGTCTGTTTGAATTTGAATTCCAGTTACTGTGGCAGTGTGTGGGGGGGGGGCGGGGGCGGGGGGGAGAGAGAGAGAGAGAGAGTCCCTCTCCCTGTGACTTAGGGGTAGGAGGGACCAGAGAAGAGAAGGCTTCACAAGCTAGAGGCTAGTGACCAGTGGGAGCGTGACCTGCTGGGAGCTGCAAACAGGGAGCTGCTAACAGGGGATTTTGCCTGGGAGAGAAGGTGAACCCCTCTGAAACAGGTGAGAGCTACTGGAAGTGTTTTTGTCCCCGGGCTGTTTGGTTTTTTGAATTGTCTGGGCTGTTTAGTTGTTTGAGTGTCTGGTTGGCAGTCAGTTTCAAATGGAGTGCCCCAAGGATCAATTCTGGGGCCAGTACTGTTCATTTTTATTAATGACCTGGATGAGGGGATGGACGGGTAAGGTAAGGGGTCAGGTAGATACATTGGAGGGTAGAGAGAGGGTCAAAAGTGACCTAGACAAATTGGAGGATTGGGCCAAAAAAAATATTGTGAGGTTCAACTAGGAGAAGTGCAGAATCCTGCACTGGGGACGGAAGAATCCTCAATACTGTTACAGGCTGGGGATATTAGGAAAAAACTATTTCACCAGGAGGGTGGTGAAGCACTGGAATGCATTACCAAGAGAGGTGGTGGAATCTCTATCTCTAGAGGTTTTTAAGTCCTGGCTTGACATAGTCATGGCTGGGATGAGTTATTTGGGGTTGATCCTGCTTTAGGCAGGGGGCTATACTAGACAACTTCCTGAGGTCCCTTCCAGCCCTAGAATTCTATGGGGCCAGGGTCAAGGGCATTAATCCAGGGAGGGGGTGGAAGGCTGTGAGCCCCAGCAGCCACGAACCCAGGTGTCTGCAAGAGCCCCTTCTGCCCGGTGCCTGTCGGGGCATGGAGGGGGATGGGAGAATGGGGAGGTAGGGCGGGGGGGTGACTGTGGGGCACAGCCTTGCTGGGGGGTGGGGTTGGGGTGGCTTTGGCTGGTTCTGCCATGGCCGAGAACCAGGCCATGAGGCCTCAGATGTTGGCCAGTGGCAGGTCACCCGGGAGGTGGCCAGTGAAGGCCCCTGAGGGAGTGGAGAGGGCGGGTTCAGGGATAGAAGGGCGGGGTGGTTGTGGGGATAGCAGGAGGTGCAGGTGCAGGGGCAGCCAGAGGATGGGCTGTCTGTTTGAGCAGGGCCATGTACATTATGCACAGCAGGCCCAATGTCTCTATCCAGGTTTCCTGCTGCTGGGCTAGCCGCTGCTCTGCCAGAGTATTCTGGTGGTGGAGGGTGGCTGTATAGGCTGCAGCCACCTCGTCCCAGCCGTGGTGTCAGTGCCTCTGGGTGTGGGCCTGCTGGGGTGCTGCTGGTGAGGCAGGTCTGGCCACGACTTGGCACCCCTCTGTCCTGGATGGGGCCAGCTGACCCAGGAGGTGTGCCAGGACTCTCCCAGCTCTCGCATGCTGCAGCTGTCGCAGAATATTGAGGGGGGAATGAAGGGGGATCAGTTCCCCAAAGTGGCCCAGGAGGCTGTGCCCCATGACCACTGTGGCCATATATCTCCCTGTGCTATGAGGGATTAGCAGGCCCCTGCTGTGTGGGCAGAGTTTCCCTGCACTGTGGCCCGTGCTGCGCATGGGCCATGCCATGCCGTGGGGACAGTGATGGCTGTGGCAGGGTCCAGGAGGACCCCACCTGGAGACAGTTAGATGGGGAGGAGGAGATAAGCAGGCATGGGGGACTCCTTGGCCAGGAGTTGGATGGGCTGTGTGCAGCTGTGCCCTCTCCCGGATCCCCGGCCATTGCGTGTGGCTAGTGGCACTGCTTACCAGGGCAGGTGATAGGTGCTACCTATGGGTGATTCTGCTGGCCGTGGGCATGTCCTGGGGTGGACTGTTTGTGGTTGGGCTGTCTGTGTGGCTGTGGGTGGCCCTGCTCCCCAGGGGGGTGCGATGCATTCCTCCTGGAGGGCCCTTTGAATATATAGGGGGATGTCTGACTTGAGTTGGCCCAGCTGGAGGAGGCAGAGGGGACCTCAAAGACCAGGGACACCTTGGATGAATTGTTCCCAGACGGGACTCCTGGCTCCGGGGCACTGGCCCAGCTGGAGGGTCTAGCCTGTTCCTCATTGGGCCCTGTCTCTCCCTTCATGGCAGATGGGGACTCCAGGGCTGTTGTGCCCATGGCCCTGCTGTGTGGGGAGCTGTCCTCATCCGTGAGGAGCTCATGCAGCTCCTTGTAATGGGGGCAGCTGGCTGGGGCCTGCCCTGATGGCCTACCCCGATGGCCTACCCCTGCCTGAGATCTTTCACTTTGCAGCAGACCTGTTTGTCAGTCTGGGCAGGGTGACCTCTGGCTGTGAGTCTAGTGGCCAGGTGAGCAAACGCAGGGGCATTGTGGCGGTGGATGGTGGTGTCCCGTAGGACTGCCTCCTCCTGCCAGAGCCCCAGGAGGTCCTGGAGCTCTTGCTCGGGTCTGGGTCGGGGCCCTATGCTTGGTGATCTGGCCGGCCTCCTGGCTGCCCTCTGCCAGCTCCCTGGGAGGGCCCTTCTTGCCCCAGGGTGGCTGGCTGCTGGCCATGGTGCCTCTTCCTCCACCTCAGGATTGCCTCTGGGGCGTGTCTGGCAGGGCCACACTTGCTCACTGTCTCCACGCCCTCAGCTTCCTGCCCTGGGGTTTCTAGGTCCGCTGGTGCTGTATACAGCACCTCTGCACTTCCTGTGGCCTGAGTAAAACATTTTCATGCCTTTACATTAGAAAATAAGGTTTCACGTATTTGTTTTTAAAATTAAAATTTTTTAAAAAATGTTTTAAATGTCTCCATCAGAAACCATTGATAACGCCAGACTTAGTTCAAACTGCCGAAAAGTAGCTGGAGTACTGTAAAGCTGACTAGCTAAAGTGTATGCACCATCTGTTATCTCAAAAAGGTGGTGAAATCGAGTAATTCTACAGCTAATTGCAGGAAACTATTGGTGATGTGCCACACAAGATGTGGGAGGAGATGAAGTGTGTTTTTATTGCAGAAGCACATTTTAAAAAAAAAAAAAAGTCTTGAGGAGGATAACATAACTTGATGTAAAGAACATAAATTGCTGCTTTAAATGTTTTGATGAAGGCATGAGAGTGAATATGGGTGAACAAGAGGTGTATTCAAAGAGCAAGAGCCATGAAGAGAGGAGATTATGGTAGAAGTAGAATGTAAGTTGTAACTAGATGTGCAGAGCAGCAAATGGTGACTGTTTTGCTACAACGACAACATAAAGGCATCATTCATTCGTTTTCTTAAATTCTGTTAGAAAGTTATAACCCATGAAATCTTTAGTCACGCTATGTAATCTAGGCTTCTGCTAAAACCAGTTACCAGCCATCTGAGCACTTGGTAAGCAGAAACCTACTGTTGACCAGGAGTTGGGAATTTGGTTTGGAATATTACTTTGGGTGTAGTATTGCCAATATGACCTGAGAATCTTTAGGTTTGCCCTTCAACCTGGACTACATGTTCGATGCTAAAAGAGCTCTCTGTCTGGATGTAGGTCTCGGGGCCTGCAGCAGGCCCACTTACACAATGAACAATGCAACTGCAGCTTAATTTTTATTGTAGTCATTATTAAAATCACACACAGTAGTATGGCTAAGGCAGGGATCGGCAACCTGCAGCTCCGGAGCCACATGTGCCTCTAAGGACTTCGTTGTTGCTCCTGACACTGTAATAGAGTTGGGAAAAAAACCGAAACAAAACAAAAAAAAAAAAACAGTCCTGATAATTTTTGATAAATGGTGACCATGTAAAATAGGGGTGGTTAACCCGTGACACCTTGAACTGCGTGAAGCTCTTTGAGCCTGCACGAGCCAAGTGCTGGGAGTGCGGTGCCTGCTCCACACACGTGCACCACTGCTTGGAGGGTGAAGTGCGTGGCGGGGGCGGTGGCTCCTCCTCAGAGCTGCACCCTGGGAGTGCTGCCTGCCTGCTCCGCGCATGCACCCCAGCACTTGATGGTAAAGAGTGTGGCTGTGGCTCCTCCTCAGAGCCGCATGCTGGAAGTGTGGTCTGTCTGCTCCGTGCACTCGTTTCACTACTTTGTGGGAGAAGCACATGGAGGTGGTGGCTCTGGTGAGTTGCTAGCATTTATTTGGAGAGAGTCGGGGCAGAGGGGTGCCTGGCTCTGAGGGAGGGGGTGGGAATTTATTTGGGGGGGTTGGGAGCAGATGTCTCTGGTGGAGGCGGGGGGCATTTATTTAGAGCAGGGAGGCTGGGAGTGCCTGGCTCTGGGGGAGGGCATTGAGCCAAATATTATATATCTATTTATGATCTATATTTTTATATATCTGTATCTGTAGATATATAAAATCCATGGCTGTTAGCACGCTGTCCACCACTATTGTGGATTTTTTTCTCTGTTTGGCTACCTGTAGTCTAGAAGCCCAATAATGAACAACAACTAGCTAAATAGCAAATGATATGGGATCTCATAACATTGGATAACTCTCCCTATAATATGCGTAGTGCATTTTGGGGTATGATACTATGTCTTTGTTTTGATTGTGCTGCTAGTAAAGTCTTGATTTTGAAAAGTAAAAGGAAATTTGTGGCATTCCTGCTGCAAAGAGCAACACGCTTTTTAAGAAGGTAAACTGAAATTAAATGTGAACTAAAATTGACGTAATTAAAGTGGGGTTGGAATGGCATCAGAAACTAAAAAGGAAAATTTAAGATGAAACCAGAATTTCAAGCCCAATCCTTTGCATTTATCTTGAATTCGGCTGAGCTTGAAAGGCAGCCTTGAAAGGCATTTTCTCAGAAACACACTACTTTTGCCAAAGAAGTATCCAGCTGGAGTTGTCAGGAAGAAAAGCTGTGGAGGAGCTGCTACACAAAGTAAGAACATATTTGCTAAATGGGTGAAATCACCAAGTAGCGTAACTGTGGCTAGTTTTGTGGCAGCTCAAGAGATCATGAAATGAGAAAAGCATTCATGGATAGTGAATATATGAAAGAGTATATCAAAGTATCAGAGCAGCTGTAGAGTGATTTCAAAAACAAAATTTTTCAGGATCTAGTGTTCTCCGGAGACAGAGAAGTTTTGGGAATGAAAGTCATGAAGATAGTGGTACAAATGCACACATGTAAAACGTGAGGAAATAGAATATGTAAAAAGTTTGTGAGCATCCTGCAATAGTAATGCATTGCATTACAAATCATTGTGTGTGTGCTGTTATTTAAAAAAGGGGTTATAAAATGTATGGTTTGATGTTATTTATTAAGGATCATGTCATATTCACATTGAATTATTGAATTTTTTACTGGATTTGGGAAAAAAAAAGATGATTCTTGCTAATCTGTTTGCTGACCCTTTGGGTAGGGTGTTGAACACATAAGTGGATTCAGTCCCCCCATTGGTAACATAAGTGCAGCCTTAGTGTAAAATTACTAATGTGTGGTATAACACCATGCTCACTCTCCCTCCTGAAGACTTGAGGAGTTGAAGGACCAGCCTCACTGTGGTGAGGGTGAGAGATCAGAGTTATAGCAAAGGAAACTGAAAGATTTAAAGAGGTACAAGTACTTGTGGATGGAAAAGATGGGTTTGAGGAAGGAAATCCTCTCTTTGGGGAAGAATGACTGATTTGACTTCTGATACTCTCTACAGTGGGGTGTAAGAGGCCTTCTTGCGTCACTTCAACCATGCCTCCCAAATCCAAAACTAGACATCTGCGGCCTAAAGTTTTGAGGGTGCGCACATTTGTTTAGAGGATCAGACTGACACCCCTTTAAATATGCGTAAGATGTCACTTCATATTCTCATGGACAAATTCCTAAAATGCCATACTAACCACAGATGTCCAAGAAGTACTGCATGATGACCACCCTCCTGTACTTCAGGGTAAAGCAGGATGTCCAGTCTGACAGGGCCATTTTATTTTTGGTACCCTCAGATATTACACAAGATATAGTCAATTCTATGTCAGTGCACTTACCCCTTTGCGGTTAGACTAACCTAGTTAGGAGGGCTGGAAATTTCTACATATGCACACCTCGCTAAATATGAAAGGCTGTATCTACACTACAAATATAACTTCAAAGTTGCTTACTTTGAAATAAACAACTTCAAAGTAGAGCATCTACACACATCCTACTTGGAAAGTAAACTTCGAAGTAGTGCACTACTCCATTCCCAGGAATGGAGTTAAGGACTTCAAAGCTCTATGAAACATAGAGTTTTTGCAGTAGAGACCTGATTATGAATTTATTTAATGTGGTTTTACAGCAGTGTAACATTGACTCCACCGAAGTTATTTCTCATTTGTAAGTGAGGTAAACTAGTCTCATTCTCTCTTCCAAAATATACATCTGTGTGTATCCTCACAAGAGTCTGGTAAACCTCTATTTTCATGCAAATATTTTTTTCTAAAAAATGGTTGAAATGCAACTAGAAATGAGCAGCCATTACTTTAAGGTTATGGCAGATTCTGAGGTCCCAGTTCTGCAAGCACTTACCTGAATGCTTAACTTTATTGATGAGCGTTAGACCCACTGCACTCTACAAACTTATGCTGGCACAGCTATGTCAACTAGATATGTAAAATTAAAAAAAAAAAATCCCACCCCATTTAAGCAACACAGCTACCCTGGTGAAACCCCCATTATAAACATAACTATGCTGACCCAAGAGTGCTTTGGTCAGCATAGCTAACGTTCAGGGAAGTGGTATTATTATGCCAACAGAACTCCTGTCAGCATATACTGTGTCTACCCTATAAGGAGTGGGCTTTGAAGTGTAGACCTTTCCCAAGCCTTTGCAGGAACTACACCGTAGTCATTGACATTGTGAATTAAAATATTTCAGATGAGCATCTCTTCTACTTTGCTATGGCTTCTGTGCTTTCATTTCACACTGTGATGTATCTGAATGTGTCCCTGATTCAGCTAGACACATACGCATATGTGTTTTCATTATTGGAGAGCCCTGTACTTTGGTGGGATTGACACATTCTCACCACTATTCCTTATCCAACTGAAGTTAGTGGGAATTTTTGCCATTGGTTTCAGTTGACCAGGGTTTGGCTCAGATTGGTTTTCATGTTTCAAGTGTTACACAAATAGTCTTCTCCTTCCAGTGCAGTAGTTTGGTACGTGTTACCCTATTTTACAGATGCTAAACTGAGGCAGAGTCTTAATTAAGCTTGGGTAAGTCAGCAGACTCGTATGACCAGAGATTAGCCCTTTGGAAATCTTGATTTTTCCTGTCGTGTGCCTGAACCCATAGATCACACCTGTTTCTGTATCAATTCAGCAGTCCATTAGGCACTAAGCAATTAAGTACTGCTTTTTTTTTGCTTAGTAATTATATCTGATGTCATTAAGAGCCATATTTATATGTGTTGATCTCCCTGCTGTCTGAAAGAGTGGACAGATTAAGGGAATGTATTAACATTTCTGGAAGATCTTAGTCCAGATCATAAGTTTTTCTTCACTTTCCTATAATTGCTTAAATTAGCTTCTGCATGGTTAAGTATTTATGGGAAATGTATTATAATATTTGTTCCCAATATGTTGTTTGCTCAGAAATGCCACTGAACTGCAGAATGATACAATTAAAATGTTTAAGGCTATTTAAATAATGGTATTGCAGGGTGTCTGATTGGGTTAGAGATGGGGTGGGTGCTGGGTCACAGTTGGAATTCACATCAAGTATCAATCCAGGGTCAGTGTCAGAGTCAGTAGCCCAGGATAAAGTTAGAACTGCAGTCAGATGTCAATCCAAGGGTTCAACAGGAGTCAATCACTGGAATTAAGGCAAGAAACCAGGAAGGAGTAGGAGCAGAGCAGAGGGATGGGGACTTGGTTTTAGGGGCTCTGGTCAGCAGCAGGCCTGGCAACTAGCTGCTCAGGCGAGTGATGAGACAGGAACAGGAAG
This sequence comes from Carettochelys insculpta, assembly GCF_033958435.1. Lineage (NCBI taxonomy): Eukaryota > Metazoa > Chordata > Testudines > Carettochelyidae > Carettochelys > Carettochelys insculpta. The sequence goes on from NC_134137.1 coordinate 352,261,971, forward strand.
CTTGATGCCTGGGCATGTCCAATCAACAGTCTTCTGCTAGTCACTTGACCCAGCTGAGTCAGTGTATGTATAGCCTTTGGCAGCAGGGTTTTAGCAAAGGTTCTGGAACTAGCAGTACTGGAGATGTTCCTGCACCCTCTTGCTTGAAGTGGTTCCATTATAGACAGGAAATAGCTCAGCATCCCTGCTGTACAGGTTTTTCCAGCATCCATGAGTGTTAGCTGGGATACCCTTGTCTGACCTTGTAATGGAGTGGCATAGAGAGTAAGGCTGTTGCTTGGCAACCCCACTGCCTAAATTTAAGATCTGTGACACCTGATATACCAGCATGTAAGTTTATATTACACCATGCAATATTTCCTTATTTTCGTAACAGAGAGGTAGCGGTGTTAATCTGTATTCGAACAAAGCAAAAAAGTGGTCAAATAGCACTTTAAAGACTAGCAAAATAATTTATTAGGTGATAAGCTTTCTTTGTATCTGGAGATAGTGCTGTACCAGTACTTCTCCCATACAGAACTATCTCCAGATCTGAAGAAGTGGGTCTGCCCTACAAAAGCTCATCACCTAATAAATAATTTTACTCCTACTACTTAATCCTTGTACTCTTTGTGGAGCACAGGTCATCTAAAAGTCTCCTCCACTTCACTCTGTCTTGGGACAAAATTTCTAGCTGGCCCCAGGAGCACCCCAGTTGTTGTGGAGAAAGTCTACTGAGATTGAGGGACATTGTCTGAGGTCTTCCTCTTTTGCATTTTCCTTGTGGGTTCCATATGAGAGCTTGATGGACTGTGCTGGATAATGGTTTTCTGTGAGTGTGGCGTAGCCATCCCCACATTCTAACTGGACAGTCAAAGGGTAGAGGCCAGACAAATTTGGATCATCTCTCCCCAAGGTAAAAGGGTTTGGTTTAGGATTAACAACCCTATCTGTTTTTTAAAAAAAAAGTTTCAGAAACGTCTACAAAGAAACCTACAACTACACAAGTCTGGGGAGGAGTTGACAATCCCCTCTCATTGAAGCATGGCAGGGAAAGCCAAAAGGAATACATCGTTTTGTTAGTCTTTAAAGTGCTACATGACTGCCTTTTTGTTTTATTTTAATAGCTAGTCATACGAGGCGCTTTAGAAATCAAAACCACTGAGGCAAATACTTTTGATTTGATGAGCCCTCATCTCTTTCCAGAAACAAGAAGTTATTCTTCAGCCAATGAAGAAGGCCAATTAGATGGAAATTATAATTCCTATAATGTAAGTTTATGATGTGACTGCAGTATGTCATCAATGTAATTTTCTCTTTCAGAAGTGAGTACTCAGCCCTCCTTTCTATACTACCTTCATACTAATATGATGCATAGTTTCAGGGAGGGATTATGTAGTGTATATGCTCTGCACGAAACTTTGTTAAATTCTGAGTGATATGTATCTGCAATCTGAAGATTCATATAAAAAGCTTTGCAGTTACTTTTTCCAGTGTTGGATGTTCTCCTGAAGTTTGAGTGGGAATGCAGTGGGCATAGGTTAGTAAGTAATACACATTTCTGAGTTGGTTGCTGGAGGGAGCTTTTCAAGTGGAAAATGTATATGTACTGTATGATTTTTGCTAATTAGCAAACTTGGCCTGTGCATACTGAAAGGACCTAGTACCATTTTGCGTTTCCCGCTCTTCCTTTTCCTCTGTCCCCAATTTCTCATCCTTATTTCCATTTATTCCCATTCCCATCTCTTCCTTCTCCCCTCATATATTCCCATACCATTTTCTTCTAGTGTCTCTTAGCTCTCCCAGTCTTCTGTCTTTCTTTCTTCTACAGGGATTTGATGTTTGGAACACAAATTCCTTTCAGGCTTTGAAATTCTCTGTTTCATGGACATGAACTTCTCTGTTTGGGTGTTTAGATGCTTCACTTAATTTAAGTTATGGTGTGTTTCAGAAGGGTTGGAATTGTGGGGGACTTTTCTTTGTAAGTGGTATCAGTTTAATACTGATGAGGTAAAGTAAATAAGGTTGGTAGCTGGGTCTCCCAACTCTCCGTAGGTGAGGCAAATATCATTTCTTGTAAATTAGGCATCAGACCACTGTTTATACGAAAGGAGGTCGGATTTGCAAGAAAACTGGCAGGGTTGTAGGCCTTGTTTAGGTAATGCCATTACATGAGTCCTTCAAAACAGTATGTAGCTGGAAGCTGGCTTTCGAGGACTAGAATAGTAACGGTGCTGTGAGCTTTCAACATCAAAGGAAACATAGGACAATGACAGACTGAATGCAGCAGTTTCCTTGGTTGTAGTTATTTATACTACCACTGTGTCTAGGAGGCCTGGTCATGAGTCAGTACCCCATTATGCTAAGTGCTGTAAAAATCAGAGCCAATAGATGATCCCTACCCTATATAGTTTATAGTCTAAGACAAGACACAACAGATGGATATAGGCAGACTGAAATAATGCAATGATATCACTGCACCAGTAGCTCTTTCACAGCCTTTTTTGTTGCTGGCATGATATTGTCTATAGGTGTTACTTTAATCTGCCTTTTAAGTTTTAGTGAAATTGCAGTCATTTAGCCCCGTGTAGTCTCTCTGCTCTTGCCATTTGAAAGATGTTAACTCAAACTATAAAAATATTTGAGAATTCCTGCAGTTGCTTTTTGACATTTTTCACATTCAGGTAGAGTTGTCAACCATAGTTAAGTTAATGCAGTGTGAATGTATTGCTGTTTTGGCATTAGTGAATAGACAAAGTTGAGGGCCCTACATGGTTATTTCCATTAGGCTGCATCTACACTAGCAAGTTCTTTCAGAAAATCAGTTCCTCTTCTGAAAGAACAAGCAGAGCGTCCACACGCAAAATGTGCTCTTTTGAATTCCTTTCCAAAGAACACGATGCTTCTTCTGGAGGCTCTCTTCCTCTCCAAAATGAAGAAGAGCACCTTTTTGTGAAAAATTTTTGAGGGGGGGGGGTGTGTGGAAACTGTAGATCCCTCGGGGGCCTTTTGTTCTAAAGAGCAGTCCTCGTGGTGCTGGATTTTTTGATTCCTGGCCCATTCTTTCAAAAGAGTGGGGGCTCGTGGACGCTGTCTTTCGAAAGAGCAGGTTGCTCTTTTGATCTGCTTTTTTGGTGTGGATGTGGTCTTTCAAAAGAAGAACTTCTGGAAGATCTTCTTTCAAAAGATCAGTGTAGTGTAGACGTGGCCTTAGAGTAAGAAATTGGGTATGTGTCAGGTATGTTCTTGGTGAAAAGTTGCTTATTTTCAAAAAGAAGGACACAAAGTTCTGTTTCTGGGAGCAAAATAGAAACAACTGCAGGGAGTTTTCTTGCTCAGAAGTCTCCAAATGTGCTACTCCAGCAACCTCTCTCCTGTTTCTCTGCTTCTTCTCAGGGTCATGCTCACAAGTACTCCTCCAGGCTTTCTTGGTCCAAAACACGCACTGGATGCAAACCAATATCCTAATCACTGTTGCAACCTGGGACTCTCCTCTCTTCTGATGTGCCATGCACCTTATTACTTCATGCAATAGATTCACAGCTTCCAACTGTTTTTACCTAATGTGGTTTACATCCTTCTTCTGTTGATGAGATCAGTGATTGTTTTTGCATACAAGATTCACCTGATGGTAGACATTAGAACGGTTCCCCCATGATGATGATGATAATGTCCATGGCACGTCAAAAAAATCATACATTATGCCTTGGCTTTTTGGTAGAAGAGAGATTTTTACAAAGCAGATTATTGGCTTGTTTTTGCTTGGAAAAGTGCAGGATCACCTGATTGTGTAGTAAAGAGGGCATGCTACCCATGTACATCAGTTTCTCAAATATATAAAGTAGTAAGCAGCAATGACCGAGTAACGGGGATATGTGGTGGGGATCTTCTTGGTGTGGAGGGAGGATTGGACTTCCTTCATTTTCTTATCAATAATGTCATACATCTTGCTCCAGCCATAAGGAGCAACATGTTAATGTGTTATATATGTTATTAAATTTTAATTTCAGATTTTTACAATAGAATAAATTTGTTCTGGAAGGCATATGTGCAAACACTTCCTATCCCTGGTTAACAGATGGATACATATATGTTTTTGAAAATCATCTTTTAAGATCCAGGGATAAGTCATAGGTGGCTGGGTTACCTCATAGAAGCAATTTAAGTTTTTTGCTGTTAGAATCTACACAATTGTACCAAATGGCAAATTATTTGGTTTTGTGGTTAAGTCACTGGTGAGGATAATATTAAAGGATTGTGTTACCTCCTCCTCCTGCTTAGATATTATTCAGTATTCTGATAAGGCAGGCTGAGGGGAAAAAGTATCCCTCACAGATCTGCCTCTGTCGGGGGAAAAAAAAAGAACCCAAGGCTCAGTTACCAGAAAAACATGAGGGTGGTTAGTATAGTGAATGAAAGTAATACATGTTCATTGAGGTCACACCTCTACCTGTATTTGGGGAAAGTGAATGAGGGCAGGGCCAAATAAGTTCAGCCCTAAGTGAATGTGGGAGTTCTGGGGCATAACTTGTAATTAGACCTAAGTAATGTTTATCTTGATGCTTTTAAGCTATTTTCTGAATCATGGCATTTTCACAGGAATACCTCCAAAATGTGGAGCTTGTTGTCAAGTTAGTGATGATGAAAAAAATAGAAGTAAATTCATTTCCATCAATTCCAGATCCCACCTGGAAGCTGACTTCCAGCCTGAGAGAACAAAACGTATTAACTCTTCAATCAAGTTGCAGAAAACTCTATTTTCATATGCTCTTAAAAACATAGTCCATTGTCCTCACTCATCCCCCAGTATTGCTCTTGTCAGCTTATTTAATTCACACATAAACTCAAATGCACTCTTCTGTGAGAAACGTACAGCTTTCCACAGTGGGAGGAGTTGGTCATAGATAACCGTGCTAGAAAGGATTTACAACAAAAAATAAACTCTGTTCAGTTCAAATGATAGTTATTTTTCATAAACAAAACAACAACAAAAAAACCACACACACAATCCAAATGTGTGGTAGGCCTAACAACCCATACCACATACATACGAGTGTTCTAAAGCTGTTCGTTTCACCATGCTTGAGAGAACCATTTCCTTCTTATCTAGATGCTATTAAATATCAGAGGACAAGTTTAGGTCTTTCCTATGCAGTGAAGCTACCAGGTAAGATAAAAACAATGTGTATAGAAGGTATCTGTTTTACCATATGGAATAAAGTGTACATGGTTATTTCTGGTATAAATCTCAATTTATCTGAGATTGAACTGCTCCAGGTCTTCAAATCTAGCTCCAGAAGGCAGAGACATGAGCAACTGACATTCTCTCTCTCTCTCTGGCGATGTCTAGATTAGAACGAGCTGTTAACAGAAGTTTTTGTTGGAAGATATTTTCCAACAGAACTTCTGTTGATAGATCATGGCCAGACAGCAATGCGGATCACTCTTTCAATCCGCTCTGTTGACCGAGTGCGTCCAGATTGCCTGGCCACTCTCTAGATGGAATGGCCACCTGGAACACTATCAGACAGGGTCACATGGCCAGCAATCCCTTCTGGGAGCCCTGGAGAGACATGCCCTTAAAGCCACCAGCCATTGATGCTCATTCTGTGCCCATACGAGGGGACAGCACAACTGCTAGAGCAGGGCTTTGATGCTTGCTGAGAGGCACAACACTTCCAGCTAGCCATGGTGCCAGAAGAGCCCCCAGCTTGACTGGTCCCACCCAGAGGTACTTCAGCACCTGCTGCACAGCTGTTGTCCCCTTCCTGTGGGAGGGCGAGCCAGACACCAGCTTTGAGGAACTTGCCATTGCTACTGCATGGTTCCACTGGCGCCTCCCTGCCTACCCCCAACCCCCACCACGAGTGCAGAGGCAGATCTGGAGGCACTGCACCAATTCTGATTGGTGGGACTGGATGGTCATAGGACAGTAGGATGACCAGCACATGTTGTACTCTAACATAGTGGAGGGACCAGGCAAGGCCTGCCGCCTGTGATAGGACACAGGTTTCGGCCTTAGGCATGAGCAGCCAGGCACACCTCACAGGCAGGCCCATCAGGATGTGGTGTGGATCTGGGAGGCCCTGAGGGAGATCTTCTCCCCCAGCCTCGGGCTCACAGCCCTACCCCATCCCTGTCACAACCTCTCTTTGCACCCTCACTCCCAATAAAGAAGCATGTGGGCATGGTGAACAACTCTTTTACTGGAACAAGGACACACGTGCAAACAAAACTGTTTACAAGAAAGTGAAGTGCAAACATCTTTGAAATATTTATGTTGGTGGGATTTTGGGACGGGTGTCCATGGGGGACTTCAAACCTGAGAGGGAATGGGACCCTAAGAGGCCTCAGCCTTGGGATCCCCTCCTGCCATGGGTTCAGGGCCCCCATTGGAGTTTGCTTGGGGCTGAGGAGGTACAGAGGCAGTAGGGCTGCGGTGGGGTCTGGGTTGGCAAGGGGCGCAATAGGGGGGCCTGGGAAGCTGGGGATGGGCAGCCATGGCCCACAGCCATTGTAGAAGATCCATGATTCCCTGTGGGATGGCTGGCCGGGGCACGATGTAGGGGGGACAGTAGGAGGGACAGCAGGGGTGGCGGTGGAAGGGGGGCAGGAGCAGGGATGTCAGCTATGGTGGCTGTGCCATCATTTGGCAGTGTCACAATGGGACATGAGTTGGTCCCAGGCCCACGACCACCACTCCTGTCATCCCACACCCGCCATTCCAGGAGCTCTGTCATCCTCCAGAGGGATTCATTATGGTCCTTCTGGAGGTCCTCCTGCAGCTGGCGAGAGCCCCTGTGGCTGCAGGCCTCCCCTTGTGCTCGCATTGACAAAACCCTCTAGTGTAGACATACCTTCTTTCTCCCACTAAAACTACTGGTTAGAAGCTTTCTGGAGGCTGCCTCACCTGCAGTATCCTTTACTGGAACTCTGTGACTAGGGCTCATAGCACTGGGGGAGCAGCCAAGCCCAAGCAATCTGTAGCCCCAGTAATCCAGACTTCCTGCGATGCTGAGTGTTGCTAAAATACAAACAAAAAAACCCCCTAATTTGTACTATGTATGCATAAAGTGCAATTTTCAAATGATAATTTGGTCATATAAAAGCCAATTTTCACTGAAGCACTTACTCTCCTGCCAGGACAATATGTATTTTGATACCATATTTCATGTACCTGTGCTCAATTGTTTCAGCAGCAGAACTTCTTTAAAGGGGAAGGAAGCTGCAAGAATTTAATGAGGTTAAAGTCCTCCTTTTAATATTTTTTCTTCATATTTAAAAATGACTGCACTGTCTTTGCTCACAATTCCAAATGAAAACTCACCTTCTGGAAAGAGACTAAACCTGAAAAAGTTTAACCAGAATAAGAAAACTTCCAACAAATTTAAATGACTGACTAGAGAAGAACTTTGACTTTAGTTTTAATACAATACTTTTAACCATATTGTTGCCTTTGATTTGTGACTCTGTTGTTCCAAACATCTTAATGTTTTACATTGTCCTCTGTTCATTTTTTCATATGAATCCTGGTTCCTTGTACTTTACAGAGCTATAGTTCTCCTGAAGAACAGATATGCCGTTAGAGGCGTCGCTATAGTACACTGGTGAAATATTGTTTCTTGTAGGCATTGTGTGCCAAGGCTGAAATGTCTAAACTTATTTTCTTCTCTGCAACTACTCTGAATAATATAAATCTTTCCTAATAAATCGGTCTGTAAAAGTGCACTGATGTTGTTGCAATTCTTGATTATACTATTCCATTGTTCACAGGAATTACCATCATTGTCCAATGTCGTTCACAGGGTTTAAATTTATTGAAATTGTCATGTAGGAAACTAAATTATGCCAACATACTGTGCTCTCTGTCCTTCATTGCCCCATATATTTACATATTACATTACAGATTGACACATTGCTTGGCTTGAAGAGCTTCCATTAGGTAAGTAACAGAGAGGTAGCTGTGTTAGTCTGTACTCTGGCAAAACAATAAATGTAGCACTTGAAAGATTAACAATGCACTGAATAAATCATTTTGTTAGTCTTTAAAGTGCTACATTTCTGCTGTTTTGTTTTGCTCTATTAGATAAGAGAACCATAAACCAAGTACTATTTGTAATGCTAATCATACAATAACTTTCTTTCAGCAGCCAATCCTATACTACTCTTTATTATTAGGAGCATAGAAATCACCTTACAGGAAGAAGCTGGTGGTTGTTCTGGTCTAATAGCCTATCTCCAACAGTTGCTTCAATGGAAGGTGCCAGAAATCTCACTGAAGACAGATGTAGGGCAGTCTGCTTCCCACAGTTGATCTCCTGCTAATCCTTGCAGTTAAAGTTTGCTTTGAGGCCTGAGGTTTAGTACCCCATCCCAAATTTGCAACCAGGAAGGATCATTAACACTGAATAGTCTTTTCCATATGAATGTTAATTCTTGGAATTTTGCTAAATTCTTGCCTCAGTGGCTTCCTGTCACATTGAGGTCTACAGCTTCACTGTGTACTATGTAGAAAAGCATTTTCTTCCATTGTTTTGAATTTGCAAGCATTTAATTTCACCATCTCCTTGTTCTTGTGTTATGTGACAGGAAGAATAGAAGCTCCTGCTCTGCTTTTTCTATACTATTGAATTATTTTACGTATTTTTATCATCATCTCTCTTACTTGTCACCTTTCTAAGATAAACAATCTCCATCCTTTCAGTCTCTCTTCATATGAGTTTTTCCCCATATATTTCTTGCCCTTTTCTGGATACCCTCTAGTGCTACAATATTCTTTTTGCAATGGGGTGACCAGTACTGTACATAATATCCTAATTAATGCCATACCATTGATTTGTACACTCTGTTATTTTTCATCCCTTTCCATATGTATTCTAGCACTCATTGCTTTATTTATTCATTCACAACTGCACATTGAGCAGAATTCTTAATTGAATTGTCAACAGTAGTGCCCAGATTCCTTTCCTGGACCTCGTACAGTGTATGAATATTTTGTTTTTTCTCACCAAAGTAAATTACTTTGCATTTATCAACATTGACCATTTACTGTTGAGTTACCCAGTCAGATACCAAAATATGGAGGTGGCACAAAGTTATTTAGGTAAACCGTGATCACCAAGGACTCTGAGAAACTTCAGAGAGACCCAACCAAGCTCTCTCACTGCTCACCCCCTTTCCTAATTAATAAATATATTAAATGGTAGGCCTTGTATAGAACACTGAGACAGCCTTTATGGTCAAAATTGTCTTCTATACAGTTTTTGATCCATTGTAATGCACTTACAACCTCTCAGCTTTTTTAGTAGGCTCATGGAAGGATCCTAGTAAATGGCAATCTATAGTTCTAAATAAATTCAAAGAAATCTAACAAGTTTTTCCTGTGTGGAAGTTGTGCTGGCTAGATTTATGTTTTAGATGTTCTGGTTTTAGTTATAATTTCAACCAACTTGACTGCTCCCGTTGTAAGGTTTTGTGATCTATAAATTCTATGGCTCACATAGGTACAACATTTGCCATCCACCAATCCTTTGGTTCAGCAGCTGTTCTTAATGGCCGTGTCTACACTAGCCCCAAACTTCAAAATGACCATGCAAATGTCCATTTCAAAGTTTACTAACGAAGTGCTGAAATACATATTCAGTGCTTTGTTAGCATGCGGGCGGCCGCGGCACTTCGAAATTGATGCGCCTCGCCGCCATGCGGCTCATCCCGACAGGGCTCCTTTTCGAAAGGACCCCACCTACTTCGAAGTCTCCTTATTCCCATCTGCTCATGGGAATATGTATTTCAGCGCTTCATTAGTAAACTTCGAAATGGCCATTTGTGTGGCCATTTCGAAATTTGGGGCTAGTGTAGATGTAGCCAATGTGATCACACATTTTTGTTATCTTTTCTGCCACTTTATTCTTGAGCCCCATCAGAACTCCTGGGGGATATCTTCTGGGCCTATGATGTGATTTTGTGCTTTTAAATTTTTTTTTCAGCATTTTCTTTTCTGATATCTCAACCTCTCCTAGAACTTCTTTATTATGGGCAAAAAAGTAGGCCCAGTGCAGGCTTCTCTCCATCTTGGTTGGTGAGGACATATATATGATTTTCAACCATGTCTGTTAACCCTTATTGATCCAGCAGACCCATCAATTCTTTGGCAGACTTCCTATACATAAGTAATATACAATAAAGGATTTGTTCTTTTTCTATTTTTAGCTATTTGCTCCTAAAAATCAATATTAGTCCTTTTAACTTCCCTCTTCCATACCGTGTGCTGTAACTTTATGAGCTTATTAGTATTTGGTATTACATATCCAAATCTCTAAGGATATCTTTTTGGCCTGAATAAATTCTCAAGTCTTCTTGATTTTCTTATTGATTTCCTGGTTCTCTTTTTGTTATTGCACCATTGGTACTAGTACAGTTCAAATTGTTATTGCTGAGTGAATGGTCGTGTAAATAAATTTATAATAAAGCACATCAATTACATGATGCTTTTTATGAAGCACATACAGATTCTGTCTCTATATGCATAGATTTTCTATTTATCATTATTTACAACTCTCTGCAAATGTTTGATTTTACCCTGGCATTTTTCCCTTCCATATCTTCATCATATGAAGTTATTCAGAGTAGCATTAGAGGTCAGAAACTGAAATCACAAATATAGAAAGATTCCAAGCTTTGGAGCCATGTACATAATTAGAAAAACAGCTATCTGGCTCAGGATATTGTTTTACTACATAGCATGCTGTACTGATGTCAGGTTTATCTCTCTGCTAAACTCCTGTTATATAACTATCTGGGAAATGTTGGTTTAAAGAAAGCACACAATTAAGCAACATTTCTTGTGATAGATTACAAAAGCTGTTCAGATTTAGTAAACCCAGAAAATTTTGAATTCTTACGACTAAAATCTCTCTTCCTTCAAGAGACCTGAAGTCCCAACCCTTTCTCATGTTGATACAGTTTATAAGTGTCACTTATCCCTAGGGCTTAGTGTATGTTGCTTTAGCATAATATAATATTTTTGTTCGTGAAGGGATTCATCAGGCAGTCTCCATATTAAGTCCATAAAATGTTTTCAGCAGTGCACTTCAAACTTACTAAGATGTGATAATTAGTGTGTGAGGAATGTCAACAATTGAAGTTGTGTATTTATAAACCACTATGGCTACGTCTACACGTGAAGCCAACATCGAAATAGCTTATTTCGATGTAGCAACATCGAAATAGGGTATTTCGATGAATAACGTCTACACGTCCTCCAGGGCTGGCAACGTCGATGTTCAACTTCGACGTTGCGCGGCACCACATCGAAATAGGCGCTGCGAGGGTACGTCTACACGCCAAAGTAGCACACATCGAAATAAGGGTGCCAGGCACAGCTGCAGACAGGGTCACAGGGCGGACTCAACAGCAAGCCGCTCCCTTAAAGGGCCCCTCCCAGACACAGTTGCACTAAACAACACAAGATACACAGAGCTGACAACTGGTTGCAGACCCTGTGCCTGCAGCATAGATCCCCAGCTGCCGCAGAAGCAGCCAGAAGCCCTGGGCTAAGGGCTGCTGCCCACGGTGACCAGAGAGCCCCGCAGGGGCTGGAGAGAGAGCATCTCTCAACCCCCCAGCTGATGGCTGCCATGGAGGACCCAGCAATTTCGACGTTGCGGGACGCGGATCGTCTACACGGTTCCTACTTCGACGTTGAATGTCGAAGTAGGGCACTATTCCGATCCCCTCATGAGGTTAGCGACTTCGACGTCTCGCCGCCTAACATCGAAGTTAACTTCGAAATAGCGCCCGACGCGTGTAGCCGCGACGGGCGCTATTTCGAAGTTGGTGCCACTACTTCGAAGTAGCGTGCACGTGTAGACACAGCTTATGTGTATTTCTCTTGAAATTTACAATTTGAAGACAATTTCATGTTTTCCTAAACTATTACAAATACCTCTCCACCAAAATATATTCATATGCACTTATGGTTAAAACATTAGTTAGCTCAATAGCAGCATCAGTAACAGAGTTAACTCATCCAATCTGTGCTGTTGCTGTCTATTTTTTATTGATATTGCAATAGCCCTTAAAGGCCAACATGAATTTGGATCTCCATTAATACACATGACTTTATAATCTAATTGGAAAAGACAGTTAAAGGGTGAGAGAACTTTATTATTTTATTAGTAGTATTAACCTCATATTATTGATAGAGAACTGAGTCAGATAGAGAAAGAGAGAGTAAATGACTTGGGCTCTAAATTCCTTGTGAGATGCATGGCCACGTAGCTGCCTCTTTAGCACAGGTGCTCAAGAAAGCCATGCAGGCCAGAGACATATGACAGCTTGGGGGAGGGCTGCCCCACCCACAGCCCAAAAGTGCCTGCTTGAAGTCGGTAGCAAAGCCCCCGTAGACTTCAGTAGATGCAGGAGCAAGGCTACCATAGGGTTTGCTGGTGTATTTACAGATTACTGTCTACCCTTTTTTTGTAGTTTTTTTTAATCTGGGGGAAAGTGATACACTGCGTCCAGCAAAGTTATCTTTTTGTAAATCACCATGTGTCCAGTACTTCATTAGCAGTCTTTACGGGAGGAGTTCTTGTCTGTTGTCCTCCATTCTTCATTCTGTTCAGTTCTTAAAAGACACCCACATACAAAAATGTTTGTCAGCCTGGCCTTGTTAAACCGAAACCTATTACACATTCAGTGTTGATGAGAGAGGTTTTTCTCTTTACCTCAGGGGTGCACAGAGTGAGAGGCAGGCCCTGTGGGGGGGCAGGGTGTGACATTTTTAAGAGGGGGGCACAGCACGATCGACTGTTGGGTCTCGGACTCATCCATCTCGTTAAATTATTCACCCATGTTACTGTTTTTATGTACGTGTATTCACATATATATGCCATTTAATAAAGTTTTGATATTTTACATACTTATTTTCTTACAAGTACCAAAAGTTTTTTTTTTTCCATATGAATATAACCAATATTTTTGTTGGTTTGGATTACATTAGATAGATCGGGGGGAGCCTTGCTAAGACACACACTGCACAGTTTGCATACCTTTTGCTGACATTTGGCCCATCCACTTGGGGCCAAATGTCAGAAAAACGTTCTCTTTTGAGACATCTCTTCTTCTTTGTGGAATGAGGTGTACAGGGATGTCTGCAGAACACTCCCAACTGGAAGATCTCTTCTGAGAGATCTGCAGTCTGGATGTGCACTCTGTAGACAGTCTTTCTGTTGCCAGAAGTTTTGTCAACAGAAACCTGCAGTCTAGACATAATCTAATTTATAGAGATGTTCCACAAAATGAAATGTTTGAGGGGCAATGCACTAACAACCAAACTTCTCTACACTGCTGAAAGGTGAGTAAAAATTACCCCCATTTTGCGGAAGAGGAAATTGAGAAACCAAAATGTCAAATGGTTAAAGGCCACACATTGAGTCAGTGGAAGAGGGGAAATTGAAAGGAATTTTCTGCCACCATTTCCAGACTACTAAACTGTGCTGCTTCTCCTGAAACATTAACTGCTTTTCCTGATTAAACATGTGAGTAGATGGGAAATATATGGTGCTCAAAAACATTTGATTTTAAGCATAAATAATAAACGATTAGCTTGCTATCGAGTTCCAGTCTTGCTTTAATGCCAAAATAAGATGCCCATAAATAAATTGTGCTTATGTACTTTAATCTGCACTCTATCATATTGTGTCTTTGCTTTGTGCATTTGATGTTTAATGTAAATTTAATTAAATTAGTTAAGATTCAGTTTATAAGTGTAAATGAAAGTAAATTACAACAGATTATAGGTTCAAGTGACCAAAGAGTATAAATCATAACAATTTATGAATGAGGGAATGGAGAGAGAAGGGCTTGGCATCCAAGGAGCTAGAGAGCATCTGAGCCCAGCTAGCTCCACCCTGCTTTATTTGTAATCGGTGCCAGGGTTGGAGGGAAGAGAAGAGCAAGGAGCCTGGTTCAATTTGGGGCTGACTTGCAGTGAGACAGGAGGAGGTTCAGCAGAGGAACTCCAGTCTGCCTACTTAGCAGCCATGGAAGCAAATAAGCCCCCAACCTGCCCCACTGGGAAAAGCAGGGGGGGGGGATCTCCTGGGAGACCCCAACTAAGAGGGAATTTGGACTATTGAGGCCATGCCCCAAATGTAAGAAACACTAAGGGAGTGGTTTAGGGTCCTTGCGACAGGGCCACAGGAGACCAGCACACAGCCCCTGCCTGCCCACGTGTTTTGGCTGGCCTACATGGTGATCTTGCCACTTGGCTACCCATCCATACTGTGCAGTGTATTGAGGTGCAGGGTCCAGGAAGGGATATAGGTGCAGGAGAGAAATTTGTCCTGGGGAAGCGGTGTAGGAGTGGGTGTAGGGTCTGAGAGGGAGTTGTGATGTGGGGAGGAGAGTGCAGAGGGTTTGGGTGGTGATCTGAGGCAGGGGATTGTGTGCAGGATAGGATTCAGGCCTCAAGAGTGCAGCAGGAAGAGGTGCAGGGTCTGGGGAGGGAGTTGGGGTGCTCTGACTGGGAGGCACTTATGTAAGCAATGCCCGGCCAGCACCACTTTCAGGCAGGTTTCCCTGCCTGCCAGCAACCCTAACCCACTGGCTGTTTCATGTGGTTCTCTGCTCTGTGGGGAAGGGCTTCAGGTGCTGTCCCTGCACCCAGCAAAATCTCTCATCTCCATTAGGCTGTTTTCTGGCCAATAGGAATTAAGAGGTTTTACTGGAGGTGGGGGCATCATGTGAAGCTCTCCCTGCTCTCAAGCAGCTGCAGAGAGCAGCCAGCTGCTTTGAGCAGTGCTGCTTCCTGCCACAGGGGCAGGCTGGGAGACAGCCAATCCAATCCACAGTCAGACTGGTGTGTCCCCAGGACAGTTCGTCAGATGAAGACAAGCTTTCCCCAGGGCCCATTGTCTTTGTCGATGTACCATTCAACTTGAATAGGTCATTCACAGTGTGCTGGCAGACTTTGTAAATCTTAGTGGGTGTAAACCAGGTGCAGATACATTTGAAATACAAACACATGGTCAATATTCATAACTCCAGATACAAAAATGAGACATTGGCTGCTTCCGTGATGTCCAAAAGCAAGCTATTTGTCTGCGTAGCAAAGATAGAAAATGTGACAAAAGTCCGCCTTGGCTTAACCAGGGGATCTTGCGTGATCTCAAAATAAAAAAAGAATCATATAAAAAATGGGAACTAGGACAAATTATGAAGGATGAATATAGGCAAACGACACAGGAATGCAGGGGCAAGATTAGAAAGGCAAAGGCACAAAATGAGCTCAAATTAGTATGGGCATAAAGGGAAACAAGAAGACTTTATTTATAAATACATTAAAAGCAAGAGGAAGACCAAGGATAGGGTAGGCCCATTGCTCAGTGAGGAGGGAGAAACAGTAACGGGAAACTTGGAAATGGCAGAGATGCTTAATGACTTCTTTGTTTTGGTCTTCACTGAGAAGTCTGGTGAAAGATTGCCTAACGTAGTGAATGCTAGTGGGAGAGGGGTAGGGTTAGAAGATAAAATAAAAAAAGAACAAGTTAAAAATCACTTAGGAAAGTTAGATGTCTGCAAGTTACCAGGGCCTGATGAAATGCATCCTAGAATACTCAGGGAGCTGATGGAGGAGGTGTCTGAGCCATTAGCTATCATCGTTGGAAAATCGTGGGAGACAGGAGAGATTCCAGAAGATTGTAAAAGGGCAAATATAGTGCTCATCTATAAAAAGGGGAATAAAACCAACACAGGAAACTACAGACCAGTCAGTTTAACTTCTGTGCCAGGAAAGATAATGGAACAAGTAACTAAGGAAATCATCTGCAAACACTTGGTAAGGTGGTAGGGAACAGCCAGCATGGATTTGTAAAGAACAAATCATGTCAAATCAATCACATAGCTTTCTTTGATAGGATAACGAGCCTTGTGGATAAGGGAGAAGCGGGGGATGTGGTATACCTAGATTTTAGTAAGGCATATTATATGGTCTCGCATGATATTCTTATCAATAAACTAGGCAAATACAACTTAAATGGGGCTGCTATAAGGTGGGTGCAAAACTGGATGGATAACCATACTCAGAGAGTCATTATTAATGGTTCTCAATCCTGCTGGAAAGGTGTAACAAGTGGGGTTCTACAGGGGTGTGTATTGGGACTGGTTCTGTTCAATATCTTCATCAGTAATTTAGATATTGGCATAGGCAGTGCACTTATTAAGTTTGCAGATGATACCAAGCTAGGAGGCATTGCAACTGCTTTGGAGGATAGGGTCAAAATTAAAAATGATCTGGACAAATTGGAGAAATGGTCTGAAGTAAACAGGATGAAGTTTAATAAGGACAAATGCAAAGTGCTCCACTTGGGAAGGAAGTATCAGTTTCACACATACAGAATTGGGAGAGACTGTCTAGGAATGAGTACAGCAGAAAGGGATCTAGGGGTTATAGTGGACCACAAGTTAAATATGAGTCAACACTGTGATGGTGTTGCAAAAAAAGCAAACATGATTCTGGGATGTATTAACAGGTGTGTCGTGAACAAGACACGAGAAGTCATTCTTCCGCTCTACTCTGTGCTGGTTTGGCCTCAGTTGGAGTATTGTGTCCATTTCTGGGTGCCACAATTCAAGAAAGATGTGGAAAAATTGGAAAGGGTCCAGAAAAGAGGAACAAGAATGATCAAAGGTCTAGAGGACATGACCTGTGAAGAAAGGCTGAAAGAACTGGGCTTGTTTAGTTTGGAAAAGAGAAAACTGAGGTGGGGACATGATAGTGGTTTTCAGGTCTCTAAGAGGGTGTCATAAGGAAGAGGGAGAAAACGTGTTCTTTTTGGCTTCTGAGGATACAACAAGAGGCAATGGACTTAAACTGCAGCAAGGGAGGTTTAGGTTGGACATTAGGAAAAAGTTCCTAACTGTCAGGGTGGTGAAACACTGGAGTTTGTGGACTCTTCATCTCTGGAGATATTTAAGGACAGGTTAGATAAATGTCTATCGGGGTGGTCTAGATAGTACTTGGTCCTGCCATGAGGGCAGGGGGCTGGACTCGATGACCTCTCAAGGTCCCTTCCAGTCCTAACATTCTGTGATAATTATACCACTATAGTAAATATGAGGTGTAGATCATCTCAGGTTCAGTAAAAGGTATTACCTCACCCACCATGTCTCTCTGATGGCAATTTAAGAAATTAGACAGTTTTAAGTGTCAGTTATAATGAAAACACAATTATTTTCAGATCAGTAAGTTATTGTGTATTATACTCCAATTATAACTTGATTTTTTTAAAGAAAAAACTTAATGTTTTCTTTACTTTTGCTCAGAACCTCATTTGTTTTTGTGTCTGTACATAAGGTACTAAATATTGGTCTCCTTTCTGACTAGTAGGCAATATGCCAACTTACTCAGTTAGTGTAAGATAAAATGACTTTAGTTTATTGCTCATGCAATAGAAATAGTTGGCAATATGCCAACTTACTCAGTTAGTGTAAGATAAAATGACTTTAGTTTATTGCTCATGCAATAGAAATACAAGTCTAATGCTTGCCCTTTATATCAGATTTGCCACCTACACTGTGCACGTGGTATTTCTAATGAACATGCTCAAAACTGCATCATGTTCATGTAAAGCAGACACAAGAACCATACTATTGCCACAGAATTCATACTGAAAAAATCGTTTATCTATTTTCGTTTCTCTAGCATTCAGCTGTACTTAGTTTAGAAATCTTACTGTTATAAACATTCAATTCATATTCACCATGTTCTTTGTAGATTTTCAGGACTTTTTTTGTGTCATCAATTCAGCACAATAGCCTCATTCCTGACCTACCATTTTCTTCCTTTTATTTGCTATGTACTGTGCTGGCATGAGGAAAACTAATTTGAAGACAGATTTGTGAATTTTTGTCTGTAGGTGAAGAAAATGGCAGTGTTGAATTGTTTAGGGCTGAAAAATGTACTCTCTTAATTTGTCTGTGGCCAGCACGAGGCTTTTTTAGGGTTTGCCCAGAATCGTTGCCATCAGTATCTGCCACATGTATGTATGTTGTGGGCCGGAGGAAGAGAGGAAGCCTAATGTATATACTTGAAAAAGTGAATCCGATAAGCCCAATGGAATGGTGTCTATTCAAATCTACAGGCAGCAGAGCTCTACTCCCTAATTCTTATTCACCATCTCCTCTGGACTGGCCAGGAGTCTTTGCAGCAAAGTCCATGTGAGCTAGGAGCAGTCTGAGCAACTGTTCTCTTGGCTGCAGGTGCTAAGCATCCCCCAGCAGTGGCTGTCTGTTTTTCTTTGGAGAATAGGAAGAGGGAGTGCATTGCTCTGGCTGGTGAACCATCCTTTCTTTCTGGGCTGTGGTACCCTGTGGGGGCCTGCAAGAAGGAAAAACAGGGTAAGTGCTCCACTGGCCTATGCTTACTGAGTTCTGGGGAGTACTTACCATAGGATGGTTTCGTTCTCTGTGCAGCCACTGAGTACAACATGGGAGGGGACAGAGAACTATACTGCAAATCTACTATTTACTCTTTTTTCCCGCCCCCCCCCCAGCTTGGAAAGAAGGCTACAAATAAGTTGAAGCATGCATGGCATAATGTTTTGGAGGGAAGACAGCATGAGTTTTTGGCAGGGAGATGGTAGTGAATCAATTTATGGGGATTGGAAATCCAGAAAATGAGAGTTCTGTGGGGCTGTACAGAGAAAGGGGAATGACTTTTAGAAAATAATCCCTGTCTGGTATTTGTCATGTACTGTAAGTACTAAAAATGCTCTGTTAGGGTATTATTCCTGGAGCATGTGTATAAATTTAATTTTTTTCCACCTAATTTGGATATAAGATTGTTAAAAATGATTTGCTGTATCATTTGTATCCACCTGTGCCACAGAGCGACTGCCAGGGTTCAGTTAAGTACTATCAAACAGGAGAAAACAATTTTCGCATTCTGAATGGAAAGCTCACAATGCCCTAATCTGGAAGGAAAATGTAAAATTAGCACCTGGTGATACAATGTTTGCATTTGATGTCTTATTGGGATTCATTTTTGAAAGTATTCAAAGGGAACTAGATCAGACAAATAAAAATTCATGTACTGTATCTGCTGAGAGGCTCAAGATCAGGCCTCTGAATAAATTGGCTGTATAATAAAGAAATGTGAAAATATTGGATGAGGCTTTTTTTTTCAAATGGGCTGCATCTACACTTACATTCCTCTTTCGAAAGAGGCATGCAATTGAGGGAAATAAAAATACAAATGAGGTACATATTTACATATCTGGAGCCTCATTTGCATATTCATTTGAAAGAAGAACTTCGTTCAAAAGAAGAAAAGCAGTGTGTACACTGCTCTTTTGAACGTAACCCCCATCTTCAAAAAAACCCTTCTTCCCTTTTTTATGGGAAGAAGGATTCTTTCGAAGATGGGGTTTACTTTTGAAAGAGCAGTGTCTACACTGGTTTTCTTCTTTCAAAAGAAGCATATGTAAATGAGGTGCCAGATAGGTAAATCTGCACCTCATTTGCATTTTCAATTTCCCTCATTTGCATGCCTCTTTCAAAAGAGGAATGCGAGTGTAGACACATGGTGTTTGAAAGAAGGAAACCTTAAATATAGGAATGACTTTAGTAATACTCATAATTTCGTTTGTCAAAATATGAAACCCTAACTCTTGTCACTCTTGTAATATTGGAAAAAGATTTGACCATCCTTCGTCTTTCATTTACAAATAGATTTTTCTGTCATCTTTGACATGCAGGCTGCAAACTAAATCATGATTTCAGCACTTTAATTATAGCACCCACATATTTGGAAATGTCTGGGTTTACAGAAAAGCTATGAAATGAGTGCAGTGGATGCACTGTAGTAATCCTCACTTCTTGAATAATTTTTCTTTGATTTTCAGTTTGTTAAATACAATACATTATTTGAATATATGCTACATCAAATATCATGTGAAAATGCCAGAAATCTCTCTATGTTTTAAATATTTCATTATCTTACATGTCAGAAGTTTTTAATTTTATCTAAATTCTGTTGTTTTACAGATTATCTTTCACAAGGGATAGACCTCTCTGGAATAGAAGTAATTGAAAATGACCTGCTTTTTATTGCAAGAGCTCGACTTGAAGTAGAAAATCAGGCTAAACGCTTACTTGAGCAAGGTGTAGAGACTCAGGTAAAATACATTTTATTTTTCATTTAAAAAGCAAAACTAAATACACAGCTTTGAAGCTATTGTCCTGTTTACTATAGGATTCTCAAACTAAAGGACCAAATCTGAAAATTCCTATTCATCTCTGTAATTGTTAGTCACATAGGACTCCCACGGGTGTTAACTTGGGATAATAGGATCAATAAATTTATTTATAAAAATAATATTTTGCAGGATAAGAGCCTGGAAACTTGAGAAAAATAAAATGCATATATCACAGAACATAAAATGACATACTCTTTTTTGTGCTAAAGGGAGCGTTTTATTAATTGAAAACATTTTGTGTTAATATAATGCTGTGTGCTTTACATATAATTGTTATTGAGCATGATAAATTTGAAAAATGTATTTTATGAGAATTGCAAGACATGTGCAGTTATTCAGCTGTACTTTTGTTTAATAATCTGCTTCCAAAGATTTCCTTTTAAAACTTTAAAAGATATCTTAAACTTTGAGTTAAAAATCTGAAAAGTATCAGAATGAATGTGCGTAATTATATTATTGTATACTAAATCTGATTATCTGCCATTTACAGGGCCTGAATAACTTAGTTAACTATTTATAACATCTACGCTCTTTCTTCAGTTTTCTATTTTCCTGTCTTAGGCTGTATCTATACGAAAAAATAACTTCAAAGTTGCTTACTTTGAAGTAAACAACTTTGAAGTAGAGCGTCTACACACACCCTACTTCGAAGATAAGCTTCGAAGTAGGGTACTGCTCCATTCCCGGGAATGGAGTAAGGACTTTGAAGTTGGGCTCCCTACTTTTGAAGTAAGGGAAAATGTGTGTAGACTCTCTGCTGGCTAGTTCGATGTAGTGCCAAACTTTGAAGTTAGCTTTGACTTAGTTCCCAGTGTAGACGTACACTTAGTATTTTAAAAATAAATTTACTTTTTTATGCTTAAAATCCTTTATTTTCCTTTTTTCAAACTCCTAAGTTATCAGTTTAATACAGATCTGTAGCAAGTTGGGATTCTATATGAAACAAAGTCAACACGTTAGGGAAAAAACACGTGTATGCTTTTCCTATTAATTTCCTACTCATTTTAAAAATCTGGACTGTAATTATAAGTAAAAACTTTAAAATAGAGCAAATGTAACCTACATTTTCTGTGTCACTCGAGTTAAAGGCTTGGTTTAAGCTTTATTGCTTTGAAAATATAAAATGGAGTTTTATTGAGAGCTAATGGGAAAAAGAAAAAATCACAAATAGGAAACCATAAATTATATGGAATACTTCATCACCATGTTTGTTTCTGCAGGATAATGGATTGCTAGATAAACGTCTGTGTCATACTTATGCTTATACTGCGATTTCTTCCCTTTTTAAGCCCCTGCTCTCCTATACCAGGCATGTAATTCCTTCCTGCGTGGGCTTGCAGGGTTCCTTACTGCATAACCTATTAACTGGTGACAAGGTTGTAGGGCTTGTCACTGGAAATAACCTCTAAGGCAGGGTGGGTTTCCTCAGCCTATCCTGCTTGCCTACCAGAACTGAGACTTTTTATCAGTATGGCTTTCCTAGTGTGCATTACATCAGTGCAAAAACCCATTAAAGACAATACTGAGAGGAAGTAGGCAGTATTTTTTTATTGTAAATCTAGCCAAAAGATTAGTGTTTACTCTTTCCAGCTTAGATTCTTTTTAAATTTCAGATTTGACCTTGTCTGACAATTTTCTATCCATATTAAATACTGATACAGGGCTGAAAAATAAACGCCAGGAAAATTAATCTCACTTCATTTGAAGAGTTGATAGTTCTTTGAGACATTTCAGACTGTATCAAGATAGTCAAGAGGTTATTAGAATAGATGCCTGTTGTGCTTTAGTGCACAACCTGTTTCCCATCAAACTGGGGATTGTTTGGAAGAACTTTATTTGTGCTTAATTGTATCAGAAGCAAAAGAAAGATGAAATTGTCATGATGAAATGTTGCTTGGGTTGCTTCACTGATTTCTTGATTAAGAGAATAATTTGCTTTAGAAGGTTGTGCTTCCTTCCATTGTCCTGAGAAATATAGAATTACAGAGATGAACAACAGATGCCATGTCTTTGTTTTGAACTTCTTACATTCTAGTTGTGTGTATTTGTACAATAAATATAGTCACTTCCATATATTTCAAGTCTGAATGCTGGCCATAAGAGATTTGGGATTCTCCTTCGTTCTTTTGTGTATTGTATAAGAGAAGCCATAAAGTAATCCAATTTACTATTTATTCTCTTCTGAGTAGACATGCCTCTGCAGCTGGGGACGGTGTATTTGTAGGTTTTATTTATATGAAAAGTTTGGAATAACTACACTCTGTAGTTCTAGTTTGTGGTTTTAAGAACTGAATTTCTTTTTAAATAATACCTGCTCTAGATTATGTTCCTACTTCATTAAATAGATGTTTTGTCTTAGCAACCATCATGATTTTTTTTTTTTGTGACTTAGGTTTCATAGTCCTTATATTTTCAATTATTTGATTTTAATGTTACTCTATTCTCAAGACCAGGTGGCACATATTGAATGTATCATTAACACACTATGCCAAAGTATGTAGTTGTATTTGTGGAAAGAATTACGAGAACCTTTACAGAAGTTTTTTTACAAGTGCTATTACCTGAATAGTTTGTTTCTGAATATTCTTGGAAATATCTTGACGGAGAAGGAAATTTAAATGTAATGTTTTAAGAAGCTATTTAGATCATGTCTGTAATGAGGTCTGCTTCTTTAAAATTTTATGTACTATTGGGCTGTAGTTAACATATATCACAAAGTGAATAAAAGTAGACGTAATGTCTGTTACTCCATTTTACATCTGCTAAAACTTATTCTGACTGAAGCAAAGAAGTCAAAACTATTAAGTAATATGCAGGTATGTGTTTATTATTAAAAGTAGTAATACTATCATACATCTGAAAGGTTTCAAATTACGCAACCTAATATGCAAAGAACATTTTATATTACTAATTTGTATTCTGTGTGCTACTCTGATAAAGGTATGTTCTTCTGCTGATTTATGTTGACACTGTGGACAAAATTGTAATGCACAATTATTTTTCTATTTCTCTCAATATATGTAGTGGAAACGGTAAAATTGCTTGTCATATCATCCTTCAGTAATGTGATGATAAAGCATTCTGTTTAATGCAATCTGCATTGTATACATCTGCTGTTCCTTGTGTCCAACTAACAACTAAAAATCCATGGGAATTAGAAGTGGATCGTGTATTCTTGGTTTATTGTGCAATTTGTTTTTTGAAGCCAAATCAGAAAACAGTTTGACATTTAAAAAACAAAACTATTTAATTTCTTTTAAGAAAATGACAAAAAGGAAGACATCATTCAACTCATGAAAACATAAGTAGGAAGCAATCAGTTGCTTTGATACAGGTTGATGATTTGTCATTTCTCAGGGCCTTAATACAAACCTGTGGGATCTTGAGATTATTCAGAGGATGTGATTACGAGTGGTGTTTGTAATAGAAATCTCGATTTTTTTTTTCCTTTTATTAAAAACAGACAAACATAGTTGTGGTTGGTAAGACCAAAATCTGGCCATATGTGTTTTTATGTATATGCTCTCAAAGTCCACACAATTTTTTAGCAGAATACTTAGTGTTCTTTTTTAATATGAGTAATCCATTTTTCTAGGTTATTAGATTCCAAGGCCAGAAGGGATCACTGTGATCATCTAGCTTGACTTACGGTATAACAAAAACCATAGAAATTCCACCAAATATTTCCTATGTCAAAGTTAGACTCAGACTCACAATTTATCAGACCACTCTGTTTTATTAGCAAAGCCGCTCTGCTAATACATTTAGAAGTGAGCCCCCCGAGTGGGGCTTGTGTCTCTTAATTTATACAGTTTTTTGGAGAACAAGTTACAGACAAAAGAAGAAAAAGAGTTTAGTCACCACCCTTCGAGATCCCTGAGACCAGTCACGTATCTTCAATTACCTGCCACCCTTAACAATCTCCTTTAACAGCTTCCAGTTAACTTAACTAATTGCCCTTCACACCTTCCATTCTGATGCCTGCTTCTTAGACGCGCTGGCTCCATCTTAATTGCTTCTCCATTCAAAAGCTAACTGTCCCTACGTGTGCTCCCTCAGATACTTTGTAACATGTTTTGGCATGCCCTCTCATATACAATGTATCCAGCATGTCCTCTTATACAACGTTATACTTATACAATGTTATACTTCCACAATCCCCCCTTTTGGTCAAGGCTACGCCCATGACCAACGACTTACTGGATTCCATACATCAATCGTTCTTTTTCATTACTTTCACTGGTGACATTTAACATTAGATTAGCACTCTGGTTAGGGGTAACCTGATGGATGGTGTGTCTTGTGCGGTTTTGGATACAGCAAGAAATCAATTGAAAACACACAAAGATTATTAGAATTCCAAATAGGATAGTCAGGATTCCTTGAAACAACCAGTTTCCCAGACTAGAGAAATTGAATAAGTTACTTATCCATTTCCACAAGGAACTTGGTTCTTCGTGGGGAAGGTATGCAATTTGCTCCAGATGGCTAGCACAATTTATTACCTCATTAGTATTATCAGGTATGTATACACAGCATTCTGTTCCAATTAGAGCACAGGTCCCTCCTTTGGCTGCCAGTATTATATCTAATGCCCGACGGTTTTGGAGGGCCACTTGTCGGACCGCTCCTGCTTCTTTGGCCAGAGCTTTTAAGCTCTCTCCTGTTTCATTGGCCATGATCTCAACCACCGCTTGTAACCTTAAAAGCCTTTTTGCATGGTGAATTACCCCCCCTACTGGGATTAAAGAAATGCCAACAGCGTCTTCCCAAGTTAGGGGGCTTATGTTATCTACATGCCATTTAGCATCTGGCAAGTCCCTCCTTTTTCGCCTGAAATTACGGAGGCGATTTCATGGGAGGGATTGAAGCACCCGGAATTGTGGGAAAAGCTGAGCAGGATAACAGATACCTGACCAATTTGCTGGTAACACAGTGTAAGCGTTTTCCCCACAAACCCAATGATGTCCCATTAAAGCTGGGAAGGGTTGACTGCAACCCTTTGACATGTAAGAATTTACGAAGGAGGAATAGTATCCCCCAAAGGGCACAGGATGATTTTCACTGGGAGAAGAGGTAGCATTTACATGACATTTGTAGATGGTGCTGTTTTTCTCAGGGAGGCTGTATGGGGAGCAAGAGATTGAATCACTGGTTTGATCCCAGGTTGAGAGGAAGTTTATCTTTCCATACCCGGTTCGCCCTTCTCCAACCTTGTTTGAATAGTCCCGTACACCATGGGACACGATGTATTGGAGACAGCTGCTCCTCCCTAGATTCAGCCCTGTCCCATTACACACCCAGCACCAGTGGCCCTTTCCTTTCACCACACTTGTAAGTTTAGGAACATATGTTTTTCCCAGCCCCCAAGTGTCATTTTCCTTCCATGTCCTTTTAAGTGGATAGGGTTCTCCAGCAAGCTCTGAGGAATTCAAAGGGATTGCCATGGTGGGGATACTAGCTTGTGAGTGAGCTGGGATGTGGCTGCAGACCCAGCAATTAGAAATATTCAGGATCTGGGCTATCTGTACCTGTTGTTGGATGAAAGAATTGTCACTGTCACTCTGGATTCCCCAGACCCTCAGGACACAGTAGCTGAGGATTAAGCTTCTCAAAGGACACATGTTGGAAGCAGGACCCTTTCTGGTTCCGACAACCCCTTTCGAGGGAACCGCAGTCACGGTTTTACGTCCAGCAGGCGCTAGGCTCACTACTGCTTCTTGTTTGTTGGGTCCTGCTGTCTGCTTACCCTCTGCTTCTAGCAACCCTTACGAGAGCGCAGATTGTAAGGTATTGCAGGCTGTTCCTCTTTGTCTTCTGGGGTTGAAGCTGGTTCTGCGTGGTCTTGCAGAGGTGCTTGGTCCCCTGGAGGTGGCGCTGGCTTACACTGTGAGGCGTGGATCCATGCAGCGATGCCAGATAATTTCACTGCTGTCTGGGTGGTCAGCAGTACCTGGTATGGACCCTTCCACCGGGGTTCCAAGGCATGCTTCCGAAGGTGGTGCCGCAGGTAGACCCAATCACCAGGCTCAAGAGTGTGACAGGCAGCAGAGGTGGGTTCTGTCGGCCAAGCTGCTCGCACCTGCGAATGGAAGGAGCTCACAGCTTGCATTAACCCTTTGCAGTACTGGAGGAGCGTGCTGTGAGTTAGGTTTAGGTCTGGGACTGGGGTAATAGTAGCCATTGTTTGCATAGGGCATCCCATGATGATTTCAAATGGACTCAATTTGTGTCTCTGGGATGGGGATGACCGAATTTCCATAAGGGCCAGTGGTAAAGCAGCTGGCCAGTTCAACCCTGTGGAATTACAGATTTTTGCCAGCTTATTTTTAAGCACACCATTTCGCCTTTCAACTGCCTCTGCACTCTGTGGATGGTAGGGGCAGTGCAACAGGTGGGTGACATGTAATACCTGGTTTAGATGTTGAACAATTTTTCCAGTAAAATGTGTTCCCGGGTCACTAGACAAAGTGGCAGGAATTCCCTTGGTAGGGATAATGTGGTTTAACAGACATTTTGCAACAGACAATGAATCAGCTTTGCGACAGGGAAAGGCTTCAATCCAACCCGAAAATAGACATATTATAACTAAAATGAATTCATATTTCTGACACTTTGGCATTTGTACAAAATCAAGTTGCCAGTGTAGGAAAGGTGCTTGAGGCAAACCCCGGAACCTTTGTGTTACTTTTACAGATTTGCCTACATTGTGGCTTTGACAAGTAACACAAGCGGCACAGTGGCGGGTTGCAAAGGAGCTGAAATGGGGAGCCCACCACCCTGCCTTACTCATAGCAGAGACCATCCCCTCCTTGCTGACATGCGAAACACCATGTAGCAGGGCGGCTAGAGACGGGTAGAGTGAGAGGGGGGCTACAAAGGTACCGGTGGGCGATCACCAAAGGGAATCAGAATGCAAAGAGCAACCCAAAGCACTCCAGGAGTCTTTCTCTGTTTCTGGGGCAGAATCCTGGAGCTGAGAGAGATGAGACAGGGATGGTGGCATTACAGAGACAGAGAGGGGACCAAGAAACGCTTCTGGTGAAGGTTTTATAGTGGCGGCATGTTTTGCAGCAGCATCAGCAAGTGCATTACCTTTTGCCACCTCGGTGTCTGCCGCTGAGTGGCCAGTACACTTAACAATTGCCAAGGCAGACGGTAGTAAAACTGCATACAGGAGGGCGGCAATGTAGGGGCCATTCTTGATAGGGGTACCAGTAGAGGTAAGAAAACCTCGAGCCTGCCAGAGGGTGCCAAAGTTGTGCACAACCCCAAAGGCATACCGAGAATCAGTAAAAATAGTGGCAGAGAGCCCCTCGGCTGGAAAGCAGGCATGGGTTAGGGCAATCAGTTCAGCCACCTGGGCAGAGGTCACAGAGGGTAAAGGCGCAGCTTCTATGGTTTCAGAGAGAGACCACAGCGTACCCTGCAAGAAGGTGGCCTTGGTCATTTCTATAACAGGACCCATCAGTGAATAATACCAAGTCAGAGTTAGGGAGAGGTACATCTGAAAGGTTGGGGCGCGGGACAGTGATAGCAGAGACAGTTGCAAGGCAGTCATGGGGTTCACCATCACTAGGTAAAGGAAGGAGGGTAGCAGGGTTTAACCGGGAGCAGCGCTTAATAGTGATATGTGAGGCTGAAAGCAGCAAAAGTTCATACCTAGTGAGGCGAGCAGAGGAGAGGTGAGCAGTGTTGCGTTGCAGAAGGAGAGTTTCCACAGAATGGGGAACCATGAGAGTGAGGGGAGAGCGGAGGACAAGGGACTCAGACATCTCGACCAGGCGCGCTGCAGCAGCTACAGCGCGTAGGCAAGGGGGTAAACCCTGGGCTACAGGGTCCAAGGTTGCAGAGAAATAAGCCACCGGGCGATTTCTGTCACCGTGCTCCTGAGTAAGAACCCCAGGGGCACAAGCAGATTGTTCGTGACAGAAAAGGGTAAAAGGCTTGTCATAGTTAGGTAACCCTAAGGCAGGGGCAGAGGCTAAATTCTGCTTAAGGGAGATGAAAGCAGCATTTGCTTCAAGTGGCCATGGCATGGGGTTAGGTACAGAGGATCGAGTGAGTTCTTGGAGTGGTTTAGCCAGAGAAGCATATTGGGGAATCCATTGCCTACAGAACCCTGTCATGCCTAAGAATTTTCTGACCTGGCGTGGAGAGCAAGGCTGGGGAAAGCTAAGGATGGCTTGTACCCGGGCTGGAGAGAGTGTACGGGAGCCCTGGGAGAGAAGGAAGCCTAGGTATGTGACAGAGGTTTGGCAGAGCTGCAATTTTGTGCGAGAAGCCTTATGACCCTTGTTCGCTAAAGCTGTGAGAAGTGTTAGTGAATCAGTTTCTGAGGCAGACAGAGAGGGGGGGCACAGGAGTAAGTCGTCCACATATTGGATCAGTGTGGATCTTGATGGGAAAACCAGATCAGCGAGATCCCTGGGTAGGGCTTGAGAAAAATAGGATGGACTCTCTGTATACCCCTGGGGAAGGGTAGTCCATGTATATTGCTGACCCTTGTAGGAGAAGGCAAAGAGATACTGGGATTCAGAGTGAACTGGGACAGAGAAGAAAGCGGAGCACAAATCTACAACAGTAAAGTGGGTTGCATTTGGAGGAGTAGACGCTAGTATTGTAGCGGGGTTAGGGACCACTGGAAAAGAAGGTATGACAATACAGTTAATAGCTTGAAGGTCTTGAACAAATCGCCACGATTTGCCATCAGCCTTTTGAACTGGGAGGATAGGGGTGTTACAGGGGCTGGAACAAGGGACAATAATTCCTTGTTCTTTTAATGCGGATATAACTGGAGCAATCCCAGCCTCTGCCTCAGGATTCAAAGGATACTGAGACAGGCGAGGCAGAGGTTTGGAATTGTCTACAGTAATCCGAACTGGGTCAGTATTTAATCGGCCCACTTCAGATGGGTGAGATGGCCATAGGGAGGAAGGAACCTGAGAGATTAGGTGCTCTAGGGACGGAGTTAAGGGACAGCAGGGGACTGGAGTGGAGAGGGAAGTTTCAGACAGCAGGGAGGCGACAGAATCACATAAGGAAGACTGAGGAATTTGTAGATAGACACCATCTGGGGAGCAGTAAATAGAACAGCCAAGTTTGCATAGCAAGTCCCGTCCCAGAAGGTTTGCAGGGGTGGAATCAGAGAGGAGGAATGCATGTTCCTCAGAGAGGGGACCGACCTGAATAGACAAAGGTTTTGAGAGGGGAAAAGAGGTAGGGATCCCTGTAATGCCAACAGCAGACACAGATTTTCCAGATCGGGGAACCACAGGCAAGTCAGTGGTGCGGATTGTAGAAAGAGAAGCTCCAGGATCAACAAGGAAAGGGGGAGAGAGATCATTTACAGTCAGGACACATTCTCCAGTAGGGGACAGAGGTAATAAGGGAGCTAAAACTTTCTGAGGTTCCCCAGCATCCCGTCATTGTTGGGGTGAAAAATAGGGTTGGGGATCAGCTGGAGGAACCAGCGGGGGGTTCACTTGATTTCCCATACAATTATTAGGTCGTCTTGGACACTCTCTTTTCCAGTGTCCAGGCTGTTTACAGTAGTTACAAACCCCAGTTAATCCAGCCCCCCGCCCCCTTCCGCGACCCCGTCCCTGTCCCCGGTGTGGTCTGCTTAGCCCTGAATAATGCTGTATCTGCAGAGCCATTAACTTTTGGGAGGACTGTTCCTCCTTTCCTTTTAAAGTGCGGTGGCAATGCTCTGCTACTGCCAGCAATTTGTCCATGGTTTCAGTCTCCCATCCCACACTTATTCGTTTTAACATGCTGCCTGTGGCAGGGAGAAGACCATCAACAAATGCATGTGCCAAGGCCCCCTGCCCATTTACATCAGGCTCTTGTATTCCTGAATGTTGTAGGAAAATATCAGTTAGCCGGGACCTATAGTCGCCTGGGCTTTCTCCTTGCCCTTGCTTACAGCAACGTATTGCTGTCCAGTTTGTTTTAGGAGACCACACTTTGAGAATGGCTTGATGCAGGCACTTCCAAAGAGCCATACACCGGTCTCTGTACGCCGAATCTGGGCCAGTACTTTTTATGGTTGAGTGGCGTGCCTCAACTGGCCAGTCTGCGGCAGCCAACCATTTTTCATAATAACTGGCAGGAGCTAACAATTTACACAGTTGGAGGAGATCTGTCTCAGAGGGTTCATAGGTTTCACAGATTAACAGAAACTCCTCAGCAAATTTGATAGAGTTTTCCTGTGGTTTGGGAAAACCTTTAACTATAGATAAAAGTTCCGTACGAGTCCAGGGCTTATAATCCCATATGGACTCACTTTCTCCCATCTTAAGGACTCGTAAGGGTGCCACAACAGTTTGATCAGAGTCTCTCATTAACCTCCCATCAGGTTCTCTTTTCCAAGAAGAGAGGTCAAGAGAATCTTTGCAGTCTGCTTTGGATTTCTTTTTCATAATATTTTGCAGAGCTGCGAGGCCAACGAGGGTATCTTCTTCACTTTCCTTATCTGTAGTCACTGAAGATTTTTCTTTTTCTGATTTCTTATTTGGGCAGGAGTATGGTGGGGGTCGGGTTTGATCCGGATCATTGCACAGGACTGGGCAAAGGGGAGCGCTCAGACTAGTGGTGAGAGAGACTGCATCCAATTGAACTTTTAGTTTTTCGCTAGAATTTTTAAGAGAGGTGAGTTTTGACTCAGTCCATCTACGATTTGCCTCTTCCCACCACTGCATGAAGCAGTCTACTTCTCCTCTCTCCAATTTGGTTTTTGGGAGGACGAGTTTGCTTTTTAAAGCGTCCACTCGATCCTTGTCCCAAGAACCTAACAGTGGCCACTGTAATTTGGGGTTCTTCTTCGAGTGTCCCCGTGGGTGCTCCACAATAGGTGTCGGGCTTGCCCGGCGCCGCAGATCGGATCTTCCAAGCAGTTTCTGCTGGACCGCGCATGCGCCGGCGCGCGCCGCTCCCTTGCGCGCTCCTGGCCATGTGCGCGATCTGGTCCCCGCCAGTTCCTCTCAACCGCCGTCGGCTGCAGACGGAATCCAACTAGGCTAAGGCCGAGTAGCGTATTCAACGACTTAACTGTTTCTTTTAAAGTTTCTTTCAAGTACTTAGGCTACTGCAAGTTAGCCGGTTGTTACTTTTACAAAAAAAAAAAAAAAAAAAAAAACAACAAAAGCAAACTACAAGCGGGACAGCTTCACCAGTCCCAGTAACAAGCGCCGGAGGCCAGGAGCATAGGGCCATCAGCCCTCCTGCTGCGGCAGGCCATCGGAGGGGGAAAACAGCACAGAGAAGGTGCTAAGTACCCGTTTAACACCTGAAAGACTCGCCAACAATGTCTTCTTCAGGATTTAAAAAATGTGAGTCCTGCCGAGAGGCGATGCCAGCGTCCGATGGGCACAGTCTATGCATAAGGTGCCTTGGGGAGTCCCACGTTGCACAGAAATGCTCCTTCTGTGCTAAACTAACAGCCAGAGCAAGGAGAGACAGGGAGATGCGGCTTAAAATGCTGCTGTTTGACAAGGCCCTCCAGCCAGACGTGCTGGAGCGGCCGCAGCAGGAGGGACCCTCCGGGGCCCATAAAAGGAAAGCTGCCTCCCTCACCCCATCAGCGCAAAAACGGAGGAAAGCCTCCCCAGCCCGATCCCTGCCGGCAGCAACAGCGAGCGGGACAGGAGGAGCGAGCAGCCCCCAGCCGCAGCAACAGCTGATCGGCGGCGGCACGGAGAGCCACGTGAAAGCGGCTCAGCCTCCGATAATCAGCCAGCCGCCCCGCACCGCAAGCGCCGGTATCGGCGGCACCGCAGGCAGCGGCACCGACCCCCGGGGAACCGGCGGTGCAGAGCGCGCAGGCACACAGCCTGCAGGCACCGAGGGACACCGCACGTGCGGCAACGCCTTCAAGCGTGCCTAGCACGGTGCAGACGGGGCCGGCATCCCTCGTGCGTCAGGGGGCGGAGTTACCTCCTCCAGGGAGGGGGAAGGCTGCACACAAGAGGAGGCATCGCAGCCCCTCTCCGGACAGGGCTGTGGAGCTGCTCTCTCACAGCCCTCCGCTTATGCTGCAGACTCCAACCAGAAGGCAGGGGTCCCCCCTAGCCTACCTGGAGCCCCCTTCTCCATTTTTGCAACCAGCCTCACCCTGGCTGGAACCACCTTCACCCTTCCTGGGGTTTGAACCGCTGGACTATTATGCAAAATCGCTCTCTCCAGTGTCTCGACTATCTCCCCCCCCCGCAGACGCAGAGGGTATGCACCAAGGGAGTGGTCTAGGTCACCCTCCCAAGAACAGTGCCTATACTGCCATGGTCGCCCCTACCACGCGGGGCATAGACACCATCGGCAATCTACTAAGGAAAGATCCCCACAGACGATCCCGTACCCCCGAGGGCAATCGCGACCGGGGACAGAGACTCAAGCATCTCAGGGGGGACTGGCTATGGAACCCCGAGACTTTCCCTCCCAAACCTCTAGCGAGAGGGTGTACCATCAACAGCAGGAACCGGAAGGGTCCAGAGAGAAGTATCCCAGCGGTTCCTCTCTCTCCTCCCCGGACAAGGCTACGGCCCCGGGGGACGTCCATCCTCCGGACGATCTCAAACAGTTTCAAGAGCTGTTTAAGACGGTGGCCTTCACGCAAGGCATCCAGACAGCAGAGGTGCAAGAGAAACACCATAAGCTCCTCAAAAATTTGAGACCTCCGGCCTCCTCCAGAGTAGCAATACCGCTTGATGAAGCGATCTTAGAGTCCGCCACTACGATATGGCAGACCCCTGTGAGTATTCCGCCTGTCCAAAAGAGAGCGGACAAGAAATACTTCGTGCCGGCGAAGGGCATGGAGTTCCTGTTCAGCCACCCACAGCCAAATTCCTTGGTGGTGGAGTCGTTGCAACAAAGATCAAAGACATCTCAATTCAAGACAGGGGGAACAGACAAAGATGCCAAGAAGCTAGAGCTGTTCGGCAGAAAGGTCTACTCCTCCTCCACTTTAACGCTGCGCATGGCAAATTACGCAGCGCACTTAGCGAACCATAATTTTGACAACTATTCCAGGTTAACTTCCCTCATGGACTCGCTTCCAGAGGACAAAAAGCCAGTGCTCAAGGCCATAGTGCAAGAAGGCTACACGGCCTCGAGGACGGGAGTTCAGATCGCCCTGGACGTTGCAGACACAGCAGCACGTTCCACAGCAACGGCAGTGGTGATGCGAAGGGAGTCTTGGCTCCAGACCTCGGGTATACCGAGGGATCTGCAGGCGAAGATAGTTGACCTTCCCTTCGACTCACAGAAGCTGTTCGCTGAATCAACCGACTTGGTCCTTCATTCAAGTAAAGACTCAAGAGCCACACTCAGGACCCTGGGGATTTACACCCCTCCATACACAAAGAAAAGGTACTACCCTCAACAAAGACGGTACCAGCAACAGCGCCCCCAGTACCACAGGGGTTACGAGCAAGGGCGACATCAACAGGACCAGCAGTACAGAACTCCCAGGCGACGTTCACAACAGAGCCGTGCGTCCTCGGGGCGGGGCCAAAGGCCACAAGTTTGACATACAGATCCAGGGCTGCGCCATCACTACCATCGCACAAGGTCATCCGAAGCAACTATTCCACCATCGCCTCCGACCATTCTACGACCAGTGGCAAAGGATCACCACAGACAAATGGGTGCTGGAGATCATAGCCACGGGGTACGCCATCCCCTTCCAGTCGCTCCCACTGTCACGACCTCCACCCAAGCCCCACCTCCAGGAGGCCTCCCATGTAGCAAGGCTCAGGCAGGAGATGGACCATCTCATGCTCATAGGGGCGGTGGAAAGAGTGCCGGAGCAACTGCAAGGGAAAGGGTTCTACTCCAGGTACTTCCTCACGGAGAAAAAGACAGGAGGCTGGAGGCCCATCTTAGACCTTCGCGGCCTCAACAGGTACCTGCGCAAGCAACGTTTTCGGATGACCACAATCGCCTCCATCCTTACAGCACTAGATGATGGAGACTGGTTCGCAGCCCTCGATTTACAAGACGCGTACTTCCACATAACCATCCATCCGGCTCACCGGCGATTCCTCCGGTTCATGGTAGGCAACGAACACTTCCAATACAAGGTCCTACCGTTTGGCCTCTCCTCGGCCCCCAGAGTCTTCACCAAGACCTTGGCAGTGGTGTCAGCCTACCTGCACAGACAGGGGGTATTTATTTTCCCGTATCTGGACGACTGCCTGCTCAAAGGGGCCTCGAAGGGGGAGGTTCTGCGCATGATACGCGTCACAGCAAACACGTTCTCTTCACCCGGCCTGGTTATCAATCTGGCAAAATCAAAAATAGACCCCACACAGGGCATAGAGTTCATAGGGGCTCGTATAAACTCGGTTACAGCGAGAGTATACCTACCAGAGACTCGCTTTTGGGCCATCGGTTCCCTCGTGCAGGTCATCACCTTCAGCCCTACGGTGCCGGTCTTGACGTGCTTGCAGCTGCTGGGCCACATGGCAGCGGCGACGTTCGTAGTACAGAACGCCAGGTTACACATGCGCAGCATGCAGCACTGGCTGGCGAGTGTATACAAACCGGCAGTACACACCGTTCACAGGGTGGTGTCACCCACAGCCGGAGTGCACAAATCCCTACAATGGTGGGTAAACCCCAGGAACCTGCTAACAGGGGTACCCTTCCACCAGCCGCAAATATCGGTTTCTCTCACTACAGATGCCTCCCTCATAGGGTGGGGAGCGCACATGGGCGAAGAGGTGACTCAAGGACTGTGGTCACCCACGGAACAGTCACTACACATAAATATACTGGAGCTCAGAGCAGTGTTCAACGCCTGCAGACACTTTCGAGATCGCATACAAGGCAAAGTCGTCGGGATCAGTACAGACAATACCTCCACCATGTTTTATATAAACAGGCAAGGAGGAGCTCGATCCCGTGCCTTATGCGCGGAAGCAATCCGCTTATGGAACTGGTGCATCGCCAACAATATAATCTTGAAAGCCTCATACTTGCCGGGTGCGCACAACGTGAAGGCAGACCAGCTGAGCAGGCGTTTTGCACTCACACACGAGTGGCAGATCCGTCCCGATCTGCTACGGCCGATTTTCCACGCATGGGGTTTTCCCCAAATAGACCTGTTTGCCACTCAGCACAACAAGAAGTGCCCACGATTCTGCTCCAGGGCAGGACTGGGATGGGGGTCCCTGGGGGACGCGTTCGCGATCCTGTGGAGGGGCCCCCTGCTTTATGCGTTTCCTCCCACAGTGCTGATCCACAAAGTCTTGCAGAAAGCCAGGAGGGAAAGGGCCCGGATGATCCTGATAGTCCCAACGTGGGATCGACAACAATGGTTCCCCCTACTCCTGCGCATGTCGGACCGTCCACCGATGCCTCTTCCGGTGGCGCCGGATCTGCTCACGCAAGCCCAGGGGTCCATAGTGCACCCGCACCCCCAAAGCCTGCGACTGCAAGCGTGGTTAATCCATGGCTCAGCTCCCTAGAGAGCACATGCACAGTGGAAGTACAGCAAGTCCTATAAAGTAGCAGGAGGACTTCCACCAGGAAGACCTACAAGCAAAAATGGACTCGCTTCACGGCTTGGTGTTCTACCAAACAGCTGGCCCCCCTTTTGGTGCCTATACCTACAATACTAGAGTATTTACTGGACCTCAAGAGAGGAGGACTCTCGCGCTATCCTGCGCGGTCCGGCAGAAACTGCTTGGAAGATCCGATCTGCGGCGCCGGGCAAGCCCGACGCCTATTGTGGAGCACCCCCAGGGACACATCTCAAAGAACCACCGTTACTACGGTGAGTAACTTGTCTTTCTCGAGCTAATTTGGACCATTTTTCAAGAAACCTACAAGAGTCCGGTGCCTTTCTGAAATACATAAAATGAGCCGGAGTTCCCTTAGGGAACTGTTCTATCTTAGACTTTCGATTACCCATTTTAAGAGGACTTCACACAGCACTCACACAAGAAGGAAATTCAGGCTCGGCAGAGCGGTACCCGGTGCAACACACAGAAAGGAGCCCACAGGCTACTGCCTCAACTGCCCTTGCTTTCACACCAGGGGTTATACCCAAGGCGTGGTGCGGCTGCAGCTGTGCAGATTCCACTTATTCAGACCGTGGGGACGGGGACCCCTTGGTCAGCCAGTCTCCGGACAGAGATGGCTCCCAGATTCACACACACACCACAGGGAAGACGGATAGACACAAAGACAAGACAGTCCTCAAACCGGTTAAAGCACAAAAATAATAATTACCTGAGACGTCTGATTCCAGAAGCTGGATCCAAAGACCCCTACCCGAACAGAGTGGGAACCAACAAGTTTGATGGCGTAGACTGCGCTGCTGCTGTGTACCTTTCTGTCTTGTGGAGGATCGCTTGGACTAAGCGTCCAGGGGCCGGCTGCCACGATCATCCTGCAAGGCAGTCAGGGATCACACAGCCTCAGCGAAGCTGCTTGCCATCTCGGTGGAACCTCCAAATTGTCAAAGTTAGACTCAGACTCACAATTTATCAGACCACTCTGTTTTATTAGCAAAGCCGCTCTGCTAATACATTTAGAAGTGAGCCCCCCCGAGTGGGGCTTGTGTCTTTTAATTTATACAGTTTTTTGGAGAACAAGTTACAGACAAAAGAAGAAAAAGAGTTTAGTCACCACCCTTCGAGATCCCTGAGACCAGTCACGTATCTTCAATTACCGGCCACCCTTAACAATCTCCTTTAACAGCTTCCAGTTAACTTAACTAATTGCCCTTCACACCTTCCATTCTGATGCCTGCTTCTTAGACGCGCTGGCTCCATCTTAATTGCTTCTCCATTCAAAAGCTAACTGTCCCTACGTGTGCTCCCTCAGATACTTTGTAACATGTTTTGGCATGCCCTCTCATATACAATGTATCCAGCATGTCCCCTTATACAACGTTATACTTATACAATATTATACT
The DNA here is from genome assembly GCF_033958435.1 of Carettochelys insculpta. Classification (NCBI taxonomy): domain Eukaryota; kingdom Metazoa; phylum Chordata; order Testudines; family Carettochelyidae; genus Carettochelys; species Carettochelys insculpta. The sequence continues at coordinate 352,299,129 of NC_134137.1, forward strand.
TCCACACCTAGAATATATCATTTAGGAAAAGCATCCAATCTTGATTTAAAAATGGCCAGTGATGGAGAATCCACGCTATCCCCTGTTAAATTGTTTCTCTGGTCAGTTACTCTCACTGTTAAAAGTTTATACTTTATTTCCAGTCTGAATTTAACTTTAGATTCCAGCTGTTGAATCATGTTATACCTTTTTTTGCTAGATTGATGAGCCTATTACTCAATATTTGTTCCACATGTAGGTTCTTACAGACTGCAATCAAGTTATTTACTTAACCTTCTCTATGTTAAACTAAGTAGATTGAGTCAATTCTATAAGGCATGTTTCATTCTTGCAGCTCTTCTCTGAGTCCTCTGCAGTTTATTAACATTCTCTTTCTTCTGATCACTCTTATAGTAGTTCATCAGTATGCATGTGAAAATAGGGGAAGGCCAATTAAAAATATAATTATGGAAACCAGGTGTTACCTTTGACACGAAAAAGTGTAACTGGCTCAAAAATTCATCACCCGTCTTCCAGAACTGTACTGTTCTGCTGGTAAAACTACCCTGACTTATGATGGCTGTCCACCCAAGACATGAGGCGCAGTATTAACAAGGTGAAGCTTCTCCTTCTAACTTTTCAGTAACTGTCTATCCAGTGAAGAAATCTCTGCTGTTATCTTTAATCATTTAGATAATCCCTAGCAGCAACGAAGGGTCCTGTGGCACCTTATAGACTAACAGAAAAGTTTAGAGCATGAGCTTTTGTGAGTTAACTCACTTCTTCAGATAATCCCTGTTACTCTTGACAAGATATATAGTTCTCAACTGGCAGCAGGCCTTCAAAATTCCACATACCCCTTGCTTGGGTGGAGCAAGAATGTTTTCCTAGACTTCTCACTGTCTAACCCAATCTATTTAGTTCTTATTTTGATGGCCACGTCACCATTGTATCTGAGAACCTCCCAAGAATAGGATTGTTGGAGCTTGATATATCAACTTTGGGCCACAGGATGAAGGGCACTCAGGATTCTTGATTCTTACTCCTTTACCTTAACCACAAGGTTATCTTTCATATTTGATTTGGGTAATGCACATATAGTTTAGCCCTTGATCATTATTTTCCTGAGTTGTTTTCTGATCCCATTCATGTTTGTCTCTGTATATTTCTGGGGGAAAACAATCGAACACCAACTTTTGTGAGGTTAGCTTATTAACATAGACTTTCTGGAGACAGAAGAGATACTTAAGGACGCTGTACACATCAGGTACTTTGAGACTGTCAACAATATGTGTGAAGTTTTTAAGAGTGGGAGGCAAACCTTCACTAACAGAGGTCCTGGGACTGCTGAATGTCCTTTTGTAAGACTTAATAATGACAGTACATCTAATGAAAACAGAGTTTCTTTTTATAGTTAAGTTCCTGTGCTAGGATGGAGAAAAACTATTCTTCTCAGTTCTGTTCTTGCTCTAACAGACTTTATGTGGGACCTTGGCTATGTAATGTAATGTGTCTGTGCCTCTTTCTCTGCTTTGTAGTATTTTGCTACGTCACATGGATTCTGGGAAGATAAGTGCCTCAATACTTGTGAGGCATTCAGATACTACAATGGTGATCATGTTAGAGAATGTAAATAAATGTAAAATAAATTACTACTAGATCTAAATGAACGTAAGCTATGTCTCTGTTGCTTTTTGTAGTAATGGTTAAGACAAATTTTTTTTCTCAAAAATGAATCTCTGCTAGCTAACCCAAACAAATTAAGAAAGAGAGGGAAGAAAATTTAAAAAAGAGGAATTTTTAACTCTTTTCCTCTTTAAGATGCTGTGATACCATGTGGATAAACACAGTATAAATACCTCAACAGATAATTTATAATATAAAAATGTCGTACACTCTTGCTCAGTTAGAAAAATTGACCTCGTCATCTAGATGCAGTAATCACGTAATGAAAGTATACGCTAACTGACCATAGATTGTGTGTTGCCAGTCTGGCTATAAGGGTTGGAGAAGTGCTGTTTATATGTTTCATACTGTGAACCACAACTTGGTAGGCAGTTGGAAATGGGGAGGTGAAGGGGCAGCAACAGCATGCAATTATCTAGTGCATTGTAGGTCACTAGCAAGAGCTCTCTAGATTAGCTCATTACGTAGCTTATAGCTCATTACGTAGCTTATCTTCCTGTATTATGGTTAAGTTGATCAAATTAATCTGATACCATTCCTAATAGATCAGTGTCTAAACAAGCGTCATGGGTCTCTAATAAGTATTCTACACCTTTTTTGGTAGCTGTTCCTTAAACAAGTCGGTGTTAGGAATAATTTATATAATTTGGTCCTACTAGTAGAGCTTAATATAATGGGCAAAACTGAGATAATGTTGTGTTGTTGACTTACTCTATTTACTTCATTACCACCCAAGGCCTTTCTTTACAGTATCACTGTCTAGCCAATATTCTTTCATCCTGTATTTGTAGATTTGAGTCCTGCCTACATTTATGATTTTATCTGGTTCTATTGAAACAGGTTTTCTCTAGCTTATTTATCTGTAGGACCCTACCAAATTCATGGTCCTTTTTGATCAATGTCATAGTCATAAGATTTAAAAATTGCAAGCTTCATGAGTTCAGCTATTTAAATCTGAAATTTTACAGTATTGTGATTGTAGGGGTTCTGACCCAAAAAAGGAGTTATGTGGAGGAAGCAAGGCTTTTGTAGGTGGAAGGGGGTTGCATTACTGAGGCTATGTCTACACTACTGCAGAATATTGACCCACCATGATCAATCTTCTGGGGTATGATTTCACACGTGTAATATGTATGTGTGAAATCAACCTCTCAGGGATTGCAGTTGACCCCTGTGCTCCTTGCAAGGTGCAAGGAGTAAGGGAGGTCTATGGGAGAAGCTCTCCCATCAACCTTCCTCAGCACGGATGGCCAAGTTAGCCAAGTGGAGATATGTCAGTTCTAGCTACACAATTGCCATAGCTAGAATTGTGTATCTGTGTTTGACTTACTGTGCCTAGTGTAGATGTAGCCTGATACCCTTACTTCTGCACTGCTGCTGCCGGTGGCTCTGTCTTCAGATCTGGGCATCTGGCGAGCAGTGTCTGCTGGCCAGGAGCCCAGCTCAGAACCAGAGCCTCTGCTAGCAGCAGCGCAGAAGTAAGGATGGCATGGTGTGGTATGGTGTTGCTGTTTTTACCAGCATGCTGCTGCCTGCCCACCTGAGCCCTCAATCATCAGTTGCTAATTTCTGAGCATTCAACTATGAAGGCAGTGCCACAGAAGTAATTATAGCATGGTGTGGTATTGCCACATTTCTGTACTGCTGCTGGCAAACCATTGCCTTCAGAACTGGATACCTCACCATTGGCTGCCACACTCCAGCTATCCAGTTCTGAAGGCAGCCCAGAACTAAATGTGGCCATAACATGGCCACCTCCCAAATAAACTTGTGGCCCTATCCCTCCACCTTCCTTTTGGTTCAGGACGCCCCAACTGGAAAAACACTGGTCTCCCCTGTGAAATCCCTATAGTAAAGGATAAAAATACACAAAAGACCAGATTCCATGTGTTTTCATGGCAGGGAATATGGGTAGTAGTAGGCATCCTTCAGTCTGCATAGACTATGGATCGCGCCCTTTAAAGTTTCAATTGAGGACTTCATTTACAGCGTCTGTTGTGACTATAAAGACCCACACGAGAGTGACAGTCCTTGCTGCATCTCTTGCAGATGTAGTGGGTGTCTGGCAAGTCCTTATTGTGCTTTCTGTGCGCGCGCTTGTCCTCTGCTAGCTGTCTGATCTTCAACTCGCCCTTCTGAAGGCCCTTGTGTAAGCCCTGCCTCCATCTTCTGCGGTCGTCTGCTAGATCTTCCAAGTTGTCCAGCTCGATGTCTGCCTCTCTGAGGTCTCTCTTGCACACATCTTTGTAACGCAACTGGGGGCATCCGGGAGGTCTTTTGCCAGAGGCTAGCTCACCATACGGGATGTCTTCTGGAATCCTTCCATCGTTCATCCTGTGGACGTGGCCAGGCCAGCGGAGTCGACGCTGCCTGAGGAGGGTGTGCATGGTTGGGATTCCAGCTTGCTCGAGGACGGCAGTGTTGGTCACTCTGTCCTTCCATGATATTCCAAGGATGCACCTGAGGCAGCGCAAGTGGAAGACGTTCAGCCTCTTTTCCTGGCGGGCATACAGGGTCCAAGTCTTGCTGCCATAAAGGAGTGTGCTGAGGAAGCAGGCTCTGTAGACTTGCATTTTGGTGTGAGTGTACAGCTTGTTGTTATTCCACACACTCTTGCTGAGTCTGGACAGAGTTGTGGCCACTTTTCCAATCCTCCTATTTAGCTCAGTGTCCAACGACAGGGTGTCAGTGATGGTGGACCCGAGGTAAACGAACTCGTGGATGAGCTCTAACGTATAGTTGTCAATGCTGATTGATGGGGATTCAGCAACATCCTGACTGAGTACGTTCGTCGTCTTTAGGCTGATGGTAAGCCCAAAGTCCTTGCACGCTTTGGAGAACCGATCCTGCAGTTTTTGAAGCTGGTCTTCTGTGTGAGACACTACAGCAGCATCGTCTGCGAACAGCATGTCTCTGATGAGGACTTCTCGCACCTTAGACTTAGCTTTCAGCCTTGCAAGGTTAAACAGTTTCCCATCGGATCTTGTGTGCAGCAAGATGCTCTCTGTTGAAGATCCAAAGGCATGTTTCAGGAGGAGTGCGAAGAAGATCCCAAACAATGTCGGAGCAAGCACGTATCCTTGTTTGACGCCGCTCCTGATTCTGAAAGCATCCGATAATGCGCCGTCATATTGGATGGTTCCTCTCATGTTTTTGTGGAATGACTGGATCATCTTCAGTAACCGTGGAGGAGAGTATGAGTGGGGCCCTATTAATATATTGGTCTTTAATCTTTTCCTTAAACAAAGCATTCTTTTCAATTTAGTATCACTTTCAGACTTGATTGGCATGCTGTCAGGCAAACCCTCCCAAGTTATTCCATAATCAAACAGACTAACTGCAAACATATGACTACTGTATGGGCTAAGTATCAGAGGGGTAGCCGTGTTAGTCTGGATCTGTAGCAGCAATGAAGGGTCCTGTGGCACCTTATAGACTAACAGAAAAGTTTAGAGCGTGAGCTTTCGTGAGTTAACTCACTTCTTCAGAGGCTGGTCCTGGAAATCTGCAAGGCCAGGTATTTATACCTGGCCTATTTATACCTGGCCTTGCAGATTTCCAGGACCAGCCTCTGAAGAAGTGAGTTAACTCACGAAAGCTCACGCTCTAAACTTTTCTGTTAGTCTATAAGGTGCCACAGGACCCTTCGTTGCTGTATGGGTTAAAACTCCAAAATTCAGGATTCTCTTGTCCTGCAACATCTGTGGCCTAGCAACACATCTTCCAGGACGAGAGAATCCTGGGGCTGGGAGGAAGAGGGGCCAGCTAGACCACTGGCTGAAGCCCAGGGTAGGGTAGCCACAGCTGGGCTGGCAGCAAGGTGGGGCCAGCAACAGCCAGGGTGCCTGGGCCTGGGAGCAGCAGCGAGAGAGCCTTGCCCCGGGAGCAGTGACCAGGGCTGAGAAGCCACAACCCCACCTGAGGAGGGGTGGCTCACAGCAACTCATGGCTGGGACTGGGCAGGAAGCCATGGCCAAGGAAGCTATGGCTGGGGCCTGGGTAGGAAGCTACAGCCCAGGGAAGCTGCAGCTGTGGAATAGGTGGCTGGGAACCGGCATCTGGGAAGCCATTGGTGGGTCCAGGAAGTGGCAGCAGGTGGCTGAGATGTGGCTTGGGATCCTACGGAGTGTGGTGGGAACCTGCGGGTGACTGGGGGGAGGGGAACCCAGGAACAGGGACTGGAGGTCAGCAGGGAAGCATTGACCTCCCCTGGTCCAGCAAAATCCCTCATCTTTGATTGCTCAGGTCCTGAGGGTGCCAGACCAAGTGGATTCAACCTTTCTCTGACATTTATTTAGCATTTGGGAGCTCCGCTTTGAAGAAAGTTTTTAAGTAATCATGATATATCCACTTCTGTCTTCATTTCTGTGAACTCTGTCTTGTTTTTCATCTCTAGTGTCATACAGCCAAGTGCTTTCCATATTCCACATGCTGCTGTTCAGCCCTGGGCAGAGGATGAATCATGAGTTACGTGCTGTTCTTACCTTCACACCACAATGTACCTATATAATTGACATCATATTACAGCATGTTTCTGTTGTAAGGAGTGATGTATATCAATATGTCACTGTCTTGTTGCAACGATAACTTATCTGCCCTTGTTAACATTGTGACTGTTACACAATTTTTCACTTTATTTTATATAAGAATACAATAGAATCACCTTAATTAAAACAAAAACTAGACAACCTTTTGTCCTTATTAAACATATAGGCCATTCTCTCACACAATCATAGGATTCTAAAACTGGAATGGACCTCAATGGGTCATCAAGTCCAGTACCTTGCACTCGTAGCAGGACCAAGTAACATCTAGTTCTTCCTCGAGTGTCCCTGTGGGTGCTCCACGATAGTGTCGGGCTCGCCCCGGCACCGCAGATCAGATCTTTCCAGCAGTTTCTGCCGGACCATGCATGCGCCGGCGTGCGCCACTCCCTTGCGCGCTCCCGGCCACGTGCGCGATCCGGTCCCCGCCAGTTCCTTCTTAACCGCCCTCGGTTGCAGACGGAATCCACTCAGGCTGTGGCCAGAGTCAGCGTATTTAATGTTCTTAGTGTTTTTAGAGTTCTTTTCAGTCTTTCAGTTAGCTTTTTTTTTTTTTTTTTTGCAATGAGAGAAAACAAGTATATAACAGTATAGGCAGAAAGCGTTAGTAACCAGAGGAGCAGCGGAGGCCCGGGGACATAAGGCCATTAGGCCTCCTGCCGCGGCAGGCTGGGTCCGAGAGAGGGGAACAAGCACAGAGAAGGTGCTAAGTACCCTATTAACAACTCAAAGACTCACCGCAATGTCCTCTTCAGGATTCAAGAAGTGTGAGTCATGCCACGAAGCTATGCCGGCCTCTGATGGGCACAGTCAATGTATCAGATGCCTGGGGGAATCTCACGGCACCCAGAAATGCTCCTTCTGTGCAAAGCTCACGGCCAGAGCCAGGAAGGACAGAGAAATGCGGCTAAAAATGCTGCTCTTTGATAAGGCCCTCCAGCCAGACGTGCCGGCCTCAACAAGAGGGACCCACAGGGCCCCATAAAAGGAAGGCGGCGTCCCTCACCCCATCAGTGCAAAAATGGAGGAAGCTCTCTCCAACCCGATCCCTGCCGGCAGCCACAGCGAGCGGGACGGGTGCAGCACATAGCCCCCAGCCGCAATTACAAACAAGCGGCGGCACGGAAGCGCACGTGGCAGAGGCTGAGCCTCCGATGATTAAACAGCCGGCCCACACTGCGGTCAGAGCGGCGGCCAGGCAAGCGCCGGAACCGGTGGCACCGCAGCTAGCGGCACAGACCCCCGGGGCGCTGACGGTGCAGGGCTCGCAGGCACGCGGTCTGCAGGCGCCGGGGGAGACCACCCACGCAGCACCGCAGTTAAGCGTGCCGAGCACAGCGCCGACAGTGGGGCCGAGATCCCCGGTGCGGAAAGGGGCGGAGTCAGCCCCACAGGGGAGGGGAAAGGCAGCAGAGAAAACCCGGCACCGCAGCCCTTCTCCAGACAGGGCTGCAGGGCTGCTCTCTCTAAGCCCTCCCCTTATGCTGCGAACTCCAACAAGGAGGCAGGGGTCTCCCCCAGTCTACCCTGAGCCTCCCTCCCTGTTCCTCCAGCCAGCGTCACCATGGCTCAGGCCACCCTCACCTTTTCTGGGATTTGACCCCCTGGAGTACTACCACAAATCAGTTTCACCACTGTCTCAATCACCCAGATGATCTCGCTCCCCCAGACGCTGGGGATATGCGCCTCGAGAGTGATCCAGGTCTCCATCCCAGGAACCGTGCCCGTGTTGCCATGGTTGCCTCTATCACGCTGGGCATAGACAGCACACCCTCAGGGACAGGTCCCCCCAGACAGTTCACTATCCCCGAGGGCAATCGCGGACGGGGATGGAAACGCAGCTATCTCAGGGGGAGTTGGTTCTGGAACCCCAAGATTTTCCCTCGCAGGCCTCCAGTGAGAGGATGTATCATAGTCAACAGGACCCCGAGGGCTCAAGGGAGGCTTGCCCCAGTGGTTCCTCTCTGTCCTCCCCCGACGAGGCTACGGCCCCAGGGGATGTCCACCCCCCAGACGATCTCAAACAGTTCAAAGAGCTGTTTAAAAGGGTGGCCTTTACGCAAGGCGTCCAAACAGCAGAGGTGCAGGAGAAGCACCATAAGCTCCTTAAAAACCTGAGACCTCCGGCCTCTTCTAAAATAGCTATTCCGCTCAACGAAGCAATTATGGAGTCTGCTACCACGATATGGCAGACCCCAGCGTCCACTCCACCTATAAACAAGAGAACGGATAAGAAATACTTCGTCCCGGCGAAGGGCATGGAGTTCCTGTTTAGTCACCCACAACCAAATTCACTGGTGGTGGAATCGTCTCAACAGAGGTCGAAAACTTCCCAGTACAAGGCAGGGGGAACGGACAAAGATGCCAAGAAGCTAGAGCTATTCGGCAGAAAGGTCTACTCCTCTTCTACTCTACTGTTGAGAATGGCAAATTATGCAGCACACCTAGCGAACCATAATTTTGACAATTACTCCAGACTGACTTCTCTCATGGACTCGCTTCCAGAGGATAAGCCGGTGCTGAAGGCCATCGTGCAGGAAGGCTATGCAGCCTCGAGGACAGGAGTTCAGATCACCCTGGACATAGCAGATACGGCAGCACGCTCAATGGCTATGGCTGGCAGTGGTCATGCGCAGGGAATCCTGGCTTCAGACATTGGGTATCCCGAGGGATCTGCAGGCGAAGATTGTCGATCTCCCCTTTGACACACAGAAGTTGTTTGCTGAATCAACTGGTTCGGTCCTTCATTCCAGTAAAGACTCAAGGGCCACTCTCAGAACCTTGGGGATTTATACCCCTCCATACAGGAAGAAAAAGTATTACCCTCAGCAAAGATGATACCCGTATCAACCCCAGCGTGCTCAGTACCAAAGGGGCTATGAACAAGGGCGGCATCAACAGCACCAACAGTATAGAACTCCCAGGCAACATTCCCAACAGAGCCGTGCATCCTCGGGGCAGGGCCAAAGGCAACAAGTTTGACGAACAGATCGAGGGCTGCACCATCACTACCATCGTGCAATGGCATCCAAAGCTAATGTTCCATCATCGCCTCCGACTGTTCTACACCCAGTGGCAAAAGATCACCACAGACAAATGGGTACTGGAGATCATAGCCACGGGTTATGTGATCCCCTTCCAGTCGCTCCCACCGCCACGACCTCCACCCAGGCCCCATCTCAAGGACACCTCCCACGAAGAGAGACTCAAGCAGGAGGTGGACCATCTTATGCTTATAGGGGCAGTGGAAAGAGTGCTGGAGCAACTCCAAGGGAAAGGGTTTTATTCAAGATACTTCCTCACAGAGAAAAAAACAGGAGGCTGGAGGCCCATCTTAGATCTTCGAGGCCTCAACTGGTACTTGCGCAAACAACGCTTTCGGATGATCACAGTCGCCTCTATTCTCACGGCACTGGAAGATGGAGATTGGTTCGCAGCCCTCGACTTACAAGACGCATATTTCCATATAACAATCCACCTGGTTCACAGATGCTTTCTCCGGTTTATGGTCGGCAAAGAACATTTCCAATACAAGGTTCTGCCCTTTGGCCTCTCCTCGGCCCCCAGAGTCTTTACCAGGACCCTGGCGGTGGTGTCAGCCTACCTGCACAGACGGGGTGTTTATATTCCCATATCTGGACGACTGCCTACTGAAAGGGGCTTCAAAGGAATAGGTACTACGCATGATATGCGTTACAGCAAGCACTTTCTCTTCGCTGGGCCTGGTCATCAACCTGGCGAAGTCAAAGATCCACCCCACACAGGACATAGAGTTCATAGGGGCACGCATAAACTCCATCACAGCAAGGGTTTATCTACCAGATGCTCGCTTTCGCGCTGTTGGTTCCCTCGTACAAGTCATCACCTTCAGCCCCATGGTGCCGGTTCTAACGTGCTTACAGCTGCCAGGCCACATGGCAGCAGCAATGTTCGTAGTACAGAACGCCAGATTGCATATGCACAGCATGCAGCATTGGCTGGTGAGCGTCTACAATCCGGCAACACACACCGTCCGCAGGGTGGTGTCGCCCACGACAGAGGTGCACAGATCCCTGCAATGGTGGGTGAACCCCAAGAACGTGCTAACAGGGGTACCCTTTCATCAACCACAAATCTCTATCTTCCTCACCACTGACGCCTCCCACGTAGGGTGGGGAGCACACATGGGTGAAAAGGTGACGCAGGGACTGTGGTCCCCTACGGAACAGTCGCTGCATATAAAAATACTGGAGCTCAGAGCAGTGTTCAACGCCTGCAAACACTTTCGAGACTATATACAAGGCAAAGTAGTCGGGATCAATACAGACAATACCTCCACCATGTTTTATATAAATCGACAAGGAGAAGCTCGGTCCCGTGCCTTATGTGCGGAAGCAGTCCGGCTGTGGAACTGGTGCATCGCCAACAATATAACTTTGAAAGCCTCGTATTTACCAGGCGCTCACAACGTGAAGGTAGACCAGCTGAGCAGGCAGTTCACACTCACACACAAGTGGCAGATCCGTTCCGATCTGCTACGACCGCTTTTTCACTCATGGGGTTTCCCCAGATAGACCTGTTTGCCACTCAACACAACAAGAAGTGCCCTCAATACTGCTCCAGGGCAGGACTGGGACGGGAGTCCCTGGGGGGCGCATTTGCGATCTCGTGGAAGGGCCCCCTGCTCTACGCATTTCCTCTCACAGTGCTCATCCACCAGGTCTTGCAGAAAGCCAAGAGAGAGAAAGCCTGCATGATCCTAGTAGTCGCAACTTGGGATCGACAGCAATGGTTCCCCTTGCTTCTGCGCATGTCGGACCGCCCACCGATGCCCCTTCCGGTGGCGCCGGACCTGCTCATGCAAGCCCAGGGGTCCATAGCGCATCCACACCCCCGAGGCCTGTGACTGCAAGCATGGTTAATCCATGGCTCAGCTCCCTAGAGAGTACATGTACGGAGGGAGTGCAACAAGTCCTAGAAAGTAGCCAAAGGACTTCCACCAGGAAGACCTACAAGCAGAAATGGACTCGATTCACTGCATGGTGCTCTACCAAGCAATTAGCTCCCCTTGATGTGCCTATATCTGTAATATTAGAATATTTACTGGACCTCAAGAGAGGCGGACTTTCCCTATCCTCGTTAAAGGTCCACCTTGCCGCTATATCGGCTTTCCGGCATGAAGAGGAAGGGCCCATGGTGTTTGCCCATGCCATCGTTACCAGGTTCCTCAAGGGGCTGGTAAACCTGTACCCCCCTCGGAAACCGCTTCCACCTTCGTGGAGCTTGGACCTGGTGCTTAATGCGCTAACGGGACCACCGTTTGAACCCTTAGCCACAGTTTCCCTCCGTCTCCTTACGATAAAAACAACCTTCCTTCTTGCAATCATGTCAGCTCGCAGGGTGAGCGAGCTCGCAGCAGTTATGGCAACGCCACCCTGCTCAGTATTTTCAAAGGAGGCGGTAACCTTACGGCTGCATCCAACCTTTGTTCTGAAAGTTTCTTCAGAGTTTCATATTAACGAACCTATAGTTTTACCCTCGTTTTATCCAAAGCCTCATAACTCCAACAAAGAGGCGCGCCTACACCTCCTGGATGTGAGGAGGGCGCTGGCTTTCTATATAGACAGGACTAAGTCCTTCCGGAAAATGGATAGACTCCTAGTCTCTCTCGCTCCCAGATCAAAAGGAGAAGGTCTCTCTTCGCAGAGAATCTCGAAGCACATCGTATCCTGCATAAAAATGTGCTACGAACTTAGAAAGACTTCTTTACTGGCCCCGCCTAGGGCTCACTCCACCAGGGCGGTGGCGGCATCAACAGCCTTTTTCAAGGGCATTGCGTTAAAGGACATCTGCAGAGCGGCGACCTGGTCATCCTACGACACCTTTGCCAAGCATTATGCCCTACACAGGGTATTCCAAGAGGATACCCGTCTTTCAACAGTGGTCCTTTCGGGGGCAAGCTGCACATAACCCAATTACCCACCTCCTTTCTTGGGTTACTGCTGGGTAGTCACCTATCGTGGAGCACCCACGGGGACACTCGAGGAAGAAAGAGAAGTTACTCACTGTAGTAACGATGGTTCTTCGAGATGTGTCCCCATGGGTGCTCCACCACCCGCCCATCCTCCCCGCTTCGGATCTCTGGTTAGTATTTTTCAGGAGCATCCGAGGCAGTTGGTCAAGGAACTGGCGGGGACCGGATCGCGCACGTGGTCGGGAGCGCGCAAGGGAACGGCGCGCGCCGGCGCATGCACGGTCCGGCAGAAACTGCTGGAAAGATCCGATCTGCGGCGCCGGGGTGAGCCCGACACCTAACGTGGAGCACCCATGGGGACACATCTCGAAGAACCATCGTTACTACGGTGAGTAACTTCTCTATCATCCCTGACAGAAGTTTGTCTATCCTGCTCTTAAAATTATCCAATGATGAAGACTCCACAACCTCCCTAGGCAATTTATTCCAGTGTTTAATCATCCTGGCAGTTAGGAAGTTTTTTACAATGTCCAATCTAAACCTTTGTTGCTGCAATTTGAGCTCATTGCTTCTTCTGCTTTCATTAGAGATTAAAGAGTATACGCTTTTTCTCCTTCCTCCTTGTAACAAACTTTTAGGTATTTGAAAGCTATTATCATGTCCCTTTGCAGTCTTCTCTTTTTCCAAACTAAACAAACCTAATTATTTCAATCTTCCCTCATAGGGCATGTTTTCTAGACAGTCAATAATTATTGTTGCTCTTCTCTGGACTACTTCTGATTTGTTCTCATCTTTCCTGAAACGTGGTGCCCTGAACTGGGCACACTCGAGTTGAAGCCTAATCAGTGCAGAGCAGAGTGGAAGAATTACTTCTTGTGTCTTTCTTGCCATACGTCTATTAATACATCCCACTATGCTATTTGTTTTTTTTTTTTTAAAAAACAGTGTTACACTATTAATTCATATTCAGCTTGTTTTCCACTCTGTCTCTCCTAGATCTTGTTCTGCAGTACTCCTTCCTAGACAGTCATTTTCAACTTTGTATGTGTGAAACTGATTGTTCTTTCCTACGTGGACTACTTTGCATTTGTCCTTATTGAAGAGTTTTACTGAAATTACTTGAATTATAATGCTGCATGTAATATAAATTCAAGATTAAAGATGGTATTAATCACATTATATATTTCTTTTTTGACTATAACTATTTGAAACTGTGGAGTTCACATTTATACACCTGGTTGATCCTAATTTAAATATTATTTAATCCTTTAGCACTGTCAGAACTTTTCTAATGTGGTACTCATTAAGCAGCAGTCATTACATTTCACTTACTTGTCTAAATTGGTCCCCTGGAGGAGATCCTGACAAAGTAGCTATCTCAATTTTTGTGTTGGTACTAAGGTGATACACAAGGACACTTCATAGGAATGTAGGACATGTCTTTTAAGTTGTTCTTCATTATTAGGGAGCAGAGTCTGTACTTCAGAGTAGGACTCTGTCTAGACCCAGGCACGGAATGCAAAGGAGCAAATGGGTCAGAACTCTTTTGTATCCCTCTCGTCCTTTCCCCACATGCACAGAGGACACTGTAAGCACCTATGGTTTCACTGTATTTCAGACAGCATACCTCTATTCACACAAACAGTTCTCTATTCCAGAGGTCACCTTAGTATGGAAGTGCCAAACCTCAAGCCTAAGATGTCTCCCTGAGCTTGGCTGTCCCTAGCATTTTCCCTGCAGGACCTCTCTTTACTAGGTTCTGATTTCCTCTGCTCATATTGATACTCCACTCCTAATGTCTCTGCTTGATATCCCTGTGAAGTTGTCTCTGCTCCCTATTAATGAAGAACCTATTGATGCCCCATGGTTATTAACTAAAAAAAAAGGTGGGGGGGCTGACAGTGAGAACTAAGCTAGTTACGTGTGAGGTATTCATAGCCTTCTCCAGATGTGGGACAGCTATATCTCTGTCATGCACACACCGGGCTAATCCTAGCAAACCACCACTATTTTATTATCCATCCCTGTGATAAGGTGCTTAGCTACAGCAAATTAATCAGTACATTTTTAAACACTACTTAGTACCTGGTGTAGTTAAAGACACTAGTGCTTAAAAAGTGTGAGACAGAGTAAACCCTAGTGTTGGCCGAACCCAATATACACACTTTTAAACAGCAAACATCTCCTTGTTCTAAATACTACTTGGTGTTGGGGGGGCGGGGGGGAAGCTAATTAATATTTACTAAAAGCCCTTACTTTTCTTGGTTCATGCAGGCTGGGAGTCAGATGTATAGAAAGCAATATGCTAGGTGTTATCAGCTGAAAACTGTTGTTTAACTTTTTTGACTCTGAATTTGTTTTACTAGGAAGAGTGGTTGAGGTTGGGTTTAGATTTGGGTTGAGATTATCTATTAGCTGTCAGTAGTTGAACCTAATTTTAATGACCCTTTTTCCTAGTCAAGGCAAAGTGTAGAATAAGAGTGGGGAATGTCCTAAAATATTTCTATTTGAATGAACAAGTTCTGTTTCCTAATAAATATATTTGTTATTGGCTCACTAGCCTTTTAAGGGGCATTGGGTCTAGCCTGACCTGTGTAGGATCAGCTATTCTCTCAGCTGATCTTGAGTAGCTAAGGATCATGTGGCCATATTAAGTTACTAGATCCAGCTTCAAAAGGGATGCCCACAAATTACAAAAGGCTGTGGGAATGCCATTGGAGGAGGGCAGCTAGCTTCTGTAGTACACCCTGCATAAGGGTATCTCCTGGGCAAATAGCCTGAGGGAGGACTGAAGAGGATGTCTGGCTCCTGTTGTTGGCCTTAGAAGAAGAGACTCTCAGAAGAGGGAGAAGCCCTGAGAATCTGTGCTCTGGAGAAGAATGGGAAAGAACTGAGAGCTGAGCCCAGGAAGGGTTGAAGACTTATGTAAATTGTGCTGGAAACTGTTGTCTATGTCTGTTGCCAGGGCCTTGTTGGGTGGTGCCTTTGGAAGACTTTTCTCTGGGGTGGATAGAACCCTGAGGTAGAGTGAGTAAATAGCAGTGGCCCTCTGGGGGCTCTGTGGAAGTTGATCTAGGCACACTAGACAAAGGCAAGTTGTATTCAACTTTTTATCTGGTCAAGTTGAAGTCTAGATGCCAGCTAATACAGTCCACAAAAATATGCCTTTTATCACATTTAAGACATGTTTTCTTCTACAAATATATTAAATCCTTTTGTGTTATCAGAATTTTGGCCAGGACCCTGTCAAGTGAGTCAGATGTTCATCTTTATCTCTGCTATGTTTGCCATCCTTGGCTATGGCAACACAAAATGATGGCCACTTGAATGCCATTGTAAAGAACTCCTCTTAAAAACAACCTTGAATTAATCACTAACTTCAAAGGAAACCATTTTTCCAACTAAACTATCTTTAAACTGTGGGTCTTGATCCAACTCATTAATGTCAATGGAAAGACTCATGTGGACTCCACTGGGAACTGGGTAGGGTACCTTATGGCCTGTCCATATTGTCAAAAATTAATTAAATTTAGATCACACTTTCTGTTATTTGGGTGAAAAATGTGCCAGGCGTAATCCCATTTAGAGAATTTCAGGGGAATATTGGGTAGGATTGGAGAGGCTATTTAGAGCCGTGGAAGCAGTTCACCTGAATATTTGACACTGGTGCAACCTCTGTTGTAATTTTGCTTCCAGTTTTGGCGGCAGCACTTGAAGGAGGATATTGAAAAATGAAAAAAGAATTCAATGAAGAGCCACAGAATGATTGAAGGGTTGGTAAGCATGCCCTATTATGAAAGACTCAAGAAGCTCCATGTAGTTATCAAAGAGAGAGCTAACAGGTGATTTGATTGGACTATAAATACCTAAGTGGGCAAGAGAGATTTAATAGTAGAGGGCTCTTCAGCTTAGCAGGCAAAGATATAACACAATTGAATGGCTAGAATTTGGGGATAGACAAATTCACACTAGAAATAAGATGCAAATGTTATTACTGAGGATAATTAATCATTGGAGCAACTTTGTTGTGGTAGATTCTTCATCACTCCCTTTTTTAAAAAAATTAAGATTGTATGCTTTTCTAAAAGACTTTTTCTGGTTCAAATACAGTTATGGGACCTGAATCAAGAATTAAGTCATGGAAGTCCAACAGCCTGTGTAATGCAGAAGGTCAGCTAGATAATTGTAGTTGTCCCTGCTGACATTCAAATAGATGGACTAAGAGAGTTGCTGTTGTTTTACCTTGGCAGTTTATGTAGGTGAGCCTAGAGTCAGCTAGCTGTACAACTTTGTAACTTCCCCATATCCTCATGTACAATTTCCTTTTTAGCAGAACAGTACTAATTTATGTTGCATTATTTTACTATTCGTCTTTAGTATTAGTTTTTTGTTGCACAATCTTTTGAACGGTCAAAATCATTCTTTCTGCATCTGCTACAAGAAACTACTAGAAGAGGAGTCTTTGAATCTGTTAGGTTTTTTTAACTTCAGAGCATGTTGGATACCATGCAAAATAAATTATTTAAACATACTGTAGCTCATTCCACAACCCAAGACTATCTTTTAAATACGTATTGCAGTTATATGCAGTATCTGAATCGTAAGCTTCATGATGCTTGATCAACCTTATGAGATTTGCCCCATTACTGTTACGGTCTGAAATTGTTCAGTTTATCGTGAAGCATGATCTAATGGAACTGAGCTGCTTACCAGGCTCGGGCAATTGAGAATCGGCAAGAACTATTAAGAATGCATTTATACCTTCTGAGCTATGGATTAAAATAAACCACAGATTTCTCTGCACTGTGATCAGCTGATATTGAGATGACCTAGAATATCCTTTCAGTTTCCATAGGAACTGATGATAGAATAGCTAGAGACTTGGAGTAGCAGGAATAATTTTTTAAGCTCCTTCTCATTAACTTCTGCATTACTGTATGTAACCTTGGTACTTAAGGACTGTAAATGTGCAAATCAAAAGTGAGAAAGACTCTCTCTTCAGATTACATATTTTGTTTTTGTAAGAACCACTCTGCTAGAGGTTAGTATGCATATTTCCTCTGTTGTCAGCGCTGTATTGTTACAGTGATGCAAAATGATTTTCCCAGACCCAGAGGAAAGCAAAAGCAAAACACCACAGGTACAGGAAATTACAGATTGAACCTCTCTCATCTGGCACCCTCAGGATCTGACCAATGTCAAACGAGAGAATTTGCTAGACCGCAGGAGGTCAATATTGTCTAGAACATTACCAACTCTTCCATTGCTCACTGGGATCTTATAAGATATTTAGGGGTAAATTACAGCAAAATAATAGCACAGAACACTGAGAGCCTGGACTAGTGGCTGTAAACACACTTTATGGGACTGTGGCCGTACCCATAAGTGGTTGTCCAACTAAATAAAATCTTGCCAAAACGGAAAGTTTCAGATTAGAGAGGCTCAACCTGTACTGCTGTGTGGAAATACCCTTTTAATATTTACATGCAGATATATTATATACTAGGTAGATGCCTTCTAGCCATTGCTACCTCTCACTACCTTTCTCTTTGTAGATCAGTTCTTTGTTATTGGAATAAAGTATACAACACCAAAGAAATCATTATTTCCTTCTTTAAGATTCTGGGCAGTAATTCAGATCATATACAAATAGTTAATATAGCAAAAAAGACTTTACAGATACATAGGGTGACCATATTTCCCTGTGCTGAACTTGGGACACCTGGAAAATTACTCTTATTCAAGCAAGTACAACAGCAGTCAGTTGTACCAGTGTTCAAATTAACATCAAGTGGATTGAACCCATGTTAAAAAGGAAAGCTGCATGGTTGGATTCTTTTTATTTACCTTTTTTATCTTTAAGGCTTCAGGATTCACACAGGGTGGGGTAGCACACACTTTTCTGCACATAGAGGGAGCAGCGATACACACATGCTTCTGCACACATCTTTCATAGAGTAGGGGTGGCTGACTGATATCCGTGTTTGGCATTCTCTGACCTCCCTGCCTGGCGGGATCTCCAGAATGGCCCCACCTTTCCTGTTACTTGGCGGGGGAGAATGTAGTGTCATTAGCTCCCCACACCCTGATTTCTGTCAGGGTTCACCCAGAATGAATGTGGCCATCAGTCTTTCAGTACTGAATCATAGTATACTAGGACCGGAAGGGACCTCGAGAGGTATCGAGTCCAGCCCCCTGCCCTAATGGCAGGACCAAGTACTGTCTAAACCATCCCTGATTAACATCTGTCTAACCTGTTCTTAAATATGTCCAGCAATGGAGATTCCACAACCTCCCTTGGCAATTTATTCCAGTGTTTGACCACCCTGACAGTTAGGAACTTTTTCCTAATGTCCAACCTAAACCTCCCTTTCTGCAGTTTGTCCATTGCCTCTTGTTCTATCCTCAGAAGCCAAAAAGAACACGTTTTCTCCCTCCTCCTTATGACACCCTCTTAGAGACCTGAAAACCACTATCATGTCCCCACCTCAATTTTCTCTTTTCCAAAGAGAACCTCCCCACTCACTGCAATGAATTACACAGTTTTGCTACTCCAGGTGAAAGTGTGAATACTGCGTTGTTGGCAGGAGCACTCTCCTGCCAACAAAGCACAACCCCCTCCTAGGGGATGGAAGCATTTCCTTGGCAAAAGTGCCAACAACCAGCATTCACACAAACTGACTTTTAGCAGCAGAGCCTTGCTGCTAAAAGATGTGCAGAGTAGATATACCCTAATTTACATAAATAAAACAGAAGCAACACTGACTGACTATCTACAGTGGGCTGTTATTCTTCTAGAAGCTACAAGCACGAAGAGAGGATTCTGACTCCAACATGTGGAAAAAAGGGAGACTGAGAGCATGCTGTCCTGCCTGCCTCTTATACCCTCACTTGGACCATGTGGCGATATCAAGTGACCATGCAAGTCAACAGACACTGCTGCAGAAAAATCATAGAATCATAGAACACTAGGACCGGAAGGGGCCTCGAGAGGCCATCGAGTCCAGTCCCCTGCCCCGACGGCAGGACCGACCACTATCTACACCATCCCTGATAGACATCTATCTAATCTGTTCTTAAATATCTCCAGCGAGGGAGATTCCACAACCTCCCTTGGCAACTTATTCCAGTACTTGACCACCCTGACAGTTAGGAACTTTTTCCTAATGTCCAACCTAAACTTCCCTTGCTGCAGTTTAAGTCCATTGCCTCTTGCTCTCTCCTCAGAGGCCAAGAACAACAAGTTTTCTCCCTCCTCCTTATGACACCCTTTAAGATATCTGAAAACCGCTATCATGTCCCCCCTCAATCTTCTTTTTTCCAAGCTAAACAAGCCCAATTCTTTCAGCCTTTCTTCATAAGTCATGTTCTCCAGACCTTTTATCATTCTAGTTGCTCTTCTCTGGACCTTCTCTAATTTCTCCACATCTTTCTTGAATTGGGGTGCCCAGAACTGGACACAGTATTCCAGCTGAGGCCTAACCAGCGCAGAGTAGAGCGGTAGAATGATTTCTCGTGTCTTGTTCACAACACACCTGCTAATGCATCCCAGAATCATGTTTGCTTTTTTTGCAACAGCATCACACTGTTGACTCATATTTAACTTGTGATCTACTAGAACCCCTAGATCCCTTTCTGCTGTACTCCTTCCTAGACAGTCTTTTCCCACTCTATAGCTGCGTCTACACGTGCACGCTACTTCGAAGTAGCGGCACCAACTTCGAAATAGAGCCCGTCGCGTCTACACGCGTCGGGCGCTATTTCGAAGTTAACTTCGACGTTAGGTGGCGAGACGTCGAAGTCGCTAACCTCATGAGGAGATAGGAATAGCGCCCTACTTCGACGTTCAACGTCGAAGTAGGGACCGTGTAGACGATCCGCGTCCCGCAACGTCGAAATTGCTGGGTCCTCCATGGCGGCCATCAGCTGGGGGGTTGAGAGATGCTCTCTCTCCAGCCCCTGCGGGGCTCTATGGTCACCGTGGGCAGCAGCCCTTAGCCCAGGGCTTCTGGCTGCTTCTGCGGCAGCTGGGGATCTATGCTGCAGGCACAGGGTCTGCACCCAGTTGTCAGCTCTGTGTATCTTGTGTTGTTTAGTGCAACTGTGTCTGGGAGGGGCCCTTTAAGGGAGCGGCTTGCTGTTGAGTCCGCCCTGTGACCCTGTCTGCAGCTGTGCCTGGCATCCCTATTTCGATGTGTGCTACTTTGACGTGTAGACGTTCCCTCGCTGCGCCTATTTCGATGTTGGGCTGAGCAACGTCGAAGTTGAACATCGACGTTGCCGGCCCTGGAGGACGTGTAGACGTTATTCATCGAAATAGACTATTTTGATGTTGGCTGCACGTGTAGACGTAGCCTACATGTGTGAAACAGATTATTCCTTCCTAAGTGCAGCACCTTACATTTATCTTTATTAAACTTCATCCTGTTTACTTCAGACCATTTCTCCAATTTATCTAGATCATTCTGAATTATGACCCTATCCTCCAAAGCAGTTGCAACCTCTCCAGCTTGGTTTCATCGGCAAACTTAATAAGCTTACTTTCAATGCCATTGTCTAAATGGTTTATGACGCTATTGAACAGAACCAGTCCTAAAACAGACCCCTGTGGAATCCCACTTGTTGTTTTTCCAGCAGGATTAACAACTACTCTCTGAGTACGGTTATCCAGCCAGTTATGCATCCACCTTATAGTAGCCTCATCTAAATTGTATTTGCCGAGTTTTTTTTTAATAAGAATATCATGCAAGATGGTATCAAATGCTTTACTGAAGTCTAGGTATACCACATCAACCACTTCTCCCTTATCCACAAGGCTCGTTATCCTATCAAAGAAAGCTGTCAGATTGGTTTGACATGATTTGTTCTTTACAAATTCATGCTGGCTGTTCCCTATCACCTTACCACCTTCCAAGTGCTTGCAGATGATTTCTTTAATTACCTGCTCCGTTATCTTTCCTGGCACAGAAGTTAAGCTGACTGGCCTGTGGTTTCCTGGGTTATTCTTATTCCCATTTTATAGATGAGCGCTATATTTGCCCTTTTCCAGTCTTCTGGAATCACTCCTGTCTCCCATGATTTTCCAAAGATGATAGATAGAGGAGGTATCTGAGCCTTTATCAGCTCCTTGAGTATTCTAGGATGCATTTCATCAGGCCCTGGTGACTTGTAGACATCTAATTTTTCTGAGTGATTTTTAACTTGTTCTTTGTTTATTTCAACTTTTAACCCTACTCCTTTGCCAGTAGCATTCACTATGTTAGGCATTCCTTCATCAGACTTCTCAGTGAAGACCTAAACAAAGAAGTCATTAAGCATCTCTGCCATTTCCAAGTTCCCTGTTACTGTTTTTCCCTCCTCACTGAGCAATCGCCCTGCCCTGTCCCTGGTCTTCCTCTTGTTTCTAATGTATTTATAAAAAGCCTGCTTGTTTATCTTTATGCCTGTAGCTAGTTTGAGCTCATTTGTGCCTTAGCCTTCCTAATCTTGCTCCTGCATTCTTGTGTTGTTTGCTTATATTCATCCTTTGTAATTTGTCCTTGTTTCCATTTTTTTATATGATTTCTTTTTTATTTTGAGATCATGCAAGATCTCCTGGTTAAGCCAAGGCGGTCTTTTGCCATATTTTCTATATTGCTTTTGGGCCCTTAATAATGCCCCTTTGAAAAACTGCCAACTCTCCTCAGCTGTTTTACCCCTCAGTTTTGCTTCCCATGGGACCTCACCTACTAGCTCTCTGAGTTTACCAAAATTTGTCTCTGGAAATGCATTATCTCTATTTTGCTGCTTTCCCTTCTACCCGTCCTTAAAATTGTGAACTCTATGATTTCATGATCACTTTCACCCAAGCTGCCTTCCACTTTCAAGTTCTCTACCAATTTCTCTCTATTTGTTAAATCAAATCTAGAACAGCTTCCCCTCAGTAGCTTTTTCAACCTTTTGGAATAAAAAATTTGTCTCCAGTGCAATCCAAGAACTTACTTGATAGTCTGTGCCCCTCTATATTAGTTTCCCAACATATATCTGGATAGTTGAAGTCCCCCATCACCACCAAATCCAGGGCCCTGTATGACAGAGAAAGGATAGGAGCTGCTTCCAGATGCAGGAGAGGAGAGGGATGACCTGAGCTGTGTCTGTGCGATCATGTCTCCCCCAGCCCCTGTGGCTGGAAGCAACTTGTCCCTTTCTGTCCATGCAGAGTTGAAAAGCAACTAACAATTCCAGAGAGGGTGTTAGAGGAGGCAGCAGCTCAGTGCTCCCTTTGGGCAGGACCCCAGGTGTGGGCAAGTGAAGAGGGTGCTAAGCCTCTGTGCTGGGGGCCGCTATAGAACGTGATGGTTTAGGGCAGGAAGAGGCTAGAAATTTACTTTCTTTGCTACCCAGAGTTTATCTGAGTAGAATACAGGCTTTCCTGTGTGGGTGCATTGTCACATGCAAAGTTCAGCTTCTCCTGGCTGTAGAAGTGGGCTGGGAAGGTTTCCCAGGACACCAGCCCATCCACAGGTAGTGCAAGAATGAAGGAAGCCTGCCAGACAGGCTGTTGGGTAGCTAAGCTCTTTGACCAAGGGCTGGTTCTCTGCATAGCAACTGGGAGCAGAACACACCCCGGGGGGTGGGGGAAGATTTGTAGAACCAGCAGTGCTTGTGGGGGTGGGAGGAGTGGCAAAGCAGGAAGAGAACAGTGAAAGGGCTGATCAATGGGCAGCAGAAGCAAAACATAATCAGCTGAATCCTGGTGCCTTCCTACCCTCCCTAACTACTGCAGCTTGCAGCACTCAGCTTGTGCTGGCCAGAAACGGGACAGGGGAGGAGACCAGCCAGCGTGAAACACTTACTGGACCAGTAAGTGAGTGGCCAGCCATGCATGCTGCATCTTTGCCCCACCACCAGCCTTGTGTTCTCACATCCATAGTGGGCTGTTGGATCCCTCCACTCACCACTAGTGGGTGGGTAGAAGGAGGCAGGGATTGGGTCAGCAGTAGGGTCTGCTAGCATTGATGGAGGGGGTAAAGAAAATATGGGACAATTTGCCTGTTTTTTTAAGGAGGACACCTGCAATAGGGCTTAAATATGGGACTGTCCCTCACCCAACAGAAACATGTACCTTAACATAATATTTCATTATTTGACAAAGAATGAACAAAAGCAGGAAATAATGATAAACATTTTTATTTAGAAGTTATATTAAACACTAAACCTACAGTTTATGTTGCTAAAGCTCACAAGGCGTGCTTTATAGGTTAAACATCATTCAGCAGGTTTAAAACTAAGTGTGGAGGAAGTGCAGGAATGGTGAAAAACAGATGAAAGTAGAGCCATGGGGGAAAAAAGGTGGAGGTTTTGTGACTTGGCCACATGAAGATCTGTTTGTGCATGATACAAAATCTATGAATTAACAGGAGCTTAAATGGCAGTATAAACTGAATCTTTGTGTATGTAAGAGTGAGGCATTATTGTATGTGTGCTGTGTTATGCTGTAATGTCATTTCAGATGTGTTGGACAATTCATTTATGCAAGAGATGGGAGCAGTGCATGCAATCTGCTTTTTGGCAGCCATAATTAAATGTCTGCACATATTACTACAATATTGCATCTAGGGAAATCAAGACAATACCCATTTTAAAAAATCGTAAGCAGCATCAGGGAAGTTAACGCTATTAATATCTTCTCTGTGCAGTGCCTAGCACAGTTGGGTCCTAGTTTATAGCTAGAGCTCCAAGGTGCTACAGCAATTAATCTAATGTGAGGTTTTTCTGCATACAAAAAAGAATATAGGTGGGGCATAGAGCTACCATTAGTGTGCGTGAGGAATCTAGGGTGACCATATCCCTTTTATCTCATATGGCAGCATAAATAGCAAGATATTCTGAAATCAGTGTATACTGGATGCACAATTTTTACCCAGGATTCCCTAGTCTAATTGGTTATGGCTGGTTTTTCACTGCTGCTGCCAATATGAGGGGGACAGATACCTTAAATTAACAACCACAATAATAATGTTTTTCATTTTTATAATATCTTTCAGAAGGTAGTTTACAAACATTAAATATCAACAATTGGGTTATATAGGTATTTATACTCTCTGTTTTGCAAAAGCATAGCTGCAAAGAGTTTTAAGTTGGCTATAGTTGTGCGGCAAGTCAATAGACGAATAAGGAATAAAACCTAGGATTCTGTGTTACAATCACTAGGCACACATCCAACATGAATTGTCTTTTTCTAACAGTTGATTTCAGAGCATTTGTTGAAGTAACTTAGAATTCATCATGGACACTTGCATGTTTCAGCCTGCTTATTTCTCTAACTGCCATTGTGACTGGATTCTTTTAAACAGAGATAGATCACTAATATTTCAAACTGCTTTATTATTGTTTTGAATGAGCTCTACAGGTAAGATAAGCTTTAAGGAAAGAAAGCAGTTTGAAATTTGTGCTTCATGCACATGTGTAAACTTACAATTACTTCTCCCAGAATAAAGGTTGGTATGAAATGATTGTTCCAAGCCACACTTTGGAAATATAGGAGTGGTTTTTGACATCAGCAAGTATGTGACACACGAGTTAAAACCAAAGCGTTTTTTAGCCAGAGCATGTAACTGTGACATTTTGTTAAGATACTTCTGGAAGGATACCTTTGATCTGACCCAGTATGGCTTTTCTTATGTTCTCTGTGACTGCAGTTTGAGTTGTGTGTGTATTTAAAACCCCGTTCAATAATAAGTTTAATTTAGTCTATCCCAACACATGAGTGAAATATGTTGCCATCTTTTCTTTCTTCAGATTTTTTTCTGGGAAAGAAGATGCATAGGAGAGGATAGGCCTGTGATCTCAGTTGAGTTTCGTAACACAACTTGTTTGCGTTGCCCTGTTGTGCATATGCTCCTGTACTAGGGGAGCTCAGCAAGTGATATGCTGTTCTTTGTTGATTTCCAGTAGTGTTGTTGGTCATTAGTTGTGATGACAGCAAATATCTATATGGACTATGGTACTATTGCAAAATGTCTTTACTTATAGTACAGTATGTTCATGTAGTTGGAAATAGTTTAATCATTGCTGTCAGTTAGATCTCAATTCTTAACCAGATTCAGTAAAATCTTTTCTTAAAGACTCCATCTGAGGTACTATAAATACTGTTGTGTGATGTTCTGATGCTTTTCCTAGAAAATCCATCACATATTCAGATTGTCTTTTTGTCCTTGCTGCTTTTATTATACAGGTTTACAATTGTCAGTCTTTGTGATTGTAAGAAATAAAAACTGAGACATAACATAAAAACAAGTTTTATGTGATTAAAAATGGCAGACTTTAATTTTGCTGTTCAGTCTCCTAATTTCAGTAGCAGTTAATACACTTGTGGTGGTTGGTGGCACAGGTGAGATTTAATGGTTTTTCTTTTGTATCTGATATATTGATGTAACACTCAGGATAAAGGACTGAGGTCAGTAAAGTTTTATATGGGTAGGTTTTGATTTTGAAGTAGAAAACCTGCATGTGTCTGGCTTTTAAAAAGAAATCCTTTAAACCATTTTTTTAAAATCCCTATGATTTTTATATGCCACTTTCTCACAAAACAGTAACTTAAAGAATTCAGTGACAGAATAAAGATTTCAGTTGGGGACCCTTATTAGAACTATATGTTACAGTATTATACGATTTACTTTTTGTATATAAAGGATGTGACAGCTCTCTTTGAAGAGTTCAGATCAAAACCCCAAACACAGAAATATTATTTGATCTCCTCTCCTTTCATTCTCATAAACCCCATGAAACATAATATGCCCCATATGTGGTGCAATGCTACAGTGAAAGCTTTGAAAGTTCATTAATGTCCTGGTTTAGCAAAGCATCCCTATTCAGGCCTCCTCTTAAGCACATATTTAATTTTAACTGAAGTCAGTACATGCTTAAGGCTATGTCTTCACTAGGACACTACGTCGAAGTAGCCTATTTCGAAATAATAACATCGAAATAAGCCACTTCAATGCGTATCGTCCACACGTCCTCTGGGGCTGGTGCCATTGATGTTCAACTTCGAACTAGTGACAGGGAGCGTTGAAAGGAGCTGCCCCAGAAGGAAATGCAGAGCGTCCACACACACAAGCACTCCCCGTCAAAGTAAGGGACCAGGAAAGCTGGCGGACAGGGTCACAGGATGGACTAGCCCTTTTAGGGCAACAGGAAGCCACTCCTTTAAAAGACCCCTCCCAGACACACCAGCGTACACAGCACAAGGTCTGCAGAGTGCTAGCAGTTGTGGATCAGGGTCCACTGGGGGTGTGTGGGGCTCCCGGTTGTATCTGGTGCCCCATGGCCTGTGGGTGTGTTCCCTGTGGGATACGTACCTGACCATCCACTGCTGCGGTCGGACGCCCGGCTGGTGCTCTGGGAGGGGAGGTCTATGAGGACCCCCCTCTCCTCGCTGCTGGGTCCCTCCTCCGCTGTCCCGAGGGGTGGATCCTCGGGTGGGCCCTGGGGTGCGGGGCTGGCCTTCGGGCCGGACTCCAGCTCCAAGGCCTGCTGGGACTCCTCATCTGCAGTGTCCAATGTGGCCTAGGGGGAGTAGGTATCCCAGGGGCCCAGGATAGCCCTGAGCTCCCTGTAATAGGGGCAGGCAGCGGGGGCGGCCCCAGACCACCTGGCCAAGTCCCAGGCCTGGGTGTAACCCTGCTGCAACTCCTTCATCTTTCTACAGACGTGATCTGGAGCGTGGGCAGGGTGACCCTGGGTGGCCAGGCCCTCGGCCAGTCCGGCAAACACTTCCACGTTCTGCCGCTTTCTCCCCGTCACGTGGAGCACCTCCTCCTCACCCCAGAGTCCCAGCAGGTCTCAGAGCTTGGCCTCCAACCAGGAGGGGCTCTGCCGCTTTTTGGCCCCACATTTGGCTGCCGGGGGTCCCTGGGTCTCCTCGGGGGGGGAGCCATGGGGTGCTCAGGGGGCTGGCTCAATGCCATGGCTCTGGGTGTTTGGGTCGGGGCCTGTAGGGGGTGTGAAGGGCTGGCACATGAGTGTGCTGCTGCCTGCACACTCTCAGCTTCCTGCCACAGGAAATCTGGGCCCATGGTGCTTTAAGGGCTGCTGCACGCAGTGATCATAGACCCCCGCAGGGGCTGGACAGCACACCTTATCCCTTCTGCTGATTGCTGCTATGGAGGACCTCACTATTTCAAAGTAGCGGGACATGGATCGTCTACACACGCCCTACTTCGACATTTAACTTTGAAGTAGGGTGCTGTTCCCATCTTCAGATAGGAACAGCGATTTTGACATCTCACCGCCTAACATGGATTTCAACGTAGAAATAGCACACTATTTTGACGTTGTGCCAGCTACTTGGAAGTAGCCGGCTAGTGTAGACACACCCTAAATGCTTTCCTGAGTGGGGGGCCCAAACCAGTATTTATGTTTTTAGTTAATACTGTTGCAATATTTTTTAAATAAAACTTATGTATGACCTGATTGAAGATACCGTTTTGTTAGGTTTTTTTTATGAGTTATTTTTTCCTTTAACATTATTCATGTGATCAGAAGTTACAGGAGCACCTTTTACACTAATATAGAATCTTATTTGTATCTAATTTTAGAAATGAGACAAGGAATGCACTATTTGAAATCTGATCAAATAGGTGCCATGTTTGACATTGTAAGATCCTGGTGGCTAAGGTGTGGTAGGGGGAACATACAGCCCTTTAAAAATATAAAGCGTAGAAAAAACTCACTCGGCATCTCCTCCTAAATTCTGTGCAATGGAAAAGCCTCTTAAAGCAAGGAAAGCCCACGCTGGACATGCCAGTGTCTGGGAGCAGGGTTCCTACAATCTGGCAGTTGCGTGGTGGGGAGAGGGGGCAAGCCCGCCATCCACGTGGCGGATTGTGAGGGGGCACGCCTGTGGATTGTAAAGTCTGGAAAAAAAAGAAGTTTCTCAGCATCTCCTCCTAAGTCCTGTCCAGGGACTAAGCATTTTAAAACAGTGAAAGCCCACACTGGACTTGCTGATGTCTGGTAGCATCTGCATGGCGGAGTGGGGAGATGTTCTGCCCACCAGTCACATGGGGCAATAGGGCAGTCCTGGAAGATCTAAATGGACCTGGAGCAGTGAGATAATGTTAAAGAGACAAACTTTCATGAAACTTAACGTGATTCTTCTAGGTTGCAAAAAGAGACATCAGCCTCCTAAGAATAACAGAGTGAAAAAAGAAAATACACTCATACTCTGTGGGATCAGAGCTGGAAAATTTACGAGAATGCTGTGTAGCGCCATGATGCCAGATTACTTACTGGTCAGTTAGCATAGCAAGATGTGCTATTGTGAAAGCCAGAATATATCAGTCCTCCCCAAAACAACCCTTATGAGAAAAATAGGAGTACTTGGCTGAGATATTTATGGAAATCTCCAAAAAGGAGTAAGTGCTCCATCCCTAGAAATATTAACAAGTTGTTCTAGGGGCCCTGGGCTGCAGATGCATAGATCCACCTTACCCCTCCTGCAAGGTGCTTGTAGCAGTTTAAAAATATGCTCAACACAAGTAACCCTCTGCCCCAACCTAACCTCAGTTTGCTTGCAGCAGTTTAAAAAATATACTCAGCAGAAGAGCCCTCTCCAGCATTGCTGGACTCCAGAGTATCCTGCAATGAGGGGTCTGCCTCCAGGGTGGTGATGACTTCCTGGCAGGATTAGCTTCCTTGGCCACCTGCTGACTTATTTGCAAACTGGCATCTTCCTCTTCACTGGCCTCCATCTCTTCACGCTTGCTGCTCTCACCAGAGAGTCGAGCATTGTCTTCTGAGGAGTCTGTGCAATTCGTGATGACTGTGATTGGGTCCTTCCCCAGAATTGCATCAAGCTGTTCATAAAAGCAGCATGTTTTGGGAGATGACTTAGATCGCCCATTGGCTTCTTTCACCTTCTGATAAGTCTGCCTAAGCTCCTTGGTTTTGACCTGGCATTGCTGAGTGTCCCTAGTGTAACTTTTCTCCAGCATCCCCTGGGAAATTGTCCCATAAATGTCCACATTTCTTTGGCTGGTTTGCCATTTAGTCAACACAGATTCATCGTCCACACAGAAATGAGTTCCTGTGTCTCCCGATGGCTCCATTCTGGGGCTCTTTTGTGAACCTGAGAACTTTGACAACTGGAACCCTGAAAACTCATGGCTCGTTGCAATCAGTCCTAAAGTCTGCTTGCCTCACTGGCCAGAAAGAAAATAAATTCCCAGGCTTCCTGTTACCTACTTCCTGCACACCTGGTGAGCCAAAATTAAGATACTGATGCTTCCAGGCTAGTTTATCCCTTCTGCCATATAAAGGGAATGCTTTGTCTTTGCTTATAACAGGCAGAAGATTGGTTAAGGGTCACATGTTTGTGTGTGCTTTGATCACTCCGAGGGGCAGCCTTTGCCCATATTCTGACTAAGTGATGCACAGGAAAGCTCACAGGGGAGGAGGAGCAATATTCTTTGTGAGAGTTAAGTGTTCTTTAATGGATCATCAACTTGAACAGTCCATTCAGAATGTGCTGGCTAAACTGTATGCAAACAACTTTGAGGGTGTTACCTTACAAACACATTTAAGATACTGGTACATAGTCAATATTTATAACTTACGATACAAGATGATACACGTGTAGGGACCAGACAGGTACATTTGATAGATTGTAACTTCTCTAGTGGTACCTTACATGACATTCTTTATGTAAGAGTTGTTGCAATTTTCAGGTTGCTTTTCAATCATACTATATCATACCCTTGAAGAGTGGATCTCCATTGTACCATATGCTGTTAAAACCCACCAAAACATGCCCCCCCCCCAGTAACTTACAGTTAAGGGTGTAGTTTTCAATTTAATGTAAATGAGTGAGTAAAGTTAGAGATGTGCATTTGCATAGTCAGGCTACTAGTAAGGATTCAGTCACAGGGAATTTTTCTATATTTATTTCTATTTTTTGCTGTATATTTCTATCTTTTTTAACTGACAGAATTTAGCATTAAGGTTGAATTTTGTTCTTAAGTCTCCTATTCAGATAAAATATCTTCTGGTGTAAGTTGTCTTACATCAGTAAAGGTGCATCAGTTCAGAGCAGCAGAGATCTTTTCACATCATACTTCAGAACCTGGGAACAATATTTGATTTTTCCACATACAGGAAGAATGGGATATCATTTTAATTAATAATTACTTGGCTTTTATTGGTTTAGATCATTTTCATGCTCCCTTTTTAAGTCAGTGGGAGTTTTCACAAATATCTTAATGTGAACAGTATGGCCGTGTTTACACTAGCCCAAAACTTCAAAATAGTCATGCAAATGGCCATTTCGAAGATTACTAATGAAGTGCTAAAATACATATTCAGTGCCTCTTTAGCATGCTGGCAGCCACAGCACTTCGAAATTGCCACGGCTCATCCAGATGGGGCTCCTTTTCGAAAGGACGCTGGCAACTTGGAAATCCCCTTATTCCTATCTGCTGGTATGATTGGGCACCATATCCATATGACATAGATTTAAATTATGAGCCACATAGGCTATGTCTACACTAGCCCAAAACTTCGAAATGGCCATTTCGAAGATTATTAATGAAGTGCTGAAATACATATTCAGCGCCTCATTAGCATGCCGACAGCTGCAGCACTTCGAAATTGTGGCGGCTCGCTTATAGGAATAAGGGGATTTCGAAGTTGCTGGGGTCCTTTCAAAAAGGAGCCCTGTCTGGACAAGCCGCATGGCAGTGAGCTGCTGCAATTTCGAAGTGCCGCAGCTGTTGGCATGCTAATGAAGCCCTGAATATGTATTTCAGCACTTCATTAGTAATCTTCAAAATGGCCATTTCGAAGTTTTGGGCTAGTGTAGACATAGCCTATGTGGCTCATAATTTAAATCTATGTCATATTGATATGGTGCCCAGTCATGCTAAAGCATCATGCATGGAACTTGTATTAACTCACTGAGTAATTGTCAGAACCAGCCAATAATGTTCAGAGTGAATAGCAGCATTCAAATTTCTAGAGGTATTAGAAAATAGATTACCATTTTATACAAGTGACACATTACCCAATTTTATGTGTGCACACTATGAAATTTAAAATTTTAACTTCTGCATATAAAGACTCATGTGCCTCCTTTATGACTACAATAACTGTCTTTTTATGCTATTTTATGATGTGGTCTTGAAAAATTAACATTGAATCTCTGAGTCTAGAGGTAAGATATTTCACTTTCAAGTTTAGAGTTCATACTGCCGTAACACCCAAAAATCTTGGATTTTTTTGAGCTCAGGTTACTTTGCTCAAGTATTTGGTTAAGCCATTTTGTAGTGATGTGGCATGCTTTCTACTTTTTTGTTTTATAAATAC
The DNA here is from genome assembly GCF_033958435.1 of Carettochelys insculpta. Lineage (NCBI taxonomy): Eukaryota > Metazoa > Chordata > Testudines > Carettochelyidae > Carettochelys > Carettochelys insculpta. The sequence goes on from NC_134137.1 coordinate 352,330,635, forward strand.
TACTGTTTAAATGTAGAATATATTCTTGAAGTATTGCATATATATCAAAGTGTAATGATAACTCCTGTAGCATTTATATCTTTCATTAGAGGCAATAGTAGAACACATTTTTCATTTGACTCATTTGTGGGAGAAAAACACTCACAATTTTTGTTTCAGAAAGGAATTAGTCCTACATATAGAGGAACATCTATAAATAAAATGAATCTAAGAGCATTTTTCTGTAATTAGAATTGGAGCAATTTCACAGGGAATAAATTTATTCTTTAATGAATAAGGCTGGGTACACCTCAGTTGAAAATGTGTCACCAGGGCTTCAGTAACAAATTAAAGCATGTGTTTGTGGAAGCTGGGTTCATGTTAGCTAGTGAACATGTTATTTTCCTACTCAACTTTTATTTTGTCCTTCTGCGCTTTTCCTATTTGTAACTTGGCAGCTCCAGCTAGGACATAGTATCCATCTCTGCAGGCAATGTTAGTGGTTCTCTATTAATCAATCAACAAAAATGGCACAAAAAAGAAAAGGGCAACATCTTCCACTCAGTGAAAAAATCAGGCATAAAGGTCTACCGACAAAGGGTGCTTTTGCCAGCAGCACCACGTCTACAGTGCTTGTTTCCTGCAGTGAATATGCAAATGAGCAATATGAATATGCAATTGAGTGGCGATTTGCAATTTTGTGAGCCCTCATTTGCATCATGCTGCTAGTAGCTGGACTGAATCTAGATGCAGCCATAGTGATGCATAGTTAAACTGTTTTAAAATTAGTAGGAAATCAGTTAACTAATTCTGTGTATTTTTTAAATACTCTAACTAGACATATTTCATTTATATTTATTACAGCAGACAGTATATGTGAGAAATGGCTCAGTCAATTCTTCAGGTATATCAATTAAAAGACTGAAAAAAGAATCGATGGGTCTGCTATATCATCAGTGATGAAAGGGCTCAATTAAGGAAAATAAGGACATTGCTGAAAAGCTAAACGATTTTTTACACCAATCTTCAGTACATAGAATGTTGGCATAGAGACTTACACTGGAGTCACCGTTTTCTGGTAATAAATACAAGGTACTCTCAGAGACTGAGGTGCCAGAAGGAGAGATCCTGTCAAATTTGTTAATTTTAAAAATGATGAGTCTCGAGGCCCTGGTAGTATACATCCAAAAAATTTGAAGGAACTTAGAGCTCAGCCACGTCATATTTAAAAATTAATAAGGTAAAATTGCTGTTTAAAAACAGCTAGTATGGCAAAGGATTGAAGGCTAATAAATATTTCACATACATTTAAAAAGGTTCTCAGGGAGATGTGAGAAACTACAGCCCAGTAAGCCTTACATCTATACATGTCAAATTGGTTGAAACAGTAGTTAAAAATTGAGTAACAGAACACCAAGAAGATTCTAATATAAAAGCATCTAACAACTGCAATTTCTACAAAGAAAAATCACATCTGTTTTAGAATTCCTTGAATGTGTGAATAGATCAAATGGTTCTTCTTTAAACTTATTAAGTCAATGTACCCCAGGAGATGCAACTAAAGAAACAAAGTTGTCACAGATAGGAGAAAAAAATTCTCATGTATCAAAAACTGGCTGGGAAACAGAAAACAAACACTATGGCCCGATATTAACAGCAAGCTGCCTCAAGTTTTCTACCAGAGCCTAGTGTTGTTTTAAAATATTTACTAATAATTTGGAAATGGAACAGTCATGCAGCAAAATTTGTTTTTTAGAGCAGCCATGACTGGAGAATTACGCAGAAGTTCATGGACATTTAGACTAGCTGCATGAATGGGCAGTAAAATAGTAAACGAAATTCAGTGCTGATAAGTTGCAGTAACTAATACGGTAGTCATTTATATATAACAGTGGTATAGAAATCATGAGCTCTCTAAGTACAGTCATACCCCAAGATACGCCCATTCAGGCTACGAGAATTCAAGTTTACGAGCAGCTTGATTAAGGACCACTAGTTCACCTTACGAGGCATTTACTCGAGTTTACGAGTGCCTCAGCGGGACGCAGACACCCTGCAGCTGGCAAAAGTCAGCCCATCCTGGCCCTGCGCCTGCCACTTGCTCCTGTGGCAGCTAGGGGGCCGCCTCTGCCCGCCCTGCACAGCTGTGCCATGGGCGCCACTCACTGCCTGTCAGCGGTTTCCTGGAGCCCCCACCCCAGCCTTAACCTGGGGCTGGTCTGGAGTCCGCCTCGGCGCTGCAGCAGCTGGCAGCTGCTCCCAGGTGCTCCTGGGAGATGCGGCTGCTGGGCACACAGTCCATCCTGGCCCCGCCCCTGCTGCTTGCTCCCTGGGCAGCTACGGGCCTGCTGCCACCTGCTCTGTGCAGCTGTGCCCCCTGCCAGGAAAGCATAAGTGGGTGTAAATTTTGAGGCTCAGGAACGCATAAATTTTTTCCCATTGAAATTAATGGTAATTACATTTTCGACTTAGAAGAATTCGCCCTAAGAGGAGTTTTTCAGGAACGAATTACCCTCATAAGGCAGGGGAAGACTGTACCTTGAAGAATTTTGCTCCACACTTAGTGTCATTTTAAAAAATTGTTTTTGTGAACTTTTTAATGGTAATTCAGACCAACTGGGAGAGCTTGTGTCTCGCTTGTTTTGGGTGTTGTTTGGATACACACTGAATTGCTAAATAATTTGTATTATGAGTGAAACCATTTACTTTTAAAACAAATTGTAAAAATAATTAAGTGCAGCCAGTGTTCACATTTTGCTGACTTGCTCAGCCACCAGCTGTATAGTTGTCACTAGATAAATGCTGCAAAAATAAATAGATAAAAGAATATCAAAGACAGCATTACTAATATTTATATGAAAACTAGAACAGAAGTTAATTGCTGGTGTTTGCTTTGTTGATGGCTTTTAGAGAACTTACATTATACGTCTGGTTAATTAGAAACAAATGCCAAATAGCTTTTTCCATCTTTTAAAAATATTCAAATACTGTTAGATTGCTAAGAAGGTAGCTAACATTTAAAAAAAATAATAATTTTGAAACCCAGGTTTTCAAAACTATAACAATTTATAATATTTATGTCACAAGTAGAAATGACATTATAGCATAGTTAAACCCTACCTTCATAAAACACTTGGGAAATAACTAATTAGTCATTTTAGGCATTAATTTAGCTCTATGAAATATATCTTGAAGTAAAGAATGAATATGGGTTGTTATCCTAGGCAGAAATATTTTAACATTAGGTTTGATTTAAAGGTTAAATCTATACTTACCATTCTTTAATTTCCTTGTAATGTCAACATTCAGTTGACACACTATGAGACTGCCAGTGGGAGGTCGGTGAATAAAGACTTTTAGTTATGGCTTAAGTGAATAGCTATAATTTTATTACAGTATTTGGGTTTGGAAATTCCATACTAGTACCCAGCATGTAACCAGTTCCCTGTATTAATCTGCTTAGGCAATGCTCCTAACAGGTTCTGATAGATAAAGGTAACTCTGAAGCATCAAATAGAAAACCCAAATTGACCCCACCTATGACAGGTTGTACCAACCCCACACGAGCAGGGTTGTGATGGGGCATGCCAACCCTGCACTGAACAGGGCATTGAGAGCCAGGCCTATTGGATGGAAAAGGTCATGCCCCCAAAGCCCTGCTGGGCATGCTCCAACTGTAGGCCGGGTATAAAGGCTGGAGAAGCCTGGCAGTCGGGGCTGACCAGCAAGGCGGAAGGAACTCCCGCAGAAACCCGGGAATCGTGGCCACCTGATGAGCAGTCAAGGCAATTGACTGGGCAGCAGCAGCGGCAACTGAAACCTCCGCCACAGCTGCCTGAGGGACAGCAGCAATAGTGGTGGCAGCCCCCACCAGAGCAGCAGTCCACGGCAGGAGCAGCTGGAGGGAACGAGACCTGAGCAGAGGCGACAGACCATGCCAAGAACAGGGTAGGAAGCAGCCCAGGGCCGGGGGGAACCGAGAAGGTAACCTGAGTACTCAGTGTGTTGCAGTGGGGATCCCCGCTGAGCTGGTGGCTGGGGTCTCACACCCACTATCAATAGGGCCCTGGGCTGGAGCTTGGTGGAGTGGGCGGGCCCAAGCTCCCCTACTCCCACCTCCCTATGAGCCTAAGGCAGGGAGGACCAAGGCTGCAGAGGCCTGACTGGGGCCTGAGCCCTGTGAACAGTGATTGCACCACCAATGCCTGGCTGGGCCCAGAGGCCCACGAACTGGGACAGGGCTGCAAAGGCCTGATTGGGCTGGGAAGCCCACAAACCGTGACTGGGCCGTAGAGATCTGACAGGCCCATGGAGGTGATTCTGGGGTCCTTGGGAGCGGGGCTGGGCAGGAGACCCCACCACACCACCCTCAAGAAGAAAGAGCCCTAGAAAGATACTTCAGCCTGTACTAGTAGTCACTTCTGTTGCTCTGTCCCAGAGCGCTCTCATTCCCAGTCCCATGCATGAGTATGTTGTAAGATCATAGATGACTAGAGTTGGAAGAGACTTTAGCTTATCCTGTCTAGTCACTCACTCAAAGGAGGACCAGTCCCAAACTGAATCATTCCAACCAACGCTGGTCAAGTCTGGGTTTAAAAAACTTCTACGGATGGAGATTTCACAATCTCGCTAAGTAACTTATTCCAATGCTTCACCACTATTCCTGGTGAAGTAGTTTTTCCTAAAACCCAGCCTTGACACACATCTTGAGACCATTGCTTCTGCCACCCCTGAGAACAGCCTTCTTTTCTGCAGACTAAATTAGGCGAATTCCCTTAGCCTCCCCTCATAAGTCATGTGCCCTAACTGTCTAGCCATTTTGTGGCACCTTCTTGGACACCCTCCAATTTAGTCACATCCTTTATGGGGCGGGGAGGGGTGGGACTTCACATAGTACCCCAGATGTGGTTTCACCAGTGCTGACTAGAAGGGAATAGTCATTTTCCTCAATTTCCTGTCCATGATCCTGCTAATGCATGCCCAATATGACAATAAGAGCACACTGCTGCCTCATATCCAGCTTCTCATCTACCATAATCCCCAGGTCCTTTTCTTCAGAACTGCTGTTTAGCCAGTTTATCCAGCCTGTAGCAGTGCCTGAGATTCTTCCATCCTGAGTGTAGGACTCTGCACTTGTCCTTGTTGAACCTCATCAGATTTCTTTTGGTTTAATCCTCCGGTTTGTCTAGGTCACTCCTGACCCTATCCCTACTCTCCAGTGTATCTCTCTCTCTCCCCTCAATTTAGGATCTTTTGCAAACTTGCTCAACATGCCATCCATCCCAGTATTAAGATCATTAATGAAGATGTTGAACAAAATCTACCTAGGACTAATGCCTGGGGCATTCTCCTTGATAAGGTCTACTAACTAGATATCAAGCCATTAATTGGTACGCACTGAGCCTGATTATCTAGCCAACTTTCTATCTACCTTACAGAACTTTCATCCAAGCCAAATCTCTCTAACTTGCTGGCAAGAATAGTGTGAAAAAACATATCAAAAGCTTTGCTAAAATCAAGGTATATAATATCCACTGCTTTCCCCATATCCAGATATCCAGTTATCCCATCACAGAAGACAATTAGGTTGGTCAGGCATGACTTACCTTTGGTGAATACATGCTGACTGTTCACCTTCCTCTTCAAGTGTTTCAAAATGGAGTGCTTGAGGACCTGCTCCATGATTTTTCCAGGGAGGGAACTGAGGTTGATTGGTCTGTAGTTCCCTGGATCCTCCTTCTTTCCTTTTTTAAAAATGTACAATACATTTGCCTTTTTCCAATTGTCCGGGATCTCCCACGATTGCTAAGAGTGAGAATGGCTAATGGCTCTGCAGTCACATCAGCACACTCTCTCATCACACTTGGATGGATTAGGTCGAGCCCCATGGATGGGTGGATGTCCAGATTTTTCTAAAGAATCCTTAATTTTTTCTTTTACCATTGAGGGCTCCTCATCAACTTCCCACACTGATGCCCAGTGACCTTTTCCTGTGAAGACAGAAGGAAAAAAAAACCATTTAGTACTTCAGCTTTTTCCACATCATCTAGTTTGCCTTCCTTATTCAGTAAGAGCCCTACACTTTCTGGCCTTTACCTTATTGCTAACACACTGCAGAAATCATTCTTGTTATCTTTCACATCCCTTGCTATTTGCAACTCCAGTTGCACTTTAGCCTTCCTGATCACTCCCAAGCATGTTTGAGTAATACTTACGTATTGCTTCCTAGTCACCTATCCTAGTCTCCACTTGTAAGTTTCCTTTTTGTGTATAAGATTGCTGAAGATTTCTCTATGAAGCCAAGCTGGTCACGTGTTGTATTTGCAATTTCTTCTGTGCAATGGGATGGTTTGTTCCTTTGCCCTCAAAAAGACTTCTTCAAAATACAGCCAGTCCTCTGGACTTCTTTCCCCCTCATATTAACTTCCTGGGGATCTTGCCTATCAGTTCCCAAAGGGTCACTCTTCTTTTCCAAAATCTAGGGTCCATATTATGCTGCTTTCTTTTCTTTTCTTTTGTTAGGATCTTGAACTCAGTGATCTCATAGTTACTGGTGCCCATGTTCTCACCTACTTGTAATCGCTCTATCAATTTTACCCTGTTTGTGAGGAGCAGCCTGCCCTGTTTGTGGAGAGGGCTGTTGTCTTAGGAAATACTGCTGATTAGGATAAATCTTCCTTTAACATAGCAGGCTGTTAGAATGTGGTTATTGTATTGCCTCTTCATGTGGGGACCTGGTGCCTGAAACTGACTGAGCTAGGACTGTGACGGGACAGGCGCTCATCCCATTGCACTCTGTGGATCAGTTACTTATTTCATCTGTGTGAGGGCAGTGCAACCTACACTAAATTATGCCTTGTGCTCACCAAAGCTATCTCTACACAGCAGTATTATTGCTGAATAAGTTGTTCCAGAAGACAGATTCTGGAATAACTTATTCCGAAATATCACAGCTACATGTAAAATGCCTTTTTGAAATAGCACTCAGCTATTTTGAAATAGAGCATCTACACACAATTCAGCCAACTTTGAAATAGAGCAATTGGACGCACTGTGGCTTATTTTGAAATAGGCTTTATTCCTGGCTTACGCAGCCCCTGTTCCAAAATACTGATCTTGAAATAGGGGCTATTCCTCGTACAATGAGGTTTATCAATTTTGAAATAAGACATCCTCTATTTTGAAATCTGTCTTGTGTAAACGCTCGCATAGTTATTTCAAAAGAGCGGTTGCTATTTTGTAATAACTTTGCCATGTAGACATACCCTATATGTCCCAAAGAAGAATCTGTCTGACATAGTCTCGAGAGTCTTCGGCTACAAGTTCTCCTAAAAGAGATTAATGTAAAAATAGCTTTAAATGTCGGAATCTTAGAACAGTAAGTACAAATGTTCCAGAGCTATGAACACAATTGGATGAATCTGCATGACAGTCCAGTGCGGATCTTGTCTTGGAACTAGATCACACCCAGCCCTCTGAAACTCTGCAGCAAAAAATCCTTGCAGAGGTCAGAAAATTCTGTGTAAAAGTGAGAAATGAAATTAGCAATCTGCATGGATATGGTGGATATGGCCTGTCCAGGCCTAAGAAAATCTGGATAATGTGCTCCTTTGGTGCCAGTAGTTTAATGGGAAGACTGGAAAGCAAAAACAAATTGAAAAGTTCTGTGGTGTAGGCTTAGAATCCTATGGGTCACTGATCATTGTTCATATCTGAGTCCCACCAAATACTGGAATGCAGTTGCTGCTGGATCATTTCTGGCTTTCAATTCTACGATCTGAAACAAGACAAAGCATTGAAAGTATTGTTGTTGTGCTTTAAGGTGAAATAGAAATTAGTTGATAGGTATGTAAAAACAAATCTTGTATCACATGTAGTTTCTTGGGAACTTTACTGCCTGATGGTGAGATACAGCTATTTACTGGAAAATAGCTTAGAATAGGACCAGATAAGCCAGACACTTAACGATCTATATCACGACCACAAAGAGGAAGGTAATAGCTTGAAATAATTCCCTTAGAGAGCCAAGTTCAGGAACAGTGCTCAGCTTATTTTATCATCACATTTTAAGGGTTAACTACACTTTTGACCCCCCACTCCTGCTCCTCAAGGGCACTGCTGGAGTTCTCAGACTCAGGTGGATGTCTGGATCTCTCTCCCTCAAGACAGGGATTTAGGCTTGCAGCCCAACTGCACCACAGTGTGACTTTCTCAGCAGATCTGACTGGGGTCCTGCCCCTGTTGTTTTCCTTTCTTTAGGGGCTACAACAGTGTGTGCCAGTTACCACCCAGCCATCACAATGCAAAATAAATTTATTCTTAGAGTAAAAACTTTACAGAGAAAATGCTTTAAAAAAGAGTGTTCTTATATATGTTAGAAGCTTGCCAAAGGTTATTCATTAGTCTTAATGGATCTTAGTAAGCCAAAGTCTTTCCAACCTTGTTCGCTAAATCAAAAGAAGGCCCTATATCAATTTAAATTTAGTATTTTTATGCCAAAAGTCCCTTCTTTGTCTGGTGGCCTCTAGAAAACCTTATTGAACCTGTGTTCTCATCGTATGGGGTGATATCTCTCCGAAAGTGTTTGTTTAAAACCTGAATGGTTTGCTCTACTTAACCCTCCCCCCCACCCCCCCGGCCCACCCCCCCGACAGTTTTTTTTAACTTAGCTCCTGGAACATTGGTGGTAACCCTCCGCGTTGGATTTGTATACCATCCCCCGCAATTAGTGATACATCGCATGAACACCTTATGGTCCACAAAGATATTGGAATTAGTAGTGGTGTCTATAATAGCTGATTTTCAGAAAATGGCAAATTTAGCTCCCTTTCCGGTTGCAAGTGGACCTGTAGGGCCAGGACCCATTCAGTCCATCAGCAGAGGCTAGTAAATTCTGAAATCATCCTTTGTTTCCCTGGAATGCCAAAGTATAATTTTCTGGTCCCTGCAGTTGTTGTGTCTAGGCAGGTAAAAAAGGTATAGCTACACTGCAGTTGGAACATGCCTCCTGGCCACAGTGGAGAAACAGGAGCTATGTTCGCTTGAACTGATATACTAAAAATAGCAGAATGGATGTTGCAGCACAGGCTAGCTACCCAAGAATTGGGCAGGGCCATACTCGGACAACTAGGTCACGTTGCTAACTGTGCCATATCCACACTACAATTTTAACTCGCTAGCTCAAGTAGAACTAGTGTGTGTCTCTACCCATACTGAAGACCAGCGCATTGTCTTCTCCTGACAAGTTGGACTATAGATGTGCTTTGGAATGATGCCAGCAGAAGCTGGGGTTCACCTGTGTCCAACTTGTCAGCAAGTTAAGTAGTCATGAATACAGTGAGGCTTTGTTTACAATACCACTTATTCTAGAAAGATGATAACTTTTAACACAATACAGAATATGTCATCAACTTATAGACTCATCAAAATAGCACTGAAGGAAAATATTTCCAACAGATCAAAAAATGAGAAGGGCAAGCAGGAAGGAGGAATAAGGCTGAATTAATGTTGCATTTTGCTGATGGGTGTCCTTGCCTGTAAATACTGATCATGAATACAGTGGAATTAAAGGAGGAAGGCTGGAACAAGCACGAGTTAATATAATTAGCAGAGCTCATGTTACGATACAAAAGTTGATGAATGATCTCATGTTTTAATGCAGCTTTAATCAGTATCACCCTTAGAAGTGGGTAAAGGATCACATGAACTTACAACCAGACAGTTTTAAATTTTGTGACATTGTTTAATCTAGAGCCGCAGTATGAGACATGAAACCCTACCATAAAACCTTGCCATGTCTGCTTTCATCTAAGAGCAGACAGAGAGAACTGAAAGTATGTTACCATGTGTACTGGAGTCCTTAGTGCTACCATTGTCCCAGAACATCCAAAGGAAGCAGTTGGTTTCCAGGTGTGACTAGTGGGTAAAGGCCCTATAGGAGGGGCACCTGATTGTGAATCAAAATTACAGACTTAGAGGCATCTCAGGAGTGTCAAGAATATACCAGATAAATTGCATTTTTGGGTTATCTGGTGCATTGTCACCCACTTCTGCCAGGATGCTCCAGGACATTAGGGCTACGTCTACACTAGCTCCAAACTTCAAAATGGCCACTCAAATGGCCACTCAAATGGCCATTTTGAAGTTTACTAATGAAGTGCTGAAATGCATATTCAGCGCCTCATTAGGATGCGGGCGGCCACGGCACTTCGAAATTGACGCGCCTCGCCACCGCGCAGCTTGTCCCTACGGGGCTCCTTTTCGAAAGGACCCCGCCTACTTCGAAGTCCCCTTATTCCCATCAGCTCTGCTCAGCACAGAGTGCAGTTCCGGCCGCTGTAACAGCCGGCACCGCTCGGGACGCCCAGAGCCTGTGCTTTCCCAGGTCGCCTCCAACCCACCTTTGGCACCAGGGTAAATGGGAGTCGATGGCTCCGCATACCCCCATAGCTGCACCGATGGCATATGCCTCCACTCCTCCATGGTCAGCATTGGAGTATTCCACTGACTCCAAGGTAGAGGCCACATGATCGTCCAGGGGATCCAGGTCCAGATCCCGGCACCACTCCCACTCACAATTCCTAGCAGCAGACCCCTTCTGCTCATTGGCAGTATCAGTGGCTGCAGTGAGTGCCAGTACTGCTGCTGCAGCAGTCATGGCCCCCACAGGCTCCAGGGCACTCAGTGGCCATTTTGGACCCTTTGGGCCTATCACCAGAGCCAGCATACAGGCCCCTCTAGATTGGGATCAGTTTTCTCAGGGTTGAGGGCACTCGTGTCGGCAACTCCTCTGATCTGTTCACCTATGTTGGGCCCGTTGCTTCCCTCGAGTCAGCTCTCCCTGCTTTCCTCATAGCTGAGGGCCAGGTGGGCCAGCTGCCAATGGGTCCTTCTCCGACAGCCTCACAGGTCCTTTTGCAGGCCAAGACCCTGGTGGAAATGGGTCCAAAGGGGTCATCTTCATCCCCTGATGAGGCCTTGGGGGACACCCCCGCTTCCATGCCCTATATGGACTTGAGGGCCCACCAGGACCTTCTCTGGCACCTAGCCCAGAGTTCTGGGTGTCCAGGCTGGGAGAGTGTCTGAGGACTCTTACCCGACAGTTGACATCCTGCAGTCAGATGCTCATACTAGAGTGGCCCTCCCCATAAACAAGACATTGGCCAAGATCTCTAAGTCCCTTTGGCAAACCTTGACCCTCCATCCCACTGATGGACAAGAGGACTGAGCATTGGTACATTGTGCCCCAGGAGGGGAAAGAGTATCTCTTTTCCTACCTGCCTCCTGGGTCCTTGGTTGTCCAGTTGGTGAACCAAAGGGAGAGGCAGGGGCAACTGGGCGAACCCCTAAGAATAGGGAGGACAAGAAAATGGGCCTGTTGGACAGGGAGGTAAATTCTCCCCTCTTTACCCAGTCTGCTCCTGTCCCTTCCTCCTGCCCAGACCCCCCATGCCTACCTTGCTTCTATACCCCTTCCCACGCAGACCCCACGCCCAGCCTGTTCTGCACCCTCCCTTCTGCCCAGATCCCCCACTAGCCTGGTCCTGAATCCCCCACCCACTTCTGCCCCCAGCCCACTTATGCACCTTACTTCTACCCAGATCCCCCAGCCCTAGCCCATTCCTATTCCCTTCCTCCCACCAAGACCCCAGATGCCCACCCCAACTAACTTCTGCATTCTTGCTTCTATCCAGACCCCTCACCTGCTCCCCAGAAGCCCTCTCACCCACACTGAACCTCAAACCTGTGCGTGTCCCCATCCCAAAAAAGATTTCCCTGCCCACCTCTGCTTTATTGGTTATCCAATATTTTATTAGGCTGGTAGGGCCCAGAAACCTACACACAGCATATATTTTAATTCCTTCTTCCTCTCACAACTACATGGTCTCCGTTATTGGGGTGGGACTAGGATTAAGTCTCAGATATATTTTTAAGCACTGATGTTTCTTCATTTTTTGAAAAAACGCTACAGCTTATCTTCTAATTTTTAAATTAACATTTTTTAGATATACACATGCATGAATTCATGTGCCAGTTCCGTTACAAATGAATTTGATGGATGGGTATTTTAAACCACAGTTGTGTGCCACTCTGAGAAGTTTTATCTGGGGAACATGTTGTTGTATTATTGATAAATCAATAACCAAATTCTATATCACATAAATTTTGTATTTTATTCAGATGTAAGGAAATCAGAGACAAAAATCTCTGAAATATTCCCATGCCTACCAGAGGTTCCAATATAAGATTTTTATTTCCTTTATGGTTGCCAGGAGTATATGGGAAGAGTCCAAAGTTTCTTTGGAGTCCCAAGTCCCACTGGAGCTGAGAGATCAATGAATTCATAAATATTTAGTTGATTTTGGGGCTATATATGTTGGGTACTTAAAATTGTCCATATTACCATAATATCTGAGTGACTACCATTATTGCCTTTATCAAGGGAAATACTATGATTTCCATTTTACAGATGGGGAACTGAGGCACAGGAAGACTAAGTGACTTGCCCAAGGCCATATTGGTAATCTGTGCCAGAGCTGGGAATTGAACCTGGTCTTTGTGTTCCAGGGTCTAGCCACTGAAATATCCATCTTGTCCCCAATGTATAACTTGAAAATATTGAAAAAAATTGCTCTTTTATTTACTATAATAATTTCTTGTCCAAAAATTATCCTTCTCTGGCTGATATTTAAAAAAAAAAAAAAATTATCATTACCCTAGTGAATTACAACTTCCATTGCACTAGAGGAAAAAATTCAACACATTTGAAATGTGTTTCCTACTTTCTTTTGCTGCTCTGACTGTGGTTCTAGTGCAGTCTACTATACAATTTATTTAGGCCTTTTTTCCTGCAAAGTTACATTTTTAGAGTAGAACCAGAGAAGGCGAATGGGATCTTTGCTGGAGGTAAGCACTGTAGAAAACCTGTCATGACAACAGTTTCAATTCAAAGAAAACAATCACCTATTTAAAAAGTAAAACTACTTGCCAGATTCCAGCATCAACTATTGCAGTGGGTTTGGGGGAAGGAGAAAAGAATAGGGAGATGCTAAGAAGGGGATATAATTATTATTCTTAAATTTCATTTTCAGTGGCAGGGTCAGGGGATTATTTCTGCTTTTATGCTTCATATCTTTCTCTGTATTTATTTCCTTAAAACTCAGAGTTGCACTAACATAATACTTGTGGTTGATTGGGTGCATCATTATTAAGTCCTATTCAGGGCATGTTTTTAAGGGATAAAACTTCCAGTTTGGTTAAAATTTCTCACCCTTGACCTCAAGGGATGAACTATTTGGAAATCGAAAACAAAACAATTAGTGTTGTTATTTACAAGTATATTGTTCTTGTTCTCTATAGAGACACTCTAGATTAGGGATAGGTCCAGAGTAACCTAGACCAGGGGTCAGCAACCAAAATAGCAAGAAGAGACATTTTTTCCAGTTTGGTAAAAAACTCAAATCAAGAGCTGGAATGAATGTGAATGTTGTTAATGAATAACGTCAGAGCATTCTTTTTATAACCTCTATTTTAAGAACAGCGCACACACAATGATTTGTAGTGCAATACATGTTTACTGTAGCGTATTAACAAACATTTTACATATTCTATTTCCTCACACGTGGTGTGTGTTTGTGCCGCTGTCTTCCTGACTTCCACTCCTGAACCCTCTCTCTCTCTCTCTCCCCCCGCCCTCCCCCCCCGTCTCTGGAGTACTCTAGGAGGAGTTATCCAACGTTTCAAGGTCACGTATCATTTCCTATTTAGATATGTGTTGTTCATTGCTGTCAATTGTCGGGGGGGCGAGAGGGTGGCTCTGTGTGAGTTCCTGGAAGCAGCAACATTGTTTGGTTTTTAGACTTCCACCATTTATCGAAAATAGCCAGGACGGTTTTTTCTACTTTGAAATTAGATTAATAGTTATTTTGTTCTTCTTTATACTGACTATGTAACCATAGTCAGCACTGGGTCAGTAACCTTATTGAATATGTCTACACTGCAATTATCAGAAGGGTAGTCGAGTTAGTCTATATATTCAAAAACAAGAAGTCCTGTGGCACTTTATAGACTAACAGATATTCTGGAGCATAAACTTTCATGAGCAAAGACCAGCCTCATTATATGCATGAGTGGGGATTCCAGAGGAGGTTCTAAATGTATAGGCTCATGAAAATGAGTGAGTCCCAGTCAAGAGGAGGGCCATAGTTGACAAGGTCAGTTCATTCATGCAGGAGGTGGCCCATTATCAGTAGCTAATGTAGAGCTGTGAACATCGAGTGGAGAAACCAGGTCAATTTAGTCAGGGAGGATGTGGCCCATTGTCAGTAGCTAATGTGGAGGTGTGAACATCAAGAGGGGAGAAACTGCTTTTGTAATTGGCCAACCACTCCCAGTCTCTGTTCAATCCTTGGTTGATGGTGTTAAATTTGCAAATGAATTGCAGCTCTGCAGTTTCTCTTTGGGGTCTGTTTTTGAAGTTTTTTTTTGTTGCAGGATGGCTACTTTTAAATTTGTTACTAAGAGTCCAGGGAGACTGAATTGTCCTCCTACAGGTTTTTGTACGTTACCATTCCTGATGTCTGATTTGTATCCATTTATTCTTTTACGTAGCGACTGTCTGGTTTGACCAATGTATATGGTAGTGGGGCATTGCTGGCACATGATGGCATATATTATATTAGTAGATGTGCGGTGAATGAGCCCCGATGGTGTGGTTGATGTGGTTAAGTCCTGTGATGTCGCTGCTGTAGATATGTGAGCAGACCTGGCACTGAAGGTTTGTTGCAGGGATTGATACCTGAGTTAGAGTTACCGTGGTGTGGCATGTAGTTGATCATGAGAATTTGTTTCAGGTTGGCAGGCTGTCTGTAGGCAAGGCCAGGCCTGCTTCCCCAGGTCTGTGAAAGTGAGGGATTGGAGCAAATGTGGTTGTACCTTAGTGCTTGGCTGTATACAATGGATCATGTGGTGTGCCCTGGCGGGAAGCTGCAGGCAAGTAGGTAAGCATGGCAGTCTGTGGGTTTCTCGTACAGGGTGGTGGTTATCCCTTATTTGCATAGTAGTGTCCAGGAAGTAGATCTCTTGTGCGGACTGGTCCAGACTGAGGTTGATGGTGGGGTGGAAACTGTTGAAACTGTTGAAATCACAGTGGAACTCTTCAAGAGCCTCCTTCCTGTGGGTCCAGATGATGAAGATGTCATCAATGTAGTGCAAGTAGAGGAAAGGTGCTAGGGGATGAGAGCTGAGGAAGCATTGTTCCAGGTCAGCCGTAAAAATGTTGGCATACTATGGGGTTATGCAGCTGCTCAGAGCAGTGCCACTGATTTGAAGGTATAAATTGTCCTCAAATCTGAAATAGTTGTGGGTGAGGACAAAGTCACAAAGCTCTGCCACCATTTATGCCTCAGTCTCACCAGGGATAACGTTCCTAACAGCTGGAAGTCCATTTTCATGTGGAATATTGGTGTAAAGGACCTCAACATCCATGGTGGCCAGGATGATGTTTTCAGGAAGGTCACCAATGAATTATAGTTTCCTAATGAAGTTGGTAGTATCTCAATGAAAGCTGGGGCATTGGTACCATAAAGTGTGAGTAGAGAGTCCTCATATCCAGGCAATCGTGCAGTGACAGTATCAATGCCTGAGATGATGGGGCGTCCAGGATCCCCATGTTTATGGTTCTTGGGTAGTAGATAGAATAAACCTGGTTGGGGTTCTAGGCGTGGGTCTGTGTAGATTTGTTCCTGAGTTTCTCTAGGGAGGGTCTTGAGTAGATGCTTTAGTTTCTTTGTGTACTCTTCAGTGGGCTCATGGGACAGTGGCTTGTAGAATGTCTGGCAACTCTCCAATGCAACATTCAGAGGAGGGCAACAAAAATGATTAGGATGCTGGGGCACATGAATGATGATGAAAGGCTGAAGGAATTGGGATTATGTAGTCTGCAGGAGAGATGAATGAGAAGAGATTTGATAAGTCTTCAACTACTTGAAGTGGGGCTCCAAAAAGGGGGGAGTCAAGCTATTCTCAGGGTGGAAGATAACAGAACAAGTTGCGGTGGGGGGTGCAATAGGATGGATATTAGGAAAATCTATTTCACTAGGAGGGTGGAGAAGCACTAGAATGGTTGCTTAAGAAGGTGGTGGAATCTCCATCCAAAGAGATTTGTAAGGTAAGGCTCAACAAACCCTGGCTAAAGTGATTTAGTTGGAGTTGGTCCTGCTTTGGGAAGGGGGTTGGACTAGATGACTTTCTGAGGTCTCCTCCAACTCTAATCTTCTATGATTCTAAGATGCAAAACCCCATAGATATGGGATTGGGTAGACAGGTACTGTACATAGTCTTCAATTATGTTAATTTGCAAGGCCCACTATTAATCTTTCCATAATTGCTAGCAATAAGCTGAGATACCGTAATATAGCCATGTGCAAGGTGGGTAATTAGAGAATCATTGAATACTAGAATTGGAAGGGACATCAAGAGGACATCAAGTTCAGTCCGCTGCCCTTATGGCCTGCCCAAGCGCCATTCATATCATCCCTGTTAGGTATTTCTCCAGCCTGTCTTTAAGTATTTTCAATGATGGACATTCTACAATCACCTTAGGCAATTTATTTTGGTGCATAACCGCTGAGACGTTTAGGAATATTTTACAACAATATAATACAACCACCTAAACCTCCCTTGCTGCAACTTAAGACCATTTTTTCTTGTCCTATCAGCACGGGGCGTGGATTGTCTAGGCCAAAGGAAAACCCCTCCAACTGGAGTAAATCGTACCACACCGGACCCCTGCAGCAGCACGGATGCATTTGTTCCACTATAGTATTTCAAGTGTAGCTAAGCCCTTAGGCAGGAACAGAAGACTGGCCATACTGAGTTAGACCAATGTTTCAACAAACCCTCTATCCTGTCTTCTGGCAATGGCCAATGCAGGGTGCTTGAGAGAGCATGGGCTTACATCCTTGGCCTTCTTTGTTAACAGCCATTGATGGACTTATTCTTCGTTAACTTATGTAATTCATTTTTGAACCCTATTATAATTTTGGCCTTCACTTCCTCTGGCAACAAACGCCACAGGTCGAATATGTGTTGTATCAAGAAGTATGCCCTTGTTTTAAGCCTGTTGCCTATAAATTTCATTGGCTGAAATGTATTACCTAGAAGATGAGCTCTTTAGTAACCACCCAGGAGAAATTCGAATGCTACCCAGCTGATTAGCAGAGCACCCATAGCTGGCAATATATTTCTTCTTGTGGTGCACATCCATACATGCTTTGCTGCACATAACAAAATTTATTCTGTGTATGGATGATAAAAATTAAAGGGAACACTGTGGGTGACCCCTAATTCTTGCCTTACATGAAAGAATAAATAACATTTCCTTATTAATTTTCTCCAGACCAGTCACGACTTTATCATATCCCCTCTTGGTCAAGTCTTTTTAATTTCTCTTCATACAGATGCTGTACCATACCCTTAATCATATTTCATTTTTTTATTTTTAGTTTAGGTTTTTTGACCGATATTGTACATTGAGTGGATGTTTTCAGAATGTTATCCACAGTGATTCTCAGATCACTTTCATGAGTGGTATCAGCCAATATAAAGCCCATGATTATGTGTGTATAGTTGGAGTTGGTTTTTTCAATGTCTGCTACTTTGCACTTATTAACATGAAATTTTATCTTCCATTTTATTGTCCCGGCCACTCAGTTTTGTGAGATCCCTTTGTAACGCTTTGTAGTCTGCTTTGGACTTAACTATGTTGAGTAAATTTGTATCATCTACTGATCCATGAGAGGGCCTTCCTTCTTATACCATGTCTGTTTAATTTGCTTAAAGTCTTTGGTGAGGACCATTGTAAAAGTCTACTGCATACCCTGATCCACATGTTTAGTTGACCCCCCACAAATAATTTTAATAGATTTGTGAGGCATGGTTTTCTTTTTAAAAACCTGGTGGTGATGGGCAAGGTAAGGGTGGTTGGCTGCTGGGACGGGTGGGGAGGGGGGTAAGGACAGCTCCTGGCTGGGGTGTTGGGCATATGACAATCAGGTGTCTTGGTTTTGGACGCCACTGTTTTAAAAAATTGGGGTCGTGTTAGCTATCCTCCAGTCAGCTGGTACAGAAGCTGGTTTAAATTATGGGTTGCATACCATGGGTAGGAGTTGAGGAGTTTCATATTTGAGTCCCTTCAGACTCCTTGGATGAACACCATCTAGTCCTGGTGACGCACTAATGTCTTGAAGCAGCCAAATGAGTTTCTGTTAGAAATGCAGGGAAATAAGTAATATGGGTTAATTGGGAAACAAAATTGTCAGCAAAGGAATTAGATTAACTTTTAAATTTGTAAAAGGATATTTTTCACTGAGGAAATCAACATGTCTAAAATTGTAAAAGGACTTGTCATGGTGTAGAAATAATTTCAAATCAGTGAATTTGTTCTTTTCACTGTTTTAAGTTAATAAATGGCAGAATAGGCACTTTCTTTTTTAAATTAAACTGTTTTGGAGCTGAAACTCTTCACATTTCATCTTAAACATGGTTTATACTGCTGAGTGTTTAATCCCTGAAAATAACAGAAATGTTGATAGATTCACTATGTAGGAGAAAGGATTGTGATCAGACAGTGTCTGGTGGGACAGTTTGCATTTATCAAAATGTGCATGTTGAATTAAAACCAGGTTATAGGATCATGCAGACTTTCATATCTGCCTTCAGCTGTGCTGGATAATGATTTATCCTCACCACCTTCTTTCCTCCCATATGCACATGTTCTACATAGTGGTAAAATAGGCAGCCTAATGTGTCCATCTGCAGTACTGTGGTTTTCACAGCTACCAGCTTGTGTATATGGTTAATGAAAATGGATTGACAGACATGGTTTATGTGACTGATTTTTTTAAAATATATTTCCTGTAGGTGTTTGTGACTCATAAATTCAGAAATAGGCCCAAAATCTCAGACAGGTTAATGGGGTATTTTTAATTACTTCACTGTACTTTACCATGCTGTGCAACAAATAGCCCTGCATTTCCCAGTGCTTATTTGTAAGGATGTATTATACTGAGGTCCAGGAAATCCCACAATTTCTGTTTCTATTTTTATGACAGTTAGAGAAAGCAGTTTATAACTAGTTTCTATAAATGGGTCTTCTTGAAAATGTGCTATAATCTCTACCAGGGTTTATATAACTTGCTGTGGTAAAGTAGTAGGTAATAAATGACAGGTCATAATTTTTATACTTCTTTACTTTTGTATGAATCATTCTTTCAGTCGTTTCCCCAAATCTTTATAATCTGCTTAGTGATATTTTATCTAAAAACCATTTGAAAGATATTTAAGTATATTAATTCCTTGTCCTAGTCCTCTGTTTCTGAAGGGTTAATCTTCTTTGGTGTGGCACATTGCCCAAAATGTATAAAACTAGTGCTTCATTTAGAGAGACTGATTTTAAGATTGACTTAGAATTAGATAATGTTTAGCGAGAATTAAAACTGAACTCTTTTGAATCTGGATGTTAAAAATAAAATCCCTAAGCCTGCAAAACACTCACAAGAGTTGCTGTATAAAGATTACTTCATATACACTGCTTATGAGTTAGATTTTGGATGAGATTCACTGTGAAGTAAAATATCAGTTGAATCTGCAACAATATATTCTTATAATCTCTTATTAACAAAATGTAATAGAGATTGAACCTCTCTAGCTCAGCACCCTCAGGATCCGATGGGTGCTCAACCAGAGAATGTGCCGAATCACAGGAAAGCAATCTTGTTGTGAGTTGGTCTCTCAATTTTTACTTCATCAAGGCAAATAAATGGAACAGCACTTTCAGTGCTGTTTAATAACATGTGACTGTACTGATATACTCTATATAAGCCTACGCCTAGCCAAGGCTTCTCAGCTGTCTGCATAACAAAGTTTTTATGTTGTTACATGATTTTACAGCATTGGCACAAGAAAATAAATAGATACAAAATAAAAAAAAAATGCTTATGCTTAGCAGCATTACCAACACTTCCACTGCTTGCTGGTCTCTTAGGCTTGGTAAGGTAGGTAAGTTGATTGCAGATACACAATTCTAGCTATGGCAATTGTATAGCTAGAATCAACTTACCTGGTCGTCCTCACTGAAGAAGATCGATGGGAGAATTTCTCCCATCGACCTCCCTTTCTCCTTGAGATAGTGAGGAGTAAAGGGTTTGACTGCAGACCCTGATAGGTCGTTTTTCCATGTCCCTACCAGAGGCGTGAAACAGAGCTTCCAGGTAATGTCGAAATACCCTTAGAAGACATTTAGGGGTAGTTTAGAGTTAAGTAACAGCACAGATCACCAAGAGCCAGGAGAGGTGGCTGAAAACAAACTTTACAGGCCCACAGGAAATTTGGCCACACCCATGATAAGTAGACATCTGGCTAACTAATATCGTGCCAGACCAGGGATGTTGCTGGAACAGAGAATGCAACATTAGAGAGGTTTAACCTGCAGATGTTGTGTAAAATTAAATGTGAGACATTACCTGTGAGATCAGATTGTATGCTTAAAAAAAAAAAAAAAAAAGACATTTTGAAATGTAAGATAGCTAGGCTCCTTAGCAATTATCATATGTCATTGGTCACTCTGGACATATTCCTCAGAGAACGTCAGTCATGAAAGCACAGGAATGTTTAGTAATTCTGATCTTAGCTTTTATCACAGAAAGAGGAGGTTTTAAACTAGAGACTGATGCTTATTTTGATGTTGTATTCTGTTTTGTGCATCTGTGTAAGCTATAAAATAGTTAAGACAAGGGACATGTCTTCTTCTAAGCTGTGGGCATCACAGAACATAGTTCAAAACTAAGTGAAGTTCAGAAATGTGTGAACATGTATAAAAGCCCCACAAAGTAATAGCCTGTAAAGCTTAAGGATAATCCAGATAGATATGATAATTGAGTCACCAGTCATGTACAGAAAGGCATGGGGTGTTACTGGTTAAGAGTTTAACTCATGGAGGTTTTGTAAAAAGCATGAGAAGGGTCAGATTTGAAAAAGGACAAGGAAGGTGCATATGGTGATGTGGGAACTGGGAATTCTTCTAAGTGCAGAGACAGAAAATAGCTGGGAAATTGAGAAAGAGGGAGATGGACAGATAGAAAGAGTGCAATTAAAAAAGGTTACAGAGGGTAAAGGATGAAATTAGGTGTTGGTAGGGTGGAATTTATAAGGAAAAGGAACTTGAGCTTCTTGCAAATCAGGAAAGGAAAATAGAGGGAAGTCAAGGTCAGATAAAATTATAAGGTTAGATGTACTTGTGCAAAGTTGGAATGGACACCTAAGACTTGTTTACAACAAAAAAGTTGCATTGGGGCTTGGTCTGCACTTAAAACTATACTCCAGCAGAAGAACACCTCCCCTCATTCTGTCTACTCAGGGGCTAAGCTCACATAACCTGAGTAAACAACTAATTTAAGCTAAGTTGAAATAGGGCAGCCTTCGTCTAAAATGAAGGCATGCCTATACTTAAGGGCAATTGGTGCTGCAGTGATTGATCTCCAGGGGTCAGTTTAGAGGGTCTAGTTAAGACCTGCTAAATCAACCACACATCAGCTCCAGTATTCCACCAGAACAAGAATTGTAAGGGAAGTCCCATTGACCCTTTGCAGTGGAGACCTTGTGGCAATTCAGGTCTAAGGTACATCAACTCCGTCTCTGCTATTCATATAGCTGGAGTTATGTGCCTTAGGTCAGCATTGCCCCCATAGTGTAGACCGGTCCTAAATGTTCACACTAAAGGTTTGCATCAGTTTAATTAAATCCATTTCAAAGCAGTTTTAGTTAAATCAGTGCTCAAACTATGTGTTGATGAACCATGAATGTCAAATTCTTTTCTCAGTTGCACTGAAATTTCTGGTGTAACATGGGTGAAGCTGAGTAGAATTTCATCCTTTGTCTTCATCTGTATCTCTGCATAATCTATCTCAATCATTTTAATTGGCACTCTTGTATCCCTGGGATTCTTCAAAATTAAGGCTAGACTGAGGTTGACTCCCTCCTGATAAGATAATATGTTGCTGTTAAATGCCCTTTCCAGGCTCTTAATTCCATTTTGTTTTGTACTGTTGGCTGTTGATTGTTAACAGGTTCTGAAATAATGTAATTAGGAGAGTTGAGAAATACATATCAGGCATTGTTAGGCCACATCTGCATGTGGCAGAGGCAAAATCTGACAAAGCATTTATCTTATGCAGAAAAGCTAATGCAATTCCTCTTGGGGTTTTTTTTTTGTTATTTTTTGTTTGTTTTTTGTTTTGTTTTGTTTTTTTTGTTCTGCTTGAAAATCTGATTTCCTGTCTTTTATGCCTCATTACTCCCCTTCTATATTAAAAAATGCATTATCTTGGTATGTCGTACAATGACACACTGGAGGGCTATTCACATGTTTGGACAGAGGTGTTATTGTGTGAAAACAGGGCTTTAAAGCTTTCGGTTACCCTGAAGCATCATGCAGCATTATACAAGTTATTGCATCAGAAAGCGACAGATTTCACACATTACCCACCTTGCAGCTGTTCCTTAGCTGCTGACAAGGCTAAAGATAATACTGCTCTTTGATGGGCTACTTCAGACTTTGTCTCTATTGTGGATAGTGGTGATCTCCAAAACATCACAATAGTATAGCACCCAGACCAATAAGGAGTTCTGTGATTACCTACCCTGTAATGTTGGGTGCCTTATTACCCTGTGCTGCTGTGGCTCAGATCCCTGACACCAGCAGCCAGTCCATATGCGCAAAGGTCTCACTCTATCTTCCACCAGCATAATCACTTCTGGAAAGGTGATCCTAAGAGCCCTTCTAATCCTGAATCTCCCCAAATCTTAATACTCCAAGGGCTTGTCTACACTTGCCCCCAACTTTGAAGGGGGAATGTTAATCGGGGCGACGGGAGATTACTAATGAAGTGCTGGGTGAATATGCAGCACTTCATTAGGTTAATTCACCCTTGCGGCAACTTGGAAGTGTCAAACTTCCAGGTGCCAGCAACAGTGTGCGGGGGAGAGTTAGCCTAATGAAGTGCTGCGTATTTACCTCAGCATTTCATTAGTAATCTCCCATTGCCCTGATTAATGTGCCCCCTTTGAAGTGGGGGACAAGTGTAGACGGAGTCCAAGTTCTTAAGTATAGACTCTCTGACTTTTCCCTTATGTTTTGTTAGCCACAAAGGCATGAGAACAGCTCCCAGTTGCCAGCTCATTTTGACACCCACACTTCAGGCAAGTTGCAAAACAGAGACCTGGTTGGGGAAAAATAAACAAAAGTTTTATTGAAATCCCACAAATTCAAAGGTGGAATAATGAGAGAGACAACATATACAAGTTACACGGAGAAAGTAAAAATAAAGACACCACTGTAGATTTTACAATTTTAAATAAGATAAAATCTCTTTTCCAATACAAGTTACCCATTGCCTCATTTCCCAGCAAGCCTCTTGTCAGAGAGGGAATTCGGTATTTCATGGATAGCACCTGCTACGTGATTGTCTCTCAGTTTGCGGAAGATTTCACTTCAAGCCACTTCTCTTTTAAAATATTTTTCAGTGTTTTCTTCTTCAGTCACCATAGATCTTCCAAGTGGGAAACACTCTCTCATATCTAAGTTTTTTAAGATGGGAGTTTTCCTTTCAGTTTAAGGGTTTTTGGTTTTTTTTTCCAATGTTTTCCATTAATTGTAATGGAGCGTCATTTGTCTTTTCCAATCCCACCTTCCTTCCCCTCTGCTGTGGATCTGGTAGATATGTGGCAGAGGAACAACTGAAAATGTGGTTGGTCTGCCCTTCCCTGCCCTTTATTGTTTTAGGGAAATCACAAAGCAACACAAAAGCACATGCAGATACTGGTGGACGCCACTCCTTTGAAGAGCTCCAATTCCTGGCACGTGACAAATGCACATACGCATCAGTGGAATACAGACAGGGACCCTTCCAGAAATAAGTTTCTTTGTACATAGTTACCTGTGTAGCTGGTTAGTCATTTTCTCGCTTGCTGAGAAACTACTTACAAACTTCTAAAAAGGAACAGAGAAAACCCTGATCATTTTAATAGAAACATTAAAAAATATTCAGGACATGCTGCTTAAAAAAGTGTCCTGTGAGAAACTGGAAAATTTTGTGATAAGTTTGAAAAAATCAACTTGACTGTGCACCCTTTAAAACATTAGGTAGCTAAGCCCCAACATCTTATTTTTGTTTCCATTTAAGCCGTTAATTTTAAAACTGCTGTTGCTTTCAAATAGCCTAGCTTTCCCTAATTAACTGACTGTGGGATTACAGTGAGAACCTAAATGATGACAAACTGTCAGCAAGCAAGCAAGCACCAGTGCCAAACAGCCACCATGTTCCCAGCTCTGTCCTCTGTTCTCCAACCTTTGTGTTTGAGTAATGGGATCTAAATCTGCAGCTGCAGGGAAAGGGCAACAGAAGGGTAATGGTTGTAATGTGACCGGGGTGCTCTGGGTGCAGTGGAGGGAACCAGTCTTGGGTATATTGCTTAAAACTGGGCCACTTCTAGCCCAGACTGTGATTGCCTTCTCACTGAGGCAAATCAAATGATCCATAAAAATACCTCTGCCAGCCCCACTGGACAGTCAGAAGCCACACAAGCAAACCCACAGATTCTTCAGCTGCTCCAAATGCCTAGACCAGCAATGCTACTACTTGGATGAGAGGTTATTAATACCTATTTCATCAAATCCACAGATTCTTCCAGTCCCCAAAGGGACGTGCCACATTTCCCAGGTCAACGTGTACTTAGATCTTACCCAAATCAGCACACTGTGCCAATCCTTTAGAATCTAAAATCAACAGGTTTGTTGATAGAGAAAGAAAGAACAGGGATAGAGGGAAAAGTGGTGTAAGTGGTACAATACATACATTAATTAAGAGCTATTGATGCAGGCCAGTGGCGTTACATGCTGATTCTTGAAAGTCTCTGAAAACACACCCCATTGGGGTGGGACTCCAGTTCATATAGTCTTAGTTAATGAAGCCTGAAGACCAGATGGTCACTGCCTGAGCCAACTTATGTCTTGCCATTTCTTCTTCCATAGACACTGGATTATCACCTGAAAAGGTGGGCTATTATGGTATTTTGCCATTGGTCACTGGGTTTGCTGGTCAGCCCCAGTCCATTTACATAGTATGTGGGATCAATGTCTGGGCATCTGAACTCTGTCCTTTTTTCCAGCCCATATCATCTGACTGAGGAGGTGATCACATCTCCCATTGTGAATCTCAGCACTAAAACATTTCTAGTTCAGACACAAAGCCAATATCTCTAATGTTACATACAAACGTGGCACAGACACGAGTAGCATAAACAGATTCAGGGCATTACCAGTTTTCATTAGACACCTCATTTGGCCCACCTGGCACAAGGTTTGGTGTCACAATATACAATGGTGACAGAAATAGCTGTCATATTTAATTTAAAAATCCAGTAATGTCACAATGGTGGCACGTTAAGATGGCTGCTTGCTTCTGTCTTCCATCAGAAAATGAGAGCTATGTCTTTCAAAGAGAAACTTAATCCAAAATAAAATGCTAAGTGCAGTGCTTGAGCAAATTTTATTTGTCAGATTCCGGCTCGACCTGCTGCTTACAACAGGAAGGAACTAATAGGGAAAGTAGAGGTGGGTGACAACCTGGGAAGCAGTGATCATGAGATGGTAGACTTCAGGATCCTGACCAAAGGAAGGAAAGAGAGCAGGAAATTACACACCTTGGACTTCAGAAAAGCAGACTTTGACTCCTTCAGGAACCTTATGGGCAGAATCCCCTGGGATGCTAGCATGAAGGGAAAAGGAGTCCAGGAAAACTGGCAGTATTTTAAGGAAGTCCTATTGAAGGTGAAGAAAGAAACCCTCCCAATGTGCAGCAAGAGAAGTAAATATGGTAGGAGACCAGACTGGCTTACTGGGGAAATCCTTGGAAAACTTAGGCACAAAAAGGGAGCTTACAAAAAGTGGAAACTTGGACAGATGTCTAGGGAAGAATATAAATGTATAGCTTGAGAATGTAGGGCAGTTATCAGGAAGGCGAAAACGCAACTAGAATTGTGACTTGCAAGGAATGTGAAGGATAACAAGAAATGTTTCTACAGGCATATTAGCAAATAGAATATGATGAGAGAGGGCATGGGGCCCCTGCTGGATGAGGGAGGTAAGCCAGTGACAGATAATGTAGGGAAAGCTGAAGTACTTAATGCTTTCTTTGTCTCTGTCTTCACAGACAAGGACAGCTCCCTGACTAATGCGATAAGTGATGAACTGTGGGATGAAGGTGGACAGCCTTTGGTAGGGAAAGAACAGGTTAGGAGCTATCTAAAAAACCTAAACGTACATAAATGCATGGGCCCAGACCTAATTCATCCCAGGGTTCTGAGGGAGTTGGCGTATGTTGTTCGCGAGCCCTTGGCCGTTATCTTTGAAAAGTCGTGGAGATCGGGTGAGATCCCGGATGATTGGAAAAAGGCAAATGTAGTGCCTATCTTTATAAAAGGGAAGAAGGATGATCCAGGGAACTAAAGTCCCTGGGAAAATCATGGAGGGGCTCCTCAAGGAAGTCATTTTGAGGCACTTGGAGGAGGGGAAAGTGATCAGGAATAGTCAGCATGGATTCATGAAGGGCAAGTCATGCCTGACCAATCTGATTAGTTTCAACGACGAGATAACAGGCTCTGTGGATAGAGGAAAATCAATGGATGTGATTTATCTTGACTTTAGCAAAGCTTTTGATATGGTCTTCCACAGTACTCTTGTCAGCAAGTTAAAGGAATGTGGACTGGATAAATGGATGGTAAGATCAACAGAAAGCTGGCTAGAAGATCAGGCCAGCAGGTAGCGATCAACAGCTCGATGTCGGGATGGCGGTCGGTTTCTAGTGGAATGCCCCAAGGTTCGGTTCTGGGTCCTGTTCTGTTCAATATATTTATCGGTGACCTGGATGAGGGGTTGGATTGCACCCTCAGCATGTATGCAGATGACACTAAGCTAGGGGGAGAGGTAGGTACACTGGAGGGTAGGGATACGGTCCAGAGTGACTTAGACAAATTGGAAGACTGGGTTGCAAGAAATCTGATGAGGTTCAATAAGGACAAGTGCAGAGTCCTGCACTTGGGCTGGAAGAATTCCAAGCATTGTTACAGTCTGGGGTTTGACTGTCTCAGTCGTAGTTTTGCAGAAAAGGACCTGGGAGTTGTAGTGGATGAGAAGCTGGACATGAGTCAACAGTGTGCCGTTGTAGCCAAGAAGGCTGATGGTATATTAGGTTGCATCAAGAGGAGCGTTGCCAACAGATTCAGAGAAGAGATTATTCCTCTTTATTTGGCTTTGGTGAGGCCACATCTGGAGTACTCTGTCCAGTTCTGGGCTCCCAATTACAGGAAGGATGTGGGTACACTGGAGAGGGTCCAGTGGAGGGCGACCAAAATAATTAGGGGGCTGGGGTATGCCCTATGAAGAAAGGTTGAGGGAATTGGGACTGTTTAGTCTACAGAAGAGAGGACTGAGGGTGGACTTGATAACAGCCTTCAGCTTACTGGAGGGAGGTTGCAAAGAGGCTCGAGAGAGGCTGTTCACAGTGGTCATAGATGGCAGAACATGGAACAATGGTCTCAAGTTGCGGTTGGGAAGGTCCAGGTTGAACATTAGGAAAAACTTTTTCACTAGGAGGGTGGTGAAGCATTGGAATGCTCTACCTAGAGAAGTAGTGGAGTCTCTGTCCCTGGAGGTGTTTGTCCTGCCTTGACAAAGCCCTTCCTGCGCTGATCTGTGATGGGTTTGGTCCTGCCTACGGTAGGGGGCTGGACTCGATGGCTTTTTTAGGTCTCTTCCAACGCTACTATTCGATGATTCTATGATCATTTCCCTATTTCATGTTGGTATTTATCAAATTTGTCTCTCCTATGTATTCATACTCTGAGTTCAATTGTAATATTGTTGAGACATTTGTACTTCTTGAACACTAATTGCCCTCTATCTTTAAAGGTAGAAGATTTCTTTTCTTTTTCTTTTCTTTTCTTTCTCTTTTTCCCCCCCAATCGTTGTCACATTGATAGCCTTAGTCTTGGTAAACTCTGGAATATTGGTTGATGTTTCATGCATTAATTCTTTACAGCAATTTTTGGTGCCTTTCTGTTCCATTAGTTCTTCACCATCTGTTATGCTGATGACACTGTTGCAGGGGGTAAGTGTTTTGGCAAGGTTTTTAGTTGTGCTGATAAGTCCTGTTTCTTTGCTTTCTAGTGATTTATTGTTACTATTTAATTTTCTCAACTATAATCTTTGGAGAGAGCGTCTGTTATAGTGCTCCAGTTATACTAAGTAGCAGAAGGTTGGAAATACTGACCAAGAGTTGAGATAGTCGTGGGGCTTTTCTTAATGATTTTAAGGTTGTAAACAAAAGAAAAATTGTGTATACCAGAAGCTGCTGCGAATTTCAAATGTTACCTACTTACATTTAGATTCCCTGACTTTCGGTCTTATACGCCAACTCTGTTTAAACTTTTAGTATTCATTATAAAATGGATGGGAAATTCAGACACAAAACGACTTTAAAAACATGTTGAGATTGCAAGTGTGCTTCAGTGCTGTGCAGCTAACACCTCACACCAATGTTCCCTTCTGTTCAAAAGTTTGACAGCTTAACTTTGCCCCCCAGCATCTGGGAAAACATATGCAAGGATCAACATAAAAAGCAGACAAATGAGAAAAGATCCCTTAAATAGGAAATGGGATTTTTATCTTCTCCTTGTGAATTGTCATTTTGACCTTTTGTTTATATTTTTTTCAAATTGTAAGGGGCAAAGTTGAGTGTGTGTGTGTGTGTGTGTGGAGTAAGAATGAGTGAGGATGAATTATACATTAGTGGGAAAGAAGGTGGGTTCTGGTTCTGTAACTGTTTATCTCCGTGGCAGACCAGAAGCGGCAGCCAGCAAATGTCTTCTAGAAGGCGAACATTTTGGGTGCTTTAGGAATACCTTTTTGTTCCCCTACTAAGTTCCCAGCAGGTGCAGACTTGCTGGCTGAATAAGCAGTTGGGGCTTGTTAGGACTCAGGCATCCCCTGCTTGTAATCGAGCACCTGCTACCAGTTAAGGCCTCCAGCCTCCCGATAAAAGGCTTTCCCCAGGCAGCAGGGAAGAGCAGTGCCCGGAGAGAAGGAGGCTGAAGGGCTGAGAGAAGTACGGAGCAGGACAGGCTGAGCGAAGCCAAGGGACACCAGGTACCAGAGGGGAGTGGTGGATACAGAGGCCCGGGGAAAGGTTGCTGCTGTGGGGCAGGGGCAGAACCCCCACTAGCTCCCTCCTTCCTAGGGTCTCTGGGCCAGAGTCTCCCCACTGTTACCCTGGAGGGGTACCCAACTTGGGCCAAACTGGGGCAGCCCAAGCCTGAGTCCAGTGGGGAGAATCATACTGTGCCCTCACTCAAGGCTAGTCTATGGTGATAATGGCTCAGTAAAGGGAGACCCTTGCTCTTGGGAAGCTCCAGGGCAACAAAAGGGCCTCTGTGAGGCACACAAAGGACCGCCTGGACGCGTAAGACCCCTAAGGGATAGTTGAGGGTTTGTCACACTCCGCGCGCGCACACACACAAAAAAAAAAAAGCCTTGCAGCACTTTAGAGGCTAACAAAATAATTTATTAGGTGATGAGCTTTTGTGGGACAGACCCACTTCTTCAGATCTGGAAAATTCAGAATTTTGTGGAGTCTGTCCCAAAAAAGCTCATTACCTAATAAATTATTTTGTTAGTCTTTAAAGTGCCACAGGGCTGCTTTTTTCTTTTGTGAAGATACAGACTAACAGACTCCAGACATTCTGGCACCTAAGTTATTTTATAAAGATGTGAAATCTTTGTGAAAAGACTTTAATATTGGTTTTGAGATGCAGCTGAGCTTATTGAATGCAATTTCATCTTCAACTTCTATTGTAACAAACTGTTTTGTGTGCAAATAGATAACAAGTTGACATGACCGTAAGAATTCCAGCAACTTAATAAATAATGAATTTTGTTCCCTGAAATCATTTTGCTTGTCACTAAGTGAGGTGGCTGAGCTTGTGTAACTGTGCACTTGTCTGAACTCTTTAAATAGCTTTTATGATTTTTTCTGGTATCCCTATGTGAAGTGGTAATGCTGTGTAATTTCCTAGTGTGTCTGAAGCATAATGATACTGTGCTAACCAATTTCAAGTCTCGAGGGATTTGCTAGAAGCGTCTTAAATTTGTAAACTCACTTCTACAAATACATTAGAAGCAAGAGGGAGACCAAAAACAGGGAAGCTCTGTTGCTCAACTGGGGCTGGAGGGGTGGGGAACAGGAATAGAAAATGTGGAAATATCAGAAGTGTGACATAATATTTTTTTAGTTTTTACCAAAAAATGTATTTGTGATTGGCACTCTAACATAGTGAATGCCAGTGAAAATGGGGTAGAATCACAGGCTAAAATAGGGAAAGAGCAAGTGAAATATTAATTAGACATCTTCAAGTCACCAGGGGCTGGTGAAATACGTCCTAGAATACTCAAAGAGCTGACTGTGGAGACGCCTGAGCCATTATTGATTTATCTTCAAAAAGTCCTGGAAGAATGGAGAAATTCCAGAGGACTAAAAAATGGCAAATATTGTGCCAGTCTAAAAACAGAGGAATAAGGAAAACCTGAGAAATTATACAGCAGTCAGCTCAACTTCAGATTTTGGAAAGATAATGGAGCAAATAATTAAGCAATCAATTCGAAAAACACCTAGAAGGTAAGGTGACCAGTAACAATCTGCATGGATTTGTCGAGAACCAATTGTGTCAAACCAACCTAATAAGGTTTCTTTGACAGGATAACAATCCTTGTGGATGGGGGAAAGCAATACATGTGGTATACCTTGGCTATAGTAAGACTTTTGATACTTTCTTGCACTAACTCCTCATAAACTAATTAGGGAAATACAACCTAGGTGGAGCCATTATAAGTTGGATACTTAACTGTTTTCAAAACCACTCCCAGAGAGTAGTTGTCATGGTTCACGGTAAAGGCTGGAGAAGCATATTGAGTGGGTCCTGCAGGGATAAGTTCTGGTTCTGTTCATTATCTTCATTAGAGATTTACATAATGACTTAGAGAGTACACTTACAAAGTCTGTGGATGATACCAATCTGGGAGGGGCAGCACATGCTTTAGAGACTGGGATTAAAATTCAGAATGATACAAACAAACTGGAGGAAATGATCTGAAGTAAATCAGATAAAATTCAATAAGGACAAATGCAAAGTACTCCATTTAGGAAGGCACCATCAGTTTCACACATACATCATGGGAAATGACTCCCTAGTAATGAGTGCTGTGGAAAAGTGGCTGGGTGGTTTAGTGGATCACAAGCTAAATATGAGTCAACAGTGTAACACTGTTGCAAAAATAAAAAGGAAACATCATTCTGGGATGTATTAGTAGAAGTGTTGTAAACAACAGGCACAAGAAGTAATTTTTCTGTTCTACTCTATGCTGATATGGCCCCCAGCTGGGAGGGTTGTTTAGTCTGGGGAAGAGAAGGCTTTAGGGGGAGGGATAGCTCAGTGGTTTAAGCATTGGCCTGCTGAACCCAGGACTGCGAGCTCAACCCCTGAGGGTCCATTTAGGGGTCTGGGGCAAAAAGTTTAACAAAGGAGGAGGGGGGCAGTTCTTGCTCCTGGTAAGAGGGTAGGGGACTGGACTCAATGACCTCCCAAGGTCCCTTCCATTTATGTGAGACACATCTCTCTGTCTCATAACATAACTGGTTTCAAGTACATTGAAAGCTGCTCCAAGGATGAGCAAGAAGAGTTCTTCTCCTTAACCTCTGATGAACAGACAAGAAGCAATGATATTAAATTGCAGCAAGGGAGGTTTAGGTTGGACATTAAGGAAAAACTTCATGGTGGTTAACCATGGAATAAATTGCCTTGGGAGCTTGTGGAATCTTCATCACTGGAGATTTTTAAGAGCAAACACTTATCAAGGATGGTCTAGAGCAGGGGTCTGCAACCAAAATAGCAAGAGCCATTTTTTCAAATTCAGTTACAAAATCTATACTTCGAGCCACAATGCATGTGAATACAAGTCAGTCCTTAGTAAATATCATACCATACTTTTTGTCAACCTATTTTAAAAACCACACACACACAATTTGTACTAATTAGAAAGTTGTTACTCCATCTCCAGGTTTTATCTGCCTCAGCTTCCAAAACCGCTCCCTATCCCCAAACTTTACCCCCCAGTCCTGTAAACCTGCCCCCCATCCTAAGGCTTAACTCCTCTCAGCCACAAACTGTGCCCTTCCATCCCTAGTTTTAATCCCTCTCAGCTCTAAAACAGCCCCCATCCTCAGGTTTAATCCCTCTCGCCCCAACCCACCCCCATCCCCAGGCTTAACCCCTCTCAGCGTCCAAACCATCCTCTCAACCCCAGGCGTAACCCCTCTCAGCCCCATCATCTGCCCCCCACCCCCATCCCCAGGATTAACTCACCTCAGTGCACACATTTCCTCTGCAGCTGCCGCCTCCTCCCCTCAGCCCCCACACTGCTCCCCGCCACCGCCACCTCTTTCTTGATAGAGCTGTGCAGCTCTGGCAGGAGCGGGTTCGGCTGCCCCTGCCTCCAGCTCTCCTGCAGGCTTAGCCACTCCCCCTGCATGCAGCATGAGCATCTCCATGCCTTGGCAGCTTTCTTTTCTGGGCTCCCTGCCATGCTGCAGCTGACTGCTCAGCAGCTTCAGAGGCTGCTGCTGCTTAAACAAACTAATTTCAGTTGGTTTAATGGCCAGCAATTGAATTTGGTTTTTCTGTTTAAGTGGTGGCAGCCTCCGGAGCTGCAAGAGGAGTCAGCAGCAGCAACAGTTGGAGCCACAAGTGGCTCCTTAAAGAGCCGCTTGCAGCACCAGAGCCGCAGATTGCCGGCCCCTGGCCTAGATAACATTGGCTACGTATACGCAGTAGAGATATTTCTAGATACCCCCGTATCCTGAAACTGCAACTCTGCATCTTTGAAATGTATCCCTTATTTCAAAATATTTTTTAAATAATGGGCGTACTATTTGAGCATCCCTATTCTCCGTGTTGCAGGAGGAGGAAGGGATGCTTCAAAGTAGCATATTGACATTTGGCCCTGTTTAGACAGCACCATATGCTGAAATAGACTATTTTGGAATAAACTGGAAATAAGATATTCAATATGCATAGCACAAATTGGATATCTTATTTAGAGTTTGGGTGTCATATTGACATAGCCATATAGTCCTTCCATGAGTGCAGGAGGCAGGACTATATGAATTCTGAAGGTCCCTTCCAATCCTATGATTATTTCAGTATGCTTGCATTAACTCTCTTGTACATCTTGTGCCCAAACACTCAAAAGAGATTTTGACCTTTTAACAGCAGATTTGGTTTTTTAAACACTTGAGTTATTCATCTGTCTTCTCTGTGTACTGGATTTTGGTTTAGAAGAAATGCTCCTTCTTTGTGTAGGACAGATTTCTCCAGCCCCTTTTGCATCATCAGTTATACCATGCTCTTTTATTGAGCAATGCAGTGTGCATCCACAACATCCCAACTTCTGTCCCTTTGTGCGATTAGTATTTATCATCTGTCTTTACTCTCTGGTTAGTATTTTAAACTAGCCTGATCATATTCTCTGTATGTGTGCGCGCGGGCATGTAAAATTTATCGTTGTTTTGTACATTACTGTGAAGTGGATTGGGAAGTATGCATCATGAATATGTTTTCAGAAAATGAAACCTGTATGTGTAGCAGAAGCACTTGCTCTATTTCAAAAGTGATTTGTTTTAACATAATTTTTACAGTAACTTTCTTGCAAAACTGATATGGTTGTAAAACTCGGAAGTTGAAGAACAGCTAGAGAAAATAAAGATCTGGAAAAACAGAAGAGGAATATCTTTCTGTAACATCATTAAGTGGTCAAAGGGCTCTACAATTTCCTTAATCCACTTACAGTCCAATTACATTATCACTTCCTAAATGCTTTAAATGCTTCCTATGTTACCTGCAGATATACTATCCTAAATCCTCCCTACAGTTATTTTTTTCTGTGTGCCATAAAGGAAATTGACTAGTATTGTCAGATTTGTTACCTACATAAATATGGCTTGATCTGAGGCCAATTGACTGTAATATTTTCTTTTTTTCACTTTGAGGATACGTCTACACTACAGAGTTATTTCAAAATAACAGCTGTTATTTCAAAATAACTTTACTAGCATCTACCCTGTGCACATGCTATTTTGAAATAAATTCATAATAGCAGGTGTGTTATTTTGAAAATGGTAAACCTCATTGCCGGAGGAATAACACATGTCAAAATAGCTCTGCACCCCCACAAGGGGTGGGGCCTCAAGTGAACGATGTGTGGGTGGGGCTAACCTCCCCTAGGAAGCCCGCATCGCTGCCTGAAGTGCACCTTACAGGGCTCTGGTGGCGATTTAAAAGGCCCAGACCTCCAGCTGCCACCACCGCTTCAGTAGCACCCCCTCTCTGTGCCTTGCCCAAAGCTTTGGTGAGTCTGTCCCACTGCCCATACCCCAGTATATAGCATGGTTTTCTAAATTAGTTTAAATAAATAAAAAGTAACTTTTAAGAGCCATGCTATATACAAGATGAAAGTTACAAACCCACTTTTCTGAACTCCTGTATTGCGGCTCCAGCAGGACTTCCTTGTCTCTGTATTCTATATTAGTTATTGGTGCTAGTGTTTTTCTTTAATGATGGCACGTTATTTTTAATGGCTATGTAGTTTCAGTAATCCCAGCGTGAATGGAAAAAATATAGGTAAAAACCACTGAAAGAGATGAAATTTTGTAGAAAAAACACTAATCTTGTCAGTCATTCAGAAGAAGTGTTTGATGCCTGAATATGACACACATTAAAGAGAGGACTTTTTCCTGTCTGTTAGGATAATGCTCCCCTGCTACCTTATCTTAATAGTTAACAATGCTACTTTTAATCTACAGAGCAAAAAGGCCAGGTTTGAATGTTTCATCAAGTCTGGAAGTTATTTGAGATACTTTATAACTGTATTTCTCCCATAATTTTGGTCTCTTACCCTTCACATTGTTAAGGCTAGGAAATCCAGTCCCTGGTTGGCTAACCAAAGTATTCACTCCCCCCCCTGCAGGGTGACTAAAGGGAGTGGATTAATGGGCTCCAAAAGGAAACTACTTCAGTCATCTTTAGCTGCAAGATAGTTTCCATGGCAAGATACTTTCTGCTGGCCATGAAAATGAGGAGTGAACAGTGGGTAGAGAAGGCTTTTTGTCTTACATTTCTCTGTAGCACTTATCTCCACAGTATCTGAAATACTGTATAGGTAGTTTAGAGCCACAAAGCACTGTCCGTACTGCGCCCAGAGTGGATTTTGTTTTTCACTTCTGACAAGTGGTATAAGTACTTTTTAGAATTTTTTCCCACTTTTTGTTTGTATTATTTTGTCTTTTCTTGTAGCTGTGAGACATTCAAGGAAATGTGATTAGCTACACTCCTTAAAACTTTCTATTATGCCCTGCTGTTAATCCTCACTAAGGACAGTAACAGTAGGCATTGGTTTGAATTCTATAATAGTTATATACTCATTTTGAAATCAAAATAAAATATGATATTGCCAACAGGAATAGCTTTGGCTCTTCCTTTGCTCTTCCATTAATTAGACTGGCAGAGATCGTGTATTTGTAGGTGTAATATATTCTTGGGCTTTGACGGAAAGGACACAAAAACACATCTTCCAGAATTCAGTTATTCTGAGATGACAATATTGTCTGAGCAGGTAGTTCACTGGATGGTAGCAAAAGTTGAGAAGGAGACTGAGAACTACAAAACATTGTACCTAGAGGGCTGAGTGGAGATTTTCAGCTGCAGACTCAAGACTGGACTCTACCCCATTTTAGCAAAAAAACATATTTAAAATTCCGTGCCAAGTAGTTCTCATATTTATATTAATCAGAATATAAATTAAGTTTATGTTAATTGTTAAGGAGACTATGTAAAGCCATGTTACACTGGAAGTCACATACAATATTTCATGCAAGCAAAATTGCCTTTATGAACCAGATGTTAAAAAGTTTTTGAAATACTTCCCAATATGGTAAATTTTGGATCAGATAGTATTATCTGATATTAAAGTACTTTTAATTTAAAAGGTGATACAGGCTGAACCTCTCTAATCTGGCACCCTTGGAACCTGACTGGTGCCAGATGAGAGAATTTGCTGGACATGGGAGGTCATAGTGGCTACGTCTACACGTGAAGCCTACATCAAAGGAGCTTATTTCGATGTAGCGACATCGAAATAGGCTATTTCGATGAATAATGTCTACACGTCCTCCAGGGCTGGCAACGTCGACATTCAACATCGATGTTGCGCAGCACCACATCGAAATAGGCTCTGCGAGGGAACGTCTACATGCCAAAGTAGCACACATCGAAATAAGGGTGTCAGGCACAGCTGCAGACAGGGTCACAGGGCAGACTCAACAGCAAGTTGCTCCCTTAAAGGGCCCTCCCAGATACACTTGCACTAAACAACACAAGATCCACAGAGCTGACAACTGGTTGCAGACCCTGTGCATGCAGCATGGATCCCCAGCTGCAGCAGCAGCAGCCAGAAGCCCTGGGCTAAGGGCTGCTGCCCACGGTGACCATAGAGCCCTGCAGGGGCTGGAGAGAGAGCGTCTCTCAACCCCTCAGCTGATGGCCGCCATGGCGGACCCCGCTATTTCGATGTTGCGGGACGCAGATCGGCTACATGTGCCCTACTTCGATGTTCAACTTCAAAGTAGGGCGCTATTCCCATCCCCTCATGGGGTTAGCGGCTTCGACGTCTCTCTGCCTAACGTTGATGTTAACATCGAAATAGCGCCCAACACGTGTAGCCGTGACGGGCGCTATTTTGAAGTTAGTGCCGCTACTTTGAAGTAGCGTGCACGTGTAGAAACGGCTAGTGTCTAGCAGAATTGCCAACACTTCCACTATTTATAGGACTGTTATAAGACATTTAGGGGTAAATTACAGCCAAGTAACAACACAGAACATTGACAGCCAGGACTGGTGGCTGGAAACAAACTTTATGGGACCCTGGGAAACATGGCCAAACCAGCTAACTAAAATCATGCCAGGTTATCGAGTTGCTGGACGAGAGAGTTATAGATTAGAGTGGTTCGGCCTGTATCTAAAATGTATTTAGTTTCAATCGCATGAAAGCATTTTGGCTGCATCTACACTAGCAAGTTCTTTTGAAAAATCTTTTAAAAGAAGGGGGAGGTGTTTTGAAAGAGCCCAGGAAGCATCTACACACACAAATAATTTGTTTAAAAGTAAATTGAACGAATGTGGTGCTCGTTTTGAAATCACTCGTCCTTCCTGTTTCAGGAAGAGCACCTTCTTTCAAAAGAAAATATGTGTAGATGCACCGCAGGGCCCTTCTTTTGAAAGAACAGACTTCGTTTTCAATCCCTTGCCTGTTCTTTCGAAAGAGTGGGGACTGCGTGGATGTGCTCTTTTGAAAGATCAGATCACTCTTTTAATCTGCATTTTTGTGTGCGGATGCACTCTTTCAAAAGAAGCTCTTTTGGAAGAGATCTTCCAGAAGGGCGTCTTTCAAAAGATCTCTGTGTTTCTAAGATGATTTAGCTTTTCCAGTTCTTTGTGTTGTAAACCAGGCCTCAGCTGCTATTTGTAATATTGAGTATCTTAAATGTTCACAACATTAACAAGTATTTTCTTATAGATGTATTGTAGAATAATTATTTCCTTTTAATTATGGGTTTTGTATTAGTTGAACTTAATTAAAAAGCCCTCTAGAATTTCTGGCTTCCGGTTTTTTCCTTTTGGAAAAGGGGGTGAATATTTTGCCACTTAACTGGTAAGAGATTGGTAACACACCAAAAGCATAATATTTTATAAATACTACATCGGCTACTTTACAGTTGATTACAATGAAAACCCTCTTTCTCTGCATTCCTAACATAGTCATCCTAACAGTGTTTTCTGTCTTCTTCAGAATAATGAGGAATTAATTGAAAGTCAGTTGTGCAATTCTACCTTTTACTGGGTGAGAAGCTCCCAGTTTATCTCTGATGAGCTTTCCCCAACAGCTGTCTGGTCACAGGGTGCAGGCTCTGCTCTTTCGATTTGCTGAATGTGCTGTAAAAGGCCGTTAAGAATTCCCTGCTTTCCTAATATTGACTTTGAGCAATTGCTGTAGTTCGCAGATGGATGTTTGATTACGAATGCGTAATAAAGGTGGCCAAAACCATCTTGACTCAGAGAAGAGGTAGAAGCCCATGACACAATCTGTTAAGATGTAGTCCATACTGAGTAAAAAAAGTTCAAGAACTCAGGTTAATGGTGACTATATAAACTTAACCTATGCTTCTTAACTATGGCAAAAGGCATCATAATTCAATTAGTAATCCACATAGATGACTGTGTAGGTGAATTTTTAGTAAGAATTACAGTTTGTGCAGGCAGAATGTAGTCGGTGCAGTATTGACAGTTAACAACAGAAAATAAACTGTATTTCAAGCCCAAGGTATGTGACAAGCAAAAGGAACGGGAATTTCAGTTGTAAACTCTACCATTTTGTTTTGGGACCTTGCAGTTGACACTACAAACAAAAATTCGCCATCAGACCCGCACAGACTTATTGCTACCTTGGCGGGAGGGACAGAGTGTAATTCTACTCTGAAAATTGACTGTTAACATGTCATCACAGGGCTTCATGTTTATTTTCTTCTGGTGAATGTTCCTACTTGGCTCTTAACTGTGTTGGTTCTGCTGTACCAACAGGAGTGGAAAAAAGTAACAATTTATTTTAGTTACTGAAGTGAACAGGTGGGACTGGTGTACACAGGGAGCAGATTTTTGTTGAAGGTAGGTAAGGGCTATTTATATATATATATATGCACCCTATGCTTTTAGATGCCTCCATTTTTTTGGTGCCCAACTTGAGGCACCTTTCAGGGGCCTGGTTTTCAGAAACTGCTTAGTACCCATCCTCTGAAATTCTGGCCACTTTAAAGCATCTCTAGATGAGCACCTGAAGTCACCAGTCACTTTTTAAAATCTAGTTCTTGTCGCCAAAGAATCATTCTTTAAAGAATGGTGCTATCTGACATGTTTAACTAATGACATCTGGGATCTTTCTGTATTCATAACTGAACTTTGGATCATCATGTCTACCATATCTGATTGCCAAAACATCAAACGTCTGGGGGGTAGCAGGGGCATAGTTTGAATAGACAGGCAGGGAATCTGGACTGGGGCTTCTAGTGTCTGACAGAGCATGAATTGGCCCA
This sequence comes from Carettochelys insculpta, assembly GCF_033958435.1. Lineage (NCBI taxonomy): Eukaryota > Metazoa > Chordata > Testudines > Carettochelyidae > Carettochelys > Carettochelys insculpta. Next base: position 352,369,976 of record NC_134137.1, read on the forward strand.
CCAATAAGGGTCAGGGGGAGGGAAAAGGAGGCAATTGCCTAGGGACCTGACAATTTAAAAGGGCCTGGGGGCCTTGGTTGCTGCCACCGTAGCTCATTGTCAATATGAGAATAGCTCTCATTCTGTGTTTGGTGGTCAGAACAAGGCACTGGAAACAATAACCACCCTGGAACTCGGACTATATGGTTGTTGTGATCATGTGTTTCGTGTAGATCAGCAAACCACTTCCATAGCCAAGTTTGTACTTTGGAAACACCTTTGTGTAAGGAAAAGACAGCTACTAAAGTAGGGCTGCTTTTTTTGCTCAAAAAAAAAATCACAACAATTTAGAAGCTATGCCTAAGGGTTTCTCAGATGGAAGAATTTTGCCCCAAAATTCCTGTTTTTCTCCCAAAGCAAAACTTGTTGGCAGTGGGAAATCTGCAAGACTGCTTCCTGGCTTTCATTGAATAATGTATATATGCTAAACTCTCTAATTTTGTGATGTATGTGCCAGTCTGGTAGTACAATTGATGGTTGTTTTCATTGCCCTTCCATGTTACTCCCTGTCTCTTCACAATACAATTGTTCCCAAGAGAGACTCTGGTTTTTGTACTTACCATGCTTAAACCTAGAAACTAGCTATGCATAAAAAGTTCTCTTAGGATTAATGATACACCAGCTGTGTGTTCTGAACCCTTGTAGGAAAATAAAATGTGGACTACTTTTTCAGGAAAGGGAACAGTGTTTGTGTGAAGCAAATGGATGAGAAATTATTTCAATATATTTTTAGGGCTTGAATATTTTATCTGAATATTATAGTCTTCCTCCAGGGTGAAAAACCTGCATCGCCATTATTCCCCAAGTCCATACTGCCTGCAGTTTAACAGAATAAGGCATCTATGTACCGTTTGTTGGACTCTTTACTGAACTGAAACGTTATTGATCAAGTTTCTCTCTCTCGTACAGTTTTAAAATGTAACCAAATGACTGATTAAGCACTTTTTTATACACTCATTCCATATAAGAAAGCTCTTTGCTCTAGGTAGTCTTTGATACGTTTGAGAAGCGGCCTACTTCAGTACTTCTGTCCCTTTCTCCCCAATAGCTAATATATAACATACTCAGCAGCTAAAAACTATTATAAATCTTTGGAGTTTCCTGCCAGAGCTTTCACAAATAGACATAATTATCTTATTCCTTGAATAAAATATTAGGTGAATAATATTTAAATTAGTTATGTAACAAGTTTAATAACATAAAATTGTTGAATAAATTGTTCAACAAATACTAGTAAAATTCATCAAATAACCTATTCAACAAATACTATACAGTCTTACGCCTAGTTTACACAAGGGGATAAAATCAAGTTTAAGGGTCTTAGGTTGATTTTATAAAGGAAAAGTCTTCACTACAGTGCTCAATAGGTCAATTTTTAAGGGCGCTCTTAAGATTGACTTTCATACTGCCAGTTTCGCTGGTAGTAATGCCAAAAATCGGGTTTTCAGTGTTGACTTGTGCAAGTGCAGGCAGTAGTGTTATTAAAATTGATTTTATTAGCCTCTGAAACTATCCCACGATGTCTCTCAATGTGCCCTTTCTGGTTATTGCTTTACCTCCACTGCTCTCCAGGTAAGCAGGAAGTAGGTGACAGGAAGCAGTGGTCATCAGCCCAGGAATTTTGAATTAATTTCCTTTCCTCTCTGGCCAGCATGGCAAGCAGATGTCAGGAGCACATCTCTGCAGCACACATAAGAACATAAGAACATAAGAATGGCCATACTGGGTCAGACCAAAGGTCCATCCAGCCCAGCATCCCATCTGCCGACGGTGGCCAATGCCAGGTGCCCCAGAGAAGGAGAACAGAAGACAATGATCAAGTGATTTATCTCTTGCCATCCATCTCCTGCCCTTGTTCTGAAGGCTAGGGCACCATACTTTATCCCTGGCTAATAGCCATTTATGGACCTAACCTGCAAAAATTTATCAAGCTCTTTTTTAAACCCTAATAGAGTCCTGGCCTTCACAGCCTCCTCGGGCAAGGAGTTCCACAGGTTGACTGTGCGCTGTGTGAAGAAAAATTTCCTTTTATTAGTTTTGAACCTACTACCCATCAATTTCATTTGGTGTCCCCTAGTTCTTGTATTATGGGAAAAGGTAGATAATTTTTCTATATTCACTTTCTCCACACCATTCATGACTTTATATACCTCTATCATATCGCCCCTCAATCGCCTCTTTTCCAAACTGAAAAGTCCCAGTCTCTCTAGCTTCTCCCCATATGGGACCCGTTCCAAGCCCCTAATCATCTTAGTCGCCCTTTTCTGAACCTTTTCTATTGCCAATATATCTTTTTTGAGGTCTACTAGCCATGAGTTTCCAGAGTCACAAAAGAGCCCCAGCACAGAGTAGCCAGGAGATCCAGGACCTTATCACTGTGTGGAGAAGAATCTATCCTCCTTCAGCTCAAAACCAGCAAAAAAAAAACAACTGATATTTATGTGACAATATTGCAAGGCATGATTAAGAGCGGGTACATCACAGACACTCAGCAGTGCTGTGTTAAAATCAAGGAGCTCAGGCAGAATTACCTAAAGAGAAAAGAACTTAATGATCAGTCTGAGTCATCTCCCCAGAAATGCTACTATTACGAAGAGCTACATGTTATTCTGGGGACAGACCCAACCTCTTCCCTCGCCGAAACTCATGGGCATGTCAGTATGTGTTGCTCAGCAGGATGATGAAGCGGGGTCTGAAGTGGTGGATGAGGACGAAGTGAACGACAGAGTGATGCACTCCAGTGCAGAAGCTGATCCTCCAGCCAAGACATGTTTCTCACATTGGAGCTTGTCCTCTCATCCTGGGAGGAGGTTTCAGAGGCAAACCAGGATGCTGAAGAGGGCGCTTCGGGTGTATGTGTGTTTTTTTTTCTACTGATAACAGTATGGTGCAATCATGGGAGGGTGAGTGTATGCCTGTTTCCCTTAGAATGGCTTGTTAATATTTCTGGGGATGAAGCACTTATTCTGTTTGGACATCTCACTGAATATCTTAGACAGGTACTACTGGATTCTCCACACAGGATTTTGGGGAGATCTGACTTACTCCTGCTTCCCTGGTAATACACTTTGCCATGCCAAGCCACCAGTAAGTAATTTGGAATCATGGCACCACAGAGCATTCTTGCATATTTTCCAGCATTGTACTCGGATAGGACAGGCATTCTTTCCTTATCCCTCTTTTCTTATTCTGTGGAGGCTGATGTCTCCTTTTACAACCTAGAACTCAAGGGAAGTTGCAGTGACTTGTAATGGATTTTTTGCCTGTGACCAAGCACAGAGCAAAACTCATGCAGTCTGACTGGCTTTTAAGTCAATAGCGCAGCAAGCCCCTGCTTTAAAATCCAGGAGCTGCTTTAAGAAGCCCCTGTGGCAGCCTTCCTCCCACCACACAGGGCTGGCAGCCAATCTGACATGTGGCACAACCCAGAGTGCTCATCTAAATGGCAGAAGTGCACTTCCACATTAGTTTTTCCTGTGAACTGTAAATAGCTTACCATTGTGTTCAAATTAAACATCAGCTGCAGAAGAACTTGAATTCTTCTGCTTGGATTCATGCATTCTTCAGCCTTAAGAGTCCACAGAATAACTTTGTCATGGCTAAATGTTCTTCCATAGAGACAGCCAGCCAGCCATTCATTCTGTCACTGTGCTCATTGTTCTGAATAAAGATAAAAATGTTATTGAAAATGTCCTTAATATTTCAACTTTTTTTAAAAACTGGAATCAGCCTTACAACCAGGAGTCAGAGGACTCGTACCTCCTTTCCCATCCCCCAAAAGTGAAATTATCCCAAAAATGGAGGAGGAAGAAGAGCCAGCTGGAGCTGATGATGGAGCGATAGCTCTGTGGTTTGAGCACTGGTCTGCTGAACCCAGGGTTCTGAGTTCAATCCTTGAGGGGGCCATTTAGGGATCTGGGGAAAATACACTTCTTGGGATAGAAGAATCCCACGCATTATCATAGACTGGGGATTGACTGGCTAAGCAGCAGTACAGCAGAAAGGGACCTAGGGGTTATGGTGAATGAAAGGCTAGATATGAGTAAACAGTGTGCCCTTGTTGCTAAGAAGGCGAGGAGCATTGTGAGCAGATCTAGAGAATTGGTTATTCCCTGCTATTTGGCACTGGTGAGGCTGCATCTGGCATATTGTGTCCAGTTTTGGGCTCCCCAATATAAAAAGGATGTGGATGTGCTGGAGTGGGTTCAGCAGAGGGCAACAAAAATGATTAAGGGGCTGGATCACATGACTTATAAGGAGAGGCTGAGGGATTTGGGCCCATTTAGTTTACAGAAGAGAAGACTGAGGAGAGATTTAATAGAAGCCTTCAACTTCTTGAAGGGATGCTCTAAAGCAGATAGAGAGAAACTCTTCTCAGTGTGACAGATGGCAAAACAAGGAGTAATGGTCTGAAGTTACAGAAGGAGAGGAGTAAGTTGGATATTAGGAGAAACTACTTCACTGAGAGGGTGGTGAAGCAGTGGACTGTGTTGCCTGGAGAGGTGGTGGATTCTCCATCCCTAGAAGTTTTTAAATCCTGGCTTGACAAGGTACTGGCTGGGATGACTTAGTTGGGGTTGATCATGCTTGAAGCAGGGGGCTGAACTAGATGACCTTCTGAGGTCCCTTCCAGCCCTATGATTCTATGATTATTTTGAAGCAGTAGGAAAAGGAAAGATCATAGTCCTCTCAGGAAAGACAGGAAATGAGAGACTGGAGGAGAAACATGACTGACAACCAGACTAAAATACATTCTTCTTTTCTATCCTTATTCACCAGGCAGACAGAGATAAAGGAAACAATGCTTCAAAAATCAAACTCTACACCCCCTGTGCAATAAATGCTCCATTTCATGCCTCACTTTCCATGTTCATTCACCTCCCCTGGTCAGAGTTCTGTATCCCCCATCCACTCCAGGCTCCCTCCCCTTTCTTACCTCTCCCCTCTACAAATTCAGACCCCTCTCCTCAACGGGGCCCCAGAATGAGGCCAGGAAGGTCACGGAGATCGCTGCAGTGCACTCCGAGAATCACACCCCAGTAGAAATCTAACATTCCAGCAACCATGACTTCATTATCCCTTTGTTTTTCCTATACCCACCACTCTGCCATTAGGGCCCCCCTAAATAAAAACATTGTAGGTTGGAAAAAGAAGGTTTTGTTTATTAGCTAACATGCTTTGGAGTCCATGCTTTGGGGTTGGGTATGATGGTGAGGGTTGTCATGTAAAAAGGGGAATAAGAATAACCCAGGAAACTACAGGCCAGTCAGCTTAATTTCTGTGCCAGGAAAGATAATGGACCAGGTAATTAAAGAAATCATCTGCAAGCACTTGGAAGGTGGTAAGGTGATAGGGAACAGCCAGCATGGATTTGTAAAGAACAAGTCATGTCAAACCAATCTGACAGCTTTCTTTGACAGGATAACGAGCCTTGTGGATAAGGGAGAAGTGGTGTATGTGGTATACCGTGACTTTAGTAAGGCATTTGATACCGTCTTGTATGATATTCTTATCAATAAACTAGGCAAATACAACTTAAATGGGGCTAGTATAAGGTGGGTGCAAAACTGGTTGGATAACCATACTCAGAGAGTAGTAATTAATGATTCTCAATCCTGCTGGAAAGGTATAACAAGTGGGGTTCTGCGGGGGTCAGTTTTGGGACTGGTTCTGTTCAATATCTTCATCAATAATTTAGATATTGGCATAGGCAGTGCACTTATTAAGTTTGCAGATGATACCAAGCTAGGAGGCATTGCAACTGCTTTGGAGGATAGGGTCAAAATTCAAAATGATCTGGACAAATTGGGGAAATGGTCTGAAGTAAACAGGATGAAGTTTAATAAGGACAAATGCAAAGTGCTCCACTTGGGAAGGAAGTATCAGTTTCACACATACAGAATTGGGAGAGACTGTCTAGGAATGAGTACAGCAGAAAGGGATCTAGAGGTTATAGTGGACCACAAGCTAAATATGAGTCAACAGCGTGATGCTGTTGCAAAAAAAGCAAACATGATTCTGGGATGCATTAACAGGTGTGTTGTGAACAAGACATGAGAAGTCGTTCTTCTGCTCTACTCTGCACTGGTTAGGCCTCAGCTGGAGTATTGTGTCCAGTTCTGGGCACCGCAGTTCAAGAAAGATGTGGAGAAATAGGAAAGGGTCCAGAAAAGAGCGACAAGAATGATTAAAATGCTTGAGAATGACCTATGAAGAAAGGCTGAAAGAACTGACCTTGTTTAGTTTGAAAAAGAGAAGATTGAGGAGCGACATGATAGTCATTTTGAGGTATCTAAAAGGGTGTCAGGAGGGAGAAAACTTGTTCTTTTTGGCCTCTGAGGATAGAACAAGAGACAATAGACTTAAACTGCAGCAAGGGAGGTTTAGGTTGGACGTTAGGAAAAAATTCCTAACTGTCAGGGTGGTCAAACAGTGGAATAAATTGCCAAGGGAGGTTGTGGAATCTCCATTGCTGGAGATATTTAAGAGCAGGTTAGATAGATGTCTATCAGGGATGGTTTAGACAGTACTTGGCCCTGCCATTAGGGCAGGGGGCTGTACTCGATGGCCTCTCGAGGTCCCTTCCAGTACTAGTATTCTATGTGATTGGAGGCAGTTTCTTAAAAGGCAAAGAAACAGCAGGGGTGGGGTGTGGGAGATTCAGGACCCTGCATGCTCATTCATAAATTTGGTTTTCAAGACATCCCTGATTTCCACTGCATCTTTCTGTGCTCTTCTGATTGTCCTTGGGTCCAGTTGCAGATACTAATTACTGGCCAGGAGATCTGCCTCTGCCCCTCACACTGACATGAAAATTTCCCCTTTTGTCTCTCAAATATTACGAAGAATACAGCAGGCCCCAACGACAAGGGTAATTTTTCCTTCGCTGATGTCTAAGTGGGTTAGAAAGCATCTGACACTCACTTTTAAATATCCAAAGACACATTCCCCCAGCCTTCTGCACCTGCTTAGTCTGTAATTGAAGAGCTTGTTATGACTTCATGAGCCAAGGAAGCAAAGGGTAAGCAGGGTCGCCCAGGATCACTATGGGCATTTCCATGCTCCCAATGTTAATTTTCTGGTGTGGGAAGAAAGCACAACTCTAAAGCCTTCTAAATAGACCAGAATTCCCAAAGATTCACACGTCAGGCACCTTTTCTGACCATCTCACATAGATGTAGTTGAAGTGACCTTTTGAGATCCACCAATGCCTGCAAGATGATAGAGAAGTACCCTTTGCGATTAATGTACTGGGACGTCTGGTGGTCTGATGCCAGGATGGGGGTGTCCATTCCTTCTATGGCCCTACAGCTACAGCAGCTAGGGAATCCCATGTGAGCAAATGCATCAGCTATGTTTGGCACATTCTTCAGAGCCACTGTTTTCCACATTAGGAGGTTAGCGATTTCCTTGGCTACCTGGATGACGACAGCCCCCACTGTAGATTTCCCCACCCCAAATTGATTTCTGACCTACTAGTAGCTGGCTGCTTCCACAGAGCAGTTGTCACGCAGTACTCAACTGTCAAAGCAGGTCTCATTCTGGTATCGTTGTGTTTCAGGGCAGAGGACAGCATTTCACAAAGTTCCATGAAAGTGGCCTTATGCATGTGAAAGTTTTCCAGCCACTGCTGATCATCCCATGCCTGCAAAACAATATGGTCCCACCAGTCTAACCTGGTTTTGCAGGTTTAGAAGCTATGTTCCACTGTGTACGATGACTCCAGTGCTGCCAACAACTCGCCTTCCTCTTGTCCCAATCTTGACATGGGTTAATGCCTCCTGCCTTAATACACTCATTCTCCATGACCATTAAGTTCAGAATATACTGCATCACAATGTGGGAAGTCATCACAAAACACTGTGCCACACATTGAAGCATCTCCAGACCCATGTTATCCTGGTCATGGCGTGTGGCAGGCAATGTGAACGCAGTGCAAAAATTCTTCTTTCATTTCTTTTTAGCAGGAAGTGAGGAAAATGCAGACTGGGATGATGACATCAGAAACCCAGAACCACTTGTGGCAATTTTTTTTCCCACAAGACACTGGCACAGAATCCCAAAATGCAATGGGACTGCAGGAACTGTGGGATAGGTGCCCACAATGCACCGCTGCCAAAGTTGAAATTAGGCAATCTAATGGGGACACACTAAATTGACCTTGAGAGCAGGTTCAGAAGCTCAACTTTGACTTTATAATATCTAGGCTGGGTCTACACATGCCCCTTCCTTTCGAAAGGGGCATGTTAATGAGCAGGTTCGAAATATGCTAATGAGGTGCTGAAATGAATGTGCAGCACCTCATTAGCATAACAGCGGCTGTGGCGATTCGAAAGTGCAGCTTTTCGAATCGCGTGCCGCCTGTGGAGACAGGACCTTCCGAAAGGACCCCCCCCCCAGTTTTCGAAAACCCTTCTTCCGATCACCAGATAGGAAGAAGGGCTTTTGAAAACTGGGGGGGGGGGGTCCTTTCGGAAGGTCCCGTCTCCATGGGTGGCACACAATTCGAAACGCCGCACTTTCAAATTGCTGTGGCTGCTATTATGCTAATGAGGCGCTGCATATTCATTGCAGCGCCTCATTAGCATATTTCAAACCTGCTCATTAGCATGCCCCTTTCTAAAGGAAGGGGCACTTGTAGACCCAGCCCTAGTGTTAAAAAGTTGACTTTAATAAATGTGACTATTCCCAAGTGTAGATATACCCTTTATATCATTCCTTTCTTTCCTTTTTCGTCTTTAGTCCATTCAGTCCTATTATTGATCACAGTGACTTTTCCTTAGTAACCTTCAGCATCTGTTTAATTCTCATTCTTTTCCTTTCCCTTCCCACTTATTGTATTCTGTACCCCTTTCCCTTACCTTTTCTGCCCTGCCTCTCGTAGCTGCTTATATATATTTTCTGTGCTTCATTTTTCTTATTCATTCCACTAATCTTTCTTTTTGTTTTTCCTGCTCACCCACCCACAAGGCTTGGAAATTTTACCACACATCTAATTGCCAGAGGGCTAACCTTATGAGCTACATGATCCCTACATGGTCAGTGCTTCTCCTCCCCCTTCCCATGCCATGGGCCTTAGGTCCTAGAGTAATTTCACAACATTAAAATCTCAGCTTTTTCTTAAAATTATGGTCCCCGCCCTTCTAGTTAGGAAGAAACAGCCTCATCTTCAAGAATATTTTTTCACTGATGTCTGCCTGAGTTGTCAGACACATGCAACAGTAGTTCTGAGAGGGATGAGCAGTATCATTCATTTCATTTGAGTCTGAATTTTGAAACTCATTTCTCTGGATGTATCTGTGCATGGGGTTCCTTACTGCTACTCCCCCATCATGCCTTTCACTGGGTGACGTCCACAGGAGCTCCTGACATAGTCCTCTGTTCATTTGAGTGGTGGCTGAATCACCCTCGCTCCTCCACGACAGGCCTCATCCTACCAGAAGGTGATCTTGGGAAGGGGAGACCCACCCTGCCCAAAGAGGAGTGGTCGTGGTGTTCACCTAGATGACTGCTCTGATATGAGTATCCCTCACCACTGCCATTCAAAAAGGGAACAGAGCCTATGGCACACAGGTAGGGCGAAGTCGCGAGGGGGAACATAACATTGTTTCTAAAGCCTCAGATGTCCTCACCCCAGCCTTAGGCACTGGGAATAAATAGAATGAGAGGGAACCTATTTTTGGATTAGTCTCCAGCTAGTATGTACCTGAAACATACAACTCCGCCTCCCAATTTCCTATGAATGCTGGAAGGGAGAAGCAGCTTTCTGTGTGGGTGGGAGGCAGACACGTCTCCATGATTCTACCATTCCAGAAGCTCTGCTTTTTTGTTGCATGACCTGAGCTGAATAGCTCCAGTACACGCCTTGGCTGCAGCTCATTGGAGCTGCGTCTACACGTGCACGCTACTTCGAAGTAGCGGCACCAACTTCGACGTTAGGCGGCGAGACGTCGAAGTCGCTAACCTCATGAGGAGATAGGAATAGCGCCCTACTTCGACGTTCAACGTCGAAGTAGGGACCGTGTAGACGATCCGCGTCCCGCAACGTCGAAATTGCTGGGTCCTCCATGGCGGCCATCAGCTGGGGGGTTGAGAGATGCTCTCTCTCCAGCCCCTGCGGGGCTCTATGGTCACCGTGTGCAGCAGCCCTTAGCCCAGGCCTTCTGGCTGCTTCTGCGGCAGCTGGGGATCTATGCTGCAGGCACAGGGTCTGCAACCAGTTGTCAGCTCTGTGTATCTTGTGTTGTTTAGTGCAACTGTGTCTGGGAGGGGCCCTTTAAGGGAGCGGCTTGCTGTTGAGTCCGCCCTGTGACCCTGTCTGCAGCTGTGCCTGGCATCCCTATTTCGATGTGTGCTACTTTGGCGTGTAGACGTTCCCTCGCTGCGCCTATTTTGATGTTGGGCTGAGCAACGTCGAAGTTGAACATCGACGTTGCTGGCCCTGGAGGACGTGTAGACGTTATTCATCGAAATAGACTATTTCGATGTCGCAACATCGAAATAAGCTATTTCGATGTTGGCTGCACGTGTAGACGTAGCCTGGGATTTCTGTCAGTTTTATTCTTAACCAAAGGGTTCTAAAGCACAGCAGTGACACTGAAAAGACTCCAATTGGTTTTCATGTCATTTTATTTAGGGAAAGCTCTGAACATTAACAAAGGCACTGAGCTGTCTGTTGGCAGATTTAGGAAGATGGAATGGCATTAGTTCACACTCGATTCATATCTGTAAACTTACTGTCAAAATCATCAGAGCTAGAAACTTATTTTTTAAAAATGAAAGCTTAGATTTTTGCATACATTGATGGCATTCTCCTGCTCAAGCTCCCTATGTAGATTTTTCAGGCCCTGATTATGTTTAATCAACAGTTTAACAGTTAAAAGACAGAAGTGTGGCAGATACAGTACCTGCAAACTATAGTATTACTAGCTGTCACGTAACTAGAGATAGCCAAGACATACTGATACTCGATATGGTACAGTAATTTTCATATGCAAAGAATTATTGTATCCATAGCATACGAATTATCATCATCTCCTTTCCTTTTTTCCTCCCTCTGATGCTGCCCTGTGTCTAACTAACTGTTGAGTAGTGAGATCAAAGTAAACCAACCTCCCCACCTCTTTCCTCCTCTTCTCTGTTCCCCTGTAAAGAGACCTATCACTTGGTAAATGAAATGAACCAGCAAACATAAGAACATTAACTTCAATATTGAAGTGACATCTCATCATAGATAAACAAATTCATCTTACAGTTGGACATTACCTTTTTCCTGTATCTCTACAGAATCCTACTCAAGTGGGAACAGCGCTTCAGGTTTTCTACAACCTTGGAACTTTAAAGGATATCATTTCTAATGTAGTGGATGGATACTGTGCATCTATAGAGGAGAACATCAACAGTGCTTTGGATATCAAAGTTTTGACTCAGCCATCCCAGACAGTTACAAGAGGTACAGTGTGGCCATGTTATTTAATATACATCATAACAGTCTCTGGTCAGTTGGCAGAAGTGCATTGTGCTCAGTCATATGGGAGAAAAATGCTTGGCATCCTAAGGAGTTCAGAGAAACCATTAAGATTTTGGAATCTCTGAGTCTAACATTCCAGAACATCTTACAACAGTGGCGAAGTATATTGGCTTTGTTCTTTTGCTGAGATGAGAAGTAGTGAAATAGTTAATAATGCTGATATTTAAAGTAGCCTCACCAGGCTTCCAGGTTAAGAGCCCCAATCATCTCATTCAGGTATTGTTTCAAGCTATCTGAGGCTGCTCAAGACTTCTGAAAATTAGGCCACTTCTTAAGATGCCTATAGATGGATTTTTTTAATGTTTATAAATTCAGTGAGGCACTCAAACCTGACCATGTTGATCTTGATTTTTAAGCCCTGACATGGGTTGATATGTTGCCTTTAAAATATGTTTAGGTGGCCCTGGCCGAGCTGTTATGCCAACACCAGGGAACACGGCAGCTTTCCGAGCAGCCCTCTGGACAAACATGGAGAAACTTATGGATCAGATCTGTGCAGCCTGTGCGCAGGTATTCAGTCCCTATGTTTCCTCTTCCGTATTAGTGCAATTTTTGCATATGCCACTTTAGAAAACTTAAATGATCCTTGAAACGAATTTTCTCTTACAGGTGCAGCACTTGCAAAAAGTATTGACAAAGAAGAGAGACCCTGTTTCACATGTCTGTTTCATTGACGAAATAGTTAAGGTAAAGTTTTCATTTAGCTGAATAATTTCTTACAAACAGAGGGAATGGTTCTGATAAGCGAAATGTGATGAAAGGAGCATTTCAATTATGATTTTAGAGCACTGTAACAGTTTTGTTATTTCAGTAATGAGACAGTGGTGGAAGTCAGACTAGTATAGAAATATGCATTTATGGGCTGTTTATGATCGCTGGGGTATACTGAGAGGGTCTTCTTGTAGTAATGGCTTTTGTTTTCTTTAAAAAACTGATTAGACACCAGTCAGTTTTTATTAATAATCCTTATTGTCATCCCATAATATACTGTGTAGTTTGAGTAATTAATGTTGTACATTAGTTTCCATAGGAAAATATGTTTTCATGTGATATCTAGTGTTCTCAGCCATCTGTTTCTCTACTTTTTGGCAATTTCTTCTCTGAAAAAAATAATCACAGCTGTTCTCTTCCATATAAAGGCCCAGATATGAATACCTATTCTTGTCCATTCAGTTGTATTGTTTTCTGTTCTTATTTGGAATATTTGATTAATGGTCTCCTCAGGGGCTGGTACAGCAATATTGAAGCCATTTTGTCTGCATTAGTAAATTGGAAACAACAAAAACAAAAGACGTTTCATGGTCTTTTTTTATGCAGACATCTCCTTTTCTATGCATATCACTGTTATTAATTCACACATTTAATTTTTGAAATGGTCTTGTGAAACTATTCAGGTGTAAATTTTTCGAGCAGGAAAATCAAGTAATAAAGGTTCAATATAGCGAATGTACTTACTGTCACTTAAGCCCACTCTGAAATATGTGGAGGATGGTATCACCCCCTGGCTGGACAGTGAAACCTCTCCTTAAGAGGAAATGATTAGCTTTTTTTTTTTTTTTTTTTTAAATCCAAAGAAGTGTATAACTTTTAAGGAAATGTCTCTGCATACGAGAACATCCATTGCCCCTTGGGCTTCACGGACTGGCTCTGCAATAAGCTGACCTCTTACAAAAGGAAGATGACCCTTCAAATAAAGGGAACAGTTTGGATGTGAGGAGAACTCACATAAATTAGCTTTCCATCTTCCATGTTCAACAGCTCCCTCTCTTGGATTCAGTCCTGTCCCCAGTGTCCCTCATTACTTTTGAGGAGTGGCTGTTCAATGGGAAGAGGACCTTCCAGATCAACAGAGGAGGTTTAGGGGAAAGGGAAGGTCAGGCGGAGAGAGAGAGAACAAGAGTCTGAGCAGTCTTCTTTACACCATTGTTTCACTAAAGAACATACAAGTGAGCGGAAGGAATTCTGTAGGCATGAATTGTGGAAAGACTGGCCAGTAAATGAAATACCGGGTTCTAATACATAAAGTGCTGGCAGAGCCTCTATTATGAGGTACTAAACACCCGCTCCTCACATAAATGTCACATTGTGGGACTGAGCCTATGGTGCCAACTGCATTGTCCAAATAATATGTATTTGTTTCTCCATGTTTAGCTCCTTCTCAGTTAGTGATCTGATCAGTAAGTTATGAGATCAAAGGAGTATAAAACAAAGCTTGACTGTTCTTATTCTGAGTATGTGATAGCTAATACAGTGTCAACTCTTCATTTTTCAAGAAGTATCCCAGCATAGTATGGTGCTCTTTCTCCTTTCTCAGGTGGGTACGATACAACAGTAGTTTTCACCCAGTGTACCATGAGAACTGTCCAAGTGTGCCATGAAATTTCATTAATTTCCTCTCACAGCGACTCTTTGCAGAGTCACTGGGAGCAGGAGCGGGGGGTGTGGGGAAAGGCAGAATTGATGACCCAGTGCCAGCTGGGGCTCAAGCATCAAGGCTTTTCTGGGGCTTCGCAGAGCCACTGCGAGGGAAGATCCCAACCCTGCAGGAGACTATCTGTGCCGTGAGGCAGCTGAAATGCTGCTTCCTGGCCTGAAAAGGGTGGCAGAAGGCCCACCTGCCTTCCCTGCCGTGGCAAGGAGGAAAGCCCGTTGGAGCTGGGATGTGGTTTAAATGCCACATCCCAGCTCCAATGGGCTGGTAGGGAGGGGAGCCTGCCCTCTGGACCTCCTCCCCCCACTCCTTGCAAGTAATCAAGTAAGCAATGAAATCTTAAGCGGTTACTGAATTACTCAACATCTCGAGCATGGCACGTGTACAGTTGCCCACATTTTTTTTTGACCTGTTGAAGATGGTGTTTTCTGTGGTGGATTTGAAACATTAATACATTTGATCCTTCTTTAGCTTGTTGTATGCATTACTATGTTGGAGAGCTCTCCAGTAAAACTGCAGCCACAGCAAATGTGCTGTTTCTGAGCAGTCGGTTCAGCTGAAAAAGGTGTGTGCGCTGTGGAATTGCTTGTCTTGTTGAAGTGTGCTGTGTTACTGAAAAGGTAGAGGACCACTGTCATATAGTACAGTGCTTTTCTTGGCCATTATGGTAACACACAGTGAAAGGTTCGTGCAAAAAAGTAAAATGCCACAGCATTTGGTGAGTGTAGGAAACAGAGCCTCACAAGTCAGTGTTGAGGGTGTTTAGCCAAATACAGTTAAGCACTGGTTACAGCTAACATTTGGGAAGCCATGTAGCTTCACTCAGTTTGAACTGTATGGCCAGCTGTCTGGGGGAGCAAGAACTAAGACTGGCAGTAAGAAATAATCCCACCATTGAATTATGAAAAGTGAACATCATGCTTATCCAAGCCATGCCAGTTTTACACCTATCATCTTCATGTCCTCAAAAAAAAAAAAAAAAAAAAAAAAAATTGTATGAAGGCGAGAGAAGGTTGGATGCTCTTTGTGTTCATTTTGGCTGGTATACTGAGCTAATCCATGAAGCTAAATGTAATAGCATTATGCCCATTTTCTCAGGCAGTGTGCCATTCCAGATGATATGAAAGTGACCCTTCCACTCTGCATGCTATGTACTAATTACAATTAATGATGTCAACATCATTATTACTGTCATCTTCTGCAGCAGCTGCACTCCTACTTTGCCTGTCCACCTGCTATCTTGTTCTAACTATGGCAGTATAGGCGCCAGCTGAGGAAACATGAGAGAAGTGGCCCTGGCCTTGATAAACACACTCCCTTTAATAACAAATAAACTGGCTGCCTCTTGTTTTGTTAACCTCTGCTTCTATTCATTTTGTGGGATTTTTGGTATATTTCTCTTTCTATCACAGGTCATCATCATCATCATCATCAATAACCGTTGGCTCAGCGCCCATTGGTGTCTGATGCCTCTCTCGCTATTTCCTTCCATATTTCCCTATCCAGTGCAGAGTGGCTTAGTTTCTGTAGACTAGCTCTGCACCAATCTACTACATCATCTATCCATTCTCTGTGGGGTCTGCCTCTCCTATTCGAACAATGCATTATGCCGAATACTAGAGTCTTGATTTTTCATTTGTCGTTCATTCTGCAAATATGTCCAAATAATTGTAGCTTCTGTTTTATAACCTTCTGCAGCAGGTTCTCTTTCGGCAATATCTTCTTATATAATTCCTCATTGGTTACCTTCTGCATCAATCCTATTCTCAGAATCTTTTTATAACAACTCCTTCTTCTCCGAGTGGTCCCCATGGGTGCTCCACCATAGGTGTTGGGCTCGCCTGGCGCCACAGATCGGAAATCTTCCAGCAGTTTCTCCTGGATTGCGCATGCACTGGCGCTCGCCGCCCCCCTGCGCGCCCCCAGCCGCGTGCGCGATCCGGTCCCCGCCAGTTCCTTCTCAACCGCCATCGGCTGCAGATGGAATCTACTCAGGCTAAGGCCAGAGTCAGATTAAATAGTGTTTTTTTTTTCTACGCTTCATTTGTTGTTTTTGGTTATTAAAAAAAAAAAAAGAAAGAGAAAGCAAAGACAAAGAGAATATCAGCAAAAAAAAAGAAAAAGAGAGGAGCGGAGAAGAGAAGAGCTGACATGAAGGCCATTTAGGCCGCCCACTGCCCCGCAGGCCGGTGATCAGTATTTGGGGTGGAAAGGCACGGATTAAGTGCTCAGTACCCTATTAACAGTAAAGGACTCACCGCAATGGCCTCTTCAGGTTTTAAAAAGCATGAGTCATGCTGTGAAGCTATGCCGGCCTCCGTGGGGCATAGCGAATGCATCCGATGCCTGGGGGAATCACAGGCTATCCAGAAGTGTTCTCACTGTGCTAAGCTCACAGCCAGGGCCAGGAAGGACAGAGCGATGAGGCGTAAAATGCTCTTGTTGATAAGGCTCTCCAGCCGGACTTGCCGGAGAAGCCTCACCCAGAAGGGCTCTTTGGGTTGCATAAGAGGAGGGCAGCTTTCTCTGACCCCCTCGGTGCAGAAACGGAGGAAACTCTCCCTGGCTCAATCCTTGCCGGCGTTTGCAGCGAGCAGGACGAGCGGAGCACACAGCCCCCAGCCGCATACTCAGGCAAGTGGCAGCGCACGTGGCAGAGGCTGAGCCTCCGGTTATACAACAGCCGGCACGCGCGGCGCCTAGAGCATCAGCGAGGCAAGCGCCGGACCCGGCGGCACCGCCACAGGCGGCACCGGCCCCCATGGCACCAATGGTGCAGGGGCGCCAGGCACGGAGCCTGCAGGCACCGGAGGAGGATACCCGCGCGGCACCGCAGCTGACGGTGCCAAGCGCGGCGCTGACAGTGGGGCCGAGATCCCCGGCACGGAAGGGGGCGGTGCTGGCCCCGCAGGGGAGGGGCAAGGCAAAATCAAAAGGCCGGCACCGCAGTCCATCTTCGGACAGGGCTGCGCTGCTGTTAGCACCAAGCCCTCCCCCTGTGATACACACGCCGCACCTAGGGCCTGTGTCTCCACCGGCCCATCCGGAACCTCCTTCTTCGTTCCTCCAACCAATGTCACCATGGCTTGGGCCACCTTCACCATTTCTGGGATTGGATCCCCTGGAGTACTATCACAAGCCAGTTTCACCTCTATCTGTGTCATCGCGGAGGTCTCGCTCTCCCAGACATCGGGGGTACGCACCCCGTGAGTGGTCTAGGTCTCCATCCCCGGACCCTCGCCCATGCTGCCATGGTCGTCCTTATCATGCTGGACACAGACACCACAGGCCTGCACCCAGGGGCAGGTCCCCCCCGGCCGCTCAATACCCCCGTGGGCACTCCTGATCGGGGACAGAAACAGAGTTGTCTCAAGGGGAGTTAATTTTAGAACCCCGAGACTTTCCTTCACAATCCTCCAGCGAGCAAGTGTATCATCGACCGCAGGAGCCCGAGGGTTCGAGGGAGGTTTACCCTAGTGGTTCCTCCTCATCCTCCCCAGATGAGGCCATGGCCCCCCGGGGACGTCTCTCCCCCGGATGACCTTAAACAGTTTCAGGAGCTGTTTAAAAGGGTGGCTTTCACGCAAGACATTCAAACGACAGAGGTGCAGGAGAAACATCACAAACTCCTGGAAAATTTGAGACCCCCAGCTTCATCCAAAATTGCTATTCCGCTGGACGAAGCCATTCTGGAGTCAGCCATTACTATATGGCAGACTCCGGCCTCTGTTCCGCCTACGAACAAGAGAGCGGATAAGAAGTACTTCGTCCCGGCAAAGGGCATGGAGTTCCTCTTCAGTCACCCACAACCAAATTCTTTGGTGGTTGAGTCGTCCCAGCAGAGGTCAAAGGCTTCTCAGTACAAATCGGGGGGATTGGACAAAGATGCTAAGAAGCTAGAGCTGTTGGGCAGGAAGGTATACTCCTCTTCTACCCTGCTATTGAGAATGGCAAATTATGGGCACACCTAGCAAACCATAATTTTGATGATTACTCCAGGCTTACTCCCTTCATGGATTCACTTCTGGAAGACAAAAAGCTGGTGTTAAAGGCGATTATTCAAGAGGGCTACGCAGCATCGCAGACGGGAGTCCAGATTGCCCTGGATGTGGCGGACACGGCGGCACGTTCAACGGCTACAGCAGTGGTCATGCGTAGAGAATCCTGGCCCCAGACGTCGGGTATCCCGAGGGACCTACAGGCGAAGATCATGGACCTTACCTTTGATACATAAAAGCTGTTTGCAGACTCAACCGACTCGGACCCTCACTCCAGTAAGGACTCGAGTGCTGCACTTAGAACCTTGGGCATTTATACTCCCCCATACAGGGGGGGAAAATTTTATCCTCAGCAAAGACGCTACGCTTACAACCACAGCGGGCTCAATATCAATGGGGCTACGGCCAAGGGCGCTATCGACAGCAGCAACAGTACAGAACTCCTAAGCGACGTTCTCAACAAAGCTGTAAGCCCTCGGGTCAGGCCCAAAGGCAACAAGTTTGACAGGTATGTCGGGGGCTGCACTATCAATACCCTCACTCAATGCCACTCTCATCTCATGTTCCATCATCGCCTCAGACCTTTCCACTCCCAATGGCAAAAGATCACCACAGACAAATGGGTGCTGGAGATCATAGCCACGGGTTACGTGATCCCCTTCCAGTCGCTTCCACCAACGAAGCCTCCCACCAGGCTTCACCTCAGGGACGCTGCCACGAGGTGAGGCTCAAGCAGAAGGTGAATCACCTTATGTTCATAGGGGAGGTGGAAAGAGTGCCGGAATAATTCCAGGGGAAGGTTTTTATTCACGCTACTTCCTACCAGAGAAGAAAACAGGAGACTGGAGGCCCATCTTAGATCTTCGGGGCCTCAACCGTTACTTGCGCAAGCAACGTTTTCGGATGATCACAGTTGCCTTGATACTCACGGCACTGGACGATGGAGACTGGGTTTCAGCACTCGACTTACAAGATGCTTACTTTCCTATAACAATCCACCTGGCACACAGACGCTTCCTCCGCTTCACAGTCGGCCAGGAGCGCTTCCAGCACAGGGTTCTTCCGTTCGGCCTCTCCTTGGCCCCCAGAGTCTTTACCAAAACGCTGGCAGTGGTGTCATCCTACCTGCACAGACAGGGGGTGTTTATTTTTCCCATATCTGGGCGACTGCCTGCTAAAAGGGGCCTCGAAGGCAGAGGTCTCATGCATGATACGCATCACAGCGGACACGTTTTTCTTCGCTGGGCCTAGTCATCAACCTTGCAAAGTCAAAGTCCGAACCCACACAACATGTAGAGTTCATAGTGGCACGCATAAACTCTATCACAGCAAGGGTGTACCTACCTGACGCCCGCTTCTGCGCCATCAGTTCACTGGTGCAAGTCATCACATACAGCCCCACGGTGCCAGTCTTAACGTGCTTACAGCTGCTGGGCCACATGGCGGCAGCGATGTTTGTGGTACAGAATGCCAGGTTGCACATGTGAAGCCTGCAGCATTGGCTGGCGAGCGTTTACAAACCAGCATCCCACACTGTCCACAGGGTGGCGTCGCCCACAACAGAGGTGCGCAGATCCCTGGCGTGGTGGGAAAACCCCGAGAATCTGCTAGTGGGGGTGCCTTTTCACCAACCACAAATTTCTATTTTTTCTTACCACCGACGCCTCCCACATAGGATGGGGAGCGCACATCGGCGACAAGGTAACGCAAGGGCTATGGTCCCCTGGGGAACAGACACTGCACATAACCATGCTGGAGCTCAGAGCAGTGTTCAACGCCTGCAAACATTTTTGAGATTACCCACGTGGCAAAGTAGTCGGGATTCAATACCGACAATACCTCCACTATGTTTTACACCAATCGACAAGGAGGAGCACAATCCCATGCCCTATGTGTGGAAGCAGTCCAATTGTAGAATTGATGCATTGCCAGCAACATAACATTGAAAGCCTCATACTTGCTGGGCGCTCACACCATGAAAGCAGATCAGCTGAGCAGGTGCTTCGCAATCACGCACGAATGGCAGATCCGCTCCAATCTGCTACGGCGCATTTTTCGTACATGGGGGTTTCCCCAGATCGATCTGTTTGCCACAAGGTCTTGCACAAAGCCAGAAGGGAGAGAGCTCGCATGATACTCATAGTCCCGCTTGGCATCAGCAGCAATGGCTTCCCTTGCTTTTGTGCATGTCGGACCGCCCACCGCTCCCTCTACCGGTGGCGCCGGACTTACTCACGCAGGCTCAGGGGTACTTAGTGCACCCGCACCCTCAGGGTCTGCACCTACAAGCATGGCTAATCCATGGCTCAGCTCTTTAAAGAGCACGTGTACAGAGGGAGTAGAAGTCCTGGAATGTAGCTGAAGGACCTCCACCAGGAGGACTTACAAGCAGAAATGGACTCGATTCACAGCCTGGTGTTCCGCCAAGCAGTTAGCTCCCCTTGACTTCCTATACCTGTAATACTAGAATACTTATTGGACCTCAAGAGAGGCGGGTTTTCTCTATCCTCGCTAAAGGTCCACCTCGCCGCTATATCAGCCTTTCGGCATACAGAGGAAGGGCCCACGGTATTCACCCATCCTATCATTACCAGGTTCTTGAAGAGGCTGGTAAACCTGTACTCCCCTTGGAAACCGCTTCCACCATCGTGGGATTTGGACTTGGTGCTCAGCACGCTATCGGGTCCACCTTTTGAACCATTAGCCACAGTTCCCATACGTCTCCTTACGGAAAAAAAAAACAAAAACAACCTTCCTCCTTGCAACTACGTCGGCCCGCAGGGTGAGTGAGCTCGCAGCAGTGATGGCAACGCTGCACTGCACAGTATTCTCAAAGGAGGCGGTAACCTTAAGGCTGCACCCAGCCTTTGTTCCAAAAGTCTCTTCGGAGTCCAATCTTAACGAGCCAATAGTTTTACCCTCGTTTTACCCGAAGCCTCACAGCTCCGGTAAGGAGGCACACCTGCGTCTCCTGGATGTGAGGAGGGCGTTGGCCTTCTACATAGGCAGAACTAAGTCCTTCTGGAAAACGGACAGGCTCCTAGTCGCGCTCTCTCTCCCAGGTCAAAAGGAGAAGGTCTCTCTTCACAGAGAATCTCTAAGCACATTGTGTCCTGTATAAAAATGTGGTACGAGCTTCAAAATGCTCCTTTGCTGGCCCCACCCAGGGCTCACTCCACCAGGGCAGTGGCGGCGTCAACAGCCTTCTTCAAGGGCATCGCGTTAAAAGACATCTGTAGAGCGGCGACCTGGTCATCCTACGACACCTTTGCCGAGCATTATGCCCTGCCTTGGGTATTTGAAGAGGATACCCGTCTCTCGACAGCAGTCCTCTCGTGGGCAAGCTGCACATAAACCGATTACCCAACTCCTTACTTGGGTTACTGCTGGGTAGTCACCTATTGTGGAGCACCCACGGGGACCACTCGAGGAAGAAAGAGAAGTTACTCACCTGTAGTAACGATGCTTCTTCGAGATGTGTCCCCGTGGGTGCTCCACCACCCGCCCATCCTCCCCGCTTCGGATCTCTTTCTAGTGTTTTTCAGGAGCATCCGAGGCGGTTGGTCAAGGAACTGGCGGGGACCGGATTGCGCATGCGGCCGGGGGTGTGCAGGGGGGTGGCGCGCGCCAGCGCATGCTCAATCCAGGAGAAACTGCTGGAAGATTTCCGATCTGCGGCACTGGGCGAGCCCGACAGCTATTGTGGAGCATCCATGGGGACACATCTCGAAGAACCATCGTTACTACAGGTGAGTAACTTCTCCTTGCGAACTCCAATATTTTTCTTTTCTAATCTTTTGTTATCACTCTCATGTCTCACATCCATACAACATGCTGCTGAATACACACGTTTTCAAGATGCCCAGCTTCATTCTTAAGCTAATTGCTTTGCTTTTCCAGATCTTATCCATCGCCTTCAAACTCGCTCTTGCTTTCGCTATTCTAGTCGGTATTTCCTTCTTACAGTCTAGATCATACGTTATGTTGCTCCCCAGATATGTGAACTTCTCTACATTTTCTAGTTCAATACCATCAACACTGATCTTTCTTCCTGTTTCCTTATCTCCAAGTACCATTGTTTTTGTTTTATCGATGTTCATAATCAGTCCGTACCTCTTCCTTCCTTCCTTCGTTTAACACCTGCACTGTTTTTGCTAGCTTCTCCTCATCTTCCTCAATGATAACTGTATCATCTGCAAACCTCAAGTTGTTAATTCTTTTCCCGTGCACAGATATCCCTTCTATCTCTTCCTTGATCTTGTCCATCGCTCTCTCCAGATGTGCGATGAAGATACTTGGCGATATTGGATCTCTTTGTCTCATACCTCTACTTGTTTTAAACCAACTTCCCAACTCCTCACATGTTCTCACCGCTGCCTCCGCATTATCACTGATATCCTTCAACAACTGTATCAGTCTGCTATCCACTCAGTATGACTGCAACACCACCCAAGTCACTTTCTGCTCTATAGTGTCAAATGCCTTTTGAAAATCGACGAAGCAAGTGTATGCGTTTGTTGTTTCGTCGAGCTTTCTCTGCTGTCAGTCTTAGTGCCAATATCTGCTGTACGTCACAGATGATGACATTTCTCTATTTCCCCATTTATTGTCTCATTCACCTGCTTTCCTGACTTCAAATTACCTGCCATTGTAATATTTTGTAGTTCTGTGCCCCTTTCTCTCTGAGGTTGCCAAGCACTTTATAGACACTAGTATACAACAGTATACAGTCACAATACTCATGTTTGGCCTGTGCCAGGGGTCAGCAACCCCCAGCATGGGTGCCAAGAGTGGCATTGGCACCCAAGGCAGGAGCATAGCTCCACTCCTTCCTCCCCTCATGCAGCTGGGAGCTTGCTGTTGATAAACAAAAGACCAACTGATGCCACTAATCACTGCCTAAATGGTAAAGTTCTGCATTTTTATTTATTTATTAAGCTGTTTTAAGTAGGACTATTAGTGACATTAAACGTATCACTGGCACCTGGTCTGTACATAGAGGTCAAAAGGTCAAATTTCAGCATTCTGCCTTGGGCTATGCTATAAGTTAATGCATTGGTAGAAAAAAAACCAATAGTTTTCACACATTTGATACACCGTGGGTTTAATTAACTTGTCTGAGATCACATCTGGAAGAATCCAGGTATTGCGTTCACACTGACATTTGTTTCAGTCCTCTCATACATCTAGATTACTCCATCTTTGCTCTGTGACAACATGCAATGAGAATGTAAAGGAACTGATACTGCTTTTGAAAAAGCAGTAATGTTCTAATATTCTTTACTTTGATATCACCACTGAAATACCTATGTATACTTAAAAATGAAAAGTTATAATGCTGAAAAGTGAATTGAGATTGTTTACCTGCCAAGATATTCTTTTGGTGATTTAGATGTGAATTGATGAACAGTACCAACAGAGACTCAGAGTCTCAGGTTTTTCTGGTAAGAAAAGGAAAATTGATTTTACTCATTTTTTTAAAACGTTTTTGTAATTTTTTATTTAAAACAGATATGCTGTCTTAATGTGTTATATGAACAAGCCAGGAAGACCCCACTCATCAGCCCTTTGCCAAGAAGTTGTCTGGCTGTGGAGCTTCTGTGCTCAGATTGCCATTCATATTGTAGCCATGCATCTCCCTAGGGCCAGGAACATGTTAGCAGATCATCTCAGTAGGTCCCTCTTATCTTGCCACAAGTGGTCACTGTGGCGGGTTCCTACCAGGGTGCCACCTGGAACTGGGATACCTCTGAGACTTCTGACCCTCCAGCTTGGACTCCCTCCCTCACTACAGCTTGTCACATCAGCACACTCTCCTGGTCTTAAATTTCAGCCGGTGTACACACAGGTAGGGGCATACACAGCTGCCGTTACATTCAGGCTGTCTGCATAAACCAGCAATAGAGAATCCAAAATAACCGTCGACTTCCCACCCTAGCACCCGAGAGCTGTACTGTCCTCCTTTGGTCCAAACCTCCACCAGCATGAATTTATTATCCAGTATGCCTCCCCCTCAGTTTAGGAGGAAATACAATAACCTGAACTTAAATTCCCATGCATTTAACTCCAAACTCACTGGTTTACATTAAAACAAAACATACATTTATTAATCACAAAAGAGAGATTTTACTTAATTAAAAGGGACAGCAAACAAATCAAAGCAGCTCAGAACACACCCAGCTTTCCTGCTCAAGATTCTTCCACAGTTTCATATGACCCAGGACATATTCTTGCCTGTCATCTTCCCAAAGCTTCGTAAGTCAGAGAGGAGGAGCATTGATTACAGAATCTGAACGTCAGGAGAGTACTGACTTTTTACACTGAAGGGGCTAAGATGTTCTGGTTGTTGAGAGAGTTTACTTGTTGCAGTGGTGAACAGGATAAAGGTCTTCTGGTATCCTCCCAGAGAATTTCATCATGGATTACTGCTTGCTTCTGGTTACAAGCAGCCAAAAGTACTTCCACCAGCGATTGTATCTATCCATGCTATTAGGGCACAGGCCCTGGCAGCAATGTTCCTGACCCAAGTGTCAATTCAGGATATTTTCAGGGCCATTACCTTCTCCCTTCTAATGCACAGTCTCAACGGTGGACCAGGAGGTGTGGTGCTGCAAATCGACAACTCCTGTGAAGGTAGAGGAAGACGCCCCACTGCCTTGTGGGTTATTCTGGGAAGGAATAAGGCTAAGGGAGTAAAGCCTGACAGAAAATCCAGAGGAAAGTCCTAAGGCAGTTCTGTGTCAACTTCTGGCACTGTCCCAGCAACTCCTGCAGCTGAGCTGGTACCAAATGTAGAGGTTATCCTTTCCTTTGGACTATATCAGTAAAACCGAGAGGGGGGGCCTGGTGTCTGGGCAGCCCAGGGTCTCCATAAAAATTGCCCAGGCTCACGTCTGGAGAGGTACTCCAGCATCGCTTAACAGCGTTGAACCAACACGGGAGGCAACAGATTCTGGTTATAAGCTCTTGCTCGATTGGCATAGAGAATGAGCGCCGGGGTTGCTTCCGACGGTGGGAGAGATCATCACATCTCATTGGACAGTCACCGCCCGCCTTTAGCTGGGCAGCCCACAGCCAGTAGGGTACTGTCTCACCTCAGTTCACTTGCCTCACTGGGTGCGTGAGGCTTAAGGTTCCCAAACCTGACAAGTGACTGAAATGAGCACCAGACAAACCAACAAGAACATTATTAAGAAAAGGAAATCATCAAAGTTTCAAGCTTGCTTGTTGGAATGTAAGGACCATGTTGACCGGTTTGACTGAAGATCTTCAGGACATCAGCGACACCCGAAAGACCACTGTCATCAACGAGGAACGGAAGAGGCTCCAAGTTGACATCGCAACTTTGCAGGAGACGTGACTCGCAGCTTCGGGATCCCTAAAGGAAAAGGACTACACCTTTTTCTGGCAGGGCAAAGCCCAAGAGGAACCCAGGGAGCACGGTGTCAGCTTTGCCATCAGAAGCACCCTTCTGCAAATGGTGGAACTAGTCAAGGGTGGATCAGAAAGACTCCTTCAGGTCAAACTTCAAACCTGCGCCGGTCCTGTCCACCTGATCAGCACTTACGCTCCAACCCTGAACGCCACACCAGAAGCAAAGGACAAGTTCTATGACGAGCTCAGTGCCGCCATAGTGCAAATACCTGCTCGTGAACAATTGTACCTTTTGGGTGACTTCAATGCAAGAGTTGGAGCCGATCATGATTCATGGCCCTCTTGCCTAGGTCACTGCGGTGTGGGAAAAATGAATGACAACGGACAGCATCTCCTTGAACTTTGCACGTACCACAATCTGTGCATCACAAACACCTTTTTTCAAACCAAGCCACAGCACTGGTAATCTCAGGGGAATGTACAAGGGCATAAAGAAGGCAATGGTACCCATCCAGAACAAGACGGCACCTCTGAAATCCAAATCTGGTGAAGTCATCACTGACAAAGCCAAACAGATGGAGTGATGGGTCGAGCACTACTCCAAGCTCTACTCATGCGGGAACACTGGTTGATACAGCCCTCAACACCATCGAGCTCCTGTCAGTCGTGGACGAGCTGGACCAGGAACCAACTGTGGTCGAATTGAAGAAAGCTATTGACAGCACTGCAGTAGGAAAGGCCCCAGGCCAGGATGGTTGTAGCCAGACAGCCAGCCCCCTCTCAGACCAGCATTGCTGGGAAAACAAGGGAGCCAAAACAACAGGGCACTTATAAATTCCAGCACAGCCTTTGAAGCTGTGAGAAAGCACAGATGTGCTGCTACAATGTGCCTCTGGGAACGTATACAACGATTAGGCTCACAGCAGACAGAGAAGCTGTGACAGACATGGCTCTTAGCCCCTACTAAATAATGTGATGCACACACACTAACATCCTAGGTGGGAAAATATTTACCCTAATAAAAGGAATGTCCAGTAGTCGAAACTTATTGTTTCTCTCCCTTGCAAGTGTAAACTACTCTTGCGAGAGCTGGCATCACCCAGACAGACTAGCCCCAATTTGGCATAAGAAAGGAGAAAGAGAATAAAGGAGTACAGAGGTATAAGTATGGGACCTACAGCACCATGATTTTTGAGTGCTTTTCACTATCTATCTGCTGGTCAGATAAGTGACAGCCTCCCAAGGCTTCTGCAGCTAAAAGGGTCCCTAAGCCTTGTCCCTTATTCATCTTTCCGCGGAATTGAGTGACCGATCCTGGCTTGGCACCGCTGGAATCGAGAGATGCAAGGTGGGTAAGAAGCACCCACAGCTGATCTCCTATCTTTAGTGTACACATATTTTGAAATAGAGCTCTATAGTTTGTTTTCTTTCTTTGGGATCATGGCTTCAGTTTTGTAACTTGTTTGTGTGTGTAACATCTATACATTTAAATAAGTAGGCACTAGCAATTTTGTAACCACATGATTAGAATCTAATTTAATAAATTTTGGTAACCGTTTGTGCATAAGCCTGACTTGTTTCTCTGGGTTACTGTAAAGCAGCCAACACAATTAAAGAACCTCAGCCGTTTTGGCTATAAAACCTGGCCATTAGGTGAGAGTACTAAGAGCCTAGCGTTGAGTTGTGCCGCCTCCCCGGGGCAAACTCTTGGGGCGCCTGTCAGTCAATCCTGACTGCCCACTGCGAAGGGGCTCTGAGCTCTAGCAGTTAAAGTCACAGGTGTGGAAAGGCTCTTAGTGCTGCCATTGGGGCATCCGTCAGCCTGGCCCGGGCTGCCCACCGCGAAGGGACAGTGAGTCCTAGCGGTTAAAGTCACGGATGCTATAAAACGGGCATAGCTGGCACCTCACCAAACGTCCTTGGCCATCGGCTAACAATGGTATACCATCAGAGGTAATCAAGTGTGCCTTGGACACACTCCTGGAACCCCTACATGAGCTGCTGTGCCTGTGCTGGAGAGAGGGTGAGGTTCCAAAGGATATGCGGGATGCCAACATTATAACCTTGTATAAGAACAAAGGAGACAGATGTGACTGCAACAATTACCGTGGAATCACCCTCCTAAGTATCCCTGGTAAATTGTTCACTCATGTCATCCTCGGCAGACTCCAGAAGCTTGCTGAGAGGGTGTATCCTGAATCCCAGTGCATATTCCATGCTGAGAGATCTACCATTGGCACGATCTTCTCCCGGAGGCAGCTGTAGGAGAAATGCAGAGAGCAGGAGAAGCCACTCTGTGTCGCCTTCATCGACCTGAGCAAGGTTTTCAACTCGGTCAGTAGGGATGGACTGTTTAAATTGGTCCACAAGATAGGCTGCCCACCACAGCTACTCAAAATTATCCAGTCTTTGCACAAAGACACGAGAGGAAGCATCCAATATGATGGCACATCATCAGATGCTTTCAGCATCAGGAGTGGCATCAAACAAGGAGGTTTCCTTGCTCCAACGTTGTTTGGGATCTTCTTTGCACTCCTGAAGCATGCCTTTGGATCCTCAACAGAGGGCATCTCTTTGCACAGAAGATCTGATGGGAAACTGTTTAATCTTGCAAGGCTGAAGGCTAAGTCTAAGGTGCGGGAAGTGCTCGTTAGAGACATGCTGTTCGCAGATGACACTGCTGTAGCGACACACACAGAAGGCCAGCTTCAAAAACTGCTGGATCAGTTCTCCAAAGCATGCAAGGACTTCGGGCTTACCATCAGCCTGGAGAAGACAAACGTACTTGGTCAGGACATTGCTGAACCTCCATCAATCAGCATTGACAATTACATGCTAGAAGTCGTCCACAAGTTTACTTACCTCGGGTCCACCATCACCGACACCCTGTCGCTGGAGTCTGAGCTAAACAGGAGGATTGGAAAAGCAGCCACAACTCTGTTCAGACTTAGCTAGAGAGTGTGGAACAACAACAAGCTGTACATTCACACCAAAATGCAAGTCTACAGAGCCTGCATCCTCAGCACCGTCCTCTACGGCAGTGAGTCTTGGACCTTGTACGCCCACCAGGAAAAGAGGCTGAATGTCAGGCGCGTTCTTGGGATATCATGGAAGGACAGAGTGCCCAACAATGCCATCCTCGAGCTAGCTGCAATTCCAATCGTGCATACCCTCCTCAGGCAGCGATGACTCTGCTGGCTTGGCCACATCCACAGGATGAATGATGGAAGGATCCCAAAAGACATTGTGTACGGCGAGCTAGTCTCTGGCAAAAGATCTCCCGGATGCCCCCAGTTGCGCTACAAAGACGTCTGTAAGAGAGACCTCAAGGAGGTAGACATTGACCCAGATAGTTGGGAAGAGCTGGCAGACAATCGCAGCAGCTGGAAGCAGGAACTACACAAAGGCCTTCAGAAGAGCGAGATGAAGATCAGACAGCTGACAGAGGAGAAGCGAGCCCGTAGAAAGGACAGCAAGGACCTGCCTGACACCCACTACATACGCAGCAGATATAGCAAGGACTGTCACTCTCGTGTGGGCCTCCTCAGTCACAGTCAAAGCTGCAAATGACGATCTTAAATGGAGTTATGAAGGGCGCGATCCATTGTCTATGCAGACTGAAGGATGCCTTGGACCTAGTTATCCCTTCACATATTCACATCTGATTATATGCTTAACAGTAAGCTCAAGACCACACCAGCTTTGGTGGAACACTGGCTCATGAGTGTAGCAGTTCAGAGGGCACTACTGATAACCCTAAGGATAGAATTAAGGCAGAAATCTGACAGCTGTGTATGTGGGCCGGCACATATCTAGAATGGAGTGGACATGAGCAACACATCTTGAAGTACAACAGTTACAAAACATTGGTTTCCATTCATTTCTCAAGGTCAAGATGAAAGCTCATGAGGAGAGTTTAGGAAACCTTAGACTGCTGCCCATGCTAGACCTGTTTTCTAGGAAGAAGTTAAGCCTCTTGGGTGGCTACTGACTTCCTGAAGCACTAGGTTTATTTTTATAGTTAAGACACAGTGCATTGTATTAGAGCGCAGTATTTTCACTGCTTGCAAATAGATTTTTCTTAGAAATCACCGAAGTGTTCTAATGATGAATTTCAAAACTACATGCTCTTAATCTTTATTTTTTAGTGCAGGAAATTATACTTTTAAAATAGTTTTAATTACTTCTCAGTTGCATAAAAAACAGGCGCTTAAAGTGATCAAATTCAATGTCCTACAGTAAAAGGAAGATTTTAAAAAACATGGTGGTGTTTATGGAATATGTTTACCTGCAATATATAATTTAGACAACAGAAATTTAAATACATCAATTTTTTTTTAAATTTAAGCTTCACTACCTCTAGAAAATATCAAGGCTGTACTCAACACATTTTGAATTTATCTGTTTCTGTACTGATGAATTGTACTACTGAAAAATGATAGCTTTTGTTCACAGTCTAACCTTTGGCAATTATGTTGCTATAGAAATAGTGCAAATGGATTTTCCTTAGTTCAGTCCCATAAGGTTGTGCCGTACAGAATTATTAAATCATTTGCATTCTTGCTTTATTGGTGGGAAAAATATTTAGGTTGTCCTTTTAAATACGTTCACTTTTCTGAGTGATATTCTTAAATTTGTGTTCCTGTGTGGCACACTTGTGACTACAGATGAAGAGCACTGTGTATATTAGTATGCAAAGCCTTGTTCCACGAGCCAGCAGAAAATAGCACATATTTTCTGTATTGTTTTACATTTCAAAGAGACTTCACAATAAAGATGTTTTTCATATCCCAGTCAAAATACTAACATTTTCGCAAATAAGTGGTGGGGGATGGTTGTGAATTCAGCATGTGCTTGGGAGGAGCATATCAGAGTGGGTATGGTATTTTACTGTTAGAATAGCAATGTAAACACACACAGATCTAATAATTCACAGATGGGAGGTTACCGTACTCATTAAGTTCTCAACTTGCATTTTGAGTTCTCTGCTATTCAGGGTGTAATGAAGACAAACTTGTAAAAAATAAATCTTATTTTTAGTACCCTCTAACATTTGTCTAATATTGAATATAGTGTGTGCTCTTTCATTCTTATTTCTTTAATCTGGAGTTGATAAAAAATATTATCTTGTTATATTAAGAGCAGAGCTCTAGAGATTTCATTTAAGCGATTATCAAAGTTAATTAGTAGTTTATATATGTTTATCTAAAATTGGGTAAGCTGTTCTGATTTTGTGTTCAGAGATAACTTTAAACCAATTTGTCATATTGCCACCTTAATATTATTGTATGGTAGCGGGGGCTGAAGAACTTCGAACATCTTTGCTTTTATGACACTGGTGTTCAGCAATTTATTGATACTTTGATACTGGAAAATGGGTTATGCTTTTTTAGCTCTGGAATCAAGCCAGTTTCATAAGAGCACATGGGAATGCACTTGTATCACTTGGATTTTGCCAGCCTGCAGTACACGCCACCTGAAATAATCTTGTAATCCTCTGAGTAGGCTGCATTAAGCTAAACATGGAGTCTGTGTAGTTGATTTGAGTAATTACAGTACTAATATGACTCCTGACGTAGACTGGAATAAGTCCATTCTTTTTATCTACAATACATTAGTTTACAGAAGAGATGACTTAGGTGTGATTTAATAGCAGCCTTCAACTTACTGAAGGCGAGCTGTAAAGAGGAGGGTGAGAAACTGTTCTCAGTGGTGTCAGATGGCAGAACAAGGAGTAATGGTCTGAAGTTGAAGAGGGAGAGGTGTAGGTTAGATATTAGGAAAAATTACTTCACCAGGAGGGTGGCGAAACATTGGAATGCATTGCCTAGTGAGGTGCTGGATTCTCCATCCCTCAAGGTTTTAAGGTCCTGGCTGGGATGACTTAGTTGGGGTTGATCCTGCTTGAAGTAGGGGGCTGAACTAGATGACCTCCTGAGGTCCCTTCCAGCCCTGTGATTCTGTGAAGACTGCCAAAAGGAGAATTTATATAATGCCCAGATAGTCTGTTTAAAATGTTCTTATTGTTTCTGTTGTCATATTAAAATATAAACTAATATTTCATCTTCAAAATCTCAATCCTTCCCATGCTATCATGTCACTTAGGACAGTGGATTTCAACTTTTCCAGATTTCAAATTTCACTTCCCTTAAAAATTTACAAAATCAGATATAAAAATACAAAAGTGCCACAGGACGGTATTACTGAACAATTGCTGACTTTCTCATTTGTACTATATAATTATAAAATAAATCAACTGGAATATAAATATTGTACTTACGTATCGATGTACAGTATGTAAAGAAGTATAAACAAATTATTGTCCATGTGACATTTTAGTTTGTAGCGACTTGACTAATCTTTTTATGCAGCCTTTTGTAAAACTAGGCAAATATCTAGTTAATTTCCAGCCCCCCCCCCCACCTGTGAGACCTCCAAGTGCTTTTCTGGTGTGTATTTGTTTATTTGTATTATTGTCATGCACCAGCATTCCAGTTATAGACCTGAAATCTGTTGTGGTAGGTGCTGTAAAAGCACAGAACAAAAAGACAGTGTTTACCCTGAAGAGATTATACTCTAAAGCATAAGACAAAAAGCAATAGTTTGATACCAACAAATACAGTATGAGTGAACAATGAGACGACAGTGCTCTGCTGAATCATGGCCCATACCAGAGAGTTACGATATGCTTGAAGGTACAGCGACCTCAACTTCTGCCATCAGATGTGTGGATGCAAGTCTCGTAAACTAGTTGCTTCAGAGAATTTGAGTTCAGAATTTGTTCCCTTCCTAGATACAGTAAAAATCCTTTAATCTGGGCTTGGATGATTCGGAAATCCTGATGGTCCACTATCTGGCAAAAATAGTCCCGTTTAGGGAGATAATCCAGCAAAATTTGCTAGTCCAGCATACAGTAGTCCCCTGAGACATGCAGCCCTCACGTACCTGAAAATTCAAATAGGTGTAGGGTGGCAAAGCTGGAGGCGCACAGGGGTGGCGAAGATAGAGATGTGCGGGGCTGATGAAGCGGGAGGATCGCAGGGTGGTGAAGCTGAGAAGCATGGGTTGGTGAAGAAGCTGCAGGAGTGTGGGGGTGGTGAAGCTGAGAAGCACGAGGTGGTGAAGAAGCTGCAGGAGTGCAGGGTGGTGACATCCAATAGTCTGGAAAATTTTTGGTAGCCTGACACCTGACCTGTCTCAGACGTGCCAGATTAAAGGAATTTTACTGCATAGTGTTTCTTGTCCTAAATATAACCAGTACTGGTTTTACCATGTCCAGCTTTTTCCATTTAGTGTATGTGCAAATGTAAACTGTGCTTTTGAGAAAACTCAGTGCTATATCCAAGACCCTATGTTGCAACCCCTAATCGTGTGAAGAATCCCATTGGCTCCAGTGCAAGTACTCACATGAGTAAAAGAAATGCTCAGCTGACTAAAATGTATGAGACTCGAGTCTAATGTATAAATCATATGAGGGGCAGAAAAAATGCAGTGGTGGTGAATGGGGTCAAACAGGGATCTAAATTCTGATCATTTTCCTTAGACTTTACATGGTGGGATGGAATGTAGGCATCTAAGAAAGGTGTTCCTGGAAGTGTTAATGTCCCATGTTCAGAAGTAATTTAGGAGTCAAGGCTATGTCTACACTACAGCTTATGTTGGCATAACTTACATTGCTCAAAGGTGTGCATAAACTGTCCTCTGAGAGACTTATGTTACACTCACATAAGCGCTGGTGTGGGCAGCACTAGGTTGGTAGGAAAGCTGGAGTAGTTAAGCCAATGGGAGAGTGGCTACCTTAGAGAGCTTACAATAGTGCAGTTGAGGCGCTTTAGGTTCTCTAGTGTAGCCAGAGCCTAAAGTCAAAAGTCTCATTCAAAGGCAGCTTTGTACTTTGTCAGTCTTGACTGGTTGTGCAATGGGCCAAAGCAATTAGAGGACTCCTCTAATTTATGTTGCTTGCCAGTGGCTCCAGTTGCCCGTTTTAATGTTTAGGGATTGTCTGGGTACAGAGAAGCCTGGATTGTCCCTTTTTACACTGATTAGAAGATTACACAGGAACCACTAAATTGCTCCTGTACCACAGGAAGATCATCCTGTACTGGGATGACCCTCCCCTAGCCAGTCATGCCTGGACTAGAATTGCTTCTGGCAGTGATGGTATATAAAGTAGCCACTGGATAGGTGAATCTTATAGTCAATGTTTTTATATTTGTCACACCTTTTCACCACACACAGTTAGTCTGGCATGGTCCAAAACATTAATGGAATTAGTAACACATCCCTTCATGGATAGAATCTATAAACAAAAGTAATAAATACTTTGGGGCCTGTCCCGATCTCTTATGAATTTATATTGGTACAAATAATTATTTCAGTAGTGTTTGTCTCATTCACTAGAATATTGCATCAGTGGCATGACTGCATCAATAATCAGGCAGAGGGTATACAGTACAATACCTATTAAACCTTCCACACTATTGCTTCTGCAGGAAATACTTGTTTAACAAATGCTTAGACAGTTCTCTGTTTGACAATGTCTAGTTCTCCAGTTGATAGGATTTTGATTCAATGAGAAACGTATTAATACACTACCTGAATATTACTAGCCCAGAATTTTAGATACCATTAAATATAGTTAAGCATCTTTATTATAAGAGAAAAAGAGTAGATTACATGAAAAGGGGAGCTGCACTACATTATAGGCAGAAATACAAAGATATACAATACTTCTTGGAGACCATATTACTTAAGGAATTCAATAAATCATGCAGTGTACATGTAAGCCAGTTATACTCCAAACAATGGTAATGTAATCTAACCTCTTAATTTATCAAAGTGTTTGTGCTGTGTGCCTTTTTAAAACTTATTAATTTGGCAAAGAAA
Source organism: Carettochelys insculpta (assembly GCF_033958435.1). Classification (NCBI taxonomy): domain Eukaryota; kingdom Metazoa; phylum Chordata; order Testudines; family Carettochelyidae; genus Carettochelys; species Carettochelys insculpta. The sequence continues at coordinate 352,404,234 of NC_134137.1, forward strand.
AGAAATTGGCAGAATGGTGACCTTTTTCCAGGGTTGCCAGTTAAGAGATGGGAAACTGATGGAAAATGATTGCCATAGAGCTGAAGATAATCGGATGCAGTCCATTACTCATCTTGTCAACTGCTTTTACTACAGGGGATTGTATCACAAGATGTTAATCTGTCTGTGACTAGATTTCAAAGCAAGTATTAGGGTTTTTTTTCTGGTATGTGTGGTTTAACTTCACTCATATACAATTTTCAGCACAGAAGGAAATGGAATCCCAGTTTCTAAATTTCAGTGTATAAATTAACTAAAAGTATTAACATCTGTTTATGGAATGGATTTTATGGTAGAAAACCTATAATGATATACTGTACAGTTTGTTTCGGTTGTGCTTTGTAACCTAATGAAGCTGATTCAATATGTGTTTTGAGTAGTGGCTTTTGGTTTTCAGTAGTTTTGGCTTGGATTATATCCTCATTCCCAGCTCTGTCTTCCATAGCTTTTGTGGTCAGAGTTATTTCACTTCCACACTGTTAGTTTCCTCTCATTAAAAAAAAACCCTTATCTGTGTTCTTAGTGGTATGTAAAATTCAGGCCTGGCAAGCTTCAAACTGACGTATGCTATAGGAAGAAGAAAGACATGTTGCCAGGAGTATAATTTAACTAGGTCAGAACTTTATTAAATAATACATCTGTGAAATTCTTTGGCAATAACTTGTCCCATGCAGCTCACGCCTCCTTCATAATTCATTCCACTGGGGGAGGGCAGCCCCTCAATCCCATATCTCCACTTTTTTAAGCTGTTCCCAGGAGGACTGATGGCATCCCACTGCCTCACATCTCATATACAAAGGTTGAGCATTTGAGGAAAGAGGATTATCTTCTTGTCCAAGGCTGACGACAGACTTCCCGGGGATCTGGGCATTGTGTGTCAAGTAGGAGTCATCTCCGTGCACCTGGATGCAGCAGGGCACAGGTTAGAAAGGGCAGGGCTATCAGAAGGCAGTCCTCTGCTCTGTCCAGACCATGTAGTCCTCCATCCCCAACCAGCCCTTCCTCCCCCAGACAGCCTTCAGTGTCACCTTTTAAATTTCTGGGCCCCAGGGTAACTTTCCCCTTTGCTTATTCCCCACTCCCCATTGGAGGCTGTGCCATAGAAGCAGGCCCACTGGCAGCAATTTGGGATCCTAGGGAAGTCACCAATGGACTCCTACCCCCTCCCTTTCCTGGGGCCACAAGCTTTACCCCAGCCACTGGAGATAGCACATGTTCCCTCTTCAGTGGAGCCTCAGAACCTCAGGGGGATATCAAAAGCATCTTTTAATCAGGAGACACTTTTTGGCAGAGCTGTTGTGGCAGCAACCAAGGCCCCAGGCTCTTTTAAATGGCCGAATCCCTAGGCAATTGCCTCCTTTTCCCTCTCCTGCCCCCTGTTGGTGGGCCTATTCTGCCCTGTCAGATGTTAGAAGCCCCAAATGAGTTCCTCACCCTTTTTAGGGAAGGCTTTTACAGCGTTCGTAAGAGAATGCTAAAGTTAAGAGCTGTGTTCCTTTAAGGGTAGAGCTATACCAAGGACCTCAGATGGGACAGCTTTGGGGAGCAAGTGTGGTTGCAGCATCAGGAAAGTTTGTGTGGTTCAGAGAGGCTCAAACTCAGCAAGGATTGTGCAAGTTGTGTGTGTTTTGAGTGTTCAGCTACTCAGTTCATTAAACTAGAATCTGCACCTAGAGTGTATCAACACAGCACAGTTATTTCAAAATGACTGCTATTTCAAAATATCTTTGCAAGTGTCCGCTAAATGCAATCAGTATTTCAAAATAATTTTGAAATTGTGGATGCCTCTTTTGAATTTGATAAACTTCATCCCATGAGAAATAGCACCTGTGCCAAAATAGATGTTTTGAAATAGGGACTGTTTTGAAATTAGCTATTCTGGAATATTTTATTTCAAAATGAAGCTGCTGTGTAGACATAGTATTTTGGATTGGAGCCCCTTCAAGCAACGCTTCCAGGAATGCTCATCTGAAATAAACAGTATTGTGTGTGGACACACTATTTCAGAAAAAGTTTTGCTTATTTTGGGGCTTCCCTGGACTGTAGATGCATTATTCTGGAATAGCTAATTTTGGATTAAGAGCTCTGTATTGTAGACATACCCTAGGAGTGTAACCTCTTCTCTTCCTGCTTCAGTGCTAGTTTATCAGGGAAGCAGACCTACTATTGAACAAACACCTGCTCCCGACACCTGCCAATTTACAACCTAACATACCTTCTGGGACCCTGGGTTGCTCTGACAAAAGAGAAATACAACACAGCATCCAGGACAAAGCTGGTACTGAGGGAATATTCTTTCCCCGCCAAAAAAAGGTACTAGCTTGATGACCATAGCAAGGTCCAAACCCCGATTCTAATCTTGGTGCCAGTTATCAAGGGGCAGTAGAAGAGAGATTATGCCTGACTGTGTAGAACAACCCTGGGCAGTGTTTTAGGCTTAGAACCTTCTCGTTAGGTGTGTGCTAGGCAGTGGGCCTAAACTGTACACTTTTGTTGAACCATGTCGCCCCTCTCGTCAAACCCAATACATGAGGAAATTGACTACCCACAAGTTGGGGAATAAGATGATTTAGGAAGAGACAATCCTTAAAAGAATCTGGATTGGTCTTTTTCTTGCTGACCCAGCAAAAGCTTCTCTACTTCTGAATTGGTCTCAATTTGTGAAATTAGTTACTTTCTGAAAGATTTTAAAAATGATAATCTATTCAAATAACATGTATGAATTGTGTCTGCAGTCCTCAGCCAGTGTGGAATACTGGGTAGTAGAATACTGTATGTTACTCTTTTAAAGAAAATAACTACTGATTAAAATGCAAGAATGAAATTCATCAATACAAATTGTTAAACTTATTTTTAGAAAAAATATTTGTATGTCCATTAACTCCTTTCCTGAATAATTGTAATATATAGTCTTTTTCTAAACTACTGATTTAATAATCTAAGTTTAACCTTTGATTTTACTATTTTTAAAAAAAAAAAGAAAAGCACTATGATACAGACAAGTAGGTAAGAAAACACAATATTCTAAGAAAATAAATTGTAATTTTTTTAAATTAAAAGTTGTTTCTCAGAGTTTGTCATTAAATATCTTGATACTTCTTTCACAAGCTGGAATATTTTGATGTCTTGTCCAGATGCCAATTTCAGTAACTACAGTCTGCCCACTTAAATACCCCCTGGGGTTTGAGTAGGATACACTGTTTTCTATTTTGTGCCATAAGCTGTAGCATAGTTCTGTGTGTACTTTAAGTAGTTGATATATTTCATTCCATTTCAGTGTTGGGTGTAGTGATACACTGTATCTTATATAGTAGACTCTCCCTGTTCCGCTCACCTCAAAAATGGAAGTTGTTCATAACTCTGAACAAAATAGAACATTGTTGTTTTTTACAAGAGTTTGCAACTTAGTAAAGCTTAGCAATGACTTAGGACAGCTTTGGAACTTTATTATGCAGAAGAAAAATGCCATTTTTAATAATTTTAATGTAAGTGAAACAAGCACAAAAACAGTTCCCCCACCTTATCAAATCTTTTTTAAACATTTTATTTAACATAAAACATTTTACACAGCACTGTACTGTGCAGTCTTTGCTGCTGTTTTTTCTTTCTGCTACCTAATTGCATACTCCCAGTTCCAGATAAAGTATGTGGTTTCAGTTTGTATCTATGGTGTTCATAAACTCTGAGGTTCTCTGGCATTGTTGAAGCCTGATACTGACTCTATAGGTAAGTTTGTGTTCTAAAATAGTTCTAAAGTGGGCATGATATTCTGGCTTTCTCTAAATGGAGTGTGAAATCAGTGTGAAATTTTGGACAGTTTTTATGACCGTTGGATTTCTTATATAGCTTTTTCGTCAGTTTCTCTTCCTTTATTTTTAATGTGACAGCATTGAATTTTGGAATGTTAGACAAAAGCTTCATTTTCTATATAGTCCTGATTGATTCCTTGAGCATCCTACATCCACTGAGAAAGGCAGGGGACACAACAGGAAGAAATAGAAACTGCTGGCTGCGTGCCTTGTTGGTACTCTGTTGGCTGTTGTACAAATGACTGCACATAAAAGAAGAAAAAAGTATGTTATCTGAACCTAAGATTTACCAGCATGAATTGAACAATTAGATCTTTTGGGACCGCCTCTAATATTGTGCTGGATTGCCTCTCTCCAGCGCCACTCACTCCATGGCTCCTCAGCTGAGAGAGAGCCAACAAAAGAGACTGAGGCTCAGTCTATACTAGGAGAAAAAAATCAATTTAAGATGCACAATTCAGGTTATGAGAATTGTCACTGGAGTGGACATTTCTTAAATCAATTTTTGCTGCCATCCCCACAGAGGGAGGTTGATGAGAGAACTCTCCCGTCAGCTTCCCTTACTCCTTGTGAATGTGAGTCATACTGGGTTCAATGGTGGCACTCTGATCATTCAAACGATCGAACCTCAGGAGATTGACCTCCAGCATGTCAATCTTCTGGAAAGTATAGATATACCTGGAACTTTGGTAAGGGTGTGTTAAAATGAGATTGCATACAAGGGCATATAGCTTAGCTGCAAGTATCACCAATGGCTGCTGAGGGGACGCTAGTTCTGGAGGATTCTGAGTTACTAGAGAGAGTTCTTCCCCAGATACCTTGTTCTTGTCCACTTGCTCACAATCTAATTTAGCACAATTTTGGGGCTACAAAGTAATTATCTCCCCAGGTCAGATTGGCAGAAACTCTGGGGGTTTTGATTTCCTCTGCAGCATGAGGTGTGCTGCAGGTTTAAGCTGGTGTAAACGATGGATTCTCTTTTAAAACTTGTTGTTTTTAAATCATGATTTGAGGATTTTAGTAGTTCACTCAGAGATTAGGGGTCTGTTACAGGAGTGAGTGGGTGAGTTTCTGTGGTCTGCAGTACAGAGGAGGGGAGGAAGTAACCATTGTAGAGCTGAGTACGTGGGTTGGGAGTGGGATTCCACCCACTTATGCCTGGACCAACACAGGTAAGCTGGCAAGTAAGCTGTGTCGCATATGTGACAGGAGCAGCTTGCCCCCTGGAATGCAAAGGAATCAGGAATTTAATTGGGCATGTCTGAGTCTGCTTCTGGGGAAGTGAAACTATGCACAGTCTCTTATTCAAGGCTTATGGCAACTCCTCTTTGTACTCCTTTCATGCCAATTATAAACACATGTAAATAGTGCTTTTTAATGCTTTTTAGAATTCTTTCTATTAGAGTTACAGTAGGTTGCATGCAAGATAGAGCATGTGATATTATATCTATTGTATTACTACAAACAGTTTATATATACTATAAATAATACAGGACTGTTTGCATGATGGAATTGTGTAGTTGTGTAATTGTTCATTTTTCAATGGGCTGTAATGTCAGAGTAAAAGGATGGTCAGGAAAAAACTGAGAGGCAAGATCAAATCAATATTTTAGATGCCTATATACAAATGCAAGAAGCATGGGTAATAAGCAGGAAGAACTAGAAGTGCTAATAAATAAAAACAACTATGACATTGTTGGCATCACAGAAACTTGGTGGGATAATAAACGTGATTGGAATGTTGGTATAGAAGGGTACAGCTTGCTCAGGAAGGATAGACGGGGAAAAAGGGAGGAGGTGTTGCCTTATATATTAAAAATGTGCACACTTGGACTGAGGTGGAGATGGACACAAGAAACGAATGTGTCGAGAGCCTCTGGGTTAGGCTAAAAGGGGTAAGAAAAAAAAAAAAAGGGTGATGTCCTGCTAGGAGTCAACGACATGCCACCTGCCCAGGTGGAAGAGGTGGATGAGGCTTTTTTTCAAACAACTAACAAAATCATCAAGGGCCCAGGATTTGGTGGTGATGGGGGACTTCAGCTTTCCAGATATATGTTGGGAAACTAACACAGCGGAGCACAGACTGTCCAATAAGTTCTTGGACTGCATTGGAGACAACTTTTTATTTCAGAAGGTTGAAAAGGCTACCAGTGGGGAAGCTGTTCTAGATCTGATTTTAGCAAATAGGGAGGAACTGATTGAGAATTTGAAAGTGGAAGTCAGCTTGGGTGCAAGTGATCATGAAATCATAGAGTTCACAATTTTAAGGAAGGGTAGAAGGGAGAACAACAAAAGAGAAACAATGGATTTCAGGAAGGCAGATTTTGGTAAACTCAGAGCTGGTAGGTAAGGTCCCATGGGAAGCAAGACTGAGGGGAAAAACAACTGAGGAGAGTTGGCAGTTTTTCAAAGAGACATTATTAAGGGCCCAAGAGCAAGCTATTTCTCTGTGTAGGAAAGATAGAAAATATGGCAAAAGACCACCTTGGCTTAACCAGGAGATCTTGCATGATCTCAAAATAAAAAAGAAAGATAATATAAAAAAAGAAGTTAAAAATCACTTAGAAAATTTAGATGTCTGCAAGTCACCAGGGCCTGATGAAATGCATCCTAGAATACTCAAGGAGCTTGTAGAGGAGGTATCTGAGCCTTTAACTCCTCATCTTTGGAAAGTCATGGGAGACAGGAGAGATTCCATGAGACTGGAAAAAGGCAAATATAGTGCCCATTTGTAAAAAGGTGAATAAGAACAAAGCACGAAACTACCAGTCAGTTTAACTTCCGTGCCAGGAATGTAATGGAGCAAGTAATTAAGGAAATCATCTGCAAACGCTTGGAAGGTGGTAAGGTGATAGGTAGGGAACAGCCAGCATGGGTTTGTAAAGAACAAATCGTGTCAGAGCAATCTGATAGCTTTCTTTGACAGGATAACGAGCCTTGTGGATAAGGGAGAAGCTATGGATGTGGTATACCTTGACTTTAGTAAGGCATTTGATGCCGTCTTGTATGATATTCTTATCAATAAACTAGGCAAATACAACTTAAATGGGGCTAGTATAAGGTGGGTGCAAAACTGGCTGAATAACCATACTCAGAGAGTAGTAATTAATGATTCTCAATCCTGCTGGAAAGGTATAACAAGTGGGGTTCTGCGGGGTTCAGTTTTGGGACTGGTTCTGTTCAATATCTTCATCAATAATTTAGATATTGGCATAGAAAGTACACTTATTAAGTTTGCAGATGATACCAAGCTGGCAGGGTTTGCAACTGCTTTGGAAGACAGGGTCATAATTCAAAATGATCTGGACAAATCAGAGAACTGGACTGAGGTAAACAGGATGAAGTTTAATAAGGACAAATGCAAAGTGCTCCACTTAGGAAGGAGCAGTCAGTTTCACACATACAGAATGGGAAGTGACTGTCTAGGAAGGAGTATGGCAGAAAGGGATCTAGGAGTTATAGTGGACCACAAGCTAAATGTGAGTCAACAAATGCTGTTGCAAAAAAAGCAAACATGATTCTGGGATGCATTAACAGGTGTGTTGTAAGCAAGACACGAGAAGTCATTCTTCTGCTCCACTTTGTGCTGGTGAGGCCTCAGTTGGAGTACAGTGTCCAGTTCTGGGCACTACATTTCAAGAAAGATGTGGAGAAATTGGAGAGGGTCCAAAAAAGAGCAACAAGAATGGTCCAAGGTCTAGAGAACATGGCCTGTGAAGGAAAGCTGAAAGAATTGCGCTGGTTTAGTTTGGAAAAGAGAAGATTGAGCGGGGACATGATAGCGGTTTTCAGATATCTGAAAGGGTATCATAAGGAGGAGGGAGATAACTTGTTGTTCTTGGCCTCTGAGGATTGAACAAGAAGCAATGGGCTTAAACTGAAGCAAGAGAGGTTTCGGCTGGACATTAGGAAAAAGTTCCTAATTATCAGGGTGGTCAAACACTGGAATAAATTGCCTAGGGAGGTTGTGAAATCTCCATCTCTGGAGATATTTAAGAACAGGTTAAATAAATGTCTATCAGGCAGGGATGGTCTTGACAGTACTTGGTCCTGCCATGAGGGCAGGGGCCTGGACTTGATGACCTCTCGAGGTCCCTTCCAGTCCCGGTCTTCTATGATAAAACAATTGTCACATAATTGTGTTCCCAACTCTAAGCTGCTGTTTCAAGCCCTTGTCCACATACATGCACCTGGGTACTAAAGTTCAGATACTTTTGACCTGCGCTATCTGTGGGAGCCATGCATGTGCTCCTAGGGTATGTTTATACAACCACTTGGACTCATGAGGCTTGACCCATAAGGGTATTTCATAGCTGTATAAACTTCTAGGCGCAGGCTGGGCCTGGACATTAGAACACCTCAAGTTAGGAGGGCTTCGGCTCTTATGCTCCAGACGGATCCCAGAAGTCCATACAGCAATGAGACAGCCCTACATCTGGAGGCTACGAGTTTGACTTGGCTTTCGTGGTGTCACGGCTGATTCCCCATTCTCGCACTTTGAGTGCAGGTAATAGGGACCAGCTAGCCAAATAGAACACTACTAGACCCTGTCTCTGCAGTTCCCAGAGACAGAAAAGTTTTTCTGATTTAAGTTTTCTCTGAAATCAACCAGTAGCTGCCACCACCGAGGGTACAAAATCCCTTTTCCAGGAAAGAAATCACTTGGAATCTCTTCCCTAAAGGCAAAATCCCCAACCTCCTTTTCCCAAGGAGTTGGAAATAAGAGCACCCAACCAAAAATAAATAAAAATGTAGGAGTTTAGTAAAATACTTGGGCTGGTCAGATAATCTTTTCTTGCAAATGTTCCATGTTGTAACATATGCAGTTTTAAGATCTATGTCATATTTTAACCTTCTCTTCTCTTTCCTCTCCACCCTCAGGAAGGTCAGTCAGATATTCTGTACACATTTTGGACTGCAGTAACTCAGACTCTTTCCTCTCAATTTCAAATAGCAACAAACTGTAAGTGTTGTATTTAACATTGTGATTTGTGATGTCTTCTAGAGTTAGTCTAAATGTATGTCAACTTAGTGACCCTTTGTTTATTTCCAGTCTCAGATTTACGGCTGTGGGTTTTCCTCAGAAAAATGGCTGTGAATCTGCCATTAGTCTTTATACAGTAGTCCCTTGGGATATGCAAGGGTTGTGTTCCATGCAGCCCTCGCATATCCCGACTTTCGGGTCAGTTGAGGAGAGAGTTGGGCAGTGGGTTGGGGCCGGGGGAGTTAAGCTTGGGTTGGGTTAAGCCTGGGGTGGGTTAGGACTGCAGGAGTGTTGGGAGGGTGGAGTTTAGCTGAGGCATGTGGGGGTTGGAACCGGGTGTGCGGAGGTTGGAGCAAGGACCTCGGGGTAGTGGGTAGAGGGCTGGAGCCTGAGCCCTGTGTGCCGTGCTGCGGGGCTGAAGTGCACTGGGGGCTGGGAGCCCCATGCACAGGTTGGGGCTGAGCTGGGACTGCAGAGGCTGATCTTGGGGGCAAGGGGGTTTTAGCCCCCCTAGCTGCCTGCAGCAGCTAAAACCCTTCTCCCTACCTTGCCAGAGTGGCACCACTGTCAGCTTGACAGCAGCACCACTCTGGGAGGGGGGTTTTAGCCCACGTGGCTGCCCACAGCAACAGGCAGGTGGGCAAGCTAAAAGCTCTCCCCCTACCTTTCCAGAGCGATACCTAGTGCCCCTCTGGGAAGGCAGGGGGAAGGGGCTTTCACCTGCCTCACTGCCCACTGCTCCAGGAAGCTAGGCAGGCTGACAGCCACGCATTTTCAAGTTATGTGGAACTCGTGTTAAAGCGAGTTTCACGCAACCTGAAGATGCATAAAGTGAGGGTTTACTGTGTTCGTATTTTCATAACTGAGGATGGATGTAACTGTGACCATCTCATCGTTCCCATACTTTTATTGTGCATTCAGGAAAATATGCACTGTGCGTTATTTAACATCTGTTGTCCAATACAAAATATCCATTTTTGGCAATGGCATGGTGGAGGGCGTCGATTTGTGGAATAATGGATTATGCTTCCAGAAGCCAAAAGTGAATAGGTCAGCCAAAACCATAAGCATTAACCTCATCAAAAAAAAACAATTATTTTATTGTTGTGCTGTTGGGTGCTGAACAAACTTGAACATCTGGGCACTTTCATGAGGCATGTAAAGGAAATCTGAGGTTTTTTTTTTAAATCTTGGGGAGGGCCAGGGGAGGGAGATTCTGAATACATGTTTAAAACGAGCTGTACAGATGTGATGCTAAATCAAGGAAAAGTCATGAAGATTAGACAGTGCTATTGCTATAAATAACATTGCAGCATGCAACTGACTGAACTGCCAAAGTGCAGGAGAGGTGTTCACAAAAATACCCTTTATGCTCATGGGAAGCCTGCTCATCTCCCACTTTAGTACTTACAAATGAGATGCAGCATATGTATATTTATCTTTGTGGGCTCAACTGTTATGTTGTCCCTTTAATATTTGGGCCTACAGTGCTCCATAGCAGCATTATAAATTTGAGCAAGTAGCTGCTTGGTTTCTGTTCGGTAGTTGCTAAGTTACTAGGTGATTCCAGAAGTAAATTTATTCAACAATATTAAAGCATATTTATCATATTGATTGTCTTATATGTTACCTATAACATAGTTACTCAGGTTCATACGATATAGTAAACATAGGAGTCTCAAGTGTTTTACCTTAAGCATGTGCATAAGTATTTGTGGGGGTCAGGGCCTAAGGTTGTAAAACTGCAACAGTAATAAACACAATTTTTATTCCAACATTGTGGTAACTTTTCAATCTATACTTTGCAGCATCCTTTCTATCCAGCTTCATACACAGTTACTAAAATAGCAATGTTTTGTTAGTTGCAAGTTATTTTTAAATAAAAGTTTGGTGAAAGCACGATATGTATGTTGCAAATGCTGTGGGGGGTTTTTTTTTTCATTATATGTGAGTTTTGAGGCAATAATGCATGTAGTAGATGGCCAATTTTGCTTGTCCAATTTTTTTTACAGAAACTGCATATTTAATACTGAAATGTGCAAAGAACTCTAAGTCTTGAATATTTTTTGAACTAAAAGCAGATACGTTTCTCACCAGAACGTTATAAAAAGGAAGACTGGGTTTTAAAGCCACACAGCACTACAGGTTGGACCTCTGTAATACGGACAGCTGTTGTCCGGCAACGTCTGTGGTCCAGCACCTTCATGGGTGCTTTCAGACTGGAACATTCATGGGGAAAAGCTGGGCCCTGCACTCAGGAACTCCTCCCGAGTCCTCCAGAGCTTCTGGAGTGCCACAAATAGCTCATTTGTGGCACTCAAGCTCAGGGAGAGAGGGGTAGGAGCTGGGATAGGGGGATGCTCAGGACAAGAGGCAGGGTCGTTGTGGAACCTCATGGCTGGGAGGTCACAAGTGCAGCAGCGTGGCAGTGGCCGGGAGGATAGCCCTGGAGCTACGGGGCCTGATGCACTCCCGTAGGGCTGCGCTCCCAGTCGTTGGGCCTGCTGTGAGTTATGTGTCCCTTTAAATATGTGCCTTGAAAATTAAACAAAACTATGGACTTGCGAAACTAACGTTGAAAAGTGCTTTAGATAATACGAGACCCACATGCTGCTATTCTTGACAAATAGTAACAGTAATAAGATAATAATTTGGTCATGAAATGTCGAATACTATAGCTGGAATAGTTATTTTACAAGGAAAGGCTTTTATGTTCAAGGTTCGGATTGTGGAGGGATTTATTAGTGTTTTAGAGATTTACTGTTGTCACAGCATGTGCTGTGATATTTTTTACACCAATGATGTGAATTATAGATATACTTCAGTTTTATTGTATAGGATTGTACTGATTTAACTGCTAAGATAAGGATATTTATTTTTATAAAAGGGACTAGTTTGGAAGATCAGAATGAAAGCTGTTTGTTTATTTGTTTTACAGCTTCTGTGTTTTTGAAGCAAGCTTTTGAAGGAGAATACCCTAAATTACTGAGGCTTTATAATGACTTATGGAAGCGCCTTCAACAATACAGTCAAAATATTCAAAAAAATTTTAATGCAAGTGGAAATTCAGATCTCTTTGCTGAACTGCAACAGATGGAAGATGACACACAGGATATTTTCATGCAAAAGAAACAGAATTATGAGTATGTTTAGCACAAACTGCTGTATTCAATGAGATAAATATACAGCCCTAGAACTCGCATAGGCCTTGTCTTTGTGGTACAGCAAAATGCACTGGAAGGGTATAATCTATGAAGTGATCTAATGTGTGGTGCTTTGACTGTCCCATATAGACCCTACTGGTGTACTCTAAAAGGTGCCTTATTTGTGCACATAAACTAGGTCTCTTCCCGACAGTGCTAGCAGTTAGAGTGCAACACATGAGCATTTTACAGCTCACACTCCTCTAATGCACTTTGCTAGCACACCTTGATGCAAGAAGGGAGTCTCTTTAGAAAAGAACTCAGAGTTTTCAGTTTCACAAAACAGGAAATCCCTTGCAAGATAGCTAGACTTGTCATGGCTTTTTCAGCAGTCTTACTGTTACCTTGTGTGTGTGTATGTGTGTGGTTTTTTAGATCTGTGTCATTTTTGTCAGATTAAGTAATTTGCTACCTGGGGTTGTCTTGTCATTCACAATTCTTCTGCTAAAAGTACTTTACAGCATCTGTGTATATCTGTAACAAGATCAAATAGAAATTATTAAGTCACCATTTGTCTGTCTGGGTACCTGCAATTACTGTAGCATCTTCCTGTATTTAGTGGTACCACAATCACTGCAGACGTAAGTGGGAGGTAATCAGTTCTTAATGATTCTCACCACGTCTCTTTTACATCCTAGAATGTACATGATTTACATGTTAAATAAGGAGATTAGGTGGGACACTGGTGAACAAGTCTTTGATGACTTATGAGCAATAGGGTAAGTTTTTTCAAAAGCGCTGTGCATGGATTTAATTATACTCCAGTTGAAGTCAATGGAAGCTTTACCATTGACTTCAATGAAAGCAGAGTAAAGTCAGTGCTGAGCTCTTTTGGAAATTGCACCCCTATACATGTGTCCTAGTGTTCCTGAGGATACAAATCTTAATTCCACTGGTAGAGTTTACTTTCATTAACAGCTATTGTAATGATTCAAGTACAGTAAACCCTTGAGACGTGTCCAATCAAGTTGTGCATGTCTCGGGTTAACATGACTGCCTCCCCTAACAGGAGCAGGGAGATGCTGCTGTCAGGGGTGGCAGCCATGAGTCAGGCTGCTGTCTCTGACAGGAGTGGAGAAATCACTCCTGTCAGGCAGCAGCCTGACTCTTGCCACCCCAACAGGAGCGGTTTCCAGCACCTGTCGGGGCAGCAGCCACTCCTATCAAGGGCAGCAGCCACAAGTCAGCTGGCTGTTCCTGAGGAGAACTGGCACTGCAAGCAGCTGTCTGTGCGCCAGGCTCCCCAGCTGGGAAGCCCGAAAGGCACACAGCTGCTTGCGATGTGTGTTCTCAGAAACTGCGCCGCAAGCAGCTGTGCGCCTCCCAGCTGGGAGGAGCTGGGGGCCATATAGCTGCCCCCACTTCCCTACCTACCCTCTCCCCCAACACCGCCCCAATTTGTGCGAAATTCTGTTTACGCAGAGGTTGCCCACAATACAACCTCTGCGTAAATCGTGGGATTACTGTATATTAAATCTAGTTTTCAAATTGGTTATTGAGACCAGCACAAAAATAGTCCTTTCTCCTCGGTGTTTTTTTACAGGTAGCTAGCTCTGTTTCAGAGGAAACATTTTTAACATGCTCTGGGTAGGGTTCAGACCATCTGTTATGAGATCTGTGACTGCAAAAAAAAATTGATCCCATTTTTGGAAAACTTTAATGTGTTTAATATTGTATATCTCAAGTATAAATTGATTCAGAAACACCAAATTTACTTCATACAACGGGGCTTGAGGAGAGCTTGTGCACAGAACTGTGCTGAATGATGTAGGGCAGCTAACTGAACTGTGGATTACTTCGAGGGGAAAACAAAATATCTCATTAGTGATACATATAGCTCTCTGCTTCTGCAGAGGTTGTAAGTTCCAGAAGAATCCCAGCCCCAACTTGCTAGTATATATTTCAACGTTGAAACCTTCTTTTTTATTCCCACAGTTCAGAAAAAGCCTTGAAAGACTCATTACAGCCCTATGAAGCTGCTTACTTGTCAAAGTCATTATCTCGTCTCTTTGACCCCATCAACCTTGTGTTTCCCCCCGGTGGTCGGAATCCTCCTTCCACTGATGAGCTTGATAGCATCATTAAAACTATAGCAAGGTAAGTATTATCTGTACGCCTTGTGTAATCTGCAGCATGTTTTTTATTTTCTATGTGGAAATTTTGAAAATGAAACTTCGTTAACAGTAAATTTTTGATTCCCCTTTTATTATACAAGTGATTAACACTGAAAGTACATCAGGGTTTGTCTAATTTTGTTGTGCAGGAGTAATTCTGAAATACTCACATGCAGTCTGCTCTCTTGCAAAAATGCACATAAATAATTTTACTCATATGAAGAGTACCATTGATTTTAAAATCCAGGGGAAATGTTAAACCTAATGCAATGTGCTACAATTAACTAATTTTGAATGTATCAAAAGGAAGATATTTGCTTGGCAGTAAACTAAATCCATGATTGAAACAATCTGTTGTGTAAAGAATGAAGAACAAGAAGAGCAGATGAAGAGGAATGTCACTGGTAGAAAAAGTAAACTGAAATGTTTAAATCACGAATGAAACATTTTCATTAATCTGTAATTTCACTGTTTAGTCCGTTTAGCAAAGAGTGGTCCAAATGGTAGCATAAATAGGTAGCATTCTGTGTAATGTACTGGATGTGTTAATATAGTGAAAAATGCTAAACTCCTCCAGTTTTTGTTGACTTCAGTGCTTATTTTACTTTAAGGTTTGGACCAGCGACACTCAGACCTCAGTGGTTCCGGAGCCAAGTTAGCAATCAATATTATTCAAGGGAGCTGCTGTAGTATGAATTAATTGTTTCATTTACTCTCTTGCTCTCTCATTCTCATATATTCTCACCCTAAAATGACTGACCAAGTTATTCTACAATCAGTTAATAAAATAGTATAAGTATCCCTGACTGATTAATAACTTTAGACTGATAATTACTTCACACAGTGTTATGAAATAATGTGCTGCAGAGAGCCACAGATAACACATTGAAGAGCCACTTGTGTCTCCCAAGCCTCAGTGTCATTATCACGGGGTTGGACTGTATTGCATATGCCCTGATGTCCCATCTTGCAGAGGAAGTAGAAGAGCTTCACAACAGTCAGGAAAATGCCGTTGTCCAGCTAGTGAAATTTAGGGCCCTGTGAAGTTCAAGAATGAGGCTTCTCAATTCTGAGGATCCACCCATCTCCCTCAAACCTTGGTTAATTACTGCCTGACGCTCCAGAGCAGGATCTGCCACCTGCCCCTTTTACCAGGAGCTACACGGCATCCTGGGGGGGTGGGGAACACATCCCTGCCACACCGCAGCATAGATGCAGTGCTCGAGGACCCTCCAGCTCAGTGGCAGCCCCCACAGGAGGAGGAGGAGGCAGCCCAGCCCCAACACCTCACCAAAGCCAGAGCTGGATTCAGAGGTGGATTATCTCTCTGTCAGCATGGTCCACAGAGGGATATTGCTACTTGGATAGCTACTCCATCCTTGCCTCCAAATGTCTGTGTAGATGAAGTTCTAGCAGATGGATATCTGTGGGCTTTCAGGAAGTTGGGAGAATATGCTATTTCTAGATTACAAGGGTTTTTTGACAAACGACCATTTTGTCAACAAAACCTGTGGAGTGTCCAGGTTGCGAAGCACATTCTTGTTGACAGTAAGTTGACAGAATGCAGCTCTTTTGTCAACAGCCAAATCCCCTCGCCACGAAAGAGAACACTGCTGTAAACAAAGATCTGTCAGCAAAACGCTGGTCTGGATGCCCCTGGGGGCCTTCTGTCAACAGAAAAGGCCTCTGGGGCACTGTGCAAGTGCCCTGGGGGACACCTTGTCCATAGCAAGCAGAACTCTTATGGTTCCTGTTGATGGCCATTCGTAACGCTGCAGAGAGCCTGCAAAACCCTGTGGCAGGAAACAGAACATGAGAGCAGCAGAGCTACAATTTGCAGTGTCCCACACCATCACAGCTGCACTTGCATAGTGAGCAGGTATGGCAGAGGCCCCCCCAAAACCCCACAGGGCCTGCAAGGGAGCAGCCTGAGGGGTCTCAGAGCCCAGCCCAGGGCTCTAAGAGGTGGGCCTCCTCCTGGAGTGGGGCCAAGGTCCAGGCCCTTCTTGACCTGTGGAGGAAGGAAGAGACCGTGCAGGACCCCAAGGCCAACTGACAGAATGCGCCAATTTACGCCAGGATGGCCACCACTTTGGCTGAATGGGGACACTCCCCTATCTCCCTCACAGCATGGAGCAGGTCTGGGTCAAGGTAAAGGAGCTGAGACAGGGCTACGTCCAGGGCCAAGATGCTGCCTGACGCTCCAGAGCAGGACCTGCCAGCTGCCCCTTATTACCAGGAGCTACACGGTATCCTGGGGGTGGAGAGCACATCCCTGCCATGCGGCCCATAGATTTGGCACTTTAGGCCTCTCTCTCTTTCTCTCTATCTCACACACACACACACACACACACACACACACACACCAATGGCAGCCCCCACAGGAGGAGGAGGTGGCAGCCCAGCCCCAGCCCCCACCAAAGCCAGAGCTGGATTCAGAGGCGAGCAACCTCATCATCCTCTTCAACCTGGTCTGTGGTAGCCAGGCCATGTTTGGGGCGTCTTCGGAGCTGGGCAAGGGTCCCTCCAGTGAATAACCCACACATCAAACACCCCATGCTATGGGGGGCAGGTGCAGATGGTGTGTGCGGTGAGCATCACTCAGATGGCCAGGGCAAGGCCTTGCACTGTGGTCCCATCACATTGAATCATGTGCAGTGGGACTATGTGCCACCCGGAGCGAGCAGATAGCCCCCAGGCACAGGCGGCATCATGCTGCCAGCCTCATGGGAGGCCGGACAAGCCTCAGGTCCCAGTGGTGGGACCTCTCAGCACCTGCTGCAGCTGGAAGTGGGCTAGCCACAGGTGCTGGCCTGAGCCCAGACCCACCGAGGAGTGCAGCACCTAGCACATGGACATGTCTGCAGGCATGAGGCAGCACCCATTCCCATGGGCAGCTCTGCAAGCTGCAGGTATGTTTGTGGACCCCAGGGAGGGCAAGGCTGCTCCTGGTTTACCCACCACCCGTGAGGGGCTCCTTCTGTGTCTGGATACCCTCCTTGGTCGCTAGCCTATTGAGCTGGGGGGACAATGCAGTGGTCACCACAGTCCCAAAGGCACCGCAAAGCCCCTGTGCAGCAGGGCCTGCTGTGCAGCCCACACATTGCTCCGCTCCTGGGACCACCACGTCCCTTGGCCCGGGAGGGTATTGGTTGGTGCTCATGGTGCGGGGATATGGCCTCGGGCTGTGCTGCATGAATGAATGACTGTTTCTCCTCCTTGTCTGCCTTACAGCTGGACCTGCACTGACTGAGGGCCGAGCCTGCAGGTGGAGGGGCTGTTGGCAGTCATATGAGGGCTTCCAGTGGGACCACAATCCTGCCTAGTGGGCCATTTAGGGCCCAAAGTAGCTGCAGCTCAGAGCCGACATGGAGTGGCAGTCACAGGCCTGGGACCAACTCGTGACCCACTTTGATGCCGTCACTGGCATCTGGCAGGACATGATGGCCCAGCTGCCCATGGCTGCTCTCGCCCCTGCTACCCTGTCCCCACCAGCCCTTCCACAGGCACCCGGGACAACCACCTGCTCCCATGGGCGTTGGCCATGGCTGCCCTCCTTTTTCCCAGGTCCCCCTGCCCACCCAGACCCCACCACAGCCCCTCCCTGTCCATATCTCCCCCTTCTCTTAGCCCAGCCCAGCTCTGGCTTCCCATCCAAGTTCTGAGTTCCCCACACATCCCGTTCTTAACCCCCTCCCCCACACTGTAAATAGTTATGCATGTCTTATCTGTAAATAGTTTTGAATGGCACTGTTTTGGTTTTGCACAAGTATTTTTTTTTTTGTTGAGTAAAAGCCACTTAATTGTTCACCACACATGGGCGAAGGGAGGAGTCAGGATGGGAAAGGCATAGGGCTATGGTCCTGAGGCCCCAGCTGGGGAGCTACCTGGGGCTATGGGAGAAGCTCTCTCTCAGGACCTCATGGATCCACAGCCTGTCCTGATGGGCCTGGGGGATGGCAGTTGTGCCCAGCTACTCATAAGCACATCCCTTGTGGCCAATGTCCGCCCCGCACCTCAGGAGGAAGGCATCCCTCTTCCCCTCCATGGAGTGGTGCAGGGCACAACATGCCGGAACAGCTTGGTAGATGATGTACTCCTTCACATCCAGGTGAGTGAGCAGGCACCTGAAGTGTGCTTGAGGTGGCTGAAGGCACACTCGGCCTGCATCCTGGCTTCATTGAGGCAGGCATTGAACAGTTCCCGACTGGGGTCCAGCTGATTGGTGTAGGGTTTCATCAGCCAGGGCCTGAGGGGGTAGGCCACATCCTCCACGATGAAGAGTGACACCTCTACATCCCCAACTACCAGCTCACAGCAGGGAATGAATGTGTCCACCTCTGGCTCAGGCTGGAGTTGTGGAACACATGGGTTTTGGGTGGGTGGGCCAGGCACACAACATAAATGTCTGTGAATTGTCCATGGTGGTCAACCAGGGCCTGCAGTACTATGGAGAAGTGGCCCATGCAGTTCATATACTTGGGTGCACTATGGTCTGCGGCACAGATTGGGATGGGAGTCCCATTGATGGTCACGACACAATTTGAGAATCCCAGGATGGTGAATCAGGCCACAACTTCATCAATGTCTCCAGGATGGATGACCCTCCACAGCAGGATTACGTCGATGGCTGTCATAACCTGCAGAGGAAGGTGACTGACCACACACAAGTCAGAGACTGAGGGAAGGAGTCTCCATCCCACTCCTGTCCTCTCCCTGCTGAGCTCTCCAGGAATACCCCCTGAGAGGCTGACTCTGCCCTCCAGCAGCAGATCTTTGCGAGGGTGGGACGGCACAGTCCCCTGGGGATGGAGCTTTCTCTCCCACTCCAACTCCACCCCTCGCACCCCGACTCCATTTCCTGAGGGTCCCCCTTTGGTGGGACACCCACCATGCATGGACATGAGCCTGAGTGTGCATTGCCTCCATGAGTGGTGGACTTACCCACACCAAACAGGTTGCCTACCAAGCGGTAGCTGTTGGGGGTGGTGAGCTTCCAGAGGGCAACTGCAACCCACTTCTCCACAGGGATATTGGGCCACAGCCGGTGTCCTGTCTCTGGAGGGTGGGGGTGAGTCAAGCACTGAGCTCCAGTTAGGTGGCCTTCTGCATTCGAAAGTTCTGGAGCCGCTGCTCGCCATCCCACTGCTCTATGACCAGCCAGTCCCACCAGTCGCTTGTGCGCAAAGGGAGGTGTGAATGTCCTTCAGCCAGGGTGTGGTCATCACAAGTGGTCTTGAATTCACCCTCCATGAAGAAGAGGGCAGCTCTCAGGAAGTTCAGCAGCTGCTGCAGCATCTCTTTATGGGCCCATTACAAGCCCAGGGGCAGCTCCAGCAGCATGGCTCCCTGGAATCAGGTATATCATCTGCAAAGCCAGGAAGCCCTGCGCTAGCTGTGCTCTCCCTTGAGACACGCCCATAGTAGAGACTGGAAACTGGAGTCTGGGGGGTCCCTTTAAGGGCCTGTCTCTCCAGGGCTCCTGGAAGGAACTGGTGGCCTGCGACCCTGTCCAGTGTGGTTCTGGGTGGCAGTTCTGCGGGTAGAGCAACTGGGCAGTCTGACTGCTCTCTGTTGACAGAGCGGATCACTCTTTGGATCTGCCCTGCGGTCTGGACGCAGTCTGTCAACAGAAGTTTTGTCGCAGGATATCTTCTGACACAAACTTCTGCCAAAAAATGATCTGTAGTCTAGATACAACCACAGTGCTGAGGAATGAGCACCAATTTTCCTGACAGGGATCCCATAATTTCTTATTGTTCCCTTCAGTTTGTTGCCTTTCATGCATTTTAGGGTCCCTTGCCCTGTATACTATGCTTACAATACAGCTTATTAGTTGTGAAAAAGACTCCACCTTGGAATCTCTGCATACTGCATAATCTCCTCTGTGAATGACTGTGCTTTCCTGTACAACTTCTGCTTGCCAAATAATGCACTGAAGCCCATACTTTGAACCAACAGGAATAATATCATTTTAGCATACCCCATGTGGCAGTTCCAAATTTGCCCACTGTGAATTCTTTCTTAGCATCAGAATAGGAAGTAGTACACTTAACTGATTGAGTTCCTGAGCAGTCTTGTTAAACTG
The DNA here is from genome assembly GCF_033958435.1 of Carettochelys insculpta. Classification (NCBI taxonomy): domain Eukaryota; kingdom Metazoa; phylum Chordata; order Testudines; family Carettochelyidae; genus Carettochelys; species Carettochelys insculpta. The sequence goes on from NC_134137.1 coordinate 352,424,471, forward strand.
CAGATTGAACCATTGTGCATTGTACAGTTTTGGCTGGATATGGTCGTCTTCTCTAGGTTGACGTGCCATATAGCTAGTTATTAATAATTTGTTACAATCTTGGCTATTAATTTTAATTAATATATGTCACCTTTGTTTCTAGTGAGCTAAATGTGGCTGCTGTGGATCCAAAGCTCAGTTTAGCTGTTTCAAAAAATGTGGCAAAGACCATACAACTATATGGTGTAAAGTCTGAGCAGCTTGTAAGTAATTTTTCAGTTTTGAAATAGTGTTGTTTTTAAAGATACAGTGTATTGAATGCATGTTGTGTTAAATTCTGCTCTGGTTACACTCATGCAGGCTAGGATGTTAGTGGTTAACTGGTAAGCCTCACACTCAAGGATGAGACATACTGGTTATGATGAAGTGGTGGGGGCTGTTTCAGCCCAGCAGGGCCCATCACAGTTTTGTGGTGCTCCAGCACAGTCAGAGCAGGCCTTGTCCATGGTGGGCCCAGCCTGGAAGCACTGTGATTGCAGTCCCCTTCTTCCCTCCCTCAGCAATCCTGCCCCTGCATTCCCACATTTAATCATTTAACCTATTAAACTTAACATTTATCAGGTTAACTAATTAAACAGGATTTTATCTCCCTAATACAGACCCATTGCCCGTTGACTGTGGTGGGATTTACGTCTAGCCTAAATTTGTCAAGTTAACTATAAACTGGAATGTCAGGATGTTAGTTGTTTTGTGGTATAATTAAAGTAATTTAAATTTAGTGTAATAACTACTGACACTTGATGGTCTATTATATAATGCCTCTTTTTTTGTGTTTGTTTGTTTGTTTTTGTCTTAAGAGCCTAGTAAATGAAAGTAGTTTGGGGCTCTTCTTTGGATCAAAATTTGGCCTATTTTTACAAAAACACTCATTTAAATGGTGCTCAGTTTTAAACATGTTTACTATCATATCACACATTATTTGACATGTACTGCTACCTAATGTGAAATTGAACAGCAGTAAAGCAGCAAGAAGCCAACGTTTGCAAGTACAGTGGCTGGAATTGTAAGAGAAACCATTTTTAAAAATATAATATACAATTTTCCCTTAAGTTCTGATGTAAGTATTTTCACATTTTTGTCACAAACATCAGTTTAACATAAAAAAAAAAAGTCATCTTGCCATATGAAGATTGTTTTATACAGAATTAAAGTGGCTGTTTTGTTTATTTTACATGTACCACGGAGGAGTTTTCTTAAACAGTTCTATTTCTGAAGGCAAGATTATGTTTCAGAGAAATTCTGTACACTGTAGTGTTCATTCAATGATAGCAGCTTGGTAGTGGATACCTGCTGATAAGTAACATTTCAATTTACATCAAAATAGCCCTGCTGTTAGGGTTCAGTTTGCTTTTCAGGCATGTCCTGTGCATGAATGGGCTGTGAAATACTGAAAAGCATCAGTAAATATTTTCCTTGCCAAGGGACCGTTTTAATTGCATGTTTTACAACAGAGCTTTTCCTCAAAATATGAGCTGGGTAACCTCAAGGACAGAGAAGAGGTAAGATAGGGGAGAGGGCCATGGCAGGTCATGCAGAAAATCTAAAATTTTGAAAATAATTAATACACTTCAGTGAGTCTTTTAATTGCTAGACAACAGAAAATGGGATAATGGGATATAATGGGATCTCCCTTGAAAGCTGCTATGCTCTAATTTCGTAAATCCGGCTAGACTGTTGGTGCATATGAATGCAAGAAATAGGTTGCTATAACCTCTGCAAATAAAACAGCAAGTGTGTGTGTGTATGTGCGTGTGCACGTGCATGCCCAGATTTACCTCTTGCAAAACAGCTCAAACCATATTGACAATATCACTTATTCTGTACAACACAAAATACCTATGCCAACATGTCGGATGTAAATGGGCACCATGAGCCTTACATAACAATATTTCACGCCATCCAGTGGAGCTCAGTTGTGGTTAAATTATTGAGAAAAATGGATTATTTTGTGCCCTGGTAAGTAGCATGTTGCCAAAGCAAAAAAATGCACAAGTATGCTAATATGTAGCATTAATTGGTTTGAAACCACACTGTGTTCTGAAGTGTTAGGTGAGAGAACGTGAAGCATTCGGCTTGGTTGCTGTATTTGGCAACTGAGCATTCATCGTAGGAGGATAAATCCGAGGAGCTTTGGGGAACAAGCTTGAAACCTTGAAAAATCAAGAGATCTAATTTACTCAGATTGGCAGCATGTGAGAACACTTATGTGCACTGGGCCTATTATCCAGAATTTCTACAAACTGTGCAACATGTAAATTGCATACAACACAACTTTGGAAAATTTTATCTTAGCCTACTGAATATTAATATTATCAAAACTTCCAGATCTTGAAGCAGCTATCAAAAGGCAAACAGTGCCTCTGTCAAGTAACACTGATTCACTTCATGCTCAAGTTATGGCTGAGAATGTCTGAAAGCAACAGATGTCCAAATCCAAGAAACGAGATTGCTTAGCATTTCAATTTTATGAGTTATCTGAGGTGCTGCACCTAGTGTGTGTGAAGTATGTTTCTGATGGTTTTGTGGAAAATTTGCTCTTTGGCAAAGGTGCGTAAGAACTAGAGCTGTGCAGAGGATGGAAATTGTATCACAGAGAAGATTTTGAAAGATTGCTTCATTACAAACTGAAACAAACCCTTGAAAATGTAAAAATTCTCCAAATAAAAATTCAGGAAAAACATTGTTTTAGATGGATCAGAATGGCTTATTGCATTCTGATTTAATATTAAGTTGTTATAGATGAGAGAGAGCAAGTGGCCAGAACTGAGTATCATATTCCTGTGAGAGTGTAATGTTTTTCTATCCATTCTAATATTGTGTTTGCTTTTCTAACACGACTGTTGCTCACTGAGCAGAGTGTAATTCAGCAGCTCTCTCACTTGGGTGACCAAAGAGCAAACATGAAAAATAGAGATGGACATGGGGAGTAATGGGCAGCTACAGAAGGTAAAGCTTTGAGTATTGAGATGGTTTCTCTAAGACTGGGACATCTGGTTACCCTATTTCTCAGTGGTGCTCTGAGTTTGTACTTTTAGTTTAGAAGCCAGCAATGCATATAGCTAATTCAAATTTTGATGCATTTGGCAACACTGCATTTCATTTGCCAGGTGCTGCCTTTTCACATTGTGCTGGGAAGTCTGTGTGAAATTCTCTACTGTTCTTTTATTAGTAATCGTAGCAGTATTTACTTCCGATTAACCCAAAATAATAGTGTCTGCTGATTTTTTTCTTTTCCCTGTGCACTGGTTGCCCTTTCCAAATAATTAATAAACAATTGAAACCGCATCGAGCATGAATCTAACATAGACCCTTTAAGTGCCCAGCCTTCGTTACCTTTTTTATCATATTGAAAATTGGCACTTTTAGTTTTACTCTTAGTTTTCTGTTTCATAGCCAATTTCTAATCCACAACATCTGATGACTACTTAATTTTTAATAGCTCTTTTTGAAGGGCTTTGCAAAAGAATTTTTGAAAGATTAAATAAATTCTCAACTGATTTTCCTTTATTAACTATTATTCTTTATAAGAAGCCATGCCAACTTCTCTATTCTTTATCATAGAGGAGTATCCAACTCACAGCCTGTACATACCTTACCAGAGCCTTTATAAATCCTGCAACCTGCTTCAGCAACCCGGTATACTAACATCCAGTTCATTAGAGTTTTGTTGTCAAGTTTACACCATTTTAGTTTATACTTGTTTGTGAACAAACAATATTGTGCACAGAAATAACCCCTATTTATGTACATATGAAACAAGGGGAACTTAAAATATAAACTAAGTCAGGTGAATGTAAATCTTTATTCAAACATGTTGAATCTGTTTGGCCCACGTAATAGAGTTGTGCTTTGATTTATGTGACCCTATTATGTAATATGGTTGGGCACCACCACTCTGTCTGTTCCTTTGTAAAGCAGTTAAAGGCATGGATGTCACCGCATTCTTGATTTTCTGCATTGTTGTGAGTTGACATAGGTTTCCTTCATCATCAGCTCCCTGTGAAATGGCTTACATAAGGTAAAGTACTAACTTGCCTCTGAATTAACAGCAGAAGTGCTGATTTCCAGAGTGATGATCCAACTTTACTTGCAAATACTTTCGATAATTCATGTTGGGTGGCACACTTAGACAATCTGGCTGACATCATTGGGAACCTGAATGATCTGAACTCTTCTCTCCAGAGCCAGAAATTGAGTTTTCTGTCTGTGCACAATAGCATAGGAAAGTTCATCAGAAAAGCTGGTAGTTGAATTTTGTGAGCATAAAGCAGAAACTTGAAGTCCTTTCCTGTTGTTTCAGACTTCACGTAACTGAGGCACTGGTTAGCAGCCATCAGGGACTAGTAAGGCTGTATCACAGGGAGTTTCAGAACCACCTATGGAATTACTTCTTGCAGACTCACAGAAGGAAAAAATGATGACTCAGCAATTTCTTCATAAGATACTCCAGAGTTGGTAGCAGCACAGGGCCTTCCAGTGACATGTCTATGCCATCACTTTCCCTAGTAAGGAACTTAACCATCTGCTACTTCTGAAGGAGGAGGAAAACAACCCAGCTTTAGGAGTGGAAGCCTTGAAAGTTCTCATCCCACTTTGTCCTTAAGTCTCTGTAGTCAGATTTCTCTTTGCTGGTTGCAATAAAAATTGAAGTGTCACTATCTGCTGATTGAGGGTGAAGCAAAAATATATTTCCCCATTTTGACTTTCTGGAGTGCTGTTTTTACCAGCAAGTTGGCTCATGTACCATACTGAATTTTAAATGTATTTAAGGTGTTGCAAATTCTTTGTAATTCCTGTTCCTTTATTGGTGACATAATTAGGTAGTTTGGTCTGATTGCAGGTAGACATATTTCTTATGTTTGTGGTTAGAGCTGAGGTTTTGGGAAGGGAGGATCATGAAACTTTTGTCCCTAAAAAGGACAAAACTTTGTAAATTTGGGAAACCCTGGTCTAAATTCATGCCATTGTCAGTATCCGTATTAGGTAATGCAGAAAAGTAAATTCCAAAATCCAGAGATTTTTATAGAAATTAGACTGAAAAAATCTGTTGGGTTATCTTGTCTACTCTGTCCCAGTGGAGGATTGTTGCCTAGAGTATTTATAGATTTCTTTTCTTTTTTTCCTTCCTTCATTCTGAGTGATGATTTCAGTTAGCTCACAGTTTGTGAGTGGTAATGCAAGTACTGTATGTTCTTTTACTTTGATGCTATTTCTGTTCAGCTTTGCATGTGGGTGGATTAAAATACACTAACACACCCACTCATTGCACATAGAGAAAATGTATTGAACTGTGAGCATGAAAACTCAGCTGCCTAAAGAAGATGTGGGTCTCATGCTTTTTGAACCCCAAGACCTCTTACTGATTTTTTTTTTGACAAAGTCATAGCCATCCTGCTAGACATTGTTATTAATTTAAATCATAATCTCACCGCTACCCCTTCTGTCTTGCTGTCAATGCTGTGGAGGCTATGGCCTTCTTCCCCCTCACACAAGACTTAACTGGCAGGTACAAATAGGCCTGGTATCTTTTGACCAATGAACAAGCAAACAGAATAATTTGCAGAGGCAGAGTTGTAAAAAATCAACTCACCCACTTGATTTTCTTGGCAGGCAGGGAGAATTATGCTATCAACTTCTGCAGGATCTAATTTCTCTTACACTTTTCACTTAGAGGATTGGCAAAATGTGTCTGTCTGATCTGTGGTAAGGCTGTGCATTAAGTTGTTCTGTGTTGTTTCTCTGATGTTAGTGCTCTGATGTCTTTTAGCTCTGTAAGAATCTGTAAAGCACTAATACCTGTGACTGCTTCAGTCATAGCCGGTACCCAACATGGGATAGGAGGTCTGTCAAATGCCCAGAATCAGGGGCAGAAACAAGTTATTTATACAGAAATGTAAATGCTGCAGGATTCTGTCCTTCAGTATAAAATTCTTTGTCTAACCTCAAGTTCTTTATTTCTGGTGTAGATATTTTTCAGTGGTAAATGTGAAGGCGATGCCAAGTTTCTGTTAAACATGGTATCATGACTAAAAGAAACATTACTGAAAATGGGGGACATTTGGTAGGTTGTTCTCTACATGTGACTTTCCTTCTATAACCCTTGTCATCCAGAAGTGACTTTGAGCCACTGTTTTCAACCAGCTTATCTAACACCATTGCATAGGAATGAGGAAAAGAAAGGAAAAAGCGTGGGTAATACACTCTGAGATGCTGGTGAGTACTTGGCAACTCAGAAGCTTGTATTTTGATAACATGGTCACCTTGAATATTAAATCTATTCTGTTGGCAGAAGTTTGATCCTTTCTTAATCAGGTACATTTGTACACCAATGCAGCTGACATAACATTAGATGTTAGTTCACCCTAATGCCTGCTTTAATGTAATGTTCTATTTTTAGTGAGTTTAATATCCAAATGGAAATATTCCCCAGCTATTTGTCTATCATTAGAGGTACTTTGATTGCCAGTCGCTGTTGTATCTCAACACCAGATACGTTACTTAATATTAACAAGAATATATAATTCAAATTGACTCCACTATGGTTCTTCTTGAATGAAGTCCTCATTTACCCACAGAAAAGTATGACTCAGTGTTTTTTCTTATGATGGTGCTTCAGCACATCTTTAGAGAAATCAGCTTTTGGTTTGTGAAGTACATCTTGCCTCACAGTCATTCTATCAGTGGTCTCCTTACTGCCAGTAAAATTTCCAGTTAGAGAAACAAACCGTGGTGGTTTTGGTAAGTGGCTACCTGTCCATTAGGAACAAAATGGAGACAATCATTTTACCTCACAGAGGCTGCTGATGTGGGCTATATTTGAACTTGACAGACAGGTGAAAAGCTTTATTTTCCTCTTACGTAATGCCCCAAACTACTGATGTGGTCTTTAATATTTCTGCAACTGATAAAACCCTTGTTACCATTAACAGTGATTTTTTTTTCTTTCAGTTTCCCAAGCTGCATTAATCCCTCATTCTTAAATGTCTTTTACCTACTAGCCAGCATTCAGAATTGGTAATAACAAACTATTTTCTTCCTTTGAGCTTGAGGAGGCTGTGGAAATTTTTATACATCTCTGGAGAATATCTTCTTCTTTTTTTAAATTTACTGCAAAAAAAAAAAAAAAGCCTATGTTGTCTCAAGGTATGGTGCAAAAAAAAAAAGAAAAAAAGAAAGAAGGAAGTAATTACTGAGCCTCAAAGTAAAAGCCACCTTCTTGCATATATATCTATTTATCCTCAGAAACTTTTGTGATAGTTAGCAACTTACGCTTCATCTCAGTCTTGAGTGGTTTTTCAGTTTATCTTGGATCAAATGCTCGGTGGTCACAAAGTGTTGCTTATGTCTTTGGATAATGTAGATTAGAATGTTCTTATTCTTTGGTAATTAGGGCGTCAGTGATATCCAGGGAGGGCAAGAGCCAGTAAAATGGCCTCTGTTGTTCATTTTTATTTTGGTTTCATAAACATAATCTAGAATGATCTCTGCTTTTACTGTGTAAATGTCATTTCATAGACGAGACTGAGAGAAGAAAATGCTAAAAAGTCAACATGAAATGGAAAAATAACAGTGACTTCAGCTTAAACTCTGAACTGAGAAACACCCTCTTTAAATGGAATTTCACAATGTCATTTGTGAAGGAAAAAGTATATGACGTGGGAACAAGGGTATGAAGAGGAAATAAGCTGTGTTCAGTGGACTATTTTGTATACAGCCCACAATGCAAGAAGTATTCATACAGAATCTACAATTCTGAAATAACTATGACTGACCCAATGGAAGATTGAGACTCAGGCACTGAGATTATTAAGGAGAGTAAAAATGTAAAATGAGAGTGTGATTTAACAAGAAAATGTAAAGAAAAAACAACCTGATGCAAGTTGCTGGTTTTCAGGCTATTCAATTGTATAACTTCTTAGAAAAAGGTATTTGGAAATTCATAGAAATGAAAACGTTTTTGAACCTTTAACACTAGATTCAGTCAGGATTTTGCAATTTAGGAAGATTTGGGACAGAAAGTGCCCATCATAAGTGCCTTTGTTACTTCCCCCTTTTCTGTCAAAAAGTTTGAGTAGGAACATCCATAATACCTAACAAACTAGTGAAGCTAAAAAATGTTTTAGGGAAAGCACAGTTCACCTTTCCTCTTTGAGAAATGCAAAAAGCGTCTAAGGTATTGACCATACTAGAAGGGTTTACCAGTATAGTAGGTAGTCCATCGTGTCTGATGATGACGTCTTGAGCTTGCACAGGCTCATCAGTTGTGGACTCGCATGTGGCTGAGGAGTCCAAGCTTTGAATGGCCTGGGTGTTCACAGTGGGGGCAAGGGAATTGTCCTGGCTCTGTTGGTGCAGCTGCTGCTGTTGCTTTCTTCCTCTCATGAGCATCAATGAGGCGTACACGTCGCTGCTGTTCAAAGTTGTTATATGCGTGTTGTACGAGAGCACACCAGCCTGTTTAGTCTTTTGCATGCTGCTCGAGCTGATCTGGTTTTAAATCAGCATGAGCAATGTTGGCCTTCACGCAGTCTTCATACCTCTTGCGAGACCTACCTTGATGCCTTTTGCCCTGGGAGAGTTCACCGTAGAGGAGTTGCTTAGGATTCTTGACTCCTCCATTCATATGACGTGCCCTGTCCAGCAAAGCTGGGCTTTCAGAATCATGGCTTCGATGCTCATGGTTCCTGCTCTGTCCAGGACTTCCAGGTTCATAACTCTGTCCTGCCATTGAATGTGCAGTATTGACCTCAGGCTGCATGTGTGGAAGCGCCCCAGCAGTTTTATATGTTTTCTGTGCAAGGTCCAGGTTCACAGCCATACAGGAGACTGGTCAGGACTATAGCCTTGTACACTTTCAGTTTAGTAGACTGTCAGATATTGTGCTGATTGAACACTTGTGGTCTCAGACATCCTAGTGCCCAGCTGGCCTTGATTTCTTTGTCAAGGGAGCCATCATTGGCTATCACACGGCCAAGGTACTTGAACTCCTCTACTGTTTTTAACTCTGTTCCTTCACTGAAGTGGGGAGAGCAGCAGATCCTGGAGCAGGTTGAAAGAGCACCTCGGTCTTTCTTAGGCTGATGGTCAAACCAAAGAGGTGAGTGGCATCAGCAAACTGGTTAACGATGAGTTGGAGATCAGATTCCTTGTGTGCCATAAGTGCACAGTCATCAGCAAAAAGGGCTTCAAGGATGAGCCTCTCAAGTGTCTTGGTTTTAGCATCCAGACGATGAAGGATGAAAAGTGACCTATCAAGTCTATATTTTATGTAGAATCCATGGTCCAGGTCCCTAACTGCATGGCTGAGGATGCCCTAGTGGAGAGGTGGCTCGTGCTAGCAAAGTACTTCTTCTGATATAGTTATACCAATTCCCTGAACAAACTAAAAACAATATCCAGCAAATGGGAATTTTTTTCCTCCGGTATAACTCCATCTATATGGGGGCTGTGATCATCTCACTCTTGACAGCAAAACTTTTAAGTACAGAGCAGACCAGAGGACCAGTAATAATGGGAGAACTGGTGCTCACTGATCTTTCTAGATGTATGTGCATGTGCACATACATATGTGCCATCATTTGTACTCTACGGCTGCTCATTCAGCCCATCAGCTAGTATAGAAGCTACTACAGCTTTTCAGCCCCTTCAATGGGCTTTTAGAGATGCTGCAGCTGTGGATCTCAGAACACAGCCTTGGCTTGTCACCAAACATCTCATATGCGTGGAGGCTATTTGAAGGACAGCATAGAGCATCCTTTCTTAGTTGGCAGATTGTTCAGTGGCTGCCTTGTCCCAGAAGGTCAGTCCATGCTAGTTTCATTCAACCGCAAGTCTAAAGAAAACGGTCTGCAAAGGCACTTTACACCCACATATATTGACATGTAAACACAATTACAGGGGCTGCTTGAATATCAGCTTTCGCATACACATTGGGTCTGTGTTTTTTAAATCGGTGTCTGCTTTCACACCTGGAATTTTACGTTAACAAGCATTTGTGAAAGCTAATGATGCAATGGGAACCTAATTACCCAGTTGTTTCTTTGTGCCTATTTCCAGTTGTAAACTCTTGGTAGAAGTCCCTTTAAAATGTTGAACTACTAGATGTATTTTGGTTGTTTTGTTATGTTTTTATCTTTTACATGTTTATGTGTGGTGTGTTGGTTTCCTCACTTACTAGAATGTAGCTGTAGCTTGAAACAGGATTATTGTAATTACTTTTAAGTACCCATAACATAGTCTGTAAGATTTCAGTGTATTTGCACAGTTTGTTCTATTAAAACATTGATTATATTGGAGTATGGGGAAGGATTTAGAAAACATCTGTTGTTTCAGGTGCAAGGAGGTAGATTTGATTCTGTATAAAAAGAGCTGTTGTATCCTAGGTGCCTTTGGAATGTAATGGTACTTCTGAAGAATGGTCATTATTTCTTCTTACTTTACTGAATTGTTGAGCATTATAGGATCTGTTTTGTGCTGATAACCTGTTTAAAGTTATACATACTTACTCATAAGTTCAGGCATTAGTACATTTACACAAAGCAGTAATAATGTAAGATGTATCTTTCTGCACAAAAACTGAAGATCCATTGTGTTAAAAAATTATTGGTTTTACAATGGCCCTTTTGCTGCCACATTTCAGCCCAAGCAAATATGAGACCATCAAAGACTTTATGTATAATGGAAATATTGACAGAAGACCCTTAATATAATGACATAAGATAAATTTGTGGTTATTGCTTTTATTATGTGGTCTTATGAAAGTTAAACCAAGTCTTGAATTGTGTGGTATTGAATTGAATGGAATTGTGCTTTTCCAGTTTAAGGATGAATCATATCCAGGACATCTTCCAACAATGGGATTTGTCTGAGAGTTCTAGGCAAATCCATTGAGTCCTCTTGTCTCACTGTCTAATAAGTGAACTGTTGGAATGTAGAATGGAATGTAATGTTCTTGCAAACAGTCAAAAACAACAAAAATTATACAGGGGGGGGTGGCTTGAACTAGTCAAGGATTATGCAACGAGTCCGTTGTACTACGAGGCATGATTCTCCCTTCACTCTGACTTGTGTTTCGGATACAATTTTTTAGAGTTCATATGAGCTATTAAAAGTAATTGTAAGACATGACTGTCATTGAAAAAACATGCATCTATGTCATTTAAATGGTAAAACAAATAAGAATTCTATATTTGTCATATTAAAATGATTAAATAATGCAGGTTCACATAGCAGGCAAGCTATATGACATTAAAGATTGTCATAAAGATTATTAACTTAGCAAAACAGTAAAAGCTAAAGCCTAAAAAAGTGGGCCTAAATTGGAATTAATCAAAGGTCTGGATTGAATTTTGACTGCTTTGCTTTTCTACAGAAAAATCGCAAGAGCATTGCAAAAAGAGCCTTTAGGAAAGGTTTATTATTCATACTGGGTACAATTTTCATAAATTGCTACACGATAAGTGACTTTGGAGTCCAAGGTTTTGTGCTCCTAAATTACTTCAGATGCTTTTGTAAATTTTGCTCGCATCTTGTAAGGTTTTGTTTGCATTTGCAATGATTTTCAGAGATTAGGGGATAAATATTCATATATTTCCTTCACGTTTTCCTTTGCTATCTGAATTGTGATTCACATTACAAATGTGGAGTATTTTTTCAGGCTCTTGGCTAAAATACAGAAAAGGTTTAGGCATTAAAGATGTTGGAGTACTATGTGCTGCATTTTATCTTCCTAGTAGAGTGGACTAAAAATTGTACTTTAAAGCTAGCACGTATTTTTTCTAACTGGTAGTAAAACAGCAAGAGTTACAGTGCTTGTAGCATTTTATATTATGTGGTTTGAGTGGTTTCATATTAAGTTAAACTCTGTGATGCACACTGAATTTAAATAAGTGTATTTGATTCAATGTGTATCATTTTATTTCAGAGGCTTTGGAGTTTTTGTTATTTTGGAATAGCTCTCGCCAGATGTCAAGTTAGAGTTTAACAATGTAAATAAAGTTTATTTGTTGGTTCAGTTTAGAAATGGCTACTATAAACTGAAGAAATGCATGGATTGAATTAGTAGTCATTTAAAAAGCCAGATGATAAATAAATAAATAAATGGCTCTGCTTTACATGTATAGGTGGAATTCACCCCACTGTGGTGGCTCTGTTTAAATGCTCACTGTTGTCTGGGATGGATTGAGCAGCTTTGTAGAGGGGTCTCTGTACTTCTCTGTTTTGTGTGGGTGGGTTCTAAACAGTCCAGCACATAGGAAACTAGCAAAGGCAGGGCACGGGAATAGTTTTAATAGTGTGGATGCTGAGAGCCATAGAACCCCACTGTGAACCCTGTATATAATAGAAACCATTTTAAGCCCAATGTGCTGCAGCACCTCCTGTGTGCCCCCTACTCACCTTGTTGTAGCATGTAGGGAGGGACAGGCTGTGGGAATAGTACAACCACTGAAAGATGAATTCTGTTGGGATAATTTAGCAGGTCTGAAGAATTTATTAGATATTTTTAGTCAAAAGTATCAGGAGCAACACAAATTGTTGGTGAAGTCCTCCATACCTGTATATATTTTTGCTCAATGAGGCAAACCTCAAGATTCGCAAAACACTGATGCAAGTGCCAAGATTATAAATTATGACCGGTGAACTGATTTGCCTTGGGTTTTGGGTACCCATTTTTTCCAGATAGCTTAAAGATGCTGATTTTGAAGGTTGGATACCAAACAGGGTCTCTTTAATGTGTGTCATCATTTGGACACCCAAACCACCGCAACTTAACCCCCACCCTCCCGCTGGCCCCACACTCTCAAACAGATGCAGTTTAACCCCCTCACTGGCCCCACACACCCGAACCGCGGCAACTTAAACTCCACCACCAGCCCCACAGACCCAACCAGGAGCAACCTGAACCCCACCCCCTCCGCGGACCCAACCCACCACCATGTTTTAACCCTCCCTCCCACTCATGTCCCCAGCCTTTAACCCTCCCATGCTCCCACTGCCCTGCAACCCAAGGTTCACTTACCTTTCAAAAGCAGCGCCACCTGCTGCCACTCCAAGCACTTGGAACCAATCAGAGACTTTTACGTGTATTTTAATGGAAATTTAATGTCCCTCTTACAAGTTAGCATGTGACCGGTTTTCAAATCACTCTATAGACAGCAGTTTATGCAGGTCTGATGAGTTCCAATAAGAACAAAACCAGTCACGTGCTAACATGGTTTCATCGGAACCTTATTCTAATAACTATAGCCAACCCCGATTGGGGTGTGCTTACAGTTCACTCATTTGTGAACGTAGCACATGTGGCCAACAGTTTCTCCATATCTTAGAATATTGGTGGTGTCTGAAATATTCCGGGTTATCTTTGTCATTGTACTATGATTATGGGTTTGAAGTTGTTAGATCTCTTCTCACTCTTTCATTCTGAGATGTTTTAAAAACATTTTAGTTGTTTCAAAATGATTCTCACCTCTGGAACCTCATAAGCCCTGGGCACTTGAACTTAACGCTTACTTTTTAGAACACTAGGGGAGTACCTACTCTTTTTGCTGTTGGCTCTTTCTGCGGTTAGAAGATCAGCTGTGAGAAAGAGAACAGGACATACAAACCTGTAACTCGCTATTTATACTTCATTCCACAAAGTTAATGCGATTTTTAAAACCTCACGTAAAATGTTTGCTTTCATTAGCAGCAGATATTTTTCATAAATAGGTGAAATCGATGCCAATTAGAGCTTATTTCCTGCCAGGTGGGGTGGAATTACCCAGGTCAGATGATAAAGGGCATCTTTTGCAAGTAGTAAACCTAATTGTAAATCTTCCCAATTATTTATAGTTTATGGGGAGAAATTCAAGGAAGCTCTCTAAGTGGATTGTGTGTTTTTATAAAATCTAGTTATAATAAAGCAGAAGTTCATCTACAAAGTGGATTAAGTGCATTCTGTAAAGGCATAACTGTCAGCTCTGTGCCTATTCTTGAAAAATATCAGATGAAGAGTTGGAGTTCAAGTCATGGTTTCATAACATATTATGGTCTTGATCATAGAACTAAATGAGATGCTCCACAGGAGGCGCTGATTCATTCTTTGTTTGATTACACTCTCCTGAACCCTCTGCTTAGATTATGATGCTTCTAGTTAGGCCTTTAAAAGAGATGATTTTTCAGAGGTAGTCTATGATAGAGAAAGGAAGTAAATGGAATTCTTCTTTGAGTGATAGTTCATATCCATTCCATGTTAGGTAGGTGCACTCACCAAATGCACCAGTGCTGGACGTTTTTCCCTTAGCAGTAGCTGTAGAGGAGCGGCTCTAGCACCCTCTTACGTGGCAGTGTATAAGGGGTGCCACCTGCTCCTTCCACCTTCAGTTCCATGTTGTCACTAGTGACAGTGCTGGCACAGTCTGCTGCCTTGTGCTAGCTTTGTTCATGTTTGTCAAGGCTGATCCTCCCTCTGAAAGTGTGAGTTTAGAAAGTGGGGGCCTGCAAGAGACCTTAGGAAAGACCTTGCCTTGATAGGTTCTGCTTAAAAGTTTCCTAAAGTCACAGGTTCCCTGACTCTTGGGGGCAGCTTCCACCAACAGAAGTGAGGAAAAACCCCTGTGGAGTAACTCTAAGCTCTTAACCCTCCCTTAGGGGAGAGCTTGAAAACGAAGAGGAAGAAATTAAACTGCAATTGATAGCTGACTGGTCAGTATTAGACAGGCATATACATGGGCCCTTCTTTAGGACACAGGCATCAAATCATTGCTTTTAACAAAAAAAAAAGTTGATTTATTAACAAAACAAAAGATAATTTACAAAGAAAGTGCTAAGGCATGTGGCAGCTCTTGGTGTTAGAGCAACTTAAAAAGAATGTAGGTTGAAGCACAGGGAATCACTCCCCTAGGATTCTGTTTAGAAGTTACAGTGACCAGGGGTAGGGGGCGAGTGGGGTGGTACGTCAGGCAGCCTGAGAAGTCCTGCACCAAACTCAGAATAAAAAATAACCTGAGCACGTCTGACTAAACATTTCCTTTCTACTTACATATTTGTATGCCCATATCGTGTTGTGGCCTGAACGTTTACTGGATTAATTAAGCCCTGACTTTCCCCTCTGGCTGCACAAGAGAATGACCCCCTCAGCAGGTAACCGCTTCAATTCAAAAGCTCTCTCTTGCCGTTGGCTCACTTGGCTGCTTGTCACCACAGATCATTCTCTCTCTGGGTTTAACCCTTTACAGGCATTCAGTCATGACAGTGTTGTTTGATAACTCCATTCCCTCAGTCGTGTTGGCGTGGGATTCTTTGGACTTCGGCTGGATGGGAGAGGTACACCTCAGAGATTTCCAAACCCCAGAAGAGAGGATGTTACACATAAACGTCAAAGAACTCCGAGCAGCCCATTTGACCTGAGGAGTTGTCCTGCCTCTCTTGATTGGCAAAGGGGTGAGGATCTTCACAGACAGCATGGCCTCGATGTTCTATATCAGGCATGTTTGTTGGTGCTCACAAAGAGGTACTTCATAACTGGGACTTCTGCATCGGCCATATTATCCTTCTGGAATCCTGTTGCGTCTAGTATCAGGAATACCCAGGAAGAGCACCCGAACAGTGACTATTCCTCTGATCATAAGTGGTCACTCCACTGGACATGGCCTAGATGATCTTCAAGAGGCGGGGAACTCCACAAGTGGATGTGTCACCACCCTACAAGGGTTTCTTGCTGATGCTTTTCTTCTGTCCTGGTCAGGGAGTCTGATGCGAATATTCCCTCTGATCCCTCTTAGCAGCAGGATCCTAGAAAAGATCAAGAGGGGCAGAGTCCACATTATCACCATTGCCCCAATGTGGCCTTGCCAGCACTGATTCAGCACACTCATGAATGTGGTGGTGGCCCCTTCCCAACTCTCTGCACTTATCTCAGGATAATGGTTAGCTCCCGCACTCAAACATCATGATTCTTCATCTCTCAGTGTGGATGCTCTGTGATTGATCCTGGGTGAGTGCATCTGCTTGGAGCAGGTTCAGCAGGTTCTCCTGGGAAGCAGAAAGCTATCCATGAGGCTAACGTACCTGGCTAAGTGGAAGAGGTCCTCCTACTGGCCATCAGATTGTGGCACTTCCCCCTCTTGTTCATCAGTGCAGTCAATCTGGGACTATTTACTGCAGGTCAGAGTGTACCTTGTAGCCATCTCAGTGCTCCACCAGCTAATCTAGGGCCAAACAGTCTTTGTCATAACATGACAATCAGTTTCCTGAGAGGTCTCGAGGCTTTATCTGCAGGTATGAACCTCAGTCCCTCAGTGGGACCTTAACCTGGTCCTTTCCAGGCTCACTAGCCTGCTGTTCAGGTTGCTCGGCTCCTGCTCTCTATCCTACTTTTTCCAGACAGTGACATCAGCAGGACATGTCCTGGCGATTACAATCTTAACATTGGAACCTCTGTACACAGTATTTTATAAGGACAAGGTCCAGCTACCATCCCACTTGGGCTTCCCACAGAATGGTATCTTCCTTCCATATGAACCAGGACATATTGGCTGTGTCTACACGTGCCCCAAACTTCGAAATGGCCATGCAAATGGCCATTTCGAAGTTTACTAATGAAGCGCTGAAATGCATATTCAGCGCTTCATTAGCATGCGGGCGGCAGCGGCGCTTCGAAATTGACGAGCCTTGCCGCTGCGCGGCGCGTCCAGACGGGGCTCCTTTTCGAAAGGGCCCCGCCTACTTCGAAGTCCCCTTATTCCCATGAGCTCATGGGAATAAGGGGACTTCGAAGAAGGTGGCGTCCTTTCGAAAAGGAGCCCAGTCTGGACGCGCCGCGCGGCGGCAAGGCTCGTCAATTTCGAAGCGCCGCTGCCGCCCGCATGCTAATGAAGCGCTGAATATGCATTTCAGCGCTTCATTAGTAAACTTCGAAATGGCCATTTGCATGGCCATTTCGAAGTTTGGGGCACGTGTAGACACAGCCATTATGTCCAAAGCTGCTCAAGACTGCTGAGGAGAGATGTCTGCATGCGCTTAATGTCCAGAGGGCCTTGACAACCGTCAAGATTCAGGACGTCTGTAAAGCAGTGACATGGTCCTCTGTTCATACATTCATGTCTCATTATGTATTCATTCAGCAGGCCAGAGATGATGATGGTTTCAGCAAAGCTAAGCTACAGCTGTGAACTCCTACCCATCTCTGAGGATACTGCCTTGAGTCACTTAACGTGAAATAGACATGAACAATCACTCAAAGAAGAAAAAATAACTACTTGTTTCCATAACTGGTGTTCTTCAAGATGTGTTGCTCATATCCATTCCAACACCTGCCCTCTTTCCCCAGTGTCGGAGTTTCTGGCAAGAAAGAATTTAGAGTTGTGGGAGTGTGCAGTACCCTTGTTGTGCCAGGAGGGTGCCACTCCATAGGGCACCAGAGTCATTCTTTTACAGATACTGCTAAGGGAAAAACTTCCAGCACAGTGCATGTGGTGAGTGTGCACAACTAATGTGGAATGGACATGAGCAACAAATCTCAAAGAATACAAGTTACAGAAACAGGTAACTACCTTTTATGTAAAAATACCATGTGTGGGCAATAGTTGCTTCAAAGTCTTAGCTCTTTAGCCTGAGATTGACTGACTGAATTTCTTTGCTTAGAAGATTCTCCGACCCTTGAGGACAGTGGTAGCAAGACAGAATGCAAGCTAGTTCCTCTTCTTGACCCATCATCAGACATGGTAGGGGCTATTAAAGTACTAAATTTTTGAAAAGCTTTATCAGAAGACTGACTTTTCCTATGGGGAAGAAGTATAAATTAATTAGCATTTAGTACAGTGCCAGACAAGTAGTAAACAAAATTCTATTTTTGTTGCTAACTGTTAAAACAAACTAAGAATTAAAAAAGGACATATCCCCACTTAGTGCAATTCTATAAATTTGCATTGCATGACAGAACCTACCAAAATGCACAGTCACATTTAATTAAATTTGCAACTTTTAATTCATTATCAGTTACAGAAAGCAAAGCTCAAATTAGGCAAAAGTTTCTTACTACATTATTCAAGTACAACATTAACATGTAAAAAACTACTTATCACTTATTCTGTCTTTTCTTGCACAGGTTACAGGGTCTTTGAGGTTACAACTTTGTGTAATTTTGTAATTAAAGAATTTTTGGCTGGATACTAAGAAGGAAAGTCTTAGATGTTACTCCAGATAGTCTTTTAATACTGAAGGATTATGGGGTCATACTTATCTTCTGTCCAAAAGCAGTCTCAGAAATAAGGTAAGGCTGGTAGCTGTGATGTAGTGCTAGAAATTCTGCTTATGTTTGAAACAAAAAGCAGTAAGTAGCAGTTTAAAGACTTGCAAAATAGTTTATTAGGTGAGCTTTCGTGGGACAGACCCACTTCTTCAGACCATAGCCAGACCAGAACAGACTGAAGGAGTGATGATCTGAAGAAGTGGGTCTGTCCCACGAAAGCTCACCTAATAAACTATTTTGCTAGTCTTTAAAGTGCTACTTGACTGCTTTTTGTTTTGATAGTGTATAGACTAGCACGGTTTCCTCTCTGTTGCTTATGTTTGGTGTGGGTTGGTTCTTGTCACCAGCCTGGAACCAGGTACTGGGCATGTGCTTTCCCTGTCTGGATGCAGGCCTGGGCTCCACACCAGATTTGGCAGATCCCCACAGATGTCTCTAAGTACAGAATGCCTTTCTCTGGCTTCTTTAATGAATGGCAGATTTACCCAATACAGAGTTATCAGGCCTTAAGTTCTGCTAAGTAAGATCTGAGATAAAACTTTTCACTTCCAGGCTAGCTTTCTCTCTTAGTATTTTTTGTGGATGTGCATTGGCTAGTGCAGTTTCTGGGCTCTCTCTAGTCAGTTTCAATCTCGCATGCATTCGCATTTTGTTTGCCTTTTATTTCTTCTAGTAAAGTTTAATTGCTTCTTTCAAGAAGCCTTTTGCCCCAGTTGTAGGAGCACAAGCTCTTCTTTCCCCCAAACTATTATGCTGTTAAGAACAGATTTGGGTCATATGACAAGAGTTTCACTTTTTAAGCTAGGAACATTCTGACCAGTATACTAATTTTTGCAAGTGATGCTCAGACTTTGTTAAAACCAGTTCAGACCATTTTGAGATCCTGTGTATTTCAGCTGGTGCAGCTAAAATCATTTCACCAGTTTTAACATTCCTTAACTAGAGTAGTACATACAGACATACTACCTCACAAACTACAAGCATCAGTGCTGCTTTCTATACGTTCTAGCAAATTCCTTCTTGACCATGATGGCAAAAGTGCTCTTCATGTTGGTTATTGCCCATTATTTTGTATCTCAGCACTGCTTCTCATGTGTCCTTTTGGTTCCCTTTCCAACCTTATCCTCCAATTACATCTCATATGACTATGCCAGATATTTTAGCTATGACCTTAGGAGCTTTTGAGTTTTTGATGTTTGCTTTGCTTTTGGCAACTTTTGTCAGAGTTCCAAAACCTACTTCAACACAATATATTTTCAGGTAGCCAAAAAGATGGGAAGGCTTTAGCGCAGCCTCGATCTTTGGGAATTGAGTCAGCATTTGATGAAGGTGAATTTCATAGGGGTGTCCTGTTGGAGTCTGTCCTAGAAGAAGGCAACATGTAAAACACTTTGGACTTTGCAGAATCTTACCTGGAAAATATTCTTATGTATATCTAAGATTTGTTGAAGACAAAGAGCACTACGAATGTCATGTCTTGCTGTTTGGGCTGTCATCTGTTCCACATGCTTTCATTAAATGTTTGGGAATAATGTCTTTCCTGCATAGCATGGTAGTGCATGTGTTTCTCTTGATAGAACAGCTGATCAAGGATGTCATCCCTGAGGGATTTCAGTACATCAGTCTTTGTAACCACAGTCATGTTGGAGTGTTGATAAACGACTCAAAATCTCAACTTATCGTGCAACAAATGGACTATGTAGAAACACTGGTAGACACAGACCAACTCTCAGAGCCTTTCTGCCTCAGAAATCACCAACGTGGCAGCAAAGATAGACAAGAGACAGCAACTGACAGCTCCTGCCAAGCTATAAATGCTTAGGCTTGTAGCCAATAGATCTTGGTTATCTCGTGGCATGTCTCTCCACAGGCAGCCTCAGTGAACCTAATACACTAGAACAGTGCTTGCAATGCTACTTAATAACGTAAAACAGTACTGATAAGCCCTATATAAGTGGTGTGGTTTTGAAATGTGTAAAAGCCAAACTGCACCAACTAGAGAGAATTTTCTCTGCCTGTGCATGTCAAATTTTAAAGTTACTTAAAAAGACTCAGCTGATCCTCCGGCAAGCACAGCTGCACTGGGGCAAGTCTAATAATAACTGACTAAAAAGGCTTGTCATTCTTCCCAGATTAGCTGCATTTCCTGCCTTTGATTATGATGGGTGAGCAGTAAATGGCTGGAAAAGTCTAAACTGTGACCTCAAAATACTGAATTATCACCTTGACTTCAACACAAGTCTGTTTTGTTGTTAATCTGTGAAAAAACTTCGGAGTGAGAGCGAAAGAAAGGGTACCCAGGTTACATGGTTGCTCTCATCAGGAAGGAAAAGAAATGTGGACATTTGTGGCACCAAGTTTACCTCTGCTGGTCTGTGGATAGTTTTTGAAGGCCAAACTATTTCTGAATCATTCAGAGAACGTAAATTTTTTTTCTCCAAAAAGATGTCAGAAACCTCATCTGAGATGGACTCTAATTCTGGAGAACTTGGATTGGACTGATTTTGTTTCAAGAAATATGGTGGATAGGGACTCCAGACAGACTTGTTTGTAATGGTGTATCAGTATATACTTCCATGTGAATGCAAAGTTGCCAGAATTTACTATCTGTAGAATCATGGATGGCAGATTAGTGAACCATTGCGGGGAGTCTAGCTTCTGGCTTGTCTCCTTTTGTTCCCCTCACTCCACCAGAGCACGCACCCCTACATGCTCCTCCAGCCCTGGAACATCCCCAAATCCAGCGTTCAACAGGTCCCAGCACCCCTCGGGGATGGATAGGCAGTGCAGTGGGAGTCCCCCCAGACCCAAAGTGGCAGGTGTGGCAAGAGTACCCTGAATGCCCAGCAGTGAGCAGGTGGTGTGCTCCCAGTGCCAGGTGGATGGGTAGGCCATGTGGCATGGCCCCAGCCTCAGCACCCCTAGCCTACCTGCCCCAGCTGCTTCTCTGACATGGAAGAACGGGATCTAGCAGACAGGAAGGATCTAGGAATGGAGTGTGCGTGTGTCCACATATGGGTGTTTGGGAGGTCTTAGCCTATGTTGCCCATTGCTCATGTGTGCAATGTTAGTTAAAAAGTGGCTAATTTAGTCATACAATGTGTCATCCCATAGGTCACCTGCCTGTTATGGTCTGCTTCCTTCTCTCCCTTCACAAAACAATTCCTCCACACACAAACTCTTCTGTTCAGCAATTTAGAACCCTTGGGCAAGATTTATTAGTATTACAAAATATTCAAAATAAAAGTTCTCAAATCCCCATTGAGACTTCCTGCCGCGATCTTCCCTGGCTGAATCCATTTTCGTAAACACTCAAGGCTTCTTACTCCCATCATCCATTGACTCTCTTTCTCTGTGAGAATTCCTCTCTTTCTGCAGCTTCTGCTATACTGTGAGAGGGAAAGAGCTAACTCCTGTTCAAGGGGGCTTATTTCTTAACTGGGGTTGCCTGACCCCAGACCTTAACGGTTCAAGTCAACCCATTACACCAGCTGTTTGCTATTTTGCATTTAATGTTCAGTGCTCAGATCTGTAAAGAGCTATGAGCTAAAACAATAGTCTGTTGTTAGTGAAGATTCATTGTTTTATATATTTTAAGAAATGTTCTCTTGTTATGGCTATGCTGCTTGTTCTTTTAATTTTCTTTAATGTTACTCGTATATATTTTTGACTGTCTAATCTCCTGGCAGCGATGAATAGATTGTTTGAATAGATTTCAGCAAAGGTCACTTACTGTTTGTTCTGGGGTTTTTGTGCCTTCTATCTGGAGGATCTTAAGTATTAAGGGACTTTAATGGATTATAAACTTGTGCCTTGGAACAGTGTAGGTAATAACAGAATCATAGCTCTGTGAAGTTTTGTATTAATGGTATTCCTGATGTAATTGCTTGACAATCTTTTTTTAAGATTCACTCAATCAACATAAACTAGAATAGTTCTTTTAACAGAATGTTATGTTTCTGAACCTTACTGCGTGTATAAGCAAAAATTCTAGTTATGTTTCCAAATATGACTTTATTTTAAACAGCAAACATTCTGTGTGGTGTCCTTATGACACCAAACTAAAATGGTCCTTTGTCAGAGTCTTATACTATGTGATTTCATGCATGATTTGTATGACAAAGAAATCATCCCTCATTCAATTTAAATGTGATGGGGCAGTGGTCTCAATTTTGGACCAGATTTTGATTTTGCTCTATGGTGGTTTACACGAGGACTCCTTTTAGTGCTAAACGTAGCACATGATAAAAGAATAGGAGAAGTTTTGTCCTTTTGTAAATCGTCACATTTATAGTTATTTGAACTACTTGCGTGTGTAATTCTGAATGTGTATTTTAGAAGAAAAATCTGAGTTTGAAGGCAGAAGTGTGGCTAGTGACTGATTAGAGCAGAGAATTGGGAGACCGGGCACTAGCATTCTATTTGCTATTTTACCACTTACAGTGTGCCCTTTGGCAAGTCACTGTAATTGCTGTCTCAGATTATATAGCTGGGCAAGCTGCATGAGACCCTATGTCTCCCAGTGGATTGGTTTGACAGCTCCTAATGGAGGAGCAGAAAGAGGAGATAGCCCTTGCTCCCTGCTTGTATGTCTTCTGCAGGCCTGTGTATGTGAAAGAGAATGTGCCTGTAATACGTGCTGGATTAAATGCAAAGTACTATCTCCTGGAAATTGTAGAGACCACACTAAACTTAATTAATTTAATTTTTAGGTCTCACTTCATTTCACGGGAAAGTACTTGACATTCTGATTAATACTATTTTTAAAATCACTCACTTGTTTATTTAATATTGTAGCTGTCCACCCAAGGAGATGCCAGCCAGGTGATTGGACCTCTTACAGAAGGACAGAGAAGGAATGTGGCTGTAGTGAATTCACTGTACAGGCTACACCAATCAGTGCTGAAGGTAGGCTTCAATGACACTTAAGTTCTTGCCATGAATTAGACTACATTTATGTTTTTCTTGGGCCTAGCCAGCATGGCATTGACTAGGACTCATAAGCTGTGTCTACACGTGCACGCTACTTCGAAGTAGTGGCACTAACTTCAAAATAGCACCCGTCGCGGCTACACGCGTCGGGCACTATTTCGAAGTTAACTTCAACGTTAGGCGGCGAGACGTCGAAGTCACTAACCTCATGAGGGGATCGGAATAGCACCCTACTTCGACGTTCAACGTCCGCGTCCCGCAACGTCGAAATTGTGGGGTCCTCCATGGCAGCCATCAGCTGGGGGGTTGAGAGACGCTGTCTCTCCAGCCCGTGCGGGGCTCTATGGTCACCATGTGCAGCAGCCCTTAGCCCAGGGCTTCTGGCTGCTGCTGCTGCAGCGGGGGATTCATGCTGCATGCACAGGGTCTGCAACTCGTTGTCGGCGCTGTGTATCTTGTGCTGTTTAGTGCAAGTGTGTCGGGGAGGGGCCCTTTAAGGGAGCGGCTGGCTGTTGAGTCCGCCCTGTGACCCTGTCTGCAGCTGTGCCTGGCACCCTTATTTCGATGTGTGCTACTGTGGCGTGTAGACGTTCCCTCGCTGCGCCTATTTCGATGTGGTGCTGCGCAACGTCGATGTTGAACATCGACGTTGCCAGCCCTGGAGGACGCGTAGACGTTATTCATCGAACTAGCCTATTTCGATGTCACCACATTGAAATAGGCTACTTCGATGTAGGCTTCACGTGTAGACGTATCCATAGAGATACATTTTAAAGATTATTTGAATTGCACTATAGAACAGTGTCTTGTTAGCAGGTGGCTTCTGGCTACATGTCTGGCTCTGTCAGTCTTTTTCTTCACTTCCGTAGGTGGGTATTGTAGTTTCAGGAAAGCTTGGTAAAGGTCCTGTAGATGTTTGTCTCTGAGGGATTGGAGCAAATGGGGTTGTACCTTAGTGCTTGGCTGTGTACAATGGGTCCTCTTGTGTGCCCTGCATGGAAGCTGGAGGCATGTAAGGCCCAACAAGGAAAACAACAGAACACCTCTGGCCATAACGTACAGCCCCAGCTGAAACCTGTCCAGCACATCATCAGTGATCTACAACCCATCCTGGACAATGATCTTTCACTCTCATAGGCCTTTGGAGTCAGAGCAGTCCTTGCCTACAGACAGCCTGCCAACCTGAAACAAATTCTCACCATAAACTGTACACCACACCATAGTAACTCCAACTCAGGAACCAATCCCTGCAACAAACCTCGGTGCCAACTCAGCTCACATATCTACACCAGCGACGACATCACGGGATCTAATGACATCAACCACATCATCAGGGGCTCATTCACCTGCATATCTACTAATATAACATATGCCAACATATGCCATCCATGCCCCACTGCAATATACATTGGCCAAACTAGACAGTTTCTGTGTAAAAGAATAAACAGACACAAATCAGATATCGAGAATGGTAACGTACAAAAACCTGTAGAAGAACAATGCAGTCTCCCTGGACACTCAGTAACAGATTTAACAGTAACCATCCTTCAACAGAAAAGAAACCTTCAAAAACAGACTCCAGTTAAACTTCAGAGCTGCAATTCATTTGCAAATTTGACACCATCAACCGAGGATTGAACAGAGACTGGGAGTGGTTGGCCAATTACAAAAGCAGCTTCTTCTTTCTTGATGTTCACACCTCCACATTAGCTATTGATAATGGGCCACATCCTCCCTGATTGAACTGACCTGGTTTCTCCTTTCTTGATGTTCCCAACTCCACAATAGCTGCTGATAATAGGCCACCTCCTCCACGACTGAACTGACCTTGTCAACTCTGGCCCCCTCTTGACTGGGACTCCCTCCTTTTCATGGGCCTATAAATTTAGACCCTCCTCTGGAACCCCCACTCATGCATCTGATGAAGAGGGTCTTTGCCCATGAAAGCTTATCCTCCAAAATATCTGCTAGTCTGTAATGTACCACAGGACTTCCTGTTGTTTTTGAAGATAACAGACTAACTTGGCTACCCCTCTGATGATTGCAGTGTGGACATATTCAATAAGGTTACTGACCCAGTGCTGACTATGTTTACACAGTCAGTATAAACAAGAACAAACAGCATTTATTATTGTATCTGCTCATCATGGTTAAATCTTGGTGCCTGACTGTGGGTGCTGACTTGAAAAAAAAAAAAAGATTCAGAAAGCATATAAATCCTGCGTGGATTTTACAGATGGAAAATTAACTCTGATGTAATGAATCTTGTGTACTTTTGTGTTGGAGAGACAGGTAATCTGATTCATTTTTAACTGTGTATTTAATGGTTAATATGCTTTTTAAGTGAGGTAAATATAACATATCAATAACTGTAAGGAAACTGGTAGGATGTTTCCAAGTTTCATCCTTGATATGTATTCCTATTGCAACTGTAGCTGGGATTTGAGCAATTATTTGAAGTGTAGGATTTTAGCTTACAAGAAATTCCTGCCATTATTTACATAGTTCTGCATAGTTCTCCATAAACCACATGCACATAAGTAGGAGAATAGACCAATTACCTTTTATCAATTTGAGTATCTCTTACTTCAAGCTACAAATCTAGAAAATTAGAGATTTCAAAATGAATATATGGCATAAGAAAACATTAAAGGTCTATCCTGATGTTCTTGAACTGAAGAGAATTTTACTTTTGGCTTAGGAGGGAACTCAGTGCAGTTCCACTGCATAGAAAGCTCAAGATACCAAATGAGAGAGAATGAGTTTAGGTGTATTCCTATGTCAGCATTTGCCATACCATGTAGACCACCATTATTCTGGGCCATTGGCAAATGCAGACGCTTCATTTTGGACCAAATTATGTATTGTGCTTTTTTTTTTTTTTTTTAATGAGGTAGACATCTCATAGTTTAAAAATGTTGTGATTGGATAACTCTGCAGTGACAAGCTGGTACTTGGACCTTCATATTGCCTTTGAAAAGAAGATACTGAATTTAAAAAATCCCTCCCTTGAATCAGAATGTTTTTATTCAAATAGTGTTTTGTCACAATGGTTTACTGGGTGAAATTTTTGGTCTGCAAACTGCTGCTACATATTATAAGAAGAACAAAAGCATTTTTGAAACTTCATATTTTTGAACTTTCTAACTTCTAATATCTTGTCCCTCTGTAACACATTTGTTCATTATTTATAAATATGTCCTACTCTTGTTTCTGTAATGGGAATAGCCAAATATGTTTTCAGTTGACGCACTATTCTGTGATCTTTAATCATTCACTGAGCTTTGACTACATTAAAAGTTATTTTACATATTTTAGGTAATTTTTTACAGTTATTTACATATTTTATTTTAGGTAGTTTCCAGCCAGAGTTCATTTCCAGCAGCTGCGGAGGAAACTATTGCTACAGCCTTAAAGGTGATTGAATGTCAACATTCTCTTAAGTTAGATAAAAAGTTTGTTGCATTTTCCATATTTATAGTGGGCACCATAATTTAACTTTTGAGTTTTGTCTTGCTCTGTCCCCCCTCCCCCCTTTTTTTTTGTCAATATGGACCTTAGTTTCTGGTCAAAATATGCACTAATTTCAAATTCTGTGTAGTATGTAGTTCCATTAATTCCGTGTGGATAAGTAGACTATTTGGATTTAAGTATTATTTGTGTTTGAGAGTGCAGATATTCTGATGATGCTTGGAACCCATGCATCTAAATTTGACGACAAATGTATTTCCCTTCAGTCTTCACATAATAAGCTCTTTCCTCAGCAGTTTGGTGCTTTTGTCTCTCGAGGTGCATAGTGGATTATATGTCTGGGGATTCTGTGAATGATGGCTGTCTGGAGCTGTCTCAATATTCCCTCTCTCAAATGATATGTAGACCACAGGAGACAGACCTAAAGCAGGAGTGGATCATAGGCTTATGTGTGTGCATGAAAATATGTATATTTATACATAGGGGATATCAAATTGCACCACCTCTCTAAAATGAAGTAGTAATAGTAAAGTGGTCTTTATTTTTCTGCCTTATGAACAAATTAAATATAAGACTTCGATTTTCCTTTCCTTTAAATGTTTCCAGTATGGAATAAAAGAGCACTGGTAACATGAAGGATGCAAATGTCTGCAATAAATAATTTATTCTAAACCCATATATTTTGGTGCTGTTGGCGTATGAATGTTTTGTTTATCTATTTTGTCCTCTCACTTTGTTTTAGACAATCCATGATCTCATGGGTAGTGCTGTGCAACCCTTACTGAACTCAGTAGGCGACTCGGTGGAGGCCATTATCATCACTATGCATCAGGAAGATTTTTCTGGGTAATCAGTCATGACCTTCGTGACGTGGCATTGTCTTTGTAAAATATATTGTATATGCGTAACACATTGTTAATACCACAGTGACCTTTGCAATAGCAACACTTGTCTTTCTGCACAGAAGTTAGCAACATTGTTGACCATTGAACAGAATGGCCAAAGTCGTATCACACATACCTTTCTGTTTTATTTTTTGCTCTCTGAAAGTAAAATTGGTCAAAAATGTACAGTTTTAAAAATGAAAACAACAGAACAGCCTATTCAGAAAAGTTTTTGAACATGTCAACTTTTTTTGTTTGTCAGAAAAACATTTTTTTTGTTAATCTAAAATTTGCATAGACACTTTTATTTACATTCCAAGCAATTAAATGGTTATCAAAATTTGCTTACAGAAATAAATGGATTTTGGTGATAAGAAATTCTGATAACTGTTTTCAATAATATTTTGTAAGGTTTCAGAATAAAATCTCATAAAAAAATTAAGTGAAATTAAAAAAAAAAAAATAAGGGGCCTCAGTTTTGAGCCCTTTAAAATGATAACAGTTGCAATATTACAAAAGTGTTCACATTTTCACTTTTGACCAGCTGTATTGCAAATTAAGCAGCTATGGATAAGAGAGAAGCTCCTCTCGTAACCATTTTTCTTAAAGTGTGAGGCTCCATAGACACAAATGATGGTGAGCTGTAGTGGGTGGTATTTGCTTTCCCTGGACATCCTGCTGCAGTCCGTCCTTTCTGTAAAAATGTGTTGAAAATGGTATCATGTTGATGGTGTTTTTCCCTTTTCCACTTGGCTTTTATAATATTTTACCTGCTGCAACCATTCATGCCCCTGGCACGAGCACACACTCTCTGGTTTGCTCTTTTGAGTCAGACAGTGGACTAAATCCTGAAAGACTTGTGTGTCCTCAACTCCCATAGATGTCTGGGTGGTCTCTCCAGCCTGGCTATAATTCAATGAGAGCGTGATTACTGAATACCATGTCTTATATCTTGCAGGACTACTTATTCACTGATTAGAAGAGAGTGCCTGTAATCCTTGGTGTCGAACTTGAACAATCTAAAAGACTAGGTCCATACAGGGATTGGGTTTGGAACTGGCTGCACTAATAAACTTGTGACATGTAGCCTGGTTTATGTGATCTAGTCTTAGAGTATTATACCAGCAGCTGGGACACTTATTATTGGGGGCTGGATTTAGCGCTGTAGACTCCATGCTGATGGAAGGCATGCAAGCTGGATAGGAAGGAGTGGTCTGTATCTTGTAATGGTAGTAATGGTGATGAAGAGATATTTTAGGCTACAGTTCTAGAGGGATCAAGCCGAAAAAGGATGCTGTAATTCATGCCATTAAGGGAAAATGACTACATAGGTTAAGAAGAAAATTAAATAGAAGTTGTATTATAAAAATGAATTTAGCATCTTTTTTACATTTTTGGCAGATCATTATCCAGCTCAGGAAAACCAGATGTTCCTTGTTCTCTGTATATGAAAGAACTACAGGGCTTCATAGCAAGAGTCATGAGTGACTACTTCAGACACTTTGAGTGTTATGACTTTGTCTTTGACAACACAGAAGCCATTGCTCGGAGAGCAATTGAACTTTTCATTCGCCATGCCAGTCTACTGAGACCCCTTGGTGAAGGTGGGAAAATGCGACTTGCTGCTGACTTTGCACAGGTAGACTTAACACAGAGTGGTTTCCATTTTGGGTTTTTTACCTCTTTTAATTGAAACATGTAGATCCTTGGTCAATCTGCACTTTTTTTTCCTTTGCATTTGCGAGTTATTTGTATAACTGACTTGGATTGGAAGATTTCATCTTGAGAAATGTGTACACTAAATAATTAACCAACACTACTTATCATAAGGCAAATTTAGTAATGCCCTTTAACTGCCTGTCAAACTGCTGGTGCACTGAAATTCATAAAACTGAACCATAGTCTTCAGTGCTACATCCATCATTTGCTATTACTCGTTCACCTTCCTTCTGCGCCTCCTTGTAAAATGGTTTCCCTTTCTTAACTGCTCATTGTCCAGTGGTGCCAGCACTGATTATAGTCATGGATTAACCTTCTTTGCAGTGTAGGATATGAACTAGAGAAATATGAACACAATCTGAAAGGGCTGCATGGTGCTGGGAATACTGAAGAAATGACAGTATTGTCTGTTTCCACTGGTGACATGGTCAGTTTCTCTCTCTCTCATATTTTTTTCTTAACGTGTATTGGGCACAAACAAGTAGAAAATTCCAGTTTCCAAAATAAGGTACTTAGTATTTTCAGATGAAAGCATCTTGAATAGTTATTGAATACAGCGTGAACCTGTCAGGGGACATAGCACAAATATTCTGAACTCTGTTGTCCTAATGCTAGGTCAGTTTCAGGTTATTGGTTCTTATTGTAACAACTCGAGGGGGCAGCATAAGAGACAAACACCTCAGAGACAGCCTTTGTCTCCAGCTGCATTCAATAGGGGCCTTGGCTAACATAGCTGAGAGTCAAACCCAAGAAGACTGGTAATGCATAGGGCCTTTGCTTGTGACTTGGCTGCTACTAAAGTCTGACAAGGTGCGGTCACAGAACACCCCTTGGGATGTTCCCCAGTGTGTCGATCGCACCACTGGCACCCACCTTCTTGCTCTCTGAGGCTTCCTCCTACTCTGTCCTGCTAAACCAGATTCTCTCGTCTCCCCCAGCCCAGGCACAGAGTCCGAGTTACCCCCATCCACTTGCCACCCCCTGCAGAGCAATGGAGACATTGTTGTACCACAAGTCTGGGTGGAAGCAGTTTTAGGGCGTGGCACTCAGGAAATCAAAACCCCAAATAAATTTGTTTCTCTCTGTGCAAAGGATTTGCATACAGTGAGGGCTCGTTATGTAAATCCTCTTTATCAATGAAAGGGAAATAAGCACAGTGGTAGCTCTCCCCAGGTAATAAGAGCTTACAGTGGGTTTGATTATAAACAAAGGAGTTTTTCTTAACCAAATTGTAGGATTTAGGTGATTATAGATAATGACAAGCAGATCAAAACAAGTAGCCCAAATGAAATAAAACAGAAAATACATAGCTAATTCTGTTCCCCTACAAATTAATTACTTGTGAGGTCTTACCCTAAACAGTTGCTTATGTATCAGGTGAAATCTTCAGGTCAGAAACAATCATATATATATGGAGACACACATCTCATAGAAATGGAAGGGAGTGCAGGAGATCATTGAGTCCAGTCACCTGCCCTCTTGGCGGGACCAAGCACCACTTTTTTTTAATTAAAAAAAAAACCAACTATTTGCCCCACATCCCTAAATGGCCTTTTCGTGGATTGAACTCACAACCTTGGATTTAGCAGGCTGATGCTCAAACCACTGAGTTATCCCTCTTACCCTGACCTGGGTCCCCAATAAAGTTCTCTGCTTTCCTTAGGGCAAATCAGGCAATTTCCAATGCAGGCTGAAGTCAAAAGATGAAACAGTTTAGAGAAAAAAGATGGAGGAACCCCCAGGGTCCCTGTCTCCCTTTCCCCTCTGGAGGGAATTTCATTGTTCTTTTTGGCTACGTCTACACGTGCACCCAACTTCGAAATAGATTATTTCGATGTTGCGACATCGAAATAGGCTATTTCGATGAATAACGTCTACACGTCCTCCAGGGCTGGCAACGTCGATGTTCAACTTCGACGTTGCTCAGCCCAACATCGAAATAGGCACAGCGAGGGAACGTCTACACGCCAAAGTAGCACACATCGAAATAAGGGAGCCAGGCACAGCTGCAGACAGGGTCACGGGGCGGACTCAACAGCAAGCCGCTCCCTTAAAGGGCCCCTCCCAGACACACTTTCATTAAACAGTGCAAGATACACAGAGCCAACAACTAGTTGCAGACCCTGTATATGCAGCACGGACCCCCAGCTGCAGCAGCAGCAGCCAGAAGCCCTGGGCTAAGGGCTGCTGCCCACGGTGACCACAGAGCCCCGCAAGGGCTGGAGAGAGAGTATCTCTCAACCCCCCAGCTGATGGCCGCCACGGAGGACCCCGCTATTTCGATGTTGCGGGACGCGGATCGTCTACACGTCCCTACTTCGATGTTGAACGTCGAAGTAGGGCGCTATTCCCATCCCCTCATGGGGTTAGCGACTTCGACGTCTCGCCGCCTAACGTCGATTTCAACTTCGAAATAGCGCCCAACACGTGTAGACGTGACGGGCGCTATTTCGAAGTTACTGCCGCTACTTCGAAGTAGCGTGCATGTGTAGACGCAGCTTTTGTGTAATAGTATATTCCAAGATGAAGACTATCACATGAGTAGGTCACCTGTCCAAGTCATTTTTAGGGAATGAGCCATTGTGTGTTCACAGACAGGTTCCTCAGCTGTAGCCTGACACCCATGAAGTTATCTAAGTACTGCTCTCCCCTCACAAGCCATACTTTCACAATAGAGTAGCCACACCTCCTACTGAGGTCTTCACAGAGATAAACACGTGGAATACAAATGTGCAAATACTAAGTATAACTTCAAATACAAAAATGATACATGAACAAAAATAGGTTTTACAGATCCAGCAGGTTATAACATTAAAAATGGTAGGCCAGAAGCCACCTTTTGTTCAAAGCATTTCTGAATTATGCATATTTATATTCATAACCCACTTTCTGTAAAGCTTGGAAGGGTCCATCACATAAAGAAGAGGTAGGACCAAAGACTTGTGGCCTTCAAGACTCACGACTTTCATCCAGCTAAACCACATAATGGCCTCAGCCATATGCCCCTGAATAAACCACCTGGATTGACCAACTCAGATGTAGCATCACAATCCTTCAGCAAGAAAGTTAACAGGAGGTTTTCTGTTGACGTAAGTGGGAGCAGGAAAGGGGCTAGAATGACCTAAAATATGGAACAAAGAGGACAACTGATTCTTTCTCCTGCAGAAATATTGATGTACTTCTTAAATTCAGTAATTATTTATATCTGATGTTACAATAGAGTGTGCCTTGTAAATAAGTATTATTTCTAATGGAAATACCCACTTATTTTATCTTTCTAAATACATCTTTTTATCAGTCATGTTGCACTGAGTTGCCTCTTCTCTAAAAGGCTGTGGTATGTTCTTACCTCAGCATGAGGGGTTTTACGTAGTTTCCCTCTATAGTTTTTGAAAGCGCAATGAATGAGTTCTCTGTTTTCGTGTTGCTGCAGATTTTAAACTAGACCTATACTTGCTCGGTTCAGAGTCCTTCCTCTTCCCCTGTTTAGCTGCCTTGTGTTCTATACTTTCCTATTTCCTTCTCATTACCTTATCTCCCTGTTTAAGTTGTTCTTGTAACCAGAAATAGTGGTGTGCTGGTCATAGACTGGGCCTGCTCCTGCTGCTGCTCTTATTTGCTGTTAGGTTTTTCTGGTGGCAGCACTTTCAACCCAATTAGATAAATAAAATGGTTGGTGCAATGATACTCTAGTACAAAGTTCTCCCTTTCTTAGAATTGTAAACAGAGAGGAAGATCAGCCCTACCACTTACCAGCAGTTGGTTCAGGTCCTACAGTATATTTATCACCAGCGAAGTAAGAACCTCTATGCAATCCCCACAGTGCCACTTACTTTGCATTATAACATTCTGGCTACGTCTACACTAGAACACTACGTCGAAGTAGCTTATTTTGAAGTAGTGACATAGATATAAGCTACTTCGATGCGTAGCATCCACACATTGTCCAGGGCTGGCGCCGTCGACATTCAACGTTGATGCAGTGATGTGCAACATCGAAAGGAGCCCCCCCCAGGAGAGCATCTACACACAAAAGAGGCCCCCTTCGAAATAAGGGGTCAGGAAAGCCTGCGGACAGGATCACAGGGCAGACTAGCCCTTCTGGGGCAACAGCAAGCTGCTCCTTTAAAGGGCCCCTCCCAGACACACTCGGCCTGCACAGCATGAGGCCTGTGGAGCTGACACCAGACTCGCAGACTCAGTGCATGCAGCTATGGACCCCCATCAGCAGCACCAGCAGCCAGAGGCCCTCAGGGCTGTCACCGAGGCAGGAGCTGTTCAGGAGGCCATCTAGCACCTCCTAAGGCGAGCCCTCCTCAGGGGATGAAGGGGTTACCCCGACCATGGGGCCCCCCGATCTCCCCCGCCAGGTGCTCTGCCAGCTATGGAGCTATCCCACCACAGTGTGGTGGGAGCGCCTGGTCCTGGTAGAGTGGGACGAGAACCACTGGCTCCAGAATTTCTGGATGTGCCAGCAGACATTCCTGGAGATGTACCAGTGGCTCATCTCTGGCCTGAGGCACCACAAAGCCTGTTTTTGGTGTGCCCTCACTGTTGAGAAATGGGCGGCATTGCTGTCTGGGAGCTGGCCACTCCAGACAGCTACCAATCCATAGGCCACCTTGATGCCAGCCAGGAGGGGTTCCATGGCCACCTGAGCCATGCCCGCCAGGTGGTCGAGCAGGCTTTCGGCCACCTCAAGGGCTGCTGGCACTCCCTCCTCACCCTCCTGGACTTGGGCATCCCCAGCATCCCCCAGGTTGTGGGCATGTGCAGCACACTCTGCAACCTGTTGGACAGCAAGGGGGAGGCCTTCGTGCAGGGGTGGGCTGTGGAGGCTGGCAGACACCACCCCACCAACCCGCCCACTGCCCCCCGAAGATCACGTGAAACACGTTTTTGAAAAACACACTGTGAACATAGTAGTTAAGAGCCCAAAGTTGTCAACCAATTATTTACAAGAATGAACGTGTATGGGGAAACTATGTACAGGGCGAATACTACCTAAGGGGGCGGGGGGACACTGCTACTTACAACAGAGGTGGAGGGAACTATGTACAGTGGAAGGGTGCTTGTGTGGCCCAGTCCTTAGCCCCTCACAGCCCCTTGTCTGGCATGGAGGAGTGCGACCTCCACGAGGTCCAGGTCACCACCCTCACCCCCTTATTCGGGGTCCTCATTGAGGCCGGGTGGGGACTGGGAGAACTGGCAAATACAGCTGGGCCAGCTTTGGAGCCCCACAGTCATCTTCGATGAGCTCCAATGCAGGGGGGCCGGCCACAAGGGATGGCAGCTGGGGGAGTCAGCCGGTCTGCAATCCTCTTGAGGGTCCCGGCGAAGCAGGCGAATGTCTGCGTGAATGACCCCCAGGCCTCCTGATGCCAGGCCAGTGCCTGCTCTGCCACCTCCACCTGGTGCCGGAGGGTGGCGAGGACCTGGGGATCAGCGGCCGCCTGCCGCTGGCTCTGGCGTTGGTGGGCTGGTCCTGGTCGCTGCCCAGTCTGGCTGCTGCGGTGCGATGTCCCTGGCGGGCTTTCTGGCACCACAGCACTGTTGTGGCCCTCAGATGGTGCAGCTGCAGAAAGTGCGAGGAAGAGAGAGAATGGCTGTTAGTACTGGGCCCTGGCCCGTGACCATGACTCCCACTCCCCTGTCCCCCAGCCATGGGCACAGCATCCCTGTGAGCGGCCCCCTTCTGGGGTTCAGCCCTCCCCCCACCTCTCTCCCCCTGGGGATGGGGCATGGTGCTGTTCACAGAAGTGGGTGCTGATGGGCCCTTGGAGCCATGTCGCTGCTGCAGGGCCATGGTCTGGCTGGGCCATGGCGGGCCGGGGTCAGCCAGGTTTGTGGGGTCCCCAGTCATGTTCCATGCCCCCGCCCTGTAACCCAGGGGTGTGCACCCTGTGGGGTACATACCTGAAGGTCCACTCCGGGGGTCAGGGGACACCCGTTGGGCGGATGCCCTGCTGGAGCTGCAGGAGGGGAGGTCAATGAGGAGCTCCCCATCACTAGACCCATCCTCCGCTGTCCCGGGGCCTGGTTCTTCCTGGGGCCCCTGGGATGCAGGGCTGGCCTCCGGCCTGGACTCCTGATCCAAGGCCTTCTGGGGCTCCTCGGCTATGGTGTCCAGGACAGCTGGGGGGGGAGGTGGTGTATCAGGGGCCCAGGATTTCCCTGAGCTCCCTGTAATAGGGGCTAGCAGCAAGGGTGGCCACAGACTGGCTGGCCTTGTCACAGGCCTGGGTGTAACCCTGCCGCAACTCCTTGACTTTACTCCTGACATGGTCAGGAGCGTGTGCAGGGTGACCCCGGGCGGCCAGGCCCTTGGCCAGCTGGGTGAACACTTCTGCATTCTGCCGCTTGCTCCCCATTACCTGTAGCACCTCCTCTTCGCCCCAGAGCCCCAACACGTCCCAGAGCTTGGCATCCATGAAGGAGGGGCATTCCCTGGCGGAATGCCCAGGAGCCTTGTGTCCCCTTGGGAGGTGCCCTGGGGTGCTCATGGGGCTGGCTGCCTGCCATGAGTGGTGGACAAGTGGATCAGGGCCCCTGGAGGGAGTGCAGGGTGAGCATGTGTGAGTGCTGCTGCCCGCACACTCTCAGCTTCCTGCCACAGGAAATCCAGGTCCATGGTGCTTTAAGGCTGCTGTGTGTGGTGACCATAGAGCCCTGCAGGGGTTGGACAGCACATATCAACCCCTCAGCTGATTGCTGCCAGGGAGGACCCCACTATTTTGAAGTAGCAGGAGATGGATCGTCTACACAGACCCTACTTTGACAGTGAACGTCGAAGTAGGGCGCTATTCCCATCTTCTGATGGGGATAGCGATTTTGACATCTCGCTGCCTAACGTCAATTTTGACTTTGAAGTCGCACGTGGTGCATGTAGATGCAACGTGAGCTATTTCGAAGTTGGGCCGGCGTCTTCGAAATAGTCAGCTAGCGTAGACACAGCTTCTGTGTATTAAAGATGCTCTCTGGCATTTTGTCTAAGTGTGTGACAGACTGTCACATGTACTCATGACTACTGTCAAAATGAAATGTGCTGTAACTTGTGTGCTTCTGAATATTGTTCAACAGAACACTGAAGATGCATCTTAATACCTAAAAGTATTTGTAGTGCTGCAGGATTTCTGTCCTACATTGCACCACTTACAGGGATTCCTGTTGTTAAAAGTGTGACAACATACTAGTGTTGAATTTACTTGAAATTCATGCTGACTTAGAACTTTTATAGACCCCATCTGCACCAGATTCACCAATGGGATTACGGTTCATTTCTTGATCAACATATTTGATTAAGAACAGAGAGACAGCTGTGTTAGTCTGTACCCCAACACAACAACGCAGAAGCAATGTAGCACTTTAAAGTCTAACAAAATGATTTATTTGGTGATGAGCTTTCAAGGGATAGATCTGAAGAAGTGGGTCTGTCCCACGAAAGCTCATCACGAAATAAATCATTTTGTTAGTCTTTTAAGTGCTACATTTCTGCTGCTTTATATTTGATTAAATTGGAGTTTTTGAAATAGTAAAATCATTTGCTTCCATGCATATACTCCAATTACCTGTTGCCTTTAGAACTAGTTACATTGGAAGTGGTTTTTTGGGGTCACTCAAGTCCTCTGTGATGACATTTTCTTGACATTTATATTCCCAGTGAGGTACCAGCTGGGCACTAAAGCACCTTATGACCCACTCATTACTGAGAGTTTTGTTACTTTGTACCAAAAACAAGGGCACTCAGGTTACAATGATTTCCGAGGATCTTAGACTCTCTGTGAATCAAAAATATGGTTTAGAATCATACGTTGCCCTTTATACGAATGACATGAAATGCTAGATGATTGATAGAGATGGTGAAGCACAGAACAGAATGTAAACATTATACATTTCAAAATGATTTTTGAAGGAACAAACATTCCTTAACAGTTGAGCATAGAAATCAATAGGCTGGTGAGATAAGTTTTCTAAAGTCATAAGGAATAATGCAGACATTATTAATTAGATTAAAAATAATTGCATAGACATAGCCTAGGCTAAAAATTGCAAGGGCCATCAGTCCTCAGGCTACAGGACAGAAACTGACCACCTGATGAATTCTCACCAAATTTTTCTTTCCCTTTAGCGTAGATAAGAACATGAAATTTAGTTCAGTGCCATGTATGTTTACAGAGTGAAACATTTAGAAGAGAGCACACTTGCTAGACAGCTGTCCCAAATGTAGTATTTAAATTGTTTTCCACTATTATTAAAGCAACTGATTTTTCTTGGTCTCCTTATGAGTTATTTTCTATTTTATGTGCAGTTTTGTGTTTATAGTGTTGGATTTCTAATTGTTTACCAGTTTCAAGGATTTACACATGGTATCATGAGCTCTGCTCTTGTTCTCTGTAGTCTCGGGGGATAGCCATGTTAGTCTGCAGAGAGGGAGTCACTAATCCCATGGAAAAAGTAAATTAAGTTAATATTCTGCATCTTATCCTAGGAAACATTTTGATTTGGTTGAATCAGTATTTCAGACAGAAAATGTTCCAATGGAAAACTTTCCACCAACGCTAGTTTTAAACCTGAAGCCATCCTGTGATGTTACTCCGCTTTCCTGGGCTGTCTTTAGAATTTTGTAAGAAAATTTGTATGCATTGTGGCAAAGTGGTGACCGTGTCCCAAGGACCCTACTGCTTCTGGAAGACAGTTTTGGCCTTGGAGGTTCATTGTGACCCTCCACCCAGCCTCTTTCCCTTTACTAGAGGCAAGGGTCACAGCCTACTGAGGCATCTTCATCATAGGCTAGTCCACTGGTTGGGATGAAAACCCCTCTATAGTCCTGGTTTCCCTCTCAGAGGATTCCCTGTAGTTGTGTGGAGAGGGCAGGAGGAACCCTGGGCCCCACCCTCTACTCCAGGATTCCATCCTAGGGGCCCTAAAGCACCAGCAACAGACAGGTTTTCCTCTGCTCCCAGTCTGGCAGCTCCTTCTGTGGGCCACTTCCCCGAATGATTCCTCCCAGTACTTTTCCTCTGCTGCCTAAGTTCATCCTGCTCCTCCCCAGCATCCTACCTCACTTGCAGTCCTCCAGTCTCACCTGATGCACCTCCTCCCCCTCAGACCTTGGGTTCCTGCCATCTCTGCAGGGAGACCTTTTAAACAAACCCCAGCCCACCTTAATGGGCTGCAGATGCTCTGAGTAGCTGCTGATTCTAACAAGTGCTCAGCTGGCCCCAGGTAACTGATTGATTGTGCTGCACTGGGCTCAGCACTGGGTATTCAGGGAAGGGGAAACTGTTTACCCTGAGTCCAACGTATGTGCCCTCCTTTAGAGTGTGGCAGCCAGCTGGTCTGGGTTTCTTCACAGCATTTAGTAGCTGAAATGAAACTGGAGTTTCTTGTTATGTGGGATTATACTCATCAGAGACAGGAGGCAAGAGGCAGAGTTTGTTTTTAAGATCTCTATGGATCCTGTAAAGAGGATTTGACTAGATTCATAATGCTTGAGAACCCTGGAGATTGGTTTGAGGATTAAATCAACATTGAAGGAGAATTGGTTAATAAGACTGAAGATCAATTTTAAATCATGACTGGTTATTTGGTGATGTAAGCTTGAGTTTCAGGTATTGAGAATAGGTGAATGTCCAAGAGAACTATTAACTTGGGAGAGGTGCATCTCCTTTTGCAATCCTAAAGATTTTCAGAAACTACAGCAAGGAGCAGATGATTTGGAGTTAAGTCTTGTACGAGAAAAAAGTAGAGTAGCATTTCATTCTTGTATCCAGTGAATCCTAATTTGGCACTGTGGTGAGGTACACAAACCACATGCTGGACCCAAAGGGCTTAAAAGGCAATGTTGGCCCTACAGTGTGTTGGCCTGGGACCAACTGGATGGCCCAGATCTCCCAACCATGCCCCACTAAAGGACAAAAGGCCTGGATGCCATGTGGAAGCTGAAACATCCCTGGCTTGCGGCAGGAGTCAGGCACCGTTACCATGCCTGCTGACAGTGCAACAAGTGGTTGCAGGACAGGCAGGTTCACTAATCACTAGGCATCCAAGCACCCTGTAACAGGCACTAGGAATGTCGGGGATGCACTATGATCTTCATATCCAACGGCTCTAAAAGCAAATTGAATAACAGAGGGACAGTATGGTCCCTCTCTTGAGCGAAACAGGAAAATACAAGAAATGATTACTGGAGAGTCAGTATTAGTCAATGCTAGTACAAAAGAGGATTTTTTTTTCTACTGGTTAGTCTCTGTGGGGTGAGAAATGTGTATGCTGAAAACACCTGTGTCCCACCCTAGCTGTAAAATGATTATATATATTAGTATATTTAATTATATCACATCCCTGATGAGGCTTACTTAACATTTTTAGAGAGATTTGAGATCTTAAGAGCAAAAGGGGCCAGATGAGTATTTTTATTTATCTAAAAAATCCTTCCTTGCAAGTCTCTTATGATGCAAACTAAGGAACCATGAAGATTTCATGAGTTGCAGTGATGAAAGGCAAGAACTAGTGGGACTAAGGTATACTTAATTTTTGATGCTCTCTCTTGCTAGAAAAAGGAAAAACATTTTGTCTGTAGTATCTTGGAGGTGCGTAACAGCTGAAAATTTTACTTTAAATACTTTTTGTTTAAAATTATTGTGAAGTGGGGAAATTAAATGTAATATTCCTTCAATATTAGCTTTTATATATAATAATTTAGAGTTCTTTGAGTAGTAGTCCTTCTATGTGTTCCAAACATGGGTGTGAATTCATGCCCTGTGGGGGAGCCGGACATTTAAACTAGGTTTGCCAGGGACAGGGGAGCAAAGCCCGCAGGTAAGTGGAGAACATGGAGACCTGGGAGATGGGTCAGAAGTAGGAGGGAGCATGGGCAACAATGTCAGAGTAAAAAGAGGGCCAGGAAAAAACTGGGGGGAAAGTTCAAATCAATATCTGAGATGCCTATATACCAATGCAAGAAGTATGGGTAATAAGCAGGAAGAACTGGAAGTGCTAATAAATAAATACAACTATGATATCATTGGCATCACAGAAAATTGGTGGGATAATACACATGATTGGAATGTTGATATTGAAGGCTACAGCCTGGTTAGGAAAGATAAACAGGGAAAAAAGGGGGGATGTGTTGCCTTATATATAAAAAATGTACACACTTGGACTGAGGTGGAGATGGACGTGTTGAGAGTCTGTGGGTTAGTTTAAGAGGGGTGAAAAATATGGGCGATGTCCTGTTAGGAGTCTACTACAGGCCACCTAACCAGGTGGAAGAGGTGGATGATGCTTTTTTTAAACAACTAACAAAATCATCCAGAGCCCAGGATTTGGTGGTGATGGGGGACTTTAACTATCCAGATATATGCTGGGACACTAATACAGCGGGGCACAGACTATCCAATAAGTTCTTAGACTGCATTGGAGACAATTTTTTATTCCAAAAAGTTGATAAAGCCACCAGGGGAGAAACTGTTCTGGATTTGATTTTAACAGATAAGGAGCACTTGGTCAAGAATTTGAATGTGGGAGGCTGCTTGGGTGAAAGTGATCATGAAATCATAGAAGTCACAATTCTAAGGACTGGTAGGAGGGAAAACAGCAAAATAGAGATGATGGATTTCAGGAAGGCAGATTTTGGTAAACTCAAGAGAGCTGGTAGGTAAGACCCCATGGGAGGAAAAACAGGGGAAAAACAACTGAGGAGAGTTGGCAGTTTTTCAAAGAGACATTATTAAGGGCCCAAAAACAAGCTATTCCCCTATGTAGGAAAGATAGTAAATATGGGCAAAGACCGCCTTGGCTTAACAAGGAGATCCTGCATGATCTCAAACTAAAAAAGGAATCCTATCAAAAATGGAAACTAGGAACAAATTACAAAGAATGAACATAGGCAAATAATACAGGAATGCAGGAGTAAAATTAGAAAGGCTAAGGCACAAAATGAGCTCCAACTAGCTACAGGCATAAAGAGTAACAAGAAGGCCTTTTACAAATATATTAGAAACAAGAGGAAGACCAAGGACAGGGTAAGGCCATTGCTCAGTGAGGAGAGAGAAACAGTAATGGGGAACTTGGAAATGGCAGAGATGCTTAATGACTTCTCTGTTTCGGTCTTCACAGAGAAGTCTGAAGGAATGCCTGACATAGTGAATGCTGATGGAAAAGGGGTAGAGTTAGTTTTTGAAATAAAAAAAGAACAAGTTAAAAACCATTTGGAAAAATTAGATGTCTGCAAGTCACCAGGGCCTGATGAAATGCATCCTAGAATCCTCAAGGAGCTGATAGAAGAGGTAGCTGAGCCGTTAGCTCTCATTTTTGGAAAGTCATGGGAGACAGGAGAGATTCCAGAAGACTGGAAGAGGGCAAATATAGTGCCCATCTACAAAAAGGGGAATAAGAACAACCCAGGAAATTACAGGCCAGTCAGCTTAACTTCTGTGCCAGGAAAGGTAATGGAGCAGGTAGTTAAGGAAGTCATCTGCAAGAATTTGGAAGGTAGTAAAGTGATAGGGAACAGCCAGCATGGTTTTGTAAAAAACAAATCATGTCAAACCAACCTGATAGCTTTTTTTGACACGATAACGAGACTCGTAGATAAGGGAGAAGCAGTGGATGTGGTATACCTAGACTTTAGTAAAGCATTTGATATGGTCTCATATAATATTCTTATCGACAAACTAGGCAAGTCCAACTTAAATGGGGCTGCAATAAGGTGGGTGCATAACTGGCTGGCTAATCGTACCCAGAGAGTAGTTGTTAATGGTGCTCAATCCTGCTGGAAAAGCATAACAAGTGGGGTTCCGCAGGGGTCTGTTTTGGGACCAGTTCTGTTCAATATCTTCATTAATGATTTGGATATTGGCATAGAAAGTATGCTTATTAGGTTTGCAGATGATACCAAGCTGGGAGGGGTTGCAACTACCTTGGAGGATAGGGTCATAATTCAGAATGATCTAGATAAATTGGAGAAATGGTCTGAAGTAAACAGGATGATGTTTAATAAAGATAAATGTAAGGTGCTGCACTTAGGAACGAATAATCTGTTTCACACATACAGAATGGGAAAAGACTGTCTAGGAAGGAGTACAGCAGAAAGGGATCTAGGGGTTCTAGTAGATCACAAGTTAAATATGAGTCAACAGTGTGATGCTGTTGCATCCCAGAATCATGTTTGCTTTTTTTGCATTAGCAGGTG
Organism: Carettochelys insculpta; assembly: GCF_033958435.1. Taxonomy (NCBI): domain Eukaryota; kingdom Metazoa; phylum Chordata; order Testudines; family Carettochelyidae; genus Carettochelys; species Carettochelys insculpta. The sequence continues at coordinate 352,466,940 of NC_134137.1, forward strand.
TGTTGTGAACAAGACACGAGAAATCATTCTACCGCTCTACTCTGCGCTGGTTAGGCCTCAGCTGGAATATTGTTTCCAGTTCTGGGCACCCCAATTCAAGAAAGATGTGGAGAAATTAGAGAAGGTCCAGAGAAGAGCAACTAGAATGATAAAAGGTCTGGAGAACATGACTTATGAAGAAAGGCTGAAAGAATTGGGCTTGTTTAGCTTGGAAAAAAGAAGATTGAGGGGGGACATGATAGCGGTTTTCAGACATCTTAAAGGTTGTCACAAGGAGGAGGGAGAAAACTTGTTCTTCTTGGCCTCTGAGGAGAGAGCAAGAGGCAATGGACTTAAGCTGCAGCAAGGGAAGTTTAGGTTGGACATTAGGAAAAAGTTCCTAACTGTCAGGGTGGTCAAATACTGGAATAAGTTGCCAAGGGAGGTTGTGGAATCTCCCTCGCTGGATATATTTAAGAACAGATTAGATAGATGTCTATCAGGGATGGTGTAGATAGTGGTCGGTCCTGCCGTCGGGGCAGGGGACTGGACTCGATGGCTTCTCGAGGCCCCTTCCGGTCCTAGTGTTCTATGATTCTATGATTTTTCTGCAGCAGTGTCTGTTGACTTGCATGGTCACTTGATATCGCCACATGGTCCAAGTGAGGGTATGAGAGGCAGGCAGGACAGCATGCTCTCAGTCTCCCTTTTTTCCACATGTTGGAGTCAGAATCCTCTCTTCGTGCTTGTAGCTTCTAGAAGAATAACAGCCCATTGTAGATAGTCAGTCAGTGTTGCTTCTTTTTTATTTATGTAAATTAGGGTGTATCTACTCTGCACATCTTTTAGCAGCAAGGCTCTGCTGCTAAAAGTCAGTTTGTGAGAATGCTGGTTGTTGGCACTTTTGCCAAGGAAATGCTTCCATCCCCTAGGAGGGGGTTGTGCTTTGTTGGCAGGAAAGTGCTCCTGCCAACAAAGCAGTATTCACAGTTTCACCTGGAGCAGCAAAACTGTGTAACTCATTGCAGTGAGTGGGGAGTTTAAGTACCCGTGAATGACAAAAGCTTTGACCATCAAGTGGAAGTGTAGACTTACCACTACTTAATATAGATAGTAGCCCCATACAGGGCCTCCCCTCATCCCTTAGGGTGAATATGCCCTGCATCCTGGGGATCAGGAACCGTGCCTTATACCCTCGCTCATTCTCTGTGAGCAACAAGCACGTTTGTCTCTACCGTCTGGGTAAGACTCAGCTTGTCACCTACTGTGATATCTGCAAGTCCTACCTATCGGTAGAGAGCTGTGAGCCGCATTCAGCAATTGTATTGCCCTATTTGCCTACCATGGATTGAATGCCATTGGAGACTGCATGACACAGCTACTCAGTAGGATTCTTCACCTTCCCTGCTCGCAGCACCCTCCTCAGGAAGTGTGATATAGAAGCCAGGCCCACCCTCCTCCTCCATCAACAGGGCTTTCTACTCCCCAGTCTGTCTCATTCTGAAGGACAGAGGCCTCCTCCCAGATCCTTGATCTCTGCTTACTCAATACTTTCATCAGAAAGAGCAAGCTGCATATGATGACATTTTCATTCCTTCTCTCCCCTGGGACTGTGGTTCACAGCCCTCAGAGTGAGAGATGAATTCATCCATATCAGCATCCATCCAACCCTCCACAAGTTCATCCTCTGCTGCATGGCTGACGACGGTCAAACCAGGATCCTTCCATTTGGCATTGCCACAGCCCCCAGCGTCTTCACCAAGGTCTTTGTGGTCATTAGCAGCCCCACCTCTGCCTGGGGAGCACTTGGTCTACTTATGGGTCTGTCCCTCACCCAGGCAGCAACAGCAGTCACAGCCCTCCACCCACTTCTCATTTTGTGCTGCTCCCAACACAGGTACTCCACTTCATCAGAGCATGCCTGGACTGGGTTGCAGCATGAGTCATCTTAGCAGATAGCTTTGCCACCCTCACAACCCTCACGAAGAACCTATGTTACAACCAGCACACACCATTGCACCATTGTCTCTATCTCCTTGGCCACATGGTGGCTTGCACCTATGTGATGTCATATGTGTGCCTCCATATGCACTGCCTGCAGCTATGGCTCTTTTTGGTCTACAGGCATCACCTTGTCTGCCTGGTCTAGGATTTGACCATTCCCCAGTGGGTCCACTCCTCACTTATCTGCTGGACCTATCCTATTAACATTTTCTGAGGCACCCCATTTGCTACTCTCACCACAGATGCTTCCCTGGTGAGTGCGACACAGACTTCTTAGCTTCACTGTGCCGGGGGCGTGGACTCCAGGGAGAGGCTCATGCACATCATCACAGTGGAGCTGTACAAGAACCACTGGGCCTGCCATGCATTCTGTCTTTGCTGCATGACCAACACGTCCAGATCTTCTTGTACAACACCACGGTCACAGCAGCATGGCACCACATCCTGGTCACTCTGTACAGAGGTCATCCACCTCTGGAACTGTTGTCTCTGCCACAGCATCCTACCTTCTGCAGGGTACCTCCTGAGTATGCAGAATTCCAAGGAAGACTCAGTCTGCAGGTACCTAACAAAACAAACCAGTAGTCGTGTAGCACTTTAAATAGTTTATTAGGTGATGAGCTTTCATGGGACAGACCCACTTCTTCAGATCATTAGCATTTCCGGTACAGACTGACAGTTATATAGCACAGAGATCCAAAAAATGAAATAAAAACTGACAAATCAGATACATGGAACTAAAATGGGGGTGCGTGGGGGTGGGCTATTAAGTGTCTTGCCTGAGATTACGATGAATCCAAAGGAAGGGAAACATGCCTTGTAATGCATGAGATAACTGCTGTCTCTATTGAGACCAAGTGTTAATGTATTGAATTTGAGCATGAACTCCAGTTCACACCTCTCCCTTTGTAATCTGCTCTTGTAGTCTCTTTGTTGTAGCACACGTATTGTCAGGTCTCTAACAAAATGGCCCACTGCATTGAAATGCTCACTGACAGGTTTAAGTGTATTAAGATTCCTAATGTCTGCTCTGTGCCCATTCATTGTTTGGTGAAGTGTTTGCCCAGTTTGTCCAATGTACGTAGTGGAGGGGCACTGCTGGCACACAATGGCATATGTAACATTGATTGAGGTACAGAAGAATGAGTGCCTGATCTTGTAATTAACGTGGTTAGTTCCAGTGATGGTATCTCCAGAATAAATATGTGGAGGAAGTTGGCAAGGGGCTTTGCTTCAAGGAAAAGTTCCAGGACTAGTATTACTGTGGTATGGCCTGTGGTTGCTAGTGAGAATTTTCATTAGGTTAGGGGGTTGTCTATAGGGGAGAACAGGCCTGTCACCTAGGGCCTTCCAGAATGTAGCATCATGTTCTAGTACAGGTAGTAGGTTTTTCATGATGCGCTGTAGGGATTTGAACTAGGGGCTGTAGGTGATGACAAGTGGTGTTCTATTATTGACTTTTTTGGGTCTATCTTGAAGTAGCTGGTTTCTGGGTATTCATTTAGCCCTGTCCATTTGTTTTTTTTACTTCTCCTATTGGGTAATTAAATTTTATGAATGCCTGGTAGAGATCTTGAAGTTTTTGGTCTCTATCAGTAGGATCGGAGCAGATGTGATTGCATCTAAGGGCTTGACTATAAATGATGGATAGTGTGATGTGCCTTGAATGGAAGCTGGAGGCATGTCGGTAAGAGGGTTTCTGGTAGAGTGGTATTAATCTGGCCATCGGTGGTTTGTACTGTAGTGTCCAGCAAATGTATCTCTCCTGTGGAATGGTTAAGGCTGAGATTGATGGTGGGGTGCAGGTTAAAATCTCTGTGGAATTCTTCCAGACTCTCTACCATGAGCCCAAAAATAAAGATGTTGTCGATGTAGTGTAAGTAAAGGAGGGATACCTGGTACCTCAAGCACAACCCCAGGGTCCACTGCATCTGCTAGACCTGGGACACCCTCCTCTAAAATCCTGTTGCCACCTATGCAGATTGCTAGTTTTCCCCTCTGCTGCTCTAGGGTGTGTGTGTGTGTGTGTGTGAGAGACACACACACACACACACACACACACACAAGGACTCCAGGTTTTCTTCGGGGGTACAGCAGCCTTGGTACGCTTTTCCCTCCATTCCCCTTCTTCCCCAGCTCCACCACAAGATCCACCAAGACTGAGCCAGGGCCGTCCTGATAGCCTTGCACTGGCCTCAACAGTTCCAGTTGCCCAGTCGGCTTAGACTGTTGGCTACCCACTAATTAGCCTCCCCATACAGCCAGACTTTCTCATCCAGGACAACCCCAGCGCAGGCCTATGACAACTGATGGCCTTGTTCTGTGGAAGGAGATTCCACTTAGACAGTGCATACTTATCACCCTAATTATCTCTCACATCTTCTTTCCTCCCATGGGCAGCCTCTGTGGGTTCATATACCCTACCAGTACCCCCAGGTTCTGAGGGGCCTGATGAACTGTTTTGCACAGGTCCTTACTCTTGCCCTCCAGAAGTCAATCGCATGCTGTCTGCACTCACCCAGCTTCCATTTTATCTACTGGGCCACATGCCCACCTATCCATGAAGGTCCTTTTCTTGGTATCCGTCACCTTTGCCTGGTTGGTCAGTGCATTGGTGGCCATGATGGCTGACCGCTTGTATACAGCTTTCCATAAAAACATGGTCTCCCTGTGTCTTCACTCTTCATTACCCCTAGAGGTTGTTTCCAAGTTTCATTTCAACCAGTCCATCCATCACCTGATCTTACATCCTAAATCACATGCCACTCTTGCGGACAGGGTGCTGGACTCCCTGGATGTTCATAGGGCACTTGGACATGATTTGCACCTCCCAACACCTTTCCATAGCCATCCCAGATGGCCCTCACCTCACAGCATGTATCCAATTGCATCTCCAAGTGCATTACAGAATGTTATGCATGCTCCATTGTGACAACATGCAGCAGAATCATGGCACACTCTATGGAGGCACACGCAACCCCCTCCACCTCTCTGGCAGTCATCTTCTGTCACCATGGTGCTCTGGCCACAACTTCACAATCCACTAAGCCATTCACCAGTGAGTAGCCACAGACTCAACTATAGCACATGCCAGCCAGCAGCAGTCCTTATCCATTGCATCCTCACAACCACCTCACAGCTGATCGCTGCTCTGTACTCACCTGCATTTGGGATGCATGTAGGGGCCATCACATGAAGAAGAAAAGGTTACTTACCTGTAACTGGAGACTTTGGGAGATGTCTGGTCCCTATTTGTATTCCAGTACCCACCCACTTTCCATTCTGCTTCAGACTTTCTGTGCAATGGTAAGAGGGAGACGGAGGGTGTGTCCCTCTGCACGGCCTCTTATAACCTCACAGTCAGCACATAGCATGTGACTGTGTGGGCCCTCAAATACTGCTACTGAAAAACTTCTGACTCTAGCACTTGGCATGTATGCATATCCACATTTAGCATCTCAAAGAACCTCCATTTACAGATCACTAACCTCTTCCTCTGCTCAGTCACTAATATTTGTTTCATCATTCTCTGCTGCCCATGGGCAGGAGAAAAGCATACAGATAATGTTGGAAAACTTGGAATTTCTTCTTCGAGTGTCCCCGTGGGTGCTCCACCATAGGTGACGGCTTGGCCGGCGCCGCAGATCGGATCTTCCAAGCAGTTTCTGCCGGACCGCGCATGCGCCGGTACGCGCCGCTCCCTGGCGCGCTCCTGGCCATGTGCGCGATCCGGTCCCCGCCAGTTCCTCTCAACCGCCGTCGGCTGCAGACGGAATCCGACTAGGCTAAAGCCACATAGCGTATTCAACGACTTTATTTGTTTTTCTCTTTAAAGTTTTTCAGTTCTTAGGATACCATAAGTAACCGGTTGTTATTTTGCAAAAAAAAAAAAAAAAAAAAAAAAAACAAACAACAAACAAGCTACGGAGGGACAGCTCAAGCCAGTCCCAGTAACCAGCGCCGGAGGCCGGGAGCTAGGGCCATCAGCCCTCCTGCGGAGGCAGGCCATCGGACGGGGAAACAGCACAAAGAAGTGCTAAGTACCCACAAGCAAACTCAAAGACTCACCAACAATGTCCGCCTCAGGCTTTAAAAAATGTGAGTCCTGCCGAGAGGCGATGCCAGTGTCCGATGGGCACAGTCTATGCATAAGGTGCCTGGGGGAGTCCCATGTGGCACAAAAATGCGCCTTCTGTGCAAAGTTAACGACCAGAGCACGGAGAGACAGGGAGATGAGAATTAAACTGCTGCTTCTTGACAAGGCCCTCCAGCCAGACGTGCCGGAGCGGCCGCAGCAGGAGGGACCCTCCGGGGCCCTTAGAAGGAAAGCTGCCTCCCTCACTCCATCTGCGCAAAAACGGAGGAAAGTTTCTCCAACCCGATCCCTGCCGGCAGTAACAGTGAGCGGGACGGGAGGAGCGAGCAGCCCCCAGCCGCAGCAACAGCTGATCGGCGGCGGCACGGAGAGCCACGTGGAAGCGGCTCAGCCTCCGATCATCAGCCAGCCGCCCCGCACCGCAGGCAGGGCGGCGGCTAAGCAAGCGCCGGTACCAGCGGCACCGCAGACAGCGGCACCGATCCCCGGGGAACCGGCGGTGCAGGGCGCGCAGGCACGTAGCCTGCAGGCGCACAAGGACTCCGCACGTGTGGCACCGCCCTCGAGCGTGCCTAGCACGGTGCCGACGGGGCCGGGATCCCCCGCCCATCAGGGGGCGGAGTTACCTCCTCAAGGGAGGGGGAAGGCTGCACACAAGAGGAGGCATTGCAGCCCCTCTCCAGACAGGGCTGTGGAGCTCTTCTCTCACAGCCCTCCGCTCATGTTGCAGACTCCAACCAGAAGGCAGGGGCCCCCCCTAGCCTACCCGGAGCCCCCTTCTCCTTTCCTGCAATCAGCCTCCCCATGGCTGGCACCCCCCTCGCCCTTCCTGGGATTTGAATCGCTGGACTATTATGCAAAATCGCTCTCTCCAGTGTCTCGACAATCCCCCTCTCCCAGACACACAGGGTACGTGCAAAGGGAATGGTCAAGGTCACCTTCCCAGGAACAGTGCCTATACTACCATGGTCGTCCCTTCCACGCGGGGCATGGACACCATCGGCAATCTACCAGGGGGAGATCCCCACATATTACCTCGTACCCCCGAGGGCAATCGCGGTCGGGGACGGAGACTCAAGCATCCCAGGGGGGGCTGGCCGTGGACCCACGAGATTTTCCCTCGCAAACCTCCAGCGAGAGGGCGCACCATCACCATCAAGAACCGGAAGGGTCCAAAGAAATGTACCCCAGCGGTTCCTCGTTTTCCTCCCCGGATGAGGCCACGGCTTTAGGGGACGTCCATCCCAAGGACGATCTCAAACAGTTTCAGGAGCTGTTTAAGAGGGTAGCTTTCACGCAAGGCATCCAGACAGCACAAGTGCAAGAGAAACATCATAAGCTCCTTAAAAATTTGAGCTCCCCGGCCTCCTCTAGAGTAGCAATCCCGCTTGATGAAGCGATCTTGGAGTCCGCCACTACCATATGGCAGACCCCGGCAACTATTCCGCCTGTCCAAAAGAGAGCGGATAAGAAATACTTCGTGCCGGCGAAGGGCATGGAGTTCTTGTTTAGCCACCCCCAGCCAAACTCCTTGGTGGTGGAGTCCTCGCAGCAAAGATTAAAAACATCTCAATTTAAAACAGGGGGAATGGACAGAGATGCCAAGAAGCTAGAGCTGTTCGGCAGAAAGGTCTACTCCTCCTCCACTTTAACCTTGCGAATGGCAAATTATGCAGCGCACTTGGCGAACCATAATTTCGACAACTATGCCAGATTAACTTCCCTCATGGACTCGCTTCCAGAGGACAAAAAGCCGGTCCTCAAGGCCATAGTGCAAGAGGGCTACGCGGCTGCGAGGATGGAAGTTCAGATTGCTTTGGACGTTGCGGACACGGCAGCACGTTCCACAGCAACTGCAGTGGTGATGCGACGGGAGTCCTGGCTCCAGACCTCGGGCATACCGAGAGATCTGCAGGCGAAGATAATCGACCTTCCCTTCGACTTGCAGAAGCTGTTTGCTGAATCAACTGACTCGGTCCTTCATTCCAGTAAAGACTCAAGAGCCACACTCAGGACCCTGGGGATTTACACCCCTCCATACTCAAAGAAAAGGTACTACCCACAGCAAAGGCGGTACCAATACCAGCAACAGCGCCCCCAGTATCACAGGGGTTACGAGCAAGGGCGGCATCAGCAGCACCAGCAGTACAGAACCCCCAGGCGACGCTCACAACAGGGCCGTACGTCCTCGGGGCGGGGCCAAAGGCCACAAGTTTGACATACAAATCCAGGGCTGCGCCATCACCACCATTGCACAAGATCATCCGAAACGACTTTTTCACCATCGCCTCCGACCATTCTACGACCAGTGGCAAAGGATCACCACAGACAAATGGGTGCTGGAGATCATAGCCACGGGGTACGCCATCCCCTTCCAGTCGCTCCCGCCGCCGCGACCCCCGCCCAAGCCCCACCCCCAGGAGGCCTCCCATGTAGCCAGGCTCAGGCAGGAGGTGGCCCACCTAGAGTTCATAGGGGCGGTGGAAAAGGTGCCGGAGCAACTGCAAGGGAAAGGGTTCTACTCTCGGTATTTCCTGACGGAGAAAAAAACAGGAGGCTGGAGGCCCATCTTAGACCTTCGTGGCCTCAACAGGTATCTGCGCAAGCAACGTTTTCGGATGATCACTATTGCCTCCATCCTTACAGCACTGGACGATGGAGACTGGTTCGCAGCCCTCGATCTACAAGACGCGTACTTCCACATAACCATTCATCCGGCTCACCGACGTTTTCTCCGGTTCATGGTGGGCAACGAACACTTCCAATACAAGGTCCTGCCGTTTGGCCTTTCCTCGGCCCCCAGAGTCTTCACCAAGACCTTGGCAGTGGTGTCAGCCTACCTGCACAGACAGGGGGTGTTTATTTTCCCGTATCTGGACGACTGCCTGCTCAAAGGGACCTCGAAAAGGGAGGTTCTCCGCATGATACGCGTCACAGCAAACACGTTCTCCGCACTTGGCCTGGTTATCAATATGGCAAAATCAAAGATAGACCCCTCACAGGACATAGAGTTCATAGGGGCTCGCATAAACTCAGTCTCGGTGAGAGTATACCTTCCAGAGGCTCGCTTTCGAGCCATCGGTTCCCTCGTGCAGGTCATCACCTTCAGCCCTACGGTGCCGGTCTTGACGTGCTTGCAGCTGCTGGGCCACATGGCAGCGGCTACGTTTGTGGTACAGAACGCCAGGTTGCACATGCGCGGCATGCAACATTGGCTGGCAAGTGTATACAAGCCGGCAGTACACACCGTTCACAGGGTGGTGTCGCCCCCACCTGGGGTGCGCGAATCCCTGCAATGGTGGGTAAACCCCGGGAACTTGCTAACAGGGGTACCCTTCCATCAGCCGCAAATATCGGTTTTCCTCACTACGGATGCCTCCCTCATAGGGTGGGGAGCGCACATGGGCGAAGAGGTGGCTCAAGGACTGTGGTCACCCACGGAACAGTCTCTGCATATCAATGTTTTAGAGCTCAGAGCAGTGTTCAACGCCTGCAAACACTTTCGAGACCGTATACAAGGCAAAGTCGTCGGGATCAGTACAGACAATACCTCCACCATGTTTTACATAAACAGGCAAGGAGGAGCTCGATCCCGTACCTTATGCGCGGAAGCAATCCGCCTATGGAACTGGTGCATCGCCCACGATATAATCCTGAGAGCCTCCTACTTGCCGGGCACGCACAACGTGAAGGCAGACCAGTTGAGCAGACGTTTTGCGCTCACCCACGAGTGGCAGATCCGTCCCGATCTACTACGGCCTATTTTCCACGCATGGGGGTTTCCCCAAATAGATCTGTTTGCCACTCAGCACAACAAACAGTGCCCACGATTCTCCTCCAGAGCAGGGCTGGGCCGGGGGTCCCTGGGGGACGCGTTCGCGATCCCGTGGGGAGGCCCCCTGCTTTACGCGTTTCCCCCCGCAGTGCTGATCCACAAGGTTCTGCAAAAAGCCAGGAGAGACAAGGCTCGGATGATCCTGATAGTCCCAACATGGGATCGCCAACCATGGTTCCCCCTACTCCTGCGCCTGTCGGACCGCCCACCGATGCCTCTTCCGGTGGCGCCGGACCTGCTCACGCAAGCCCAGGGGTCCATAGTGCATCCGCACCCCCAAAGCCTGCGACTGCAAGCGTGGCTAATCCATGGCTCAGCTCCCTAGAGAGCACATGCACAGTGGAAGTACAGCAAGTCCTAGAAAGTAGCAGGAGGACTTCCACTAGGAAAACCTACAAACAAAAATGGACTCGCTTCATGGCTTGGTGTTCTACCAAGCAGCTGGCCCCCCTTTCGGTGCCTATACCTACAATTCTAGAGTATTTACTGGACCTCAAGAGAGCAGGACTCTCGCTATCCTCGTTAAAGGTCCACCTGGCCGCCATCTCGGCGTTCAGACATGAGGAGGGAGGGCACACGGTGTTCGCCCACCCTATGGTTACCAGGTTCCTCAAAGGGTTGGTAAACCTATACCCCCCTCGGAAACCGATTCCACCTTCGTGGAGCTTGGACCTGGTGCTTACCACACTCATGGGACCACCGTTCGAGCCCTTGGCCACGGTTCCCCTTCGCCTCCTTACAGTAAAGACGACCTTTCTTCTTGCAATTACGTCAGCCCGTCGGGTGAGCGAGCTTGCGGCAGTCATGGCAACGCCACCCTGCACTGTCTTTTCCAAGGAGGCGGTAACCATACGGCTGCATCCAGCCTTTGTTCCCAAAGTTTCTTCCGAGTTTCACATCAATGAACCTATTGTTCTACCCTCGTTCTATCCAAAGCCTCATAACTCCAGCGAAGAGGCGCGCCTACACCTCCTGGATGTGAGGAGGGCGCTAGCCTTCTACGTAGACAGGACCAAGTCCTTCCGAAAATCGGATAGACTCCTGGTCTCCCTCGCTCCCAAATCTAAAGGAGAAGGTCTCTCATCGCAGAGAATCTCAAAGCACATTGTATCCTGCATAAAAATGTGCTACGAGCTCAGAAAGACTCCTTTGTCGGCCACTCCCAGGGCTCATTCCACCAGGGCGGTGGCAGCATCAACAGCCTTTTTCAAGGGCGTTGCATTGAAAGACATTTGCAGAGCGGCGACCTGGTCATCCTACGACACGTTCGCCAAACATTACGCCCTTCACAGGGTATTCCAAGAGGATACCCGTCTCTCTGCAGCGGTCCTCTCGGGGACCAGCTGCACATAATCCGATTACCCACCACCTATCTGGGTTACTGCTGGGTAGTCACCTATGGTGGAGCACCCACGGGGACACTCGAAGAAGAAAGAGAAGTTACTCACCGTAGTAACGGTGGTTCTTCGAGATGTGTCCCCGTGGGTGCTCCACTTCCCGCCCATCCTCCCCGCTTCGGATCTCTGTTAGTGTTTTGCAGGGGCAACCGAGGCGGTTGGTCGAGGAACTGGCGGGGACCGGATCGCGCACATGGCCAGGAGCGCGCCAGGGAGCGGCGCGTACCGGCGCATGCGCGGTCCGGCAGAAACTGCTTGGAAGATCCGATCTGCGGCGCCGGCCAAGCCGTCACCTATGGTGGAGCACCCACGGGGACACATCTCGAAGAACCACCGTTACTACGGTGAGTAACTTCTCTTTGTCAAAGCAGGAGGACTAGTAGTTGCTGACATATTTTCATATTTATTTTCTCAGTTGGAAAATATTGACTTTTAGTATAGAAAGGTTTGGAAAATTTCACAGAAGTCACTGAACAATAGCTTCACCATGAAGATTGTTTAAAAACATTCATCGGTAGATGTATGCTAGGTGTAGGTGTATGTATTAACTGCACCCTTAGGTTGCTGAACTTAGATACGACGGTCATGTGAGAGTTCTTTACAATATAGCTAGCCAGTGAATCGTGCAACAAATAGATCAGCTATAGCCATGGTCCGCAATATGGTTACATGGGAGGGAAAGATTGAGCCTTAAAAAGTCTGTTTTCTGTTTGCAGCATGCAGGAGACTTTGAGATCAGACATAAATTTATATAGAAACTGACTAAGAGTATGTGACTTTACTGAATTACATAAAACAAAATCACAATTCAAAACCCATGTGTTTGGGCTAAAGTTAAACAGGTTAGGAGGCAATGGTAGGTCTTGTCCCAGCACTGGTATCCCACATCCCTTTCAGCATGCCGATTTGGATGGCTTGACTGTTCAAGGCCTAAACAGGTTGCAGTCCACACCAGCTTCTGCTCCAGGAAGTTCCCAGAGCTTGGGCTGATAGATCCAGGAAAGTTGACCCCACTGGCTTGTGGTGTTTGTTTGGCATGTAATTTGCAGAATGTTCACCCAAAATGCATCATACAGCATAATTTGCATCTCAACAGGTTGGACTGTTCATAGCACATTGCTGTGTAAGAGGCCAGATACACCCAAAATCCCTGTGTCTACATGAGCCCCTTCCTTTTGAAAGGGGCATGTTAATGAGTGGGTTTGAAAGATGCTAATAAGGTGCTGCAATGAATATGCAGTGCCTCATTAGCATAACGGCGAACACGGCAATTCGAAAGTGCGGTTTTTCGAATCGCATGCCACCTGTGGAGACGGGACCTTCCGAAAGGACCCCCCACCCTGAGTTTTTGAAAGCCCTTCTTCCTAACACCAGATAGGAAAAAGGGCTTTCAAAAACTGGGGGATCCTTTTGGAAGGTCCCATCTCCACAGGCGGTGCGCAATTCGAAAAGCCGCACTTTTGAATTGCTGTGGCCTCCATTATGCTAATGAGGTGCTGCATATTCACTGCAGCGCCTCATTAGCATCTTTCGAACCCACTCATTAACATGCCCCTTTTGAAAAGAAGGGGCTCGTGTAGACCCAGCAAATATGTACAGCCCTGCAAATACCCATATGCCTCATACAGCATAACAGTGCCTCTCAACAGACTGGAAACAGTAACTTTGAATCTTAATATGCCTGTTACAGGTAAGCAAGGTGTGGCTATAAGCAGCCGTAGAAGGAATGTTGGTGCTGCGGTTGTTCATAGGACAAACAGAAAGGAGATGTTTCCTCCTACCAGCAAATTCCAGTACCTGAAAAAAGCCTTGTGATTGACCAAGGGCAGCTCTTCTGACAAGAGCCCTTCTTTGATGGCTGAAACGAGGGTTGATGCCATCCAGACTATCCACAGGCCCTGTTCCAGCATCAGTTCTAGTGGCCAACAGCAGTCTTTTTGTAATACATATAAACAGGACATATTGTGAATGCTAGAATGAACATTCCAGCAGAAATATGCTCATACACTGCTCATAGAGGAATATAATGGAGTATAACAAATTAAAAAAAAATCAAATTGAAAAGCAGAGTCTTTAACTCTTCTGAATTTAACTGAACGCATCAAGGTAGAGTACAAACCCTGTAGCTCTGGAAGTCTAGAGAATCTGAGTTCGTGTTGCTTGTGTGTATTTTTTACTAAACTAGTTTCACTCTATTCCCACTTTGTATGACTCAATTCTGGAGGCTACAGTAGCTTTCCAAGCTTACAAAGAAATATTTCTTTGGCAACTAGTGTTTCACGATGCAGCCATCTGCTGCCTTAAAGTTTGTCTAGTTCTGGCACTAGTAGTAATTAGAATGAATTATTAAGAATAGTAGAATGAATAAAGGTTGACATCTAAGGGGCAGAGTAATCTAAAGTAAAGAATATTCTTTCTAATACTTAAGACCAAAAAATGTGAATTTAGAGACATTCCTAAAGCTGGTGTAGTATAGAGAATTTAAATTTGTTTTAGTGGATATAAATTTTCAGCTTTCCTGTAAGGAACAGAAGTTCAAGTAAAATCTTCCCACCTTATATATATAATGGGGAATAAGGTGTTAAGAAAACACATAATATGTCAGCTCTCTTTGGTTCCCTTCTTCATCTTACAGACCCATTTGCTCCATATATCTGGATGTTCAAAGGTCCAAATAGTAGTTAGATGTCTAGTGTAGAATTTTCTAACACACCTGAGGGTGTTCTCATTGAAAGTCAGATACTTCCACCTACCCCTAGCCAGTCTCTGCTGCTGGAATGACATTCTGGGGAACTCTCACCCCAACCCTGTTGGTTTTCAGTGAGAGTGAACTGTGTAGTTGCCATTTGGGCCTTTGAAAAACCTCCTTGTTATTACTACTTTATTCCAACTGTCATTCTTGTTTTTATCTTCACTGTGGAGAAAAGATCCTGTCTAAAGTACAAGGGTACCTTTTGCCATGGCTGCTTTGTTCTCTCATGCCCACAATAACCACGAATCCCACATATACAAATAAATGTTCTATATGAAATCTCAGAGGGTTAGCCATGTTAGTCTGTATCTTCACAAATAACAAGCAGTCCTGTAGTATCTTAAGGACTAACAAATTTATTAGGTAATGAGCTTTTATGGGCAAGACCCACTTCTTCAGATTATTGGAGTATTCAGTTAGAATCCAGGGGTTCTATAGCTGGGGAGGGAGGAGGAAGGAGAGAGGGGAAAAAGGGGTTCTCTGTCACTTCCTAGGACCCATAGATGAAGCAAATTAAGTTGAGTGTAGGATGTGCATCATTTCCGTGAATATCAATGGTGAGGAAATTGCCCTTGTTATGCATAAAATAATTGAGATCTCTGTTAAGGCCTATTTTAAATGTGTCAAACTTGCAAATGAATTCCAATTCACATGTCTCCCTCTGTAATCTTGTGGTAAAATCCTTTTGTAGAAGAACAGCTCCTTTTATATCCATTATTGAATGTCCAGGGAAGTTAACTCCAGTAATCTGAAAAAGTGATCAGGAATAGTCAACATGGATTCACCAAAAGCAAATCACTCCTGACCAACCTGAGTGCATTCTGTGGTGAAGTAATTGGCTCTGTGGATATGGGAAAGGTGGTGGATGTGATATACCTGGACTTTAGCAAGCTTTTGATATGGTCTTTCACAGTGTTCTTGCCAGCAAGTTAAAGAAGTATGGATTAGATAAATGGACTGTATGGTGGTTAGAAAGCTACTTAGATTGTTGGGCTCAATGGGTTGTGATCAATGGTTCAATGTCTAGTGGGCAATCTGTATGAAGAAGAGTCTCCCAAAGGTTGGTCCTGGGAACAGGTTTGTTTAACAAAACATGCTGGAGATACGCTGGAAGGTAGGTTATAAGGTCTAGAGTGACCTAGACCAATTGGAAGATTGGGCCAAGAGAAATCTGATGAGGTTTAATAAGTAGAATTGCAGAGTACTACATTTAGGACATAAGAATCCTAAATAGTGCTACAGGTTGAATAAAAACAGAGAGGTAGACAAAAGAGCAGTCCAGTAGCACTTTAAAGACTAACAAAATAATTTGTTAGGTGATGAGCTTTTGTGGGACAGACCCACTTCTTCAGATCATAGCCATACCAGAACAGACTCAATATTTAAGGCACAGAGAGGTAGACATGTTAATTTGTATTTTAACAAAACAAAACAGCAGACAGGTAGCACTTGAAAGACTAACAAAATAATTTTTAAGGTGATGAGCTTTTGTGGGACAGAGCCACTTCTTCAGATCTATAGCATTTCCAGTCCAGACTCAATTATATAGTGCAGAGGTCCGTAAAAACTGAGAAATCAAATACATGGAACTGAAAGATGGGGGTGAGGGGTGGGGGATGTTAAGTGATTTGCCTGAGATAATTACGAACATCAAAGGAAGGGAGACAGTCCTTGTAATGCGTGAGGTATTTGCTGTCTCTTTTGAGACCAAGTGTTAATGTATCGAATTTGAGCATGAACTCCAGTTCACATATCTCCCTTTGTAATATGCTGTAAAAGTCTCTTTCTTGTATGGCTCACTGACAGGTTTATGTGCATTAAGATTCTTAATGTCTACTCTGTGCCCATTCATTGTTTGGCGTAGTGTTTGCCCAGTTTGTCCAATGTGCATAGTGGAGGGACATTGCAGGCACACAATGGCATATATAACATTGGTTGAGGTACAGAAGAATGAGCGCCTGATCTTGTAATTAACATGGTTAGTTCCAGTGATTGTATCTCCAGAATGCAGCATCATGTTCTAGTATATGTTGTAGGTTTTTGATGATGCATTGCAGGCCCAAGAAGATCCATAACAGAACATATACCTATGGCCCCCAGCTCAAACCCCTGCAACACATCATTATTTTTTAAAATATTTAAAATTTAAATAGTAACAGAAAGATAGCCGTGCTAGTCTATATACTACCAAAACATACAGGGACTCTTTTACATACTTTGCTTGATCTAATTCTTGACTTCCCCTCTTCCTTCTGCCCCTCTGCTCTCTGATTTGCTCACCTTGATAATAATTTTTCTGATTTGTCAACCTTGATTACTATCTTTGGTTCTCTGTACCTTAAATATTGAGTCTGTCCTGGTATGGCTATGATCTGAAGAAGTGGGCCAGACAAATACCCAGAGACCAGCTACTCCAAGATAGGCCCAAAAAAGTCAAGAACAGAACACCATCGGTCATTACCTACAGCCCCCAACTCAAACCGTGACAACGCATTATTAAAGACCTACAACCTATCCTTAATCAGGATGCCACACTCCAGAAGGCCCTAGGTGACAGGCCTGTTCTCTCCTACAGACAATCTCCCAACTTTATGAGGATTCTCGTCAACAACCACAGTCTGTACCGCAGGAACACCAGTCCTGGAACTTTTCCTTGCAACAAAGCCTGTTGCCGACTTTGTCCACATATCTATTCTGGAGATACCATCACTGGACCTATACAGGTTATTCACAGAATCACAGGCACATTCTCAGGTTCCTCACCTAACATCGTATATGCCATCATGTGCCAACAATGCCCAGATGCTTTGTATATTGGACAGACTTCAAGCTTTCTTAGACAAAGAGTTAATGGGCATAAAACAGACATAAAAACACTCCTAATGCACAGACCTGTGAGTCAGCACTTTAATGGAGTGGTCCATTCTGTTAATGACCTGAAAGTTTTGTCTTACTGAAGAGGAATGTTCACAACAGTTTGGAAAGAAAAGCTGCTGAACTCTCTCTTATATTCAAATTTCACACATTAACACATGGTTTGAACTGGGATTGGAATTTTCTAGGTCATTATAGGGGCTCTTATGCATATTTGGCTTTATCTAATTCTTGACTCTCCCCCACCCCACTTCTGCCCCTCTCCTTTCTGATTTACTCACCTTGATAATATTTTTCTGATTTGTTAACCTTGATTACTATTTTGGTTCTCTGTGCCTTAAATATTGAGTCTGTTCTGGCAAGGCTATGATCTGAAGAAGTGGGTCTGTCCCACGAAATGTCATCACCTAATAAATTCTTTTGTTATTCTTTACAGTGCTACTGGACTGCTTTTTTGTTTTGATAGTATATAGATAAGCACGGCTTTCTCTCTGTTACTATACAAATCTTGATGTGCAAGAAAAGGTACTCTGCCTGACTGACAGTCATGGGTGATTAAAAAGAACTGAGAGGGCGTAGAGCCAGCAACGCCCAGCATGCCAGCACATGAACGTGGCACTTAAGGGAGTGATGCACTTGGCCCTATGAAAACTGCTAAGACAAAAATTTCTGATGACTTCACACACACACCTACAATGGAATCAACATATGTAAGTACTTGAAGAAGAATTACACTAAACCCTGAGATATGTGCATTCAAGTTGCGTGAATCTTGGGTTAAAGTCAGATCTACTAATTATGGGACACTAGGTGTACTGTACATAATTTAAGGAGTCCTTCCACAGGACCAGAAGCTTGTCACTCTGGTGGAGAACACCGCCTCGGAGTCCCACTGCATCCTAAAGATGCCATGGAATGTGGCAGACTTACTAGCCAGGTTGATGGCATCTGCGGTGGTTATGAGGTATAACTCCTGGCTTTAGACTGCTGGAGTCTCACAGTAAATGCAGACTATATTTAAGACCTTCCTTTTGACAGGAATGAACTGTTCTTCGAATAGACAGATGCAAGGCTACATGCGATGAAGGACAACAATGCAGCTTTGTCTTTGCTGTGTATTACACCAAAATTGGCATGTAAGGTGTTCTGGGTGCCCCACTGTCATGGTTATGGCAGTCTTATCCTGGACCTGCCAGGTGAAGGGAGAGGGACACTGCATGTGGTCACCACCACCCTTGTGCCTCTGGCTCACCTGCACAGCCCAGCCAGGATAATAAACATTTGATGGTGCAGAGGTGCTCATTTTTATGGCTCATTTATCAGGAGCAATGCCCTACCCAATTTCCCAGATATACTACCTTTCCTTGACTGTCTTCCCCACTGCTCAGCCAGTTGTGGGGTACGTTGGGTCCTGCACATAATATCTCAGGGCTGTTTTTTGGCTGTTTCTCCCTCCGTCCCTTTCATCCCCTCACTTTCCTGTTCCTTGACAGGGATGGTTCTCATGGGCAACTCCTCGTTCAGAAGGTTGAGAATCTTCTGTGTCTGGGAGCCATAGAGGAGGTTCCTTGGAACATGAAAGAAAAGGGGTTCTACTCTTGGTACTTCCTAATCTTAAACACAAAAGGGGGGCTCACAGCTGTCCTGAACCTGCACTACTTTAACAAGTCTCTCGTGAAGTTGAACTTTCACCTGGTCTTCCTGGGTCTGTGAGATTGGTATGCCACTCTAGACATAAAAGACATGTACTGCTTCATTTTTACGTTCCTAGGCCACAGGCACTTTCCAGGTCATAGCACAAACCTTTGGCCTCTCTTCGGCCCTGAGTGTGTTTGCAAAATGCATGGTGCCAGTAGCTGCTTGCCTCATGCTTTGAGGGGTTCACCTGTTTCCATACTTTGACAACTGTCTCATCAAGGGAAGGTTTCCAAATGAGACAAATAGAAGTTGTGACCTGCTGCACTTCACCTGCACATCCTGAGTCTGTTGATAAACACAGAAAAGTCCATGTTAACACCAGTCCAACGCATAGAGTTCCTTAGGGCTCCACATGGGCCAGAGGACCTTCCTTCCAGAAGTGCAGTTTCAAGCCATGACAGGATTTACCTGGCATATAAGAGACCATGCACTCACTCCAACCCATGCTCACCTGCATCTAAGGGGGCACATGGCTGCATGCATGTATATTGTCAAATGTGCTCAACTTCATCTGCAGCTCCTGCAGGCATGACTGGCCTCAGTCTATATCCCCAGCAGGCACTCCCTGGACAGAGTGCTTAGGGTGCCAAACCATATAATTTCGCCTCTGATTTGGTGGCTGGATCCCAAACTGCTGCTGCAGAGGGCTCCCTTTGCAGCCCTCTCCCATTTGCTGACCCTGGTCTCATGCACCTCTGATCTTGGCTCTGGGGCTCACTTAGGTGAGCTCAGCTCCCAGGACCACTGGCTACATTACAATTTACCCCTTCATATCAAATCAGAGAACTCAGAGCTGTTTGCCTGGCCTGCTTGCCACCTGAGCATTGGAGAGGTGCCTTCAAACGTCGCAGCAGGACATCCCAGACTATGTGCTGTATCTTAAGCTTCAAGGGTTTTCTCTCTTCTCTCAAGGTCTGCCTGGTGGCCATCTTGGCACAACAGCCCCGGTCTAGGGCAGGTCCCTCTTCGCCCATTCCCTAATGGCAAGGTTCTCAAAAGGGCTGGAGTACCTCTACTTGTATGTCCTGGATTCAGTCCCCATTTGGGACCTGAATCTTGTACTGTCCAGGGTCATGGATCCTCCTTTTGAACCCTTGGCTTCCTGATCTTTCCTACTTCTCTCTTGAAATTGTTTCTCTCCTGGTTGCTATCACATCAGCCAGAGGATAGCAGGGGTCATTTCGAAACTGCTCTAACTGTCTTTTTCAAGGTGAAGTTCAGCTATGCCCACATCCTGTGTTTATGCTCAAGGTCAGGTTCCAGCTTCATACTGGCCAGGATATATTTTTACCTGTCCTGTGTCCAAAGCTCCATCTATCAGATATGGATTGGAGAAGATATACACCCTGGACATTAGACAGGTGGTGGCTTTCTACATAGATAGAACAGAGCCATTCCAGGAGTCAATAGTGCTGTTTGTGGTTGATAGGAGGAAGGGTCCTCCAGTGTCTGCTCAGAGGAGCTCATCCTAGATCACAGCCTGCATCTGCTGCTGCTGCTGTGATCTGGCTGACGTGTTCCTTCACTTGACTAAGGTACAAGCATCATTGGCAGACTTCTTGGCACAGGTGCCAGTCCAGGAAATCTCAGGCCATGATATGGTTCTCTGTTCACACATTTGCATCACATTATGCATTGACTCAGCAAGCTCAGGAAGACCTGGTCTTGGTAGAGCAGTGCTACAAGCTGCATGGCTGTGAACTTCAAGTACACCTCCTCGGCTTCTGCTTCTGCCTACAATGGAATTGACATGCGCAAACAGAAGGAAAAATGGTTATCTCCTTTTTGTAAGTGTTGTTTTCTTGAGATGAGTTGCTTATATCCATTTTATTACCCACCCTCTATCCCTCTATTGGAGTTGTTGGCAGAGGGCCAGCAGCACCTGAATACACCAGTGCATGAATGCAGCACTCAAAGGGGTGACACAGCCAGGCCTATGAATAATGGTAAGGCAAAAACCTCCAAAGACCATGCACACGTGCATGCACAGACCTACAATGGAATGGACATGAGCAACGCATCTCAAAGAAGAACAGATACTAAAAGGTGGGTAACCATTTTTTCTGGTTGTTTTCACTATATTGCTATGGCTACTCTGTGTTATCTTTGTCTGTTTGTACAGTTAACTGTAGTTAATTGTATATTATGTGGTAATAGAAAGAATCAGACCATAAAAGTGCAATACAATTGTGTGGTATCTGAATAGTGTTTTAAATTAATGATTACAAATGCAAATATACAGAATTAAGTTACCTTCCCATTATTGTTAAGTTCCAGCTTCTTAAAAGGCAATATTGAAGACTAATCATGTCTGGATAAAAGGGCTCTGGCAGCAATGTATTAATACTCTTTAAATGTATTTCTTCTGTGTAAAAAGGGTATTATGGAGTGCCATGTTTGTATTTCAGTTACTTCATATAATGTTTTCTCAGGTTTCTTATAGAAGCATTGTGTTCTTGAATTCTGTTTTATCGAACTTCAAAATCTGAAAGTTCAGTTCCTCTTTCTGGCTTATGTAGCTTCACCATTAATCAAGATTCTCCAGCTGGAACTCATTTTTCTGTACTCTGTGAACAATATCCTCATGAAAACAGACTCACTCTCCAAAGGCAATAAGAATTTCACAGTGCTAAAAAGCACTTTAAAAATTATCTCCTTTGTATTACTGAAAGCAATGGAGATCACGCAGAGCAGATTGTTAAGCATTTATCACTTTTACAGAGACATTCTTTTGACTATGACCACTGTGTTAGTGACAATAAGTCCCAGCAGTTGTCTTCTAATTCATATAGGCATTGTGTTCAGGTCTTTTGTGGAGATGTGTATTGTCTGTCATAAATCCCTTAATAAGCCCTTTCACCAGAGGGAAAATAAGTCACTTTTGTCAGGATGCTCTGATCTGTTTCTGACAGGAAGGCCCCATCCATAGAGTCACCAATGTCTGTACACTGTCCCCTTTCTTGAAAATCTTAGTCCAGATTGTGGGATGTGGGAAGAACTTTATTCCACCAGTGAACACACCAGTAAACATGAAATGTACAAAAATAAACAGTGCACCTAACTCACTGGGCAAGTTCACCGTATCGCTCACAATTACTTTACTCCACGAACAAGTGTGTGTGTGTAGCCAACATAACCACTGCTTGCTGTGTGTTGGTTTGGGTGCTTCAAAGAAGAGAACAAAAAAATCATGGCCGAGTCAATCTGCCACCTGGAGACAATTTCTTCCTGACACCAAGCATGGCAATTATTGATATGCTGATGACCCGTCTCGTGACCTCTACTTACCATTTAAAGACAGATCAATTAGATGCAAAGATTTGCATTTGGGGACGTTTTGATTTAAGTAAAAGTCTTTTTATTCTACAGATGGAGTTAGCAGTGGCCCCTCTCTGCAGGCGAGTGTCTGATCTAGGAAAGTCTTACAGGCTTTTGAGGTCATTCAGGTGAGTTATGGTCACAGTATCTCTAGCTATTGGTAATGGGGCCAAATAATATTACTAAATTACTTTCCTACTTGTGATTCTAATTAGAAACCTTCTGGCAACTTCACATGCAAATTAGCAACAAATTAGTGTTTTCCCTTTCAATTTTTATTTATATTGTAACTACAATTTGGTGAATTTTGTCATGCTGATGTCAGCTAAGTTACATCTTCTTACATTGTATTTGATGTTAGCTCATGGTGATGAACTGTGTAGTCAAACCAAAGGTTTTCATAAAAATATAGAACTTGTGTTGCAATGTTCAAAGAGTGTTTAATTAAAATAATATAATTGTACAAATAATCACCTGCCAAATTAGAAAGCAATGATGCAAATTGGGAAAAAAACAAATGAGATGCTAGCCTTTAAAATGCCTAGTGCAGTATTAACACCATGTAAATCGTTATTCCCTAAGATGCACCTTTTTCCTTTTTTTCATGAGTATATTACGTAACTTGTGTTTTCCCTAGACCGCTGTTGTTCCAGACTAGTGAGCATATTGCCAATAGTCCAGCTGTGGGAGATATTATTCCATTCAGCATTATTCTTCAGTTCTTATTTACAAGATCACCACCTGAATTGAAATCACCATTCCAGGTAACTGGGTCAAACCATCTTCCTTTTTGAAACATTCCATTAGTAGATTAACTCTACTATGTATCAGTTAGCCTCTCGAATTAGCTTTGGTTGGAACCCACATTCAGAATATAGAGTTTGTGATGATGGTGCTCAGGACGCTGCTGTTACATTTTGATTGGTTGTAGACGTCAAAAACAAAAAACGCAATCATCCTGCAGATGAGCTGTACTGAATTTGGCTCACAATTTTCTTTTATTGTGCTAGGTAAGTACAGCAATTTCTCTGGTATTCAGTTTAGAGCTAACAATTCATAACTTAATATATGTCCATGAAAAGGTTTTTATTTTTTTCTTTTATACTGTTAAGTTCTTCCATTCGTTTAGTAGAGACAGGGGAAAAAAAAAGCCTCCCTCTAAGAATTCTGAGTCTACATCTTTATGGCTACGTCTACACGTGTAGCCAACATCGAAATAGCTTATTTCGATGTTGCGACATCGAAATAGTCTATTTCGATGAATAACGTCTACACGTCCTCCAGGGCCAGCAACGTCGATGTTCAACTTCGACGTTGCTCAGCCCAACATCGAAATAGGCGCAGCGAGGGAACGTCTACACGTCAAAGTAGCACACATCGAAATAGGGATGCCAGGCACAGCTGCAGACAGGGTCACAGGGCGGACTCAACAGCCAGCCGCTCCCTTAAAGGGCCCCTCCCAGACACAGTTGCACTAAACAACACAAGATACACAGAGCTGACAACTGGTTGCAGACCCTGTGCCTGCAGCATAGATCCCCAGCTGCCGCAGAAGCAGCCAGAAGCCCTGGGCTAAGGGCTGCTGCCCACGGTGACCATAGAGCCCCGCAGGGGCTGGAGAGAGAGCATCTCTCAACCCCCCAGCTGTTGGCCGCCATGGAGGACCCAGCAATTTCGACGTTGCGGGACGCGGATCGTCTACACGGTCCCTACTTCGACGTTGAACGTCGAAGTAGGGCGCTATTCCTATCTCCTCATGAGGTTAGCGACTTCGACGTCTCGCCGCCTAACGTCGAAGTTAACTTCGAAATAGCGCCTGACGCGTGTAGACGCGACGGGCGCTATTTCGAAGTTGGTGCCGCTACTTCGAAGTAGCGTGCACGTGTAGACGCAGCTTATATGTCATCGAAGATTTCTCAGATGAGTGACAGTTTATTTTTATTGCTGATTAGCTGTTGTGATAGTGATGAATCAGCTTCACTTAATTTTAATTCGTTTAATTTTATATCTAACAATTGTGCATTAATAGATTTGTCCATATTTCTGTGTATCAGAGAGCAGAGTGGTCCATTGCCCGTTATTCCCAGTGGCTTGATGACCATCCCTCTGAAAAGGACAGGCTCATTCTCATAAGGTAAAAGCTATTATACTCCTATTTGAATTAATATATTACCATGAAGCAGTGTTTTAGCTGAGAACCCAGGACTGCTCTTGGGAAGTAAGATGTGAGCTGTAGGAGCTTAGTTCCAAAGAGTGTCCCTTTCTGCCCATCTTTAGAAATGAACTGCAAAGGGTTTCCCCAAAACATGACCCCTAAACTATCCTTTATGAGCATTTTTCCTCTTTTAGAATTCAACAATTGCTACATTTTCACAAAATTACCTTGTTAATATCTTGAGAAAACTAGATTTCATCCTTCCTGCTTCTTATACTAGAAGTGAGTGAGGTCACAGCCATAAACTAAGAAATTAAACTAGGTGCTCATATGGAAAACCTTTATTTATGATAATTGTGATTACATTCTTTCTGCCAAAGAAGCGAAAGTCAGCACCTTAGGTTCTATATATAGGAGATAGTACCCATCTCAGATTATGTTAATGTAAAGCACTAACGACTGCTTCCCTTTACAGTTTTTTTTTCTGATTTGGAAACTTAGAGAAGATTTTTTTCTCCTTTTCTTTTCCCTTACTTACTGATCATCATTTAATCAATTATCCAACATGCTAACAAAGTCTGGTAGTTAAGTCCTCTCCCTGACTTGTTTTAACCTATTATTATTCACTGTATAATTGACTACACGAGGAAGCAGTGAAACATTCTGTAAAAAATGATGTCTAAAAAGTACACAAAGAAAACAAATGGAAAGTATTTTTCAGTCTCCAATCTTTTTCAGTTCTAAAAAACTTAAAAGCTACAACAGTAAATGAAATGCACTGGGACAAAGTGGGACCTCGAAGCTGATGTGTCCCTTTTAGCAGATATTTTCAGAACTCAATTAGCATTTGGAAATCACTCTTTCTTGACAAGACCACGCAAACAGTTGACCATGTGACCTCCTCAATTTCTAAGCCTGGAGTCCTTTTGGAGCACTGAATTCATCAAAAAAAGCAGTCAGAGCCAAAGGTTGACATTTGATTGGCTTACATGGCATATGAAATGCTTACAAAGGCCACTGTTAAATCTTTGCTGTGGAGAATGGGGAGGAAAGTCATAGACTCATAGAATCCTAGGGCTGGGAGAGACCTCAGGAGGTTATCAAGTCCAGCTCCCTGCCCAGAGCAGAATCAACCCTAACTAAATCATCACTGCCAGAACTTTGTCAAGCCAGGACTTGAAATCCTCTATGGATGGAGGTTCCACCACCTCTCTAGGTAAAAGAGCAGCATTTCAAACCCTGCAGGGCTTCTGATGCTGCTAGAATCCCTCCTGGGGCTTCCAGGGATGCATGATGGAAATGCAGCTCTGCTGAGCTAGCTCTTGTGCTTTGCCAGCTCAACCCTTAGCTGCAGACAGAGCTCGCTCTCTTTCTAAAAGACAAAAGAAGAGTTCATTAGTCAGTGTTTGTTCTACCCTTATCCAAGTTATCTTTCCTCGTAAAGTTCAAAAAAAAAAAAGTTTTAATTGGGCTTAGTGTTAGAATTAGTTAGTGTCATCACCATGCCGGGTTCACCAGGCTTCAAGCAATGTGCAACATGCAGGGAAGCCATGCTGGCCTCTGATGGCCGTGCATCCTGCATTAAGTGCCTGGGTGAGGGTCACCCAACCCAATCCTGCACTCATTGCTCTAGGCTCACGGCGTGAGCTCGGTGGGACTGAGCTAATAGGCTCAAGACTTACCTGTATGAGAAGTGTCTCCAATCACTGGCCCTGGAGGAGCCCTCTGCTGAAAAAACGGCATGGGAGATCAAGGCACATACTCTGCACATCCCTCTACCTCGGACAGCACCCCAACCACCAAGGCAGGTCCCTCCCCCATGCATTCCTGGCCTCCGGCACTGTTGTCGCAGGCTGTGCCAGTTGAAAAGGCTGCCACAATGTACCCAGAATCGTCTAACATGGCATCGCTCAAGCAGGCGCTCTTGGAGTCAAGCCAGCAGCATTTGGTACCTCTGACACCGTCAGCACCACCAGCTTTGGACACTTCTACTGCTGGGCATAAGAGGTCATCAAAAACTAAGACCCCACCATCCGTGCTGGATATGGAGCGCAAGCGGCACTGCTCACGTGAGGTACCTGACTTAGCACCGCACAAGTCCAGAGCTGAGACAGTGCCCCACTGTTGTGCAACACCGGACAAGGCATCGAAACGGCACTGGGATGCTGCCTGGCCTAAGCCTCCAGCACCGGAGCATGGTATGACATCCAAGTGTCACTGTGAAAACTCGCTGCCAGGAACTTACACAGCACCAGTTCCAGCAAAGCCCAGCTCAGCGCACCATGTGTTCTCGGCACTACCCCCATCCCTATGTTCATGTAGACATTTGGGGTTCTCGCATGGGTCATGGCCCAACCAACCACCCCAAAAGGAGTGTCTTTTCATTGCAACACACCAGTCATACACACTCCAACTGGGAAGACATACCACCTACGACGGCTTACCCACAACCACTGCCACCCTAGTTTGTACACCACTGTCTATATATCCCCAAGAGCCTGCTCCTCACTGGTTGCCTTGGTAGGCACGGTTGCCTTGCTCCTTTTCTCCACCAGCACTGTCCACTGTGTCCCCGGACTGCCCTGTGTCGCCACAGCCCACCATGTCAGCGACATATCCCGTCGCAGTGCTCTGAGGCAGAGGACTCCCTGTTGGAAGGTGAATACAGGAGCCCACTGCACCACTCCTCCTCTTCACTGGATGATGCCGTAATCTTGGTCTCGTCTCTGCCCACAGATGACTCATGGGCTTTTCAGGAGTTGTTTCAGCGGGTGGCCTAGGCTCAGAAGGGCCTACAGGCAGAGCAGGTCAAGTAGTACAGGCTTTTCTGCATCCTGCAGCCCACCCCCCACCTCCTCCAGAATTACGCTGCCTATGGATGAAGCAACTGTGGACTCCATGAACGTCATCTGGCAGATGCTGGCATCCATTCCTCACACCAGCAAGAGGGCTGGTAAGAGGTATTTTGTGGCGCCCAAGGACACTGAGTTCCTATTCACCCATCCACAACCAAACTCGCTGGTGGTTGGCACAGTCAATAACAAGTCCAAGCCCTTCTGTTCCACTCCTCAAGATAAGACAAGCAAAAGCAGCACATCATGGGATGCAAAGTTTATTCATTGGGCAGTTTGCTCCTGTGAGTGGCAAACAACACGGCATGCTGGCTGACTATGACCACCTCAGTTATTCTAAACTGCAAGAGCTGGTTCCCTTCTTACCAGAGCAGCAATATCTGACCCTCATAAATGTCATACATAAAGGGCATACCACTGCCTGTATGGTGCGCCAGTCTGCTGTGGACGTGGCAGACATGGTGGCTAGGATTGCAGCCTCCTCTGTGGCCATGAGGTGCACTTTTTGGCTCCAACCCTCACAGTCCCCTAAGACCTTCAGCAGAAGGTGGAGGACGTACCTTTCTACAAACAACACCTGTTCAGCACAAAACCAACAAGGTCCTGTATTCCATGAAGGACTCTCGTATGACACTGTGCACGCTGGGGATGTACACCACCCCATTCAAATGGGCTCACTACTCTCCCTATCAGTGTCTGTGGGAGCAGTTCCAGCAGCAGCTACAACTCTACAAGTGCCATAAGAAGCACAGGCCTCAGCGGCAACAACACTAGCAATTCATGGTGTCCCACCCTCAGCAGTCCAAGCAGCAGTTTTGAGGGTTTGGTTGGGAGCCTGAGAGATCTTCCTGCTCCAGCTGTCTCTCAGTCTGGTTGCCATCTATTCCACCACCACTTCCACCCCTTTTTCCATCACTGGGCTCCCATTATTTGGACAAGTTGGTCCTAGAACTAGTGGCCCAGGGGTATTCCGTCCCATTTACCTGTACCTCCCTCCACCCATCCCGCTATCCTGTCCCTGTTCAGGGACTCTTCTCATGAGAATCTGCTCGAGAAAGAGGTTCTGCACCTCCTCAGCCTGGGTGCCATTGAGCCGGTCCCAGCAGAGTTTCAGGGCAGCAGGTTCTACTCCCATGTACTTCCTAACCCAGAGCAAGAACAGGAAGTGGAGTCCCATCCTCAACCTCCAGCGGCTCAACAAATATGTCCTGTATTGACATTTCAAGATGCCAACTCTCGTGACCATGGTCCCAGCCCTGGACAAAGAAGACTGGCTCTTGGCTGTCTTTCCACATCGCAATCCACCTGGTGCACAGGCGCTTCCTTTGTTTTACAGTGAGGTCCTGCCACTACCAATACCAGGTCCTCCCATTTGGGCTCTCAACCATGTCCAGGGTGCTCTCCAAGATTCTGGCAGACGTCACCTACGACGTCATGAGGTGATTATCTTCCCATATCTGGACAGTTGTCTCATAAAAGGGCACTTGTTTCCAGAGGCCCTTCACATCACATGGTAAGGGTCACCACAGACCTCCTGCTCAGCCTCAGCTTCCACATAAACTACAAGAAGTCCATGCTTCAACCTGTGCAATCTCTAGAGTTCACTGGGACCCACATAAACACTACCATTGCTGGGGCTACTCTTCCTGTTCAAAGATTCCAGGCCCTGTGCGACCTTATCCTCGTGGTGTGACTGTCTCCCATCATCACAGTACACGTCTGTCTCAGACTGCTAGGTCACATGGTCGCCACCACATACATGCCCAAGCTGGTCAGACGGTATATGCAGTGCCACCAGTCCTGGCTGGTCACATGCTATGCCGTGGCCAGAGACCCACTGTCCAAATCAGTAGCTGTCCCACCACGTGTTCTTGCCTCCTTAGTGGTGGACATGTCCAGACAACATTCTCGCCGGGGTGCCATTCCACCAATTGCCCCCTTCTATTACCCTCACTATGGATGCCTCCCTTATGGGATGGGGGGCCCATTGGGGTTCCCTTACAGTCCATGGCAAGTTGTCCTTCACCACGCAAGTGCTCCACCTAAATCTGCTAGAGTTCAGGGCAGTCCACTATGCTTGCCAGCATTTATGGCAACATCTCGCTTGAAGAACTGTCAGCATTCTCACAGACAACACCATATATATGTATTACATCAACCATCAGGGTGGGGTTCTGTCCCCATCCCTGTGTGCAGAAGCTATAAAACTGTGGACATGGTGCCTTCAGCACCACATCACTTCAGTGGCCACATATCTCCCCAGGGTACCGAACATGACTGCAAACACCCTCAATCGATTGTTCGGTAATCACCACGAGTGGGAAATCAGCAGTGTGGCCCTCAAACACATGTTCCACCTTTGTGGGCAGCCATACACAGAATTGTTTGCAACCCAAATCAGCAGAAAGTGCCGTCACCGCGGGCCTGGGGTGGCACTCTCTTAGAGATGCTTTCTCCATCAAATGAGATGAGTCCCTTCTTTACGCATTTCCTCCCCTTCTCTTAATTCACAAGCTTCTGGACAAGGTCAGACTGAATCAGGCTCACCTCATCCTGATAGCTCCAGCCTGACCGAGACAAACCTCATACCCTTACCTGTACCAGATATCAGTGGCTACTCCATATCTCTTCCTTCCCTTCTGCAACCTTCTGTCTCAGGACTTGGGCTCCACCCTTCAACCTGATCCGCTCAGGCTGCGCCTTCACGCGAGGCTCCTTCATGGTTCCACGATGCCCCAGTTGCATTCCCTGAGGGGGTGAAAAGGGTTCTTGTTAACAGAAGAGAGTCCACCCATGAGTCCTACCTGTACAAGTGGACGCAGTTCTCTCAGAGGTGGAGTGCTAATCACCCTAACACTGCGCCCCTTTCTGTCCTCCTTGATCACCTTCTGCACCTGAATGAGTCAGGCCTCAGCCATAGCACTGTCAAGGTGCATGCTACGGCATTGGCAGCATTCCACTGAGTGGGGGATGGGATCTCCTTCCTCACCCATCCTGTCACTGAACGCTTTTTGACTGGTCTGCAGAACACTTTTCCATCAGTCTGTCCATGTACTCAATTGCCTCATGGAGCCGCCCTTTGTGCCCCCGGTGACATGTTCCTGGCTCCATCCGTTGAAGATGATTTTTAGTCGCCATCACATTGGCCAGGAGGGTCAGGGAGCTTGTTGCTCTGATGAGCGAACCTCCTTATACAGTGTTTCCCAAGGATAGAGTGACTCTTTGCCCTCATTCTAAGCTCCTCCCTAAGGTTCGCTCTCCATTTCATATCAACGAACTTACCCGCTTACCTGCGCCATCCCGTGGCTGCACTTTGATCCCGCGCATGTGGCGTGGCATACCCTGGGCGTTCAGGCATTAACCTTTTACATCGATCGCACAAGCCTTGGCGTAAGTCTCCTAGGCTCTTCCTCTGCTTTGTGGATCGGTCCAAGAGCCGTCCTGTTTCATCTCAACAGCTGTCCAAGTGGATCTCCACTTGCATACACACCTGTTATGCTCTTCACTGGAAGGACCTTCCAGGTGCTGTCACCATCCATTCTACCAGGGCTGTATCTTAGACAATCTCCTCTCTCAAGAACGCACCCCTTATGGACATATGCAAGGCAGCGACGTCGTCTTCGAGCAACACGTTCGCACAGCACCATGCTGTTTTGTCTTCGATCGCTTCCTCCATTCAAGTGGGTCAAGCAGTTCTGTATACTGTAATCATTACTGGCCTCCAAACTCACCTCCTACTTCTTTATAAGTCACCCAGAATGGAACATCCACAGGGATGCTACTTGAAGAAGAGGAAGTTACTCACCTTATGCAGTAACACTGGTTCTTCAAGATGTGCCCCCACCCACCTCCGTGGGTGCTCCACTTCCCTCTCTCCTTCCCCTGCTTTGGAGCGTCCTGCCCTGTTTGCTAGGGTAAAGAGGGAACGGAGGAGTCTGCTCCACGCATGTGCCAGATAGCACAAGGAGGCGTTACTGCACATGCGTGGGAAACCGGTGGCTACAAAAGAATCTCCAAGTGATGGCGCAAAGATGCAGCAACACCCAGAGTGGAGCAGCCACAGCAACACACATCTCGAAGAATCATTACTTTACAAGGTGAGTAACTTCTTCTTATCCAGTCAACAGTCAGGGCCAGGCCTTTGGAGGAGGTCCTTTACCATTAAGGGTTTTCATGGTCAACAGACACCACTTAAAACTGGTCTGTCGTGGGTCAATTTCTGATTCTGTTTGTACTCTGTAAACCTGTTAACTGCTGAAGCCAATGAACTCACACCAGGTATAATTACACTGGTGTAATAGAGATCAAAATCTGGTCCTGTATATTAAATCAAGAATCTGCTAAACGTTTCCATAGTGCGGATTATGTCTTAGAAATTGTTTCAATGGTGTCCCCTTTCTCAGGCGCCCTGGCAAAGATCAGTTTTTGAACTTCAGTATTAGATCATTCATGAAACAAACTTTATTTGGTCCACCATGGTAGTGAGTACAAAAATATGACCAGTCCATAGTGTTGTTTTGTGTTACAGGTGCCAGTTTTCCCCTTCATACATGGGCTGTTTAAATTTCTCATTCAGTCAGACAAACCTAGAATCAACCAATTAGATTAGTGATTGACTGACACTGGTAAGTCTGAAGTATAAAAACAAAGGCGAAGCACCCAAACAACACAAGCTTGTTCTTAAAAACAGTTGGATAGGAGTTATGTTTGGTTGGTAGAACTATCACACAATTATTTGAGGCAATTGTTGTGCAAATGTTAATAAAATAGAGTGATCTCCCTACTTGTTTTGGGTTTTGTTATAGCTTTTGTTATATTTTGATTAAACAGAACCATATAGTGGTAGTTTATAACATATAATTGTCTATAGTAGGGGTCAACAACCTTTTTGAGGCAGAATGCGGAAATATGACCTTTTTACCTCTATGTACAGTCTGAATGTCGGTGATACTTTTTAAAGTCACTATTTCTCCTACTTACAACAGCTTCATTAATAAATAAATTAAGATGCAGAACTTTACTCTTTAGGTGGCAGTTGGTAGCATTAGCTGGTCTTTTATTAATTCACAGGCAGCCTGGCTTTGAGCAGGCTCCCAGCTGCATGAGGGATGAGGAGTAGGGCCAATGAAAATGGGTTCACGTACCACTCGTGGCACCTATGCCAGGGTTGCTGACCCCTGGTCTATATCAACATTTCCATGGGTATCTCTCTTTGCCTTAGAGTTTACACAGCAAACAACACAATAACAAAATAATAGCACTACTTGTAAAGCCATTCATGGCCCTGATCCTGTAATCTGACCTGTTCATGCGGATCTGTGTGCCTTTATGGGGCTGTGTACATTAGACGTAGTAGTAGTAGTAGTAGTAATAGTATTTGTATTACTAGCATATTTAGGAAGCTCAGTCATGAACCATGAATGAGTCCATTGTGCTAGAAAGTACACAAACACAGATCAGACTGACTGCGCCCCAGGAAGCTAACAGCCTAAGTAAGGGTTTATCTTTGGGAATCAGATGGCAGGACTGAGGCCTTAGTATTCTAAGTATATAAATATTAATGAATTAGCAATCCATTACACTGGATTCTGCTGATATTGCTTTAAAGGACAGTATCCAGACCATAGTTTTGTTAATTTTAATTTAGATCTAAATCTTCATGATCTGAAGGAACATGTTATAAAAAAAAAAAAAAAATCTAGTCTTATATAATCAGCTTGTCCTGAATTCCAAGAAAGCTGATGTTTTTGCTCAAGCAAGTGAAGTAATTTAATAAATGCTTTAAAATCCTCTTCTCTTCTTCTTCATGTGGGAGGGCATCTTAGATTTTTTTTTCTTACATCTGATGGGATTTTTCATGAAACATTAATATATGCAGAACATCCCGCCAACCCTCTTGCTGTAGCTTTCTCTTACAAATGAGATCCGTAATGTATATCACGTCTGATCTTTTGAAATGGAAACAGAATTAATGAGCAGAATTTATGTCCTTTTATTAGATTAGAAGATGCGGAGTATAGAGCAATATTGGGTCTAATCCCTTTGAGACCAGGTTCTGTAGATTTACATAGACAGGGTTTCTGCCTTTTTCTTAAACATTTGGAATATACACGTAATTTACATCTTTCTGTATGACAGTATGATCTAGTTTATTGTTCAGTGCTGTGTGTTGCATGATTATTTATTTCGTCCATAATGCAACTAATCCTTTGACTGCTCCTTATTTATAATGTACTCTATAGGAATACATTAATATACTGCTGCTGATACCGAACTGCCTTGGTAAAATGATGCACCAATAATGTGATGACAAACTGTTTTATTAAGTGTTGTAAGACAGGTTATCTTCCCAAAGAGATTTAGATAGGAAGAAACCTCGGTTTTGGCAGCATTAGTTAAACATTTTGTAAGAAGTTACACAATGTCACACTCTCAGCCAGCTAGGAGTGAAATGTGACAGCATTTTTCAATTACTGAGTTCCCTGTGTCCCATGCATCTTACCGTCATTATCCTTATTGCCAAGGGACCCATCTCTGAGTGTCATGATGCCTACATGCTACAATTATAATTACATTATTTCCTTCTAGGAGGAACAGCTGCACCCACCCCCCTCAAATTTAGTTCCTGAGTTAGAAATTGCTGCATCCCAATTGATAAACCAGTCTGGTTTTAACTGTATGCATCTTCAGCCAACCTCTGGGGCTTGAGGAAATGATGATGTTATTCTCCAGTCTCAGAACATCACCTCCGTCTTTCTCTCCCTGCCAGAGCTTTGTCAGAGCCTTCTCTTATGAAGATTGTAGAGGATTTCATTCAGGGCCAGATGGATGGAAAGTTCCTGTCAAGTTGCCATGGTGCCTGGTGGTGCCTCAGTTTGAGCTGTTTTGAATTAAACCATGATTAGGCAAAGATGAAGCATGACACTTAAATGGGAGTGTCTCAGGCAGAGTGTGGTCAGACTCCACTGGCTTCCTCAGTAACTACAGTAAACTGTGTTTTAACCAGCATTCAAACAACCAGGATTCTATATTAACTGGCTTTCTGTCCTGTGTGTGTCCAGCTGGTGGCTTCTCTGCTCTCCCTCCCACAGCAGCTCCCCATGTGGGGCAGCCATGCATGAGCTGCCCGCAGTGGCTCTGCATGCTGTGTGGCACCCTGCCCAGAGTGGCTCCCCATGCTGCACCCCACCCAGAGTGGCTCCTGGTGTGGCTGTCTCAGTCACTCCCTGTCTTGGAGCAGCTCCCTCCTTCCAGCCAATGGGGGCGATTTTCTGCAGCACAAAGAAAATTTTCTCTTGGCGAGTAGGTGCAGTGCCAGCACCTGAGCTTGCTGAAGCTCTGCAGCCAATTGATGGAGCAGTGGCAGCTGTGCCCTCCCTACAGCCATCCAGCTTTAACTGAAGTCTGTTTGAGTAGAAGCCCCACGAGCTCAGCATACGAGCCAAATATTTAGTTGCGGCAAATTGGCCTCCAGATCAATTCCTCTACTGGGCCAGGATTTTCAATGGAATAGTTCATCTTTGCTCATTTCACCTGTACAGGTCAGCATCTGACAGGAACTTTTCTTCTTTCTGGGGCTGACAGGATGCTTGAAAAATATCTGACATATTTGAATATCTGGCAACATCCCAGTCCCAGGGCTGCCAGATCTCCCAAGTTCCTATTCTCTGAGTGGCTACTGCCACTGGAAACTCCACATTCATGTGCTACCAGAACCATAGCTACTTCAATTTATCTGCCCCTAGACCACTCAGTGCTGCTCCTTAGGAAAGCTACTGCGCTGACTACAGTGAATGGACGAAGCAGATGATTTCCCACACACTATTTCTTTGCGTAGCAGTATGCTTGTACCCTTGTGTTGTATGTTTACTTACGAATTGCGCATTCCACAGGTGTTACACTGCCCAAGCCAACAGTTCTCATCAGAGTTATAATAAAACCTACATTTACTGAAGGCAAATAGGTGCAATAATCCTTCAGTAATAATCCTGGCGGTCAGGAGAGCAAAATAAAAATTTTAAGAGACTATACCTGGCACCTCTTGTGCAGATAAAGGGGCGTCTCAGATACAATAAGAAAAGGTGTTACTAAAAGTTTGGTGACAGTTACTATATTAAATAGGATTTCATGGCAAGCTGTAACTAGTGACTCCCAGTTGCCTTTACAATTTTTTAAAAAACTTTCACTAAAGACACAGAAAAGAGAACGAAATCAGTTAAAGCATTTGAACCTTTTGAAACAGTATTTTATTTTCTCATTTCTGTTGTTGCCTAGAGTCTTCTGTAGAAAAACCCCTTCTCTGGCAGTCTTTTGATGGAATGGAAGATGGTATTTACTGTCTCTTTGGGGAACAAGATGGAAAGTTTATTGAGATGATTTTGAGCTGCTATAGTTACAAATGTTTTTTCTGAGGAAATTCAGGAGAGGACAATGATGATGTTATGGGCATCCATGGAGGCCGTATATCCTTGGTTCTCAGCTCTCAAGAACATGATGGTGATTCTAAATTGGTCTCTCTCTAAAATTCTCAAATTCCTTTATTATGAACTGGTGTTTCACTTTCAACCTTACCTCAGGTTCACACTCTACAAATCTGTGTTGTCCAATATGCTTCCCATTCACCACGGCTACGTCTACACGTGTCCCAAACTTCGAAATGGCCATGCAAATGGCCATTTCGAAGTTTACTAATGAAGCGCTGAAATGCATATTCAGCACTTCATTAGCATGCGGGCGGCAGCCGCGCTTCGAAATTGACACTCCTTGCCGCCGCGCGGCGCGTCCAGACTGGGCTCCTTTTCGAAAGGACACCGCCTACTTCGAAGTCCCCTTATTCCAATGAGCTCATGGGAATACGGGGACTTCGAGGTAGGCGGCATCCTTTCGAAAAGGAGCCCCGTCTGGACGCGCCGCGCGGCGGCAAGGAGCGTCAATTTCGAAGCGCGGCTGCCGCCCGCATGCTAATGAAGCGCTGAATATGCATTTCAGCGCTTCATTAGTAAACTTCCAAGTTTGGGGCACGTGTAGACACGGCCCACGTGTGGCAAACGGGGCAGTGCAATGTGGCAAAATGCCACTCAGCGGCTCAGTAGAGCCGCACACATGGGGCACCCCTCCTCCCGCTCTGTACACATGCCTCACCACAAGCATGTGGCGGCAGCGGAGGAGGCAGCCCCTGGACTTTTTTCCCTGGTACAGCTCCTGAGGCTTTGGCAAGAAGCTGTGTCTGGGATCCGCAACGCTGCCCCAGTGTGGCTTTTGGGGCTGGGCAGCTCCAGCGGTGCAGCTCTGAATCACTTGTTGGGGTAGAGGGGGGATAGGGTGCCTGGCTACGGGGGGGAGAGGTGTGCCTGGCTGGAGGACAGCATGTGGCGATTGCTGGACTTTCCTTTTGGATGCCACAGGATTAAAGAGTAGTGTGCATGTTACTATATTTTTCATCATAGCAGTCGACAGGTTGTCATCATCAACAACCGTGGGCTCAGTCCCCATTGGGTGGCTGATGCCTCTCACTATTTCTGTTCAGCTTTCCCTGTTCAGTGTGGAGTGGCTTCCTTTCTATAGACTAGCTCCGCCCCAACCTACGATGTCATTTACCCATTCTCTATGGGGGTGGGGGTCTGCCTCTCCGAGTCAAAATGTCCATTATGCCAGATACCAGGATCTTGCTTTTCATTAGTTGTTCATTCTGCAAATATGCCTGAATAGCTGTAATGTTCATTGTATAACCATCCACAGTAAGTTCTCTTTTGGCTGTATCTTCTTATATAATTCCTCCTTGGTGATCTTCTGCATCCAGCCTATAACAACTCCTCTCAAATGCCAATATTTTTCTCTTTGAATCTTTCATTATTACCCATGTCTCACGTCCATAAACCATGCTGCTTGAACACACATTTTCAAGATGCTCAGCTTTGTGCCTAAGCTAATTGCTTTGCTTTTCCAGATCTTACACATTGCCTTCAAACTCGTTCGTTTTTCGCTATTCTATTTCCTTCTTATGGTGTAGATCGTTATGTTGTGCCCCAGATATGTTAACGTCTCTAGTTCAATCCCATCTTCATTGAGCTTCCTATTTCCTTATCTCCAAATCCTATTGTTTTTGTTTTATTGATGTTCATAATCAGGCCGTACTGTTTCCCTTCCTCATTTAGCACCTGCACCGTTTTTCGCTAGCTTCTCTTTATCTTCCTCAATCGTAAATGTATCAGCTGCAAACCTCAACTTGTTCTTTTCCCGTGCAGATCTCCCTTCTACCTTTCCTTGATCTTGCCCATTGCTCTGTTACACAATTATTGTATTTGTTTCTATGCTCACCAGTCATGCCAATGATGTCCTGAGATTGCCAGTTACATTATACATATTCACATACAATTCCTGTAACTATGCTTTTCATGTAGCCATGGACTTTCACATTTCAAGTACATGCAAAGTTGGAACTTGAGTCACATATTCAACACTTGGTGGATGATGTCACTGCTATTTGTCAGCTCCCTGATAAGATTAACACAATTTAAAGCCAGGAAGGCTTCAATATGATTAGCTAGTCTGACCTCCTCCATAATCAAGGTTGTAGAATTTCACCAGTCACCTCTTGAATCCAATCCTTGATTTCTGGTTAAACAGGATCAGCTCTTTTCACAAAGACATTATCCTCTTTAGATTCAAAGCCTTCAAAGGGTGGAGAATCTACCACTTGCCTGGGTAACTTGTTCTGATGGTTAATGGCCTTTATTTTATTTATGCTCTGAATTTTACACTTCAGCATCCAGCTACTGGATTTCTTCATGCCTTTGCTCAGTTAAAGAGCCCTCTACTATCAAAAATATTTCCCCAATGTCAGTATGTATAGGATGTGACTCCTCCTAGGAACAGCCACAACAAAAGTGGTCTGTGAAACCACTGTAGCCTATTTTACTCCTCAGTAGGATTTCCCTGTTGTTCAGTGGAACACCTCTCCCTTTGAAGTGATTAAGAAGATCCATCTAGACTGGATGGATCACCCTTAACGATGATATAACTGTGGTGACTTCAGCTAGCGCGTGTTGAGGAACCAAGTTTTCCCATCCTCCTCAGAGCCTCTTCTCCTCTCTCCCAGACAAACAGTTGTTCCATCTTTTAGTCTGTATTACAAGTGAACAAGAAATTCCTTATTAGTGGGCCTGCTTGTCTTTCAACCTTTTGCCATGTCCCAGCTATATTTCAGAATAGAAAGCTGCATTTCTTGGATATGAAATGCCTTCTACAAATTTTTATGTTCTTATGTTTCTCTTGAGCGATGCTATGAAGAAAATGAAGCTGCTCAGCATGGCCTCAGCAGATGGGTCAAGGAGGTGGTTGCCTGATTGGCAAACCTGCTGGCCTTCTTCATCCTGTAAGGCAGTTGTATTTCTTGGGTGGTCAGGGCAAAGCTATTGTTTTCTGAGATAAGGCTGCCCTGTACTAGTTCATAAAGCTTAGCTTGCTCACTGCTTGAGCTGCCTTGGGGCAGTATTGTGCTAATAGCACTACCAAACCAACCGCCCCCAAATTTATCCTGAGAGGGAAAAAAATAACCAGGGAAAATTATTTACTAGTAACTGTTTGTCATTTCTTTCCTAATCCACTCTCTGAGGGAGGGAACTGCTGCTTATTTTCCTGAGCTTTCTCAGCCTTTTTGCTGTTTGTCCTGTATTAAGCAGCTGGAGCAGCAAAGGCACTAAAGGCTAGAGCCAAAAGTGATCCAACTTTTGCAATACCTAATAATTACATAACAGAGAAGACAGAGAACTTGACACTGTACGCAAGTCTTTAGGTACCTACCTAGTCTGTAGGATTTTCATGTTCAAGCCCTCATAATTATACAAAATGCAACAGAATTAGCAGAAAAAAAGCCAACACCAGAGATAACAGAAGAGGAGCAGCAGTCTGGACCCTGGAGAGAAATTTGCACTCAGAACTTCATTGTTACCTGACGGATGGAACAATAGTGCCAACTCTCTCTTTTTGGGACAGAAAAAGAGGAATCTGACAGTTGAATTACTGGTAGCTAGACAGAATTATTACACTACCTACTTGAGTAAATAAATCAAACTCACAATCTAATTCAACCACATTACTGGGTGAAAGCCATAGCTTGCGAGACGCAGGTCAGAATATATAATAATAATTGTCCCTTCTGGCCTTAATCTGTACACCTATCCTTGCAACATATCTGACAGTTGCCTAAGAAAAATCCAATAGAAATGCACATAACGTGAAAATGTGATTTTCCAAAAAGTGGGGCAGTGAGGAGCCACCAGCAGCCCTCCTGATTTTTTTTTCCACCCAGCATCTGATTTAATTAAGAAGAAAAACGTTAGCTATTCTGAGTTTACAGATGCCTGAAATGATCACTGGGCGACACAAACTGCTATTTCACTGCTGAAATGAGTAGATCTTCATGAAACAAGTGTGGGAGGAGGAGCCTGTGAAGCTACATAAAAGAAACCTCAGAGTGGTAGGCAAACCCATTTTTTCAGTGTAATTGAGGGGAAAAAAAAAACCCTGATTAATCAGCTAGATAGGGTGAAGGAAGGGGGAGGGAGGAGAAGAAAAGCCTTTGCAAATGAGAGATTTTACCACCACATTACAAAGGAAGACATCTGAATTGGAATTTATTCTCAAGTTGGATCCCTATCACCATGGACTCAACAAAGATCTCAATTAGTTTCCCCACCTTTGATTGCAGGTATCCCACAACTTGTTGCAGAGGCTTTTTAGTCCTCCCTCTCCCCTTCTTCCTTTCCCCCACATCTAGGTGACTCTGCTTTTCTCTGCAATTTGCATATCTTTTGCCAACAATCTAGACATAACCTCAGTTATTCGCCAGATCTAAAGAAGTGGTTTTGTCTCACAAAAGCTGATCACCTAATAAATAATAGTTAGTCCTTTAAAGTGCTACAGGACTGCTTTTTTGTTTTGTAAATAAAACCATCTAACACCATGTAGTATTGGAGGATTAGTTGTGATGCACTTTTTTGAGAAGGGTGTGGATGAGCTGCCCACTGTTTGGAAAGAGAGCTAACTCAGTAAACATTGATAATCAAGTTTCTTTTTTTTACTATTCTCACTTCTTAATTTATAAATCTACTGTGGGGTCCAGAACTTATTTCTATAATGTCTAATAGCATAAATTTTGTTTTATGATTAATTAGTTAATTCTAGCTAACTTCTTTGCAGTGAAAATGATCTTTTTTTTTTAAACACAGGGGTGCACTGGAAGCTTATGTTCAGTCAGTAAGAACTAGAGAAGGAAAGGAATTTGCACCTGTCTATCCCATAATGGTTCAACTGCTGAAGAAAGCAATGTCTACACTCCAGTAACGGCGTCCAACCCCAATGCTGTTCAAATTCTATATTGTTAACTGGGCACTAACAGATGAATGCTTATAGGGTTAATTAGTCTCCAATATTCCATCATTTTCAGACATACTATCAGAAAAGGCCTGTCTAATAATGCATCACCCATCTTTTCTTTGTAGTCTGTATTCCTCAACTTTGTCTAAGCAGTAGGAAATGTTTTAGCAGAATAATATGATTCCACCCAAAGTATTTTCAGACTATGTTTAATATTTTCTGATCTCCTTTTTGAATTTAGAATGTAAAAAAAATCAGGACTGGCTCAAATGTTCTATATGGAGTAAATGAATTCTAATAAATGATAAATACCTACATATTTAGCTATTTTCCTGCAAATACAGCACAATAAAGAGCTTGAGTAAGTATGTTATGCAGTATAATCACATTTACAATATTAGCATGAAAGGGTTTATACTCCAGCAGAGTTAGATTAGTGGATGTCTAAAAAAGCACTATTATAGCAAGAAAAAACATTTAAACTTACAAAATAGATTTAATTCTTTGCAGCACTCTGAAGTAAGATTGATTTTGATTTGCTATCTTTTTTTTGCTGCATGTGTAATAAAGAACACATTGTCTTTTAATCTTGAATTCACTATTTAAAATCCGATGAGTGGCTTCCTAATTACAATGCATCGAGCATACTTACAAGATGTGCATCTGAAATATTCTACACATTTGGTTCTTTATGAAACTACACTACACAAGCCTTTTTTAGAGATTTACAATAGTTAAAATGTGCATTTCCAGAGATGTGACTTAATGACTAGTTTTCTTTATTTTATAAGGCAAAGAAACACCACAAAGAAGTTTTATAAATTTATTTGAAATATACAAGAATATAGTGTGCAAAAATCTTAGGGGTAACATCCTGTAGACATAAGTCATGAACAATTAATATACAGTTGTGATTCTTGAAAAAAGAAACACTTCTTGTTTAGTATCGGGGAACGCCATGATTGTAAAAGTTTACAGCAAAAGCAGCTGTAGTATCTGGACTAATTTTAGATAGTTGGAGGAAAAACAAAGTGCAAGTGTTGCACCTATGTAAGTGCAAAGTTTGCCCCCACCATAAAGACATCTTATGGCAAAATAAAATATGTGGCAAAGGAGACAAAACACAAAGTTCAACAGTGACAATCATAATTTGCAATATTTTCTTGAGATAATGCAATGCTATTACTTCCTTCCAGCCTGGCCCAGGCCATTACTTGCACTGGAATAACAGCTCAGAGTATTCTCAGCTGGTGCAGAACCATCACACTGTGGCTATAAATTTTACATGTGGCACCCCACCAAGTAACTCTCTTGTTAGTTATGCTACACTGTCCACTTACCACACAATCGGGTAGCTTGTTGGCACAGGCAGACTGGGAGCTCACAGTTGGTAATAATGCTTTTTTGCCATTTCAGGAAATCCTAGCTTCCAGAATCATAACTAATTGCATGGCTTGTGCAACACATTAATCAGCAATAGATATCAATGTATAAACAGCTGTTACTTACTTTAAAATTCCCCTTTTTGTACATTTTTTTTAAAAATAAAACATTTATACACATCTCCCCCTCTTTCTCCTAATTTACTTAGCACCACAGGATAGCCATTTTCAAGCCTATATTACCTGACAGACATATATGAAGTTTGGAAGAAAAATAAGGCAATTTGGTTTAAAATGTTGATAGTTTTCGCTTACGTTATGCTCTATCATATAAAGCAAATCCTCACTCATATTAAATCATTTTCTGACTTGATAATGCCAGTACTTTGTGATCTCACAAATTCACAACTGGTAAGACCTTGACCTTCATACGTCTCTCCATCCAGCATCAGCCATTTTGTAAAGCTAGAGTTATGAACAGTAAAATTCTGATTTAATGTTGCTGTGAGCCCTGTAAAAACATTAACAAAAAGAACCATGTTAGTTACAAAGGCAAGAGAAATACAGATGCAGCAGTATGACATGTGAAAAGGATGTGTTTACAGCATGCACAAAAGCATTTGTGTATTCAAAGTGCATGACAAAAATAGCATGCTCACACTTGGGTGGTCATAAAATGATTAGCAATTATCTGTATCCCTCAGCCAACAAGTGAAACTAGTTATTTAGGGAGTTCCTTGAATCAA
Organism: Carettochelys insculpta; assembly: GCF_033958435.1. Lineage (NCBI taxonomy): Eukaryota > Metazoa > Chordata > Testudines > Carettochelyidae > Carettochelys > Carettochelys insculpta. Next base: position 352,509,405 of record NC_134137.1, read on the forward strand.
CTTGTTTGCTCTCTGAACCTCAAGTGCACAAAGCACTAGCTACTGCTGCTCTGTCACGGTGGGTAGTTCATCCTACATATTTATAGGATGTCCATAACTATTGTATTTATACACCTGAAAAGAATTAATCTCAAAAAAAGTTGCATGTTCAAGTTCTCCCTCTTGCTGAGGCCAACCCAAGACTGGCTGAAACACTGCTCTCAGTTGCATCCACACAGTCCCGTTTATTTCAATGCAAATACCTAGGTGTAGCAGAGTTTAATTTGGTCTTCATGACTAGGGTATGGACCTTAAGCTGCCTTACCAGACTAAGTCCAGAATGGCACAGGCAATATACAACTGATTCTCAAAACCACATTATTGGGAAAAAATACAATTACGGAACAGAAAGAAGCCTTTAGTTAAATTATAGTGAATTACAGCAACTTTAATAGAATTACAGGAAGTTTTGTTGCCTTATTACACAATTTCTGATTTCAATTCTGCTGTTGTAGTCCTAGAATGGTAAATTGCATAGAAAGAGACAAGCAGACAGCCTGGTGATGCCATCTGGGATTTGGGGTGCTTCGTGCAGTGGGGAAGGCTCTACTATGTACAAGGCAACAAATTAGCTCTTGCTGGCTAATCCCTAAAGCAACACCTGCACATGCTCCTGAGACAGCTGTCTTATTCACACTCAAAGCCCTTGCAGACTCCATGCCCTTTGATAAAAATTCTCACTTTTCAGATGGGTGAACTTCAGGTTTTTAAGGTGAACTTACAAGTTTTTAAGGAGTAACGAGAGTGGGTGACTTCCACCCAATACCTAGTCACAATGGCATCAGCTCTGAAGCAGGCCAATTGTCCTCTGTCATCTAATCACAACAGACTGCAACAGCAGGTTCAAGGGTATAGAACAGTGGCCACAAACTAATCAATTGTGATCAACTAGTTGATCCTGGAGACTCTCCCAGTTAATTCCTTGCCTGCCCTGGCCAGCATGCTCTTGGGGCCAGGGACCAGAGGTGAACTACTCCTGCCGACAAGCACCACTCTGGTAGTGCCCATTAGCTGGGACCAGGAAACTGGACAATGGGAGCTGTGGGGGTGATGCCTGCAGAGAGGGGCAGCATGCAGAGCCACATACCCACCCACGCGCCACTGGGGCATGCTGGCCACTTCCAGAAAAAGTGCCACACACTTCAGCTGGCAGGGGCTGAATGATTCTGCAGCATTAAGATAAGGATTAGCATGAGTACACAAACACCACCTATCCTGGACCAGCACTGCTTGTTCATCACCCAGCCTGCAGCCTCCTGGAGCCAGCTCCACATATCTCCTCTGGCATCCTAAGCTGCAGCCTAAGCTCTAAGTCCCCTCCCAGAGCTGGCACCTGGTACCACCCCCTGCACCCTGTAATGCCTGCAACAGCCCTGACTCCTCCCTTCCTCCAGTTCCTTAACAGTGCCCCAACCCAGAGCCCCCTCCTGCACCCAAACTCCCTCCTACAGCTTCCATCACTCACCCCTCCTGCCCCAGCCTCAGCCTGGAGCCTACTCCCACACTGGGAACCCCTCCATCCAACCTCAGAGCCAACACTTCCTCCTCAATCCCAACGTGGAGAGTGTGAATTGGGGGCTTGGGGTGATGGTGTACAAAGGGTGGAGCTTAATGGAAGGGGCAGGGTAGTACCTGGGTTGCCCTTAAGTTCAAAAAGTGATGCTGGGCATGAAAAGCTTGGAGACAACTGCTACAGAGTAACAAAGGGAAAGTGTGTATTAGTCCAACAAACACGCACAGGAGGCCTACTATATTATACTGCAGAAAAATTAAAACATGGGACTGAGAGCTTATTTTTAAGCTATGTAATGCGGTTGTGCATTGACGAAACATACTGAATTTGTTCGTTTCCGTTTCCAACAGTCAGGGTTTAAACGTTTTTGTTCTTCAGCCAAAGCCTTGGCTTCTAGTGTGTACATCCGTCTTTCTTCATTCTTCATTTTTTTCCACCTGTCACCAAGTATCACACTTATGGCTCTGCAAAATAAATGTTTGAAGAATGGTCAAGGCAGGAATTTCTTACAAATTCTATAACATCTTTTGTCTCTTGTAAAAGGCTGACATAAGAAGAAAATGTTACATGTGAAAGTACACGAGACGACGACAATTCCCTCTTTGCAGAGTGTGAGCATGTTTCTGGCTGTCCTGGGACTCTGAATAATCACAGGGAAGGCCCCAGCTATTGCTAACAAAGTAAAAGGCATATTTTGATATTTAAAAATAAACGTGCACATCAGATCACTGTAATCTAATGGCGTGGGAAAGCTCAGTCTGGTTGGTTACTGTGAAGGCAACCACACAACATTTACCCCGCAATTGTTCCCTTTCACCTCATTTTATGCAACTGTGGCACGTCAGGATTTGCTGAAAAGAGGCTGCCCTATAATTAGGGTGTTGATTTTGCTATGGCTGCAACTCAACAAAAGATTTTGTTCAATGAAAACTCACTAGAATGGACTTCCATGTGGTTGATGAACTGGCCCTACTGGGTAGATGTGTTCAGAGTTCCCACTGTTAGCCTGTGGGGTGGATGGAGTGCAGCCTAGACTTTTGGGCTCATGAACAAGTTTTGTGCTGAACAACGATAAGGGACTATTTGTTACAAGTCACCCACTTGACTATTTCCTAAATCTTAAAGTGAAAAAAACTAATCTAACTTAGACCAAACAGGCTGTATACCCATGTTACAGAACCTCCTCTCATTGTGCCATATTGCTTAACTGCTTTCCAATAGGATAGTGATTAGCTGCTCAGACAACATACAATTTCAGCCCCGCCATTTTAATAATTCCTCTTTAAACTACAGCAAATGTTTTATGAATGATATGAGTGATATTCTTCCTCAAATTATTGATTAAATAAATTATAGTTTTGTTACTAATCTTTAAGGAAAATGTACCTTAAAGGAACATGTAAGGAAAATGTAACAGCACCATTACAAAGCTCACAGTAAGCTGTGCAGTTTACAGACTCCCCAACAGAAGTAAAGCACAACCACATAAAGAACTTCTGGGTAGGATGACCATTCATCCTGTTTTGGCCAGGACAGCACCATATGTCAGGCAGCTTGCAGACGCCTGGGAGAGCCTGGGGCACAGCTGTGTATGGCTCCTGGTACCTGGTCGCTTGGAGTTGCTGGAGGTGTGACTGTGCTGGGCTCCCGGCTCCCCGTGGCTCAGGGGAGTCAGTGGCTCTTGGTTCCCTGCTGCTCGGTGGAGCAAAACCGGCACAGCTGCACCCGGCTCCCAACTCCCAACTGCTCTGAAGGCACACCTGTGCCAAGCTCCCAGTTCCTCCCAGCTCAGAGGAGGCAGACTGGTGTGGCTGGCACCTGGCTCCCAGTGTCCCCGAGGCTTAGAATGCATGGCTGCGCCTGGCTCCCAGTTCCCCAAGGCTTGGACAGCACGGCTGCGCCTGGCTCCCAGTTCCCCAAGGCTTGGACGGCACGGCTGCGGCTGGCTCCCGATTCCCCATGGCTTGGATGGCACGGCTGCACCTGGCTCCCCACAGCTCAGGGGAGCTGGACTGGTGCAGTTGTGCTTGGCTCATTGTTCCCCGCAACTTGGGGGAGCCAGGAGGCACAGCTGCTGCCCCTTTCCTGGCTCTCTGTGGCTATGGGAGCCAGGAGGTGCACTGGCACATGGAAGTCCCTGCCACAGCTAGCGTCCCAAGGCACGGGGGAGCCAGGAGCCACAGACGCACCATGCAGCCAGAGGGCATTCCTCTCCCCTCCCCAGCAGGGCGACAGCCCCCACAGGGCAGCAGTGTGACCATCTGTCCTGTTCCGGCTGGGACAGTCCCCTATTTCAGTCTTCAGGAAGGCATCATCTCCCCCACCCCCACCCCAGGGTGTCCCACATTTAGCTTAGAGAAATATGGTACCCCTATTGCTGGGTAGTTTCACATGTCTTCAGAGGCAGTTTATTCTGCTCCACACCAACAAGGAGACAGACTAATTGCGAAAGAGTCTACTGCAGCCAAATTTCTATGGGTTATGAAACACCCAGGGAGCAAAGGGGAAGTTCCGTTTAATCTCTAGGTAACAAGCACTAAGCCTGCACTCTGATATGCTTTGAAGGTTCCTGAGACCAAAGTCTCCTACATTAGCCTACCTCTAGTAAAGCCACAGAAGCAGGTCAATTTGTCTTTCAATGAGAGGGTTTATATATCTGAGTTATGAATGTTTCTACAGGTACATGCACTAGACTAGCTAAAACATTTTATAAATCTGTTTCAACAGGCGGTTCAACCGCATCAAAAGCTTCCCCTCTCAGACAGCCAACATTTAGTACAGATACATCATCAAGTGCTATGGAGCAAGAACACTGTGACTCAGCTAAATGAAGAATACACTTAAGGATGTCACCTTAAGCTACTATGCTTCCAACTGTAGATACGGAACATCTGTGTTTCTCCCCAATGTATGGGAAGCATGCTACACAATCGCATGTTAATTAGGGCAAATGGAGATTGCTGAACCAGTATTAGATCACCTCAAAGCATTAAACCAGAGTTTAAAAAAAGTTCTTTCCTGTTTCAAGTAGTGCCATCTCCTGCTGCTGATGCTAGAAAACGCAACTCATTTAGAAAACTGATTTACAGAGACCTTGTCACTAAATACAGGTCTAGCTATTAGGCAACAGGATAAGAGCCATTTACACTGCAAACACACTGAAACATGCATGGGTGAGCAGCCTGACATTACTCATGCTGTTTCTGATCATTTTATTAAACTGAATGAAATTGCTGCTTACACGTATTTAACAACCCAGGCATAACTACTGAATAGTAATGTTCAAGAAATTTATATTATTATATTACTTGCTTATAGCGATAGTCTAGCTATACTTGGTCCAGCTTCAGATTGGGGAATAAACTAGATAACCTGGGGCATAGGGGGCTGGGCTTCCAGCTCTACCCTTCTAATTCTAGTACTCTGTCACAATTTCCTAAACCAAAGGTTACTGGTATTGTGGTTATTGGCTTTGTTTCCGGCAGTTACAGGGCAAGGAGTTGCAAACCTGTTAAACTTCCCTAAATAAATAGATTTTAAAAGTGTGTACAGGAAGACCCTCCCCAACACTCTCATGCCCAAGTCACCTGATACTGCCAGTTGCAAAGCAATGCATACAGGTATTGAACCTATATGGCTTTTGAGCTTCAGAAATCTGGTGGGAAAGCAAGCGCTCCATGTAACAAGTGGAAATGGATCATGGTCACTCATTAACTGCTACTAGTGAGAGTGATAAGTGTGGCTAGTGAAGTTCCATGACCTTGCGCCTCTTCTAAGTTGTTTCTACTAAACAGTAACTCAGGCAAAAAACCCGTCCAATTATACCACTCACTAGCCTACCTATCCCCCGCAACCTGAATTCTCAAAATTCTTCAAAAAGCATCCGCTATTCTTTGGAAGTGCTAGTAATCAGATGACATCGTCACACAGCTAAGGTTATTTATGGCAAATGAAGATGAAAAAATTATGGGTCAAAATTTGGGATCTTGCCCTTGTAAAGTCTGTGCTAAACAAGCCACTCCTACACAGTTAACATTATATGAACCTAGGAATCTGTTTCCATCAATCATCCTCCAGAAGTGGTGCTGTATTTCAGATGTGTGTTCCACTTCCAACACTTACATGTCACTCAAAAACTATTTAAATATTTTTGTGTGCAGAATAAAGTCCACTTATGGATACTGGCAATAAACTCATAATGGGTGACAAGCTTACTGAGGCCTGAAATACTTAGAGCATCAACTTAAGTCTAATTTGGACCAGGAACATTCTCCATAAGCCAGAATGAAAGGGATGCTGGTTTACAGGAGTCTTCACAGCTCACTACTGGATTAGCCTGGGGTGAGAGGCACAAAGGGATATAGGAGTCTAAGCCTACATTCCAGGGGCAGGCCCCACACATGTTCACAAGCCTCCTGCTAAGCTGCTGTCAAACTTTGTAGACACTACCCATACTTGGTGCACAAGCTTTCCAGGAAAAGTTGGCTCTTTCTGCCTCTGATCACGTGCACTGCTACTTGTCTTTAGGTAATGAGACACCTATGCCTAGTAAGACAGATGAAACAGTGGCTTATACATGGTCCTTGTCCCCACACAACTTCGAGGCAAGAGGAGGAGCTCCCTCTTAACTTTTAGTCCAGTGATTAGGGTATTGATGTGGGACGTCACGGTTCAAATCCCTGCCTCCTGGGAGAGGGAAGAAATTTAAAACAGGAACCTGGCATTTGTCAAAAGAGTGCCCTAACCCCTCAACTATGGGATATCTGGATGCTGGCCTTCCTCGGCTTCTCCAGCCGAACGTGCACCAGTGTTTTATCAATTAAAGTGTCATTCTGCCAGACACACACAAATGAATAAAAATGATTTCTGAACTACTGGTTAGAGTAACCACCCAGGGTGTGGAAAATCCACCTCTTCATCCTTCTGATCCCATCACTCTTTAACTACCCTGGCCTACAAGTTACAATGGAGCTCCTCCCTGCTTATCCTGTGACATCTGGCAAAAACGACATAGGTGCCTAACTCCAAAACAGGCTTATCAACTGAGAATCCTGAACAGAGAGAGGCACACCTTCCTCCAGCCTGAGCATTCCCATTGGCTACTTCCCACAGGGAGCCAAGAAGTGCACTGACTTTTGTTAATCCTAATTAGGGCAGCTAGTTTCCTCCATTCATTGTATAGGAAGCTTCAACACCTAAACCAAGTTTTGTGAAGTTCACTGATTTTCTAAGTGCCTAAAAATTAGGTGTTGAGACACTGAGCACCTCAGCACCTCAACTACTTGATTAATCTAATCTTCATTGGGTTGCAAATGTTGTGTTCCCCTTCTCCATCTCCTCCCCAAAACATAACCCACCTGGGAATGCCAGTTCATGTATGCTATTTAATATGTCTAAGCATACCAAACAAAAAAAAAAAAAAAGGCATAGCTGTATTGCTGTAAAATTAGTTATTTGATTATGCTATAATTAAAAGTATACTATCCAGTATAAAAGTTGCTTAATTTGATAATCTGTATATATTTCAATAAATACAATAATTGCTACGGAATGCTCCACCACTATGCCTAGAAAGCTATTTTGATTGTCACAGATTTGTAGATTTAACAAAAAAACAAAGCTCTAGTGACAGAAGCGTATACATATTTCCATGCATTGCATTTTCCACTAAGGCATTAAGAGTTTCATTCCAGAATGTCAGTTACTTGTTAACCTTCAGCTCTCTTTTCAGCCTAAATCTACAAATGGAAATGTTAACGCTTCCTTGGAATTCACCCAACTGCAGCTCCAGCTTACTCCATTTGAAATCAGCATTTTAAATGAAATTATAATCATATGCTTTTCTAATTGGCTGTTCTGATTTCTTAGTGATAATTTTACTGAGTCTGAAGACAGACAAATTAACAAAGATGCATCACTGAAGAGACTCCATACCCATTAAGGAACATCACTGCCATGACATAGCACAGCAGAGGGATTTAAAGGGTTGGGTTAATATAGAGATAATTTCTTGACCCTGGGTCAGAGCCTTCCCCACCATTATCATGTATATAAGCTGGCAGCCAATTAATCCTCTTAACTTGCACGTCTATAGTTCAGTTACCATTAGGTAAGTTACCAGTTTTTTTGCTAGATTTAAAACCATAATTTGTAAGAAATTACTCTATTCTCACATAAAAGTATTAGTAGGCATCCTTCAGTCTGCATAGACTATGGATCGCGCCCTTTAAAGTTTCAGTTGAGGACTTCATTTACAGCGTCTATTGTGACTATGAAGACCCACACGAGAGTGACAGTCCTTGCTGCATCTCTTGCAGATGTAGTGGGTGTCTGGCAAGTCCTTATTCTGCTTTCTGTGCACTCGCTTCTCCTCTGCTAGCTGTCTATCTTCATCTCGCCCTCCTGAAGACCCTTGTGTAACCCCTGCCTCCATCTGCTGCAGTCATCTTCTAGTTCTTCCCAGTTGTCCAGCTCGATGTCTACCTCTCTGAGGTCTCTCTTGCAGACATCTTTGTAGCGCAACTGGGGGCGTCCGGGAGGTCTTTTGCCAGAGGCTAGCTCACCATACAGGATGTCTTTTGGAATCCTTCCATCATTCATCCTGTGGACGTGGCCAAGCCAGCGGAGTCGACGCTGCCTGAGGAGGGTGTGCATGGTTGGGATTCCAGCTTGCTCAAGGACGGCGGTGTTGGTCACTCTGTCCTTCCATGATATTCCAAGGATGCGCCTGAGGCAGCACAAGTGGAAGACGTTCAGCCTCTTTTCCTGGTGGGCATACAGGGTCCAAATCTCGCTGCCATAAAGGAGGGTGCTGAGGATGCAGGCTCTGTAGACTTGCATTTTGGTGTGAGTGTACAGCTTGTTGTTATTCCACACTCTCTTGCTGAGTCTGGACAGAGTTGTGGCTTCTTTTCCGATCCTCCTATTTAGCTCAGTGTCCAACGACAGGGTGTCAGTGATGGTGGACCCGAGGTAAACGAACTTGTGGACGACCTCTAACGTATAGTTGTCAATGCTGATTGATGGGGATTCAGCAACATTCTGACCGAGTACATTTGTCTTCTTTAGGCTGATGGTAAGCCCAAAGTCCTTGCACGCTTTGGAGAACTGATCCAGCAGTTTTTGAAGCTGGTCTTCTGTGTGAGACACTACAGCAGCATCGTCTGCGAACAGCATGTCTCTGATGAGGACTTCTTGCACCTTAGACTTAGCTTTCAGCCTTGCAAGGTTAAACAGTTTCCCATCAGATCTTGTGTGCAGCAAGATGCCCTCTGTTGAAGATCCAAAGGCATGCTTCAGGAGGAGCACGAAGAAGATCCCGAACAATGTCGGAGCAAGCACGCATCCTTGTTTGACGCCGCTCCTGATTCTGAAAGCATCCGATAATGCGCCGTCATATTGGATGGTTCCTCTCATGTCTTTGTGGAACGACTGGATCATCTTGAGTAACCGTGGAGGACAGCCTATCTTGTGGAGCAGTTTGAACAGACCATCCCTGCTGACCAAGTCAAAGGCCTTGGTCAGGTCGATGAAGGCTATGTAGAGTGGCTTTCTCTGCTCCCTGCACCTCTCCTGCAGCTGCCTTAGAGAGAAGATCATGTCAACGGTAGACTTCTCTGCGCGGAATCCGCACTGCGATTGGGGTACACCCTCTCAGCAATCTTCTGGAGTCTGCCAAGGATGACGCGAGTGAACACTTTACCAGTGACGCTTAGGAGGGAGGTTCCACGGTAGTCGTTGCAGTCGCTTCTGTCTCCTTTGTTCTTATACAATGTTACAATGTTAGCGTCGCGCATATCCTGTGGAACCTCACCCTCTTTCCAGCACAGGCACAGTAGCTCATGTAGGGGTTCCAGGAGTGTGTCCGCGGCACACTTGATTACCTCTGGTGGTATACCATCCTGACCAGGGGCCTTTCCTGCTGCAATGCTGTCGATGGCTCTCTTCAGTTCATCCACAGTTGGTTCTTGATCCAGTTCATCCATTACTGGTAGGAGCTCGACAGCATCGAGGGCTGCGTCAACCACAACGTTCTCACGTGAGTACAGCTTGGAGTAGTGCTCGACCCAGCGCTCCATCTGTTTGGCTTTGTCAGCAATGACTTCACCAGATTTGGATTTCAGAGGTGCCATCTTGTTCTGGGTGGGTCCTAATGCCTTCCTCATACCCTCGTACATTCCTCTGAGATTACCAAAGTCGGCACAGGTCTGGATGTTGCTGCATAGCTGGAGCCAGTGGTTGTTGGCACAGCGCCTGGCTGTCTGCTTTACTGTTCTTCTGGCCTCTCTGTAAGTGCTTCCTGGGTACTCTGGCTCGATGAGCGTTTGTACTCCAGGAATGCAGCACGCTTCTTTTCAATGACTGGAATCATCTCATCGGAGTTAGCTTCAAACCACTTGTTCGTGTTTCTAGCTCTTCTTCCAAACACCGACAAGGCCGAGTTGTAAACTGTATCCCTCAGATGTTGCCATTTGGATGTCGCATCGGCACCCCCAGGGCCGCTGTGCAGATTTTCCTGGAGGGTCTCTCTGAACGTTTCAGCTTTCTCCGAGTTTGCCGTCTTTCTGGCATCAATGCAGGGCCTTCCAGCAGGTTTAGAGCGGTACAGCTTCTTGGGTCTCAGCTTGAGCTTGGAGCAAACTAGCGAGTGATCTGTTTCACAGTCAGCACTCTGATAGCTGCATGTCAGAAGGACGTTTTTGAGGTTATTACACCTAGTGATGACCACATCTAGTTGATGCCAGTGCTTCGAGTGTGGGTGTCTCCACGACACTCTGTGCTGTGGCTTCATTTGGAAGAATGTGTTTGTGATGCCAGATTGTGGTACACACACAGTTCAAGGAGGCGCTGTCCATTGTCATTCATTTTTCCCACACCAAAGTGTCCTAAGCAGGAAGGCCATGAGGCCCAATCAGCTCCAACTCTTGCACTGAAGTCACCCAAGATGTACAGTTGTTCACGAGCAGGTATTTGTGCTACAGCAGCACTAAGCACGTCACAGAACTTGTCTTTTACTTCTGGTGTGGCGTACAGGGTTGGAGCATAAGCGCTGATCAGGTGGACGGGACCAGTGCAAGTTTGAAGCGTGATCCGAAGAAGTCTTTCTGATCTGCCCATGACTAAATCAACCATTTGTAGAAGGGTGTTTCTGACAGCAAAGCCAACACCATGCTCTCTGGGTTCTTCTTGGGCTTCACCCTGCCAGAAAAAGGTGTAGTCCTTTTCCTTTAGAGATCCGGAATCTGCGAGTCGCGTCTCTTGCAGTGCAGCGATAGCAACTCTGAGCCTCTTCAGTTCCTCGTTGATGACAGCAGTCTTGCGGGTGTCACTGATGGCCTGAAGATCTTCAGTCAAGCCAGTCAGCATGGTCTGCACATTCCAGCAAGCAAGCTTAAATTGTTGATATTTCTCATTTCTTGTTGATTTTCTTATTGGTTTGCCTGGTGTCCAAATTTCAGTCACTTGTCAGGTTCAGGAACCTTAAGCCTCACGCACCCAGCGAGGCAGGTGAACTGTGGCGGGACAGTACCCTATTGGCTGGGGGCTGCCCAGCTTGAGGCAGGCGGTGACTGTCCAGTGAGATGCGAGGATCTCTCCCACCGTTGAAGGCAACCCCTGGCGCTCGTTCTCTACACCAATCGAGCAAGAGCTTATAACCGGTATCTGTTGCCTCCCGTGTTGATGCAACGCTGTTCAGCGATGCCGGAGTACCTCTCCGGGTGCGAGCCTGGGCACTTATTGTGGAGACTATATATAAAAACTCTCAAACATTTTATAGGTAATATATACAAACACACCTATGTAGGTATACAAATATAAAGCTTACATATCATTTACATCTGATACTTACAAACATTTATATATAATCAACAGTGAGTGTGTGTGTGTGCGCGCGCACGCGCGTAAAATTTTACATACAGGTAACTAAATGTAGACCCATTTAACCCTTCTTGCCAGAGATCACTACCTATTACCTCTACTGGCCAGGCAACTGGACTTTTCAAGCTTTGTACTACACGCAAAAGAATGGCATAGCAACATTTAAAACATTCTTCCATGGATTGTAACTCTTAAAATCCTAGTCAAGTATCACTGTTCTAGGTGATAGTAACAGAGAGGAAGCTGTGCTAGTCTATACACTATCAAAACAAAAAGCAGTCAAGTAGCACTTTAAAGACTAGCAAAATAGTTTATTAGGTAAGCTTTCGTGGGACAGACCCACTTCTTCAGACCATAGCCAGACAATCATGATGGGAACTTTCCGAGTCACTATAGGGGCTTGTCTGCATACTTGGCTCAATCTAATTCTTGACCTTCCCCCCCACCCCTCCACTCTCTGATTTGCTCACCTTGATTATCTTTTTCTGATTTGTCCTCCTTGCTTACTGTTTTCGGTTCTCTATGCCTTAAATATTGAGTCTGTTCTGGTCTGGCTATGGTCTGAAGAAGTGGGCCTGTCCCATGAAAGCTCACCTAATAAACTATTTTGCTAGTCTTTAAAGTGCTACTTGACTGCTTTTTGATTTGTTCTAGGTGATGTATGACAGAGGCAAAAAGACATACACTCCTTGCTTCAAAGACCTGACAATCTTACGTCAAGACACAATCAGAGACTGAAGAGCAAGGCATAAAAACCTCTTTTTCCTACTGTAACACAAAGGCGAGCACAGTATTTTTGTCCCCCGAACGAACCTTACCAAAATGTATAAAGGCACATACTGAGTCTGTGGGCACTGCTCACACAAAAACATTGCCCAAATGCTTTTGAGAGTAAGATAATGTCTACATAAAACTACAATAGGAATTAAATACATATTAAACCGTTTCTGCCCTGATACAGGTTGTCAAGTCTGAGGACTGAAACCTTCTAAGTTTGGCCTTACACGAACAGTTTTCAGTTTGGTACATCAAACAGAGTCATTTCACTTGCAAAACTTAACCTGCTATAAATTTTAAAAAGGGACTTGCAAACTTTGCTAGCTTACATGGTCAAAAACAAGAAGGTGAGTACTGTTACCTGTTATCTTTCCCTGGATACATCTGAGTATATTCAACTCTGTACTTTTTGGCAAAAAGCATGAAGGCATTCATCGGTCTTTTGCATTTGTTAGGAGAAGTGGCACTCATATTACTTGCAGTCCCTGAGCTGTGGGTTTTGCCAGCTCTACTACATAAAGAGCTGGAGGAGAGCTGTGATGATCCATCAGACACGTAATTTTTACTGCATTCTGATCTCTCAAAGTCTTGGCTGCCCGATCCTCCACACGATAAAGAAGCACGACGTTGACGAGCCATGCTGCTTAGTACATAAACTGCAGAAGAATCCATTGGTGTAAAATCATAACTGGAATGAAAATATACATCCCTTGATTACAAAGTGAATGAATTAGAAGGGAATTTACAGCTCACGCTTTTTAAATCTATATTTAGCCCTCTGCAATGACTAATTAGTTGCTTCACTAGTCCATTCCATTAACTTGCTAGTGTTCTTGTGCATCACCCAAAATGTACATACATCCCACCATGCTGTGTATAGTCTGGACTTAGTATGGAGATTAGTCAACAACTTTGGTAGATGTGCCACTGTGTGGTGGTAGGATGTTCCGTTTACTGCTGACTCTCCCCTTGGATCTCAGCAGTAGTTCTGGTCTCATTTCACCTTATTTTGGAACAATTTTCTTTTATTTCTGCTTTGGACTAGGGATGTAGAATCCCATTCAGTTAGTTAACTGGTTAAACATTAAGTTTAACACAGTAACTGATTAAATGGTGAGGGAACCAACACTCAACCTGCCAAGGACAGACTCATCCATTAACATACCTACCTTGGACTTTACTCCACCTTCTGCTTTTGTTTGTGTTAAATCTCAAAGCAGGTGATTAAACTCAAGGCCTGGTGTCAATGCTCTTGGTGACAACTCATCTGAGAACCTTGAGTGAATATAGCACTTGGGAGTACAATCACTTCCTCACCCTAAAGTGACCCAGAGAGGAAAAATGAAGGCCAGAGGACATAGGATCCCTGCCAATTGGAGGCAATCCTAAAGAAACTAACAGAACACCAAAGCACACTCTCCCAGTAATAAGGAGCTGGTCTGCTATGGCAGCATGTGGGGCCAGGCTTGGTCCCCCAGACTTTAATGGCTCATTCTGCCAGAGGCTGTAAGCCAATATAGGCTAAGATCCCTGCAACAGCTCACCTTTTCAAGATTTTCTTTACAACCATGTCATCAAGTGTTTTTAAATATCAGAGGGGTAGCTGTGTTACTCTGGACCTGTAACAGCAACGAAGGGTCCTGTGGCACCTTACAGACTAACAGAAAAGTTTTGAGCATGAGCTTTCGTGACCAGCATCTGATAAAGTGAGTGTTTGCTCACGAAAGCTCATGCTCAAAACTTTTCTGTTAGTCTATAAGGTGCCACAGGACCCTTCGTTGCTGTTTTTAAATAGCACCTTAGATTAATACATCGCTAATGTACATGCCTTACTCAAAATCCCAATGAGGAAGAACTAAGATGAGCAAGCCAGTGGAACACAGCAAGGACAGTTAAACATATTTTTAACATCTCTTCTGTACAATTCATTATGAACGGCCTTTGATTCTGGTGTCTCAAGTTGTAAGTGGACAAAATAGGGTTTGTGCACAAAATTTGGGAGACTTACTTTTTCACTTCAATTTGAACCTAGCTAAGCCCACTTGTATTTTATGTGAAGCTTTAGCACAGAATTTAAGATATGTATATAATTTTATATAACAGGTATTATGGAAGAGTCAGTAGTGACGTAAGAGTAAATGTTATGCTGAAAATTACACTGAAAGCAAGGCTGAACTGTATAGAAATGTGCTACTCATTTTCGTGTTTATTACACACAATATGCTTCAGTAGGTTTAATATTATAAAAAGCAGAACACAACCATAAAACTTTCAGAAAAAAACTTTATATTTCACTTATAATTTTTATATTAACAGCAAATATAAAAATACACCACTCACAGAGGCTTAAAATCATAAACACTATCTTCACAAACAACTGCTTTAGGCACTGAGGTAAAATACTTTTGTACTTACATAGCAATTTACACTGAAAAATTAATACAGATAAAATAAATGATTTAATTCAGTTGATACAGTACATGATTAAATTCAGAGATGATAATCTGCCACCCTCTACTGGCAGAAGTGTGAACATTCCACCATTAGAGAGGAGGTAGTATCTTTTATTGGACCAATTTTTTAAAGGATACCTGCACTGTGCAGCTTTTAGCAACAAGGCAGTGTCAACATCACCTGATTGCTAGAAGTCAATGTGCGTGAATGTTTTGCCAATAAAATAATTCCATCCCCTACAAGACGTTTTGCTTTGTCAGCAGAAGAGCACTCCTGCCAACAGAGCAGTGTTCACACTTTTACTTGCAGTTGCAAATCTTTCTCATTCAGAGGAGGGGGTTATTAATCAAGTGCAAACATAGCTGTACACTTAGGCTGAGCCTACACTAGAGTTTTGTAGACAGAAGTTACTGTCGGGCCATATTTCCCAACAGAACCTCTGTCAACAGAATGCATCCACACCCAATAGAGGCTCCCCTGTCAATGCCCTTTGTAAACAGAGAGCAGCCAGACTGCCCAGCCCTTTCTCAACACAACTGCCAACCATAAGGTCTGCAAACAAGGCTGTCCAAGAGCCGGAAGCCAGAGAGCTTCCCTCCACGTCTACACTATTTTTCGTTGTTGACAGAATCAGCTGACAGAGGCATTCTGCCTTGAATGGGAGAGACTTAACTCTCCCGAGAAAACTAATGCATTTTGTCAATAGTTTCTCGACAGAATGCATTTGTAGCGTGGATGCTCCAATGAGTTTTGTCGACAAAACTCTGTAGCGTAGACACAGCCTTAGAGAGATGAGCTTACACACAACTCTTCTTCAGGCCTGGGAAACTAACCAGAGTGTCACTGCTAAACACAAGGTGGAAAAGATTGTACAGTATAAGTAGTTAACACATTTGAAGTGACCATTCAAGATGAAGTGGCCCATTAGCCCCTCTCAGTCACAGATAGGAAAACGGAACCAGGTGGGGAAGACTGTTAGTTTGTTATAAATTGCTGTAATTAGCCATAAATCCAGTGTGTCTGTACAGTCCGTGATTTTTAGAGTCTAGCAAAGTTATCAATGTAAGCTCTCAAGCTTGTCTTTTGAAAGTGTCATTCAGGTTTCCTTTGAGGATGAGGACTGAGAAGCCAGTTATAAAATGATGGCTTTCTGAAAAGTGTTCACCCACAAGTGGTGTTTTCGCCTTTTTTTCATTTTCCTTGATGAGTTAATTGAAGAGTGCAGTGATGGCCTGCCTTCACCCACATATCTGCTAGGAGCATTTAGGGTGCTCACTACTTACGCTAAACAATCTGCTCCAACTTGTATTTAACAGTGACACCGAGTTAGTTTACCAGACATGACGATTTCTGAATAAGCTTGACTCTCTCATGAATAAAAACTGTCCCAAAAAAAGATATTACCTCATCCACCTTTCCTTCTAATATCCCGGGACCAACATGGCTATAACACTGAGCATTCCACCATGTTCATGACACACTTAATGGCTTAGACTACTTCAAGAACTAGGGCCTTTATCTAATCATAGCTGGGAAAATATATATAGCTAAAATGCCGTGTGTTACCATGCCCTTTAAAAAAATTAAAAAGGTGTCATTGAATTATATCACTCTAAAAGGTCAACCTGTACCACAAAACTGACTTTAAAATGTGCATAACCCATAAAACCCAGATGTTTTATTTTTAAATTTGAGATGGGCATTTTTCCATGACCTGCCTATACTTCCTGGCTGAGATACAGGCTGGAAGTGTTGCTCTCAACAGCAGATCAAAGTAGTATCAGACAGATATCCTGAGACTCACTTGTCTATACAGGCAACTTCTTTTCTCCCTTTAGTGCTCAGGGATGGGGCCTCGTTATTGTCCAAAATCTGCTTGGAAAAGCAAAGAACTACAAAAGGGCAAAAAGGTATGGTATGCAGCTGACAGCCTAATTTGCTAGCTGTAAGGGGGACAAAGAAATGTAGACAGAAGCTTTCTATCTCCCAATGGTCCTGTTCCTTCCCCATCTTCCCTCTCCCAGCACAGCTGGAGAATCTCGTTTTTAACATTGTCTGCCCTGTTGCCAGCAGCTATTGCTTTGTGGTCTCTCTACTTCTTTTGCCCAAAGACAGGGCCGTTAAGCATCCACGCAGGAGACAGGCAGTATTTTATGCTTCCTTCATCCACAACAATCCCAATGGTCATTTCAGGCCTTGTTTATACTTCCACAAGCTGTTGACCTGAGTTATACAACTTCGCTATGGCTGTGTCTACACGGGCACATATCTTCGACATAGCCATATTCTGAAGATTACTAATGAGGTGCTGAACTGAATATTCAGCACCTCATTAGCATTAGGACACTTCCAGCCGCAGCGCTTCAAAAGCTTATCACTGATCAGGATACGGGGATTTCGAAAGGTGTGGGGTCCTTTCGAAAAGGACCCCTGTGAAGCCGTGTGGAGCCGTGCGCTTTCGAAGTGCCGCAGCCGGAAGCGTCCTAATGCTAATGAGGTGCTGAATATTCAATTCAGCGCCTCATTAGTAATCTTCAAAATGGCCATTAGCATGGCTATTTCGAAGATTTGTGCCCACATAGACACACCCTCTATGAATAACATGGCTAAAGTTGAAGTACTTAGGTCTGCTTAAGCAAGAAGTCAACTTCTGAAGCTCTCCTGTCAACTCCACTTACTCTTCTTATTTTGGTGGAGTACCAGAGTTGACAGTAGAGTGCTCAGTAGTTCTTTTTATTGCATCTAGTATAGAAGCAATAAATAGACACTGAGCTGGATTGATCACTGCCCACTAACCCAGAAGAGAGTTAAGAGGTGCCCTAAAACTCAGCCCTTCTGCTATAAAGAACACGGAACAGGAAGCTTTAATACTGCCAACAGAAACTGAAAATTCAAAGTGATCATTGGACCATAACTTACTGCTCAAAGGGAAGCTGCTTTTTTAATGAGAATAAAAATAGCATTCAAATCAGCTACAGAAATTAAGGAGGAAGAAGTGTGGGACAATCATTATGATTAAAATTATTTTCTCTCTGAAATACATTGGAAAGGGGATAACAAATTCCAGAACCCTCAAAAATCTCTTCAAGGAACAATAAAACTATGTCATAGTGGTTGGTTTTTTGGTTACTAGGGAACTGCTCAGCTGGTTAAACACAGGGCTGAATATAAAGTACATCCCCAACTGCCACCTAATACACCGTGTAACAGCAAATATTAAATTATCCAGCCCAGCCCAGCCAACTGCCCTATCCACAGTGGGACTGTTTCATACAGTATATTTTCTGGTCTTATCTGAAATATCACAAGCAATGGGGTTGGCCAACACTTACTTAAGTGAGACTATTTTATATTCTAACAGATTTCACCATCACAAAGGTTTTCTGATATTTAGTCTGAAGTCTTTCTGTCCTATTCATACCTTGTACCATCATGGCTATGTCTACACTAGCACAAATCTTCAAAATGGCCATTTCGAAGATTACTAATGAGGCGCTGAAATGCATATTCAGCACCTCATTAGCATGCCACTGGCCACAGCTCTTCAAAATTGCTGCATTTTGCTGCCACACGGCTCGTCCGGATGGGGGTCCTTTTCAAAAGGACCCTGCCAACTTCGAAATCCCTATTCTGCTGATAGGAATAATGGAATTTTGAAGTTCCCACGGTCCTTTCGAAAAGGACCCCCATCTGGACAAGCCGCACAACAGCGAAAAATGTCAATTTCGAAGAGGCGGGGCCGGCAGCACGCCAATGAGGTGCTGAATATGCATTTCAGTGCCTCATTAGTAATCTTCAAAACGGCCATTTGCATTCTCTCCCTTCTTGGAGCACATCTTTCACATACTGGTAGATTTATGTGTCCAAAGATTAAGGGAACTTTCCTTTTGTATAAAACTGTCAGAGAAAAGCAATGAAGCCATTTTATCCAGAGGTTACCTTTTAAATGTATCAAAAACACCTGAATCATCAAAGTTAATGGCATCAGGATGTCCTGGAGGTAGACATATATCTCCAACATGCATTTCACAGCAGGGAATGCCATGCTGAACCACAGTCAAGCTTGGATAGAAAGACGACCAGCCTGCAGGGGTAAAAAAAATTAGATTAGACAAACAGCTGAGTAAGCTATAACTCTGATGTCTTGGCAAAGATCAATCACTGCCAGTCCAACCCAGCAGTCTGCACAAAAGAAAACTGTGCTTCCCAAAACTGATTTTGAAATAATAGCTCAGATACAGCTTCGACTTAAGTTTTCCCAAAAGCAGAATCACAACTTCTACTTGTGTAATTACTGATGCAGTATAGTTCATTTTACCTCATTCACCAGCTATTTATTGTAGGAAAAAACAGAAAACCAAAACAAGTAATCAGGCCCACCGACAGAGGGAAGGAAAGGGGGTAACTGCCTCCAAGTGTGGCATTTCAGTGGGTCCCCAGCCGCTGCTGCTGAAGTAGCAGTGGGAGCTCTGGTCATCCTTGAAATGCCCCAGCAGCAATGCTGCAAGCAGCTTGACGAGGTTTGGGGGGGCAGGGAGGGAAAGACGACCCCACTGCTGTGGCCAAGGCACTGAGGGCCAAATGCCCTTGGCCCCACCCTTCCTGCCCTGGGCTCGGAACCTTGCGGGACACGGAGCTGTTCCCCACCTCCCACCTTGCCCCAGGGCCAGAGGCACCACTGGAAGTTTGAAAAGAAAAAAGCAGTCCAGTAACACTTTAAAGACTAACAAAATAATTTATTAGGTGATGAGCTTTCATGGGACAGACACACTTCTTCAGACCATAGCCATACCAGAACAGACTCAATATTTAAGGCACAGAGAACCAAAAATAGTAATCATGGTGGACAAATCAGAAAAAAAATTGTCAAAAAAAAAAAAAAAGAAAAAAGAAAAAAAATTTTTTTTTTCTGATTTGTCCACCATGATTACTATTTTTGGTTCTCTGTGCCTTAAATATTGAGTCTGTTCTGGTATGGCTATGGTCTGAAGAAGTACATCTGTCCCACAAAAGCTCATCACCTAATAAATTATTCTGTTAGTCTTTAAAGTGCTACTGGAGTGCTTTATTGTTTTGATAGCATATAGACTAGCACGGATTTCTCTCTGTTACCACTGGAAGTAAATATTTTATCAACTTTAAGTATCACATTTAGAAAGTGTAAATAGTGTTTATTTTCCCTCTTTTTTCTCAAATTTCAGTGTTTCCTTTAACCAGATTTAGAGTAACATGACTGGAAAATATTGCTGCTTGCAACTACTTTGGGAGATGGTTATGAGATTTACAGATACTTTCTTATAAGAATTTATTCCTTAATTCCTGGAGTTTTGTTATTCTTACCTTTATTTTTAACATAAAATGGGTGATCCAAGCGGCATTCTACAGTAAGCAATCCATCTTCCACTGTACCAGGATCAAATGTCAACTTCAGTACTGACTCACCAAAAGAAATGCTTTCTTCGTGAGATATCAGCTTCAAACCACCAGAACCATAGCCCTGGAAACATATATTTGCTTCAGATTTTTCTGAAAAATTTAACATTGTAGATGCTGCAATACCATACTGAGAAACGCCAGCAGACAAAGGGCTAAAGAACCCCACAAGGTAATAAGAGACTGCAACAAGCAGAATACATCTATTGGTATTCTGTTCAGTTGTTTTACATTCAGGTGTTCAGACACTACAGCAGGGATGAGAAACCTACCAAGGCGGCCAGCGGCTTGCCTTGATCTGGCCCGTGAAGCTCGGAGCTCCCAACCACTCTATGCAGCAGAGCAATCCAAGGCTGGAGAGCCAGCACCAACTCCCCACTGTGTGGGCAGGGGGATGGTAGAGGGGAGCTGCCATTGAGCAGGCTGAATCAAGGCACATCACTAGCCACATTAAGTACAAAGACTCTGCCTAGAAGAAGGGAAGAAGCAGCTCTGTGCTAGGAATGACAGCGCAGGAAAGCTCTGTTCCCTGCACTGGCATGCAGGCTCCACCCCCCTTGTTCCCTCTGGCCAGGCAACCTGGCTAATGGGAGTGGTGTCTGGCAGTAGAGAGGCACTGAACCAACTGTGCCCACATCCCCTGCCCCCTTCAGCACCCCTCTCCTGTACTGACCCAGCACACCCTCCCACATTCCCTTCCACACACTCCCACATAGACCCTGCACCTCTACCCCACCTTTGCACCCTGCCCATACAATCTCCACAGGCTGCTCCTGTACCTTTCCTCACTCCCAGCCCACTCCTGCACCCTACCTCCCACCCAGTCCACTTCTGCATCCTACTTCCCATCACGACACCACACCCTCTCCCCCTTTGTACTTCACCACTGACTTAAACCTTGCACCTCCACGCTGCTCCCCAGCAGATCTCACCCACCAACAAAACCCCTTGTTTTTGGCCTCATCCCAGATAGGGAGCACCACAAAATCTAATAGCCCTGGGCCCCCAGAAGAGCTAATCTGGCCTTGGGGGAAAGCCCTGAAAGTTTCTCCCCGCATTACTGAGGTGAATACTTTTTTCCTGCTGATCAGTTGGGGTTCATGTCTGTGAGGTTTTTGCCTCTTTTTTGCACACAGCCTGACTGATTTTTCTGTGGGTCAGTTGCCCCCAACCCAAAAAGGTTCCCCGTCCCTGCATTATAGAGATGAGTACTGGGGAGATTCAATATGCATACTTTTCAGGAAATGGTTGCTTACTGCAGCTGTGGTACTTTGATATGTGATGCAGATCTGTATTACACTTAGGTGTGTCCACATATTCCATGAGAGCTGCAGAATTTTGCCTAGCAATTCCCGAGGGGGAGGGAAGGTGCATATGCCACACCTGAAAGCTCCTCCCCTGGCTGTACGAGATGGCCCCACTTCGACCCCCCTTCAATTTCTTCACACTACAAGCCAAGGTTGGACTCTAAGGCAGAGGGTGTGAAGCATGGCTCATGGAACGCACATCAGCATCACAGCTGGGAGACACACAGTGACAGCAAGTAACAGTTTTTTCTTCTTTGAGTAGATGCAGTCTGGTATTACGCTGAGGGGATTCAAATCAGCACCTATCTCAGGAGATGGAGCTCAGAGTCTACCTGTACAACAATTGCAGGACTGCCCTAACAAAGTGTGCATCTACTCTAGAAAATGTAGTAATGGCATCACTGTTCATAAATGTGTATACGGATAACCACGGATCAGTCGTGCAAATGCCCAGGGGTTGCAGGGACAGTTGCAGTGCAGCCACCAAGCGGTTCTTGATGGCTAGAAGGCTCAGGTGCAATGGCATGGTGGATCCACAACAACTAGGAGTCTCCTGTCCACTGCAGCCTTCACACACCTTCACAGCCATTGTAGCATCGCCCTTCCTATCCCCTGCCTGTTCCGCCGTTGAGGACTTTTAGGACAATTCTTTGTCTCAACCCTCCCCTTTGACAGTGCCACCTTAGGTGACCCTGTTCCCTATGGCATTGCTCTTGGGTTCATTGGAACATACAAGCCCACTCACCACGACAAGGTGGGCTCATGTTTTTCATTAGCATGCCGAACGGAGAAAAGTGCAGATTGCACTCAATTCTGGGATACAGAAAGCAGGGGAGCACAGTCTGGTGGGAAATCTCTGCTTTGGACACTAATGAATACACACCTGTCCACACCCAGATCAGTAATTATTAGACCAATTTTAGTAATAAATCCTCTATCTGTATCCAAAACACTGAAACTGCCTAACTGCATGATGAGCATCCTCTAAGGAACACCACCCATAGCCAGGAACAATCAGTTTCCATTGTCTAGCTTAAACAGAACAACTCTGGATTGGTTTATGAGCAAACAGATGCTTCAAAGGAGTATTCTAGTGTTCCTTCTTGAACCATGGTTTTTCCCCTACAAAAGCTCCTCCTCATGCCCAAGTAAAGTGTTCTGATGCCTGCGTCTAAACTCTGTATCAGTTCCACTAGGATTTCATCTTCTCCACACTGATCATGCTGGGGGCTCTGCTCTCTGTCTAACAGTCTGGACCCCAGCTACTATCGCCATCTGGCAACCTGATCACATCAAGCTTCACAGACTGGTGACATGATCTGCTTCTCTCTCTCTTTTTCTCTTTCTCCTGGGATAGCCTCCTCACCCTGCCTTATGTGATCAGCTATGGTTTGCTAGCCCTAACATTTGTACTCAGATTTAACCTAGATTTAATACTGGAACTGTTTTGTTTGTTTAACTCCCCTTGTATGGCTACTACCTGGAAATAAAGAACTTTCACAGATAAGCAGATTGCTTTTTTCTCTCTCTCTCTTCCCCCACCCCTTTTTAGAGGTGTTGTTTTGGCTTTCCCATTCACTCTGCAACAATGCTCTTTGCACCTAAGCTAAAGATCCCTGTAGCACTCAAAAAGCTTGTGGGGTTTGCCCATCAAGTAGGTTACCAGCAAAACAGTTGTAGTGTGAAAATGGAACTAGGGTGGTGCTGAATCTGGGGACATATGAGGGTAACAGCTTAAAATGCTGTTTAAACCTAGCCCATCGAGCCCTGTTATGCAACCCAGCCTGCTGAGACCAGGGACATATAAGTGGTCAGCTTGTGCATGCTGATTAACTGGCCCTATCAGATATGTTTTGGTAGCAAGTGTGGGTATTTGTGCTCCCCTGATTCTAGGCTAGGAAGAACACAATCCTGGTGAACTTAGATCCTGCAGGGTAGCTCCATTGGGAGAGAATTGGCAAGAGGGAGAAATAAAGCTCCACATGAGAACACAAGAAATACAAGCAGCACAGTGATAAAATTATCACCTGTCCCCAAACCCGTAAGAGTAACCCTAATAAATTAACATACACCAAAATAATGGGCAAAACTGGTAACACCATCTATCACGTGCTAGACACAGGCACCTAAGCAGAATACACAGTTGCATCTACTTGAAAAGGAAGCCTCTGGATACAACAAGTAAAGATGTGGATAATATTACACACAACATAAGCACTATGACTATGTCATGGTTACTGCAAAGGATTCGGTAACATTAAAGGACTACCTTGCAAGTACCCATTAGATCATCTTCATTTTCATAACCTTCAGATCTAACAAAATCTTCAATGTCCTCCCATTCTTTGTTGTGTCCTTTGTGAAAGCATAAACGTGTGCCTGATATTTGAAAAGAAAAGGTCAGTAAGTCTCTCTCAAAAGAAGGACCTATTATTAAAAAAGATCCTACACTGAAAGCTATTTTACCTTTTAAAAAACAGTGCCAAACAGTTGGAGGCCAAGAGTGGCACCATCCTAGATCATCATCGTCTGACAGTGACGACATACAGAAAACGCCAGACTCCGATTCACTACTTGTCTATCAGAAAACAAAAACATAAAAATGATTTAGCAAATATCTTTAAGGCCAATCCTCAAAATATTTAGGCATGACTACAAGCTGAGGACTGTAAAATGAGGACTCCCTGCAAATAGGGATATAATAGCTCAAGGGAAGCAAATCTGAACCAGTGCTCAAATTTTATGCTCATCATCTGAAGAACCAGAGTTGGCCAAGGTCTAGATATGTTTCTCTGCAAAACCCTTCAACTCCTGTCTTCAGTCAGCTACAGGGAACACTTTTCCAATACCAAATGTAACCCATCATCCCACAATGTGGCTAAATGTGCTGTCAGTCTTCAGGGCATCATACTGTTCCATTAAAGCCAATGACAGTTTTGTCAATGAATTTGGTAGGGACAGGATCAGACCCAAAGACGGAAGTCAGACCCAAGAAACACACATGGCAAAGGAGAGCATGATGTTGAGGCTGGCTCTTTGTCAGTATCTTTAAAAGTCTGGGAAATTGCTTCTTTCACGATATCAACATGTGTAAGTGAAAAATAAAATAACTTATTATTTCCTCCTCTGCATGTACTAGTACACCTACTATGTATGCCTTTTAGATTGTAATCTCTTTGGATAAAAAAACTTATCGTTGTACCGTGTACAACCACCAAGCTGATGCTTAAAATAAATAATGATAACAATGAATCTAGCTTACAGTAGGAATGATTTTAGGAATGTATACATTTACACTCTTGTACTTTCTTCTGTTTCTCAAAACTTTTGTCTGCCTGTTCTGATTCTTCACATAATTTAACAAACATTTCAGGACAACTCACTCTTTCGTGTCTCGCTCGTATTTCATCTAAGTGATGCTCAGTGAAGCTGGGATCACTTTTTGAGGATCCTGGTGGAGGACGTGCATAGGAATGTAAACTTTTGCTTGTTGCTATTATATGAACAGGAGATGATCTACAATAAAAAAATATTTTATTAAAATAAAACTTAAGTTTTTGGCATCAGAAGATTGCTAGTATCAGACTAAAAGGCTCTTATGTTAATTTTTTTTTCATATATGAATTTCAATCCAAAAGAGTACTCTTTGCCTACAGCTAAACTTTGTGCATAAACATCTTGCCTGTGTTTACATTTTACATCTGGACAGACCCCTACCCCCCGGTTTTCTATTGCACACAGCTGAATTGGTCATTACACCACAACATCGACATTAGGCAGACATTTAGCACATTTTTAGGATACGTTTATGCTGATATTAGTGATTTAACTTGGATCCAGAGCTTCTATAAATGCAGCCACTAGACAATCTCTGCTCCAAAGGCCACATCATCCACCATAACTCATAAAACGTTTTCACGCTTCCATCACACAATTCTTTACAGTTTTTCTTCAGTAATTATGACTTTGGTCCATATCTTTCCTTAGCATTTCAACCAATTGCTAATACAACCAGGATGCATGGCAACAACAACAACAATGCAGAAAGTTTTTGAAAATGAAGAGATTTTTCCTTATCCAAACAAGGAAAAGTTACCCTAAAATACAACATATTGCCATAGTTGTTCTGCTGCTTCACTCCCAAAGTCATATGTAGAAGAACTGGGATTGCATAGGCCAGAAAGACACAAGAAACAAGCCAACACCCCAGACTCCAACTAAGCCTGCAGAGCCGGTTCAATCTAAGCAACCTTCACCACAAGTCTGGGTGGCTCTTGTGGTGCTTCCCCTGCTTTGGACACAAATTATATCTACAGAACAACTGGGAGGTAAGACTGCAGCACATGTAGATGTACTCAGGCATGTCTGGGAATGTCTATACATGCTGCAATCATACCTCCTGATTGCAGTACGGATATACCTACAGTTGCTCATACAGCAGCTGAGTATATTATAATCTCTTTATGGTGAGAGATTGCTCAGCACTGTTCGACTTCATCCCACCCAGACAATTATGAAGGTGTAGCAATAGGTTCTAAGGGGTGTCCCATACTGTATGATGGAAAAGGAATAAGGCTACCATGCAGGAATTGGAAGATCAAGGAAAGGTTAAAAACAGGAAAGTCCCAGAACTTCAGTTGGGAGAGACAGGTCTCTGAGAAAAAAGGAAATATTTGTAACAACATAAATGTTACATATTTTAAAACTAAAAACACTAAAATGAATACCTGTACCTGTTATAAAAAGAACACTGCATGAGAGGACTCTGTGGACTAGTGGCTATGTTTGCCAGTTCTGTCAACCAGTTCACCCCATTCTCACAAGAAAAATCACTTTCTGAATTGCTATTTGAGGTATGCTGGTTCCATGAAGTCCTTGAATATTCCTGATGAGAAACATCTGTTCCAAGCTGAAAGAGTGCAGCTGGGGTAGAATCAATCTGAACAGCCTGTAGTTCTGGAAGATCGTCTACAAACAAGTGCACAAGAAATCATATTTATTTTGATGGCTGAATTTTACTTAATAAACAGCAGATAAAAAAAACCAGGGTGAATAAAAAGAAAAGGGACAAAGTAACTTTAAAAAAACCTTCTAAATAGCAATTATTTGTGCTTCTCAAATCCCTCTGTCACATCTGTATTACTCATATAAGGCTGCACCACAGAATGCCTCTCTGAACTCCTATTTTTACTTAAGCAACAACTTTAATAAAAAATTGAAACTGTATAGATCCTTTCAAAGATCAAGTTAAGAGCACAAACAAATACATACAAATATGGTTCTGACAGCAAATGCAGTATTTTTAATTAGAATAACATTTAGGGGAAAAGACCCAGCATCAGTCCAGGCCTGATAAATCAGTACCTTAAGTCACTGTGTATTTTTACATTACAGTTCCTGTGCTTTACAGAAAAGCCTCAACAAAACGATAAATATCCGGAGCTATTTCCATCAAAATTTCCCACATTAAACCTTCAAGACACATGCAACCAAGTTGCATGTCTTGGGTTAATGCGAGGGAACAGAGACTCAGGCTGCTGTCCCTGACAGGAGCAGGGAAACCGCTACTTTCAGGGGCAGCAGCCTGACTCTTGCCACCTCTGACAGGACAGGTTTCCTACAAGGGGCAGCAGCCTGACTCTTGGTTGCCACTCTGACAGCAGTAGTTTCCTGATCCCCAGAATGGCAGGGAACTGGGAACCAGGCAGTAGACTGGCTCTTGTCTCCTCTCCGCTTGTAGAGCTGGGAAACTGAGCAGGGCAGCAGCCCTGGTTAGTTTCCCGCCTCCAAAGAGTGGAGGGGAGCAGGGAGCCAGACTGCCCCTGATTTTCAGCTCTTCTCCACTGGCTGGAGCCAGGAGAGTGACCAAGGCTGCTGCCCTGCTCAGCTTCCCAGCTCTGCAAGAGGAAGGGAGCTCGGAGCCAGACTGCTGCCTGGTTCCCAGCTCCCCACCACTTGCAGGACCCTGGAAACTGACAAGCCATCTGTTGGTCAGTTTCCCAGGGCCTGCAAGTGCTGGGGAGACAGGAACCAGACTGCCCCCTGGTTCCCAGCTCCCTGCCACTCTGGGAACCAGGAAACTAACCAGCCGTTTCCTGGCTGCTGCAAGCCCAGAGGAGCCAGGAACCAGGCAGCAGCCTGGCTCCTGTCTCTCCTCAACTTGCATGAAAATTCCAGTTACATGGGGGTTGCAGAAACACAATCCCCACGTAACTTGAGGGTTTACTCTACCCCTGTGTAACTTAGTGACACTTTTGTATTTCATGTTACTATTTACCTTCATATGACATGTGAGTATTTTACTGATTACATATTTATCAATTATTTATTTGCTGCTTTTTGAGAATGACAGCACTGAAACTAGGTGGTTCCTCTAAGTCAGAATCTGCATTCGAACTTGGTCCAAAGAGCAGAAATAAATACACCTGGGAGATGAAATACTTCTCCACCAATAACAAGAACTTCATGGGAAGTTGTGAAAAGAAATTTGCAGCCCAACCTTCTGAAAGCAATTTTCTGTCAACACCTGCTTGTATGTTAAAGGGCAGGAGCTGCGGATGAGCTAAACAGGCATTAGCCGCGTCTACACGTGCACGCTACTTCGAAGTAGCGGCACCAACTTCAAAATAGCGCCCGTCACCGCTACACGCGTCGGGCGCTATTTCGAAGTTAACATCGACGTTAGGCGGCGAGACGTCGAAGTCGCTAACCCCATGAGGGGATGGGAATAGTGCCCTACTTCGACGTTCAACGTTGAAGTAGGGAATGTGTAGTCGTTGCGCACCCCGCAACATCGAAATTGCGGGGTCCTCCATGGCGGCCATCAGCTGAGAGGTTGAGAGACGCTCTCTCCAGCCCCTGAGCTCGATGGTGGCCGCGTGGAGCGGCCCCTTAAAGCTCCCCGCCCCCTCCCTTCCTGTACAGGAAGCTGAGAGAACATGCAGGCAGCAGCCCAGACACGTGGCCAGCCTGCACGTCCCTCAGCCACCACAGATAGGCACCCCAGCTGCGATGGCCACATGGCAGCCCCCCAAGTGCCCACAGGGGACCCCCCCCCCAAGGGGAGCCAGGGCTCCCAGCCCAGCAGCCAGGCGGGGAAGCGGCAGCGGGGCCCCTCCTGGACGGAGGCCGAGCTTCGGGACCTGCTGGGGCTCTGGAGCGAGGAGGAGATGCTCCAGGTAATGGGGAGCAAGAGGCGGAACGCGGATGTGTTCGCTCGGCTGGCCGAGGGCCTGGCCGCCCGGGGTCACCCTGCCCACACTCCGGATCATGTCCAGAGTAAAGTGAAGGAGCTGCGGCAGGGTTACGCCCGGGCCCGGGATGCGACCGGCCGATCTGGGGCCGCGCCCGTCATTTGCTTCTACAGGGAGCTCAGGGACATCCTGGGCCCCTGGCACACCTCCTCCCCTCTGGCCACTCTTGGTACCTCAGCCGACGAGCCCCAGCAAGCCCCGGAGGCAAGCCCCGCACCCTGGGGGCCCCCCCAGGAGCCCACCCCCGGGGCACCGGAGGAGGAGGAGGAGAGGGACTCCTCCTCCAGTGATGCCAGCCTCCACATCATCCTCCCATCCAGGAGCTCCAGCCAGGCGTCCACCCACCAGGTGTCCCCCGACCATGGGAATGGACCGTCAGGTATGTACCCTCCCTGCTGTACACCCCCGGGGTTGAGGGGCAGGGGTAATAGATATGACCAGGGCCCTCCACATGCCCAGATGACCATGGCCCCAAGGACAGCAGTGGCATGCCCCTCAGAAGAGTGCATCAGCCCCTGTCTCCCCCAGCACGACAGTGCCATGCCCCATCCCTGGGGCAGGGGGGAGCGGAACCTCTAGGGTCCCCCGGGGGGAGGTGGCGGGACACCCAGCAGCAGCAGCAGCAAGTGATGGAGTGGGGGGAGTGCACATGCGAGACTCAGGCTAGATATGAGAAACAAGCTGAATAGTTCTCAGTGGCTAAGGATGATCCTGGGGCTAAAACTGGCAGGTTACACCTCTGCCCTGAACAAAGAGGAGGGAAGAGCCGAGCTGGGTTTGAATCGGGGGCGGCAGTCGGAGGCTAGGGAAGGGAGAGCTAGAAGGCAGCCAGCCTGAGGAGGGGGAACGCTACACCCCAGAGGGGCACCCCTTGGGGTCTTCTCCCCAGGACAGGTTGGAAGGACTGTCTCTGACTGCTGTACTGTTGCTTCTGGGAGAAACTGGGCATCTGTTGCCTAATAAACCTCCTGTCATACCTGCTGAGTGAGAGTCACTCCCGCCAGCAGACGGGGTGCAGTGCAGGGGGACCCCTGAACCCCATCACAGCAGCATCTCCCGGGGACGGGGATGGGAAACCTGCAGCACAGGGGTGGGGGGACAAGGGCCACGGCTCAGGGCCCACACTAACACCTGTCTCCACTCTTCTTCCCCCCCTTCCTGTGTTCCGCAGCTGCACCATCGGAAGGACCGGAGAGCACCGGTGAGGCGTCAGTGGTCCCGGAAAGCCCTCCGGGGCCATCACTCCAGGCCAGCCCCTCGGCGGAGGACCGACCGGCCCCACAGCAGGGAAGACAGCGGACCCAGCACCAGCAGCTGAAGGCGATGGACCCCCAGCTGCTGGCCCTCCACTGCTGGCAGCTGGAGGTCTCCGAGCAGCTGCTGCAGGTGGAGGAACGCCACCTCCAGCTGCAGGAGCGAGCGCTGGCCTAGCGCCAGGAAGCATGGGGGGCCTATATGCGGACCCTCAACTGCATCGCGGACTCCCTGGCCCCCCAGGCTGCGCCGGCTGCCGCAGCGCCCGCCCTGCCTGCTCCACCTGCTGCTCCAGCCGCTGGCTCCAGCCGCTGCGCCGTCCGCCGTCGCACCACCACCGAGGGCCATTCCGCCGAGGGGGACCTGGGGCCAGCTGACACCCGCCGGCCGTATCTCCCGGTCCGCCCGGCCCCCAGCCAGCCCCGGCCAGGGCTGCGGCCGAGGCGGGGATCCCGGCTGCCCACCCCCAGCGCTGGACTGTAGGTGCATGTGGCCCAGGACGTCCCCCCCCCCCTTTGTATATATTCCCCCCCCCAGTTTATTGTTATTTTGTTGTAAATAGTTTGTATATTTGACCCGTTACTATGCTGATCCTTGCCCCCCCATATAAATAGTTCTCCCCTTCCTTGTCTTCCCCTTTCATGTTATCCCTATTTTTATAATGTATATATATTTATCAGTTAGATTTCCCCTGTACGTAGTTAGTTTGTTTTGTTCATAATAATAATAATAATAATAATAATAATAAAGAGTTCTAGTAAAGATGTTTGAGTTGACAAACAACTGTCTGCTTTTATTTTTACAAGAAAAGTGGGGGGGTGTGCTCTTGGGTGCTCTGTGGTGTGGGCATAGGGGCAGGGAGTGTTGTGGAGGATTGGGGGGGGGGTACAGTGAGGGGCCTGCCAGCATTCACCCCGTGGCCTCATCGAACTGGGCCCGCAGGGCCTCCCGGAGCCGGGTCCCTTCGGGGTCCACCTGGCGACTGGGGGCAGCGGGTGGCTGCACATCAGCCCTGCCGGCCTCCACAGCCCAGCCCTGAAAGAAGGCCTCCCCCTTGCTCTCCACCAGGTTGTGTAGGGTGCTGCACGCACCCACAATCTGGGGGATGTTGGTGGGGTCCACATCAAGGCGGGTGAGGAGACACCTCCAGCGCCCTTTGAGGCGCCCAAATGTGCGCTCCACCACCTGGCGCGCGTGGTTCAGGCGCTGGTTGAAGCGCTCCTGGCTGGCAGACAGATGGCCCGTGTAAGGGTGCATGAGCCAGGGCCGGAGGCGGTATGCCGCATCTGCGATGACGCAGAGGGGCATGGTGGTGTCCCCCACAGGGATCTCCCACTGGGGGATGTAGGTCCCCGACTCCAGCCGGCGGCACAGGCCCGAGTTCCAGAATACCCAGGCGTCGTGGGTGCTGCCAGGCCAGCCCACGTAAATGTCCAGGAAACGGCCCCGGCTGTCCACCAAGGCCTGGAGGACCACTGAGTGGTAGCCCTTCCTGTTTATGTAGCGTCCTCCACTGTGTTCCAGGGCATGGATGGGGATGTGAGTCCCATCCAGAGCCCTGAAGCAATTGGGGAAGCCCAGCGTGGCAAAGCCCGCGACGGCAGCATCCGGGTCCCCAAGCCTCATGAGCCTGTGGAGGAGCAGGGTGTTGATGGCGCAGACGACCTGCAGGGGAAGCACAAGGGAGAGCACCAATGAGGGGTGTGCAGGGTGTGTGAGGCCCTCCCCTGCCAGGGCTGCCTCCCCTCCCCGCCCCCGTGGGTCCTCTTACCTCCATGAGGACAGCCCCGACGGTGGCCTTGCCGACGCCAAACTGCTGCCCCACGGATCGGTAGCTGTCTGGAGTGGCCAGCTTCCAGACAGCGATGCTGACCCGCTTCTCGACGCTGAGGGCACGCCGCATGGCGGTGTCCTGGTGCCTCAGTGCGGGGGTGAGCCACTGGCATAGCTCCAGAAATGTCTGCCGGCTCACGCGAAAGTTCTGGAGCCAGCGGTCGTCGTCCCACTCTCCGAGCACCAGCTGCTCCCACCAGTCGGTGCTGGTGGGGTAGCTCCACAGCCAGCGGTGTGTGCGACGGCGGGGGGTGGCGGGGTGCTGCAGGGTTGGGGGTTGAGTCCTCCTCCCCTGCGGGCAGCTCCTCCTCTGTGGCAAGGATGTGCTCAGCTGCCTCCTGCATGGCATTGAGCAGGGTGAGCACTGCTCCTGCAGGGGTGGCTGTGTGGACCTCTGGCTGCTGCTGCTGGGGGTCCGTGACTGCGTCGCTCGAGGTGTGCGTGCCTATGGCTCTGCAGACCGCGTGCTGTGCAGGCTGCGTGTGTCTGGGAGGGGCCCTTTAAGGGAGCGGCTAGCTGGTGCCCCGGAAGCGCTAGTCCGCCCTGTGACCCTGTCCGCAGCTGTTCCTGGCACCCTTATTTCGATGTGCGCTACTTTGGCATGTAGACGTTCCCTCGCAGCGCCTATTTCGATGTGGTGCTGCCCAACGTCGACGTTGCCAGCCCTGGAGGACGTGTATATGTTATTCATCGAAATAGCCTATTTCGATGTCGCTACATCGAAATAAGCTACTTCGATGTAGCGTTCACGTGTAGACGTAGCTATTGTGACTCAGGACTGTAAGACAGAATGATACATTGTGCCATAAATACTTCCTGCACTACATGAATAAAAAACTTAAGTATATCTCTGGAAAGAGCAAAATTCTGTGATTATACTGTTACTCCATGTGTGTAACTTGCATAAATTTCAATCGGAATTTCTCATATGGAGCAACTACAGAACAGGTCCTTTTATGCAATTTTTAGAAAGTTATTAAATTCCTTACCAAGCTCCATGTGCTCATCAGAGGATGCATATCCAGGAGAAGATGGCAGGTTCTCATTACATTTCAGTAACTCCAATGACTCATTAATTCCTGAACTTCTCTTGTCCACTACAAACAGGAGTTTCTGGACTGCATTAGCCATTTGATTTGTCTTCACTTCCCACACCATGTTAGGATGCTCCAAATTTTCTGACTTTGAAAATACAAAATGATGTACATAAAAATTGTGAAATACTGAGTGTGTTATGTGGCTCCACGTACAAGTTATCTTATTACCAAGCACTCCCTTATCTAAAATCTTATCCATTACTTCCATCTATTTTTGTATTACCAAAATGCTTAATTATAGTGCAGAACAAAAAGCCAATTTTAGTAACTATCATTACATATTTTAATTAGGCTGACAGCTTGATTTCTTCATTTCTTAAAATCATAGTGCTCTCAGACATATAAGAAAAGGAATATTTTAGACTAAATGTTAGTATCAAATCTGACAAAAAGGTCATTATTCTGAACAATTGCTATTTCCTAAAGAACAGAAAACCTATTTTAGCCATAATAATTTGCTGTATTTACCAGTGTCTCAGTTAATGATCATCTAAAGCCACTGTGACCGAAATTCACAGCTACTTTTAAAAAGTATCAATGAAAAAATGGTAATCATGAGTCTTTTACAACAGGCAGAATACAAAGAGATGGAAAACTGATCACGAAAATCCCAAGAGACAACCCAATGTGCGCCCCCATCTTTGAGATTTTGGAAGAATAATCTATTCAGAAGTCTGAATATGCAGTTAATGCACTGAAATATTTTGAAGAATAATCTATTAAGAAGTTAAACTATCTCCCCTGTGCTCTATGCCTATAGAAAACTGCTATCTGATAATGGTTAGGCAGGTGGTATTGAGATTACTGCAACTCACTGGCAATCAATTATGCACACAGCAAGTCTGTGCTTAAAGAGCCTATTTTTGTTACCTTACCCTCCCCTGACTTGTTTCATCTACCCTGTCTTTTAGATTGTATACTCTTAGGGCTAAGTCGTTTATTTATTATATATAGTACTTAGCACAATGGAGCCCTGACTTGCTATCACAATATAAAAAATAAAATACAAGAATATGGGAGATTTTCAAAGGTACACAGAACAATTAAGCCTAATTCTCACATTTGTTCCTCTAAAAATCTCCCCCAAACAAACTACTAAACAGATCTCTGGTACCCAAATGAAATTATGAGAGACTTGATATATTTTCATTTATGGCCAGTTTTGGCATGTCTACAAAGTCATAAATGTAGACACATGACAACAGAGGCACTTTTGTTGCCATGAGTATTCCTCACCATTGCTGTTATTATTCATATTACTGTAGTAGCTGAGAATATGCATTTTACAACAAAGAGACTGTAACAGCAGATTACAATGCGAAATGTATGAACTACAGCTTATGCTCAAATTCGAGATGTCCAGGCTTGACCTTAATAGAGATAGCAATTAACTCATGCATTACAAAGACAGCTTCCCACTATGAGTTTCGCAGGGATCTCAGGCAGGACACTTAGCATTTCACTCCCCTCCTCCCTTGCAACTTCACCTCCTCCTTTCAGTCCTATGTATCTGATTTGTCAGATTGTATTTCAACTTTTTGGAGATCTCTCTGTTATAAAACCATTAGTACTGTACTGCATATCTCCAGATCTGAAGAAGTGGGTGTGCCCCACGAAAGCTCATCACCTAACCTAATAAATCATTTTGTTAGTCTTTAAGGTGCTACACGACTTGCTTGTTTGAATACAGACTAACATGGCTACCTCTCCGTTTCTATGTAGTATCTGTGTCATTTCAAGATGAGGAGACGTCTAATGAGATGAGACAGGACTTCTAATGGCCTTACACATACTTAACAAAAAGGATGGTGAAGTAATACTAATTAAGGGAAAGA
This sequence comes from Carettochelys insculpta, assembly GCF_033958435.1. NCBI lineage: Eukaryota > Metazoa > Chordata > Testudines > Carettochelyidae > Carettochelys > Carettochelys insculpta. The sequence continues at coordinate 352,544,079 of NC_134137.1, forward strand.
CATGTATGCCTCCATGCTGCATGTGAGAACATAAGAACCACTACACCAGGACAACCCAACATCCACCTAGTTCTGTATTCAGGCTTTGGACAGCGCTACTGCCAATTACCCCACAAAGAATGAACAGAACATGTAAGTAGCAAGTGCTCCACCCCAGCCCCCTTTCCTGGCTCCTGGCAGATAGCTGCACAACATATTTTAGTTCAGTAAAGGCAAACTGAGCTACAAAAAGGGGTGGGTTCCATGAAAATTAGAGATGTAAAATCCCATTTAATTGGTTAACCAGTTTACACTAGGTTTAACCAATTAAACGGGTGCACTGGAGTGGTTCCCCCCTTCCCAGCTGTGGGCCACGGCTGCTCTGGCTGGGTTAGTTGCACACCTATTCACGATGCACCAGAGCAGCCTCTGTGCACAGCAGCCACGTGTGCACTGTGGGGCAAGGACCCTCCAGCCTGGCTGAAGCACCTCCTGTGCACAGCGAGGGAGGGGGGCACCTCTCTAGCTCAGCTGGCCTCAAGTGGCCTCCTTGGCTATCCCATCCACGGAGTCATTCCAGACCAGCTGAAGCACCTTCGCCTTCAGTGGCCCTGTGAGGCTGGAACAATCCCCCACCCATTGCAAGTGGCGGGCTGCTCCAGCCTGTACTTGTTACCCATAAGCTTTAAGCCTCATCCATTCAGGATGAGGCTTACTGGTGCACTGATAAAACTTTAATATCCCTAGTGGAAATCATCTACTGTGGCAAAGAATTGTTTCAGAATACTTGCCTTGTCAATCTAGTTATGTCTAGTATTAGGTGATAGTTTGACTCAAGTCTCCTAATCAACATTTTGCCATCACTTCAAATTTGTTGAGCTATACATTCATATTTTCCAACTCAGTTATAATCTAATTATAATCTAATCTAATTACTCAGAATTGTATGGATGAAAGGAGAATTTGTTCTAACAGAGCTTTGGGGATTCTCCAGAAGACTACATAGTGAAATGAAGAAAGTGTATTATTTACATATATATCATCTAAATGCCACATGCAGCATGTCATTTTTACTTTATCAACCCTATTCCCTTCCTCAATTTTCCATTCAGGCTTTTTGATTCCACCACCAATTGGGTCTGACCCTTCATGGGGTAGTGGGGAAGAGAATGCAACAAACCAGAACCCTATCCATTCTTGAGGTTTTCTTGCTTCTTTTCTGTCCATGCTCTTTTTTCATCCATTCCACCTAGTTTTGCTGTCCCTTGTGCGCCCTACTTTTTCCTTGAGGTTTTCTTTCTTTTTTCCTCTCCTCCTTGGATTTTTCTGTCCATGCCAAAATGACTAAACTACCTGCTCCATAGAGAAAATATTTCTCTAAAACAAATCTTAAGTTCATAAAATAGCTGTCCTGGTTTACCTAATAAATTCAAAGCCATAACCAATATAATCTGTAGAGGGCACATCTTGAGATGGGGAAGACATTTTTCAGACAGTAAATGAGTTGGTATTTCCAGCTCTCAACAACTTTACTCTGACAAAAATCACTCTGTATGCAAAAGTCTAGAAACACCTTCTATAAATAAGACAGACAAACAGGGGTCCAAGTTCAAGTCTGATTTGGGTATCATACATCTTTTTCTCTCCTGAAAAGCATCAAGGAATAAATAATAATTAGCCTCAGAGTACAGATTTTTTAATACAGTTCATGCTCAAAAATCTTTGTGATAAATGTACAGTAATGTCTCAATTTATGTGAGGGTTGCATTGCCACACGCCTTCATGTAACTTGAATTTTGCCTAAGTCAGGGAGCGGCTTTTTTTCCCTGGTGGAATGCACGTTTTGCAGCCAGGGAAGAAGCAAGAGCACCTGGAGCTGCTTTTGAAACTTAAGTCCTTAGGTTTGGGGGGGGGGCAGTTGGGGAGGGTTAGGTCTGGGGTGTGTTGGGGCTGCCCGGGGGCAGTGGTGAGGGAGGCGGAAGGTGGAGTTGGGGCAGAGCTGCATGGGAGGGGGCAGTTGAGCTAGTGCAATGCTTGGATGGTGAGCTGGGGGGGGGGGGGTTTAAACCGGGGCTGTGCGTGGTGGTGGGGGGATAATTGGGGCAGGTGGGTTGAGTTGGGCTTGGGGGGTGATGACCCAGAGCCATGCTTGGGCAGTGAACTGGGGTGGGGGGGAGTGGGTTTGAACTGGAGCCATGTGTGAAGGGCAGCGAGTCAGAGCCATGTGCAAGTGCTGAGCAAAGCTGGGGGGGCGGCGGGGAGAGGGGCACAACCTTGAACCAGGGCCACACGGTTTGAGCCAGGGCTGGGAGGAGCAGGATTTTGAGTTGTGCTTGAGTCACCTTAATGCAAGTTAAGTGTATCTCGAAATGGTGCATTTCGATGGTTTACTGTATTGCTAAATGTACACATTTGTAGTGCAACATGGTAATAACAGCTATTTTCTTTGTTCAACAAAGACATGAAAAACTATAGAAAATCTGCAAAAATTAGTTGAGCTATTCATGTTTAAAAAAATGACAATTTATAAAATTATTAATTGGGTCATACACCTATGAAAATGTACAAATACTTCTCTTCAAAATAAGCAAAAAGTCCTGTGGTGCTTTACAGATCAACAGATTTACTGGAGCATAAGCTTACGTCAGCAAAGAACCACTTCATCAGATGCATGCAGTGGAAATTCCAAACGCCTCTGGAATTTCCACTACATGCATCTGACAAAGTAAGTCTCTGCCCACGAAAGCTTATGCTCCAATAAATCTGTTAGTTTATAAGGTGCTACAGGACTTCTTGTCTTCTGTTGATATAGACTACTTCAGCTACCCCCCTAATACTTATCTCTCTGTTATTAAAAAAAAAAAACCCACAGGTTGCTCAGCCCCTGAATGTCATCTACCAAAGCCATATTGGGATGAGACTACATCCCATCATTTTCCTTTAGGCATTATTTTTCTTCAGCCAACTGCCAAAGTCTTACAAGCACAGTAAGACAATATATTAATTTGTATTTTAGAGTTAGACATACTGAACTACAATGCTTTTTATGCAATTCTACAAGCAGACTTCTAGTCTCTGAGGATCAAAGGATTTATCCTGCTCAAACCATTTAAATGCCATACATAAGATTCTCCTACCCATTTATATTGCATAACAGCATAATGTTCTCCTAATGAAAGTTGCATGTACATGCATATAAAGTTTACTTCACCCACAAAGTATTCTTGGATCATGCAGCTCATAGGCCAAATTCTAAGGGACATTTAAAGTCTTTAGAAAGTGAGAAAAGGAAGGGGAGCATGTCCACCTACTGCAAAATTAAAAATGCTACAAGCTTCTGAGGACTGGGATTTTGTTCTCACATCGACTTTTGCACCAGTGAACCACTAAATGTTAGAAAACGTATCAGATAGAGACAGTGTGTGAATTAAAGTTTCATAGATTTTTGAAGCCAGAATGGGCCATTAATTTATCCAGTATACTATTCCTGTACTGAGCCCAATAACTTGTGTTTGATTAAAGTGCATTTTTAAGCTTGGAAATATTAAATTTTTGATCAGTAGTTGCCAGTAAATGTTGATTTCACCAAACATATACAAACTGCCTAGAAAATATTTCCAAACTATAACAACTGAAATTTAGATAGGCAATGTAAGAAAAATGCTGCATAAGACTATAAAGATTTATTTAAAGTATTTATTTTGCATATTTTTACATTGGATTTTAATAACTCATACTATAAGAGTTATAAAACTAACTTTTTGAATCAAGCCAGTCTGGCTAAAAACTCGCTGTGGCTTGGTTCTGTGGATGTGTGAAAGGAATAGGTAGAAATAAAGAAAACAATACACAAATGAAGAAATGGAAACAGTGAGCCATATGCAGAAATTAGATGTTATGAAGTCAAAAAGCTGATAGGGGAAGATAAAGATAGCTTTACCAGCTGTGGAATTTTCTAAAGACAAGAAGGAGCTTAATTAAACCAGGAACAAAATGTACCAGGAACAAAAGAAATCTTAGCAATGACATAAACTCATTATTAGGTGGATATAGTAAACATGATCATAATGATGCAAAAATGTTGATGTGTTCAATAAATTTTCTGTTCTATACTTGGAAAGCAGCAGAATGGTAATATGCGTATCATATAAAGAATATGAAATACTTTCCAGCTGATTTCTCAGGCTACAGTTAAACTACAGCGCTCTCTCAACAGAAGTTACTGTCAGGGGAGTTTTCGCTACAAAACTTCTGTTGACAGACTGTGACCACACAAAAGCCAATTGAGAGAGCACTCTGCTACGTTGTTGACTGCTCCGCTCTGTCCGCTGCTGGCTGCTCAACAGACAAAACAGGCACCTGGAAGCACAGCAGAAAAGGCTTCCCATTGTTGTGGATTCGCTGTCTTCGACAGAAGCCCACCCCACCTCTCAGTGTCCACACAGCTCTTTTGTCAACAGAACCTGTTGACAGTGGCATTATACTGATGTGAAAAGCCAGTATGCTAAACATTTAATTCAATTTTTTTTTTTAAATCCAAAATTATTTTTCTGTTTTATCATCATCCACTCAAAACTAGTGTTCTCACTTGCGCATTTAAGGCTGTTGAGCCGGCCAATAATTCTCAGCACTCCCAATTTCCATTTACATTCCTCTAAATGTTGCTCATAATTCACCTCAGTCTGAGGAAAATTAACTCTTTGACAACAGCAAAAGCCAGTTTACCCAGCTCTCCCTATCAGCTGAACAGCCAGTCCACACAGGCCCAGGAGCAGGCGCTGTCTCCTCTGGCCAGTAGATGGCACCGCGTCCTCATACAGTCCCATTCTCCAGATTCTCTGAATGGGAAAGACTTTAAAGTGCTCTATGACCGCTTGTTTCGTCTCTGAATGGTGGATTATCGGCTCTGCTCCGCGCAGGGCACTGGTTGGGACGATCCTGTTTGCCGCTAACGACTGGAATGAAATCAGTTTAACTAGGCAAGCCCCACCGTGCAAGCCGGGACTGGGCTTATTTCGGTGCCTCGCAGCGGTATTCGAGGGAAGGTCCCGGGCAAACACCGAGCAGGAGACAGACTCGTCCTTCACCCGCAGCACAAAGCAGCGGGGGTGCTGCTAGAAGCCACAAGCCTGTGCCCAGGCTGTCCCCGCAACGCATCAAGCGGCGCCCGGCCGAAGCGACGGGGAGGAAACAGGCTTCGCAGCTGCCACCCTCCCGCCCCCCACATCCCCGGTCAGGTGATCAGCGCCTGGAAGCTGCCCTTGTTTATAAACTTCTCCCGAGCCGGGCGCATGCGCGTAAAGCCCATTCATTCAAACTGCGTAACAAGAAGCCTAGTGGGGGAGGGGGAGAAGGGGGGTCACCGGACTCCCTCCCCGGCAGACGCCAGCCCCCCTCGGCGCCCTTCACGGGGCTGCCCGGTTCGAGGCCCCACGGTGAAGGTCCCGCTCTCCGCTCCGCAGCCGGGTGAGCTGCCGCAGGACGCAGCGACAGAGCTGCTCCCTCCGCGGCTGGCGCACACGGCCGGACACCCCAGTGAGGCGGGGCGCCGGGGCGCTCCAGGTCGGCCGCTGCGGAGCAACGCCGGGCGGGGCGGGGATCCCCCATGGCGGACACGGCGCTTCGGTGCTTTGTGTCGCGCGGCAGACCGCGGTCAAGAAGGGAAATGCGCCGCTGGCCCGGGGGGCTCAGAGCCCAGTAGCCGTCCCTGCGCTCTTCCCCCGGCCGAGCCCTGCCGCGCAGCTCAGCCCGAAACTTTCCGCCGCTTACCAAACCCGACGCCATTTCTCGATTCGCTTCAGATTCCCCCTCCGCTCTCCTTCCCTCTCCCTCCCCTGAAACCCCGCCCTTCTTCGATGCGATTCGTCTTCCGTGGCCATGGCCGAGACTACTCAAATCACGGCTCCTTGCAATTGGCCTTCAGATCTGCCCGTCAGGAATTCACCTCAAAGGAGGAAACATGTTTTGACTATCCTGCCCTGACGATTGCATAAAGCGTCATGTCAATCAAGTTGCAGACGCTTCCCGATTGGCCGGGGGAGAAGTCCCTGCTCTCAACCTGCATTCTGGGAGGAGTAGTTTCTTTCTCAATCGGGCGCTACTAAACCGGGAGCAGCTGGACAACAAACCCCAGAAGGCTCCGCGAAGCGCTCGACTGATAGTAAACAAGAGTCATAGGGACACGTGTATCTGCCCCTCTGGCTAGCTTTACCCAGGAAATTTAGCGGGTGGGTCTAGTCTAGTAGAGACGCTAAAAGTTGAAGGGGAGAGAAGATGCTAAGTCAGGGGGTCTCCAAACTTTCAGGGGCTAGGGCCACGTCCTCACCCAATCTTATGGGAGGTTGGAGCAGGTCAGTCATAGAAAATAATGTGCACATTTTGTGCATGACCCTAAAGGCGTAAGAGACTATTCCTGCCCGGAAGAGCTTATAGTGAACCTAGACAAAACAGCGAAGGGTGAGAGAAAGTTGGTAAGTGTGGTAATCGTTTTATGTGACGAGTGTACAGGGTGGAGGAGTGGGAGAAAAGGGTGAAGTGAAAAGAGGAGAAATGGTGAGAAGATGAGGTGGAGAGTAGCATGGGGTCAGGGGAAGGATAGTGACATCCTCTTACATGTTTAGTTTTATCTTTGCTGCATCAAGTCTTGACGTGTGCTTTCCTGTAGATTTGTTTAGATGCTTGTTTTAGTTAAGTTCCTTGTTCTACCATCGCCATGCTATAGGACAGTGAAAAGCATTTGCACGAAGAGCAATAGACCCTGAAAGACAACTGGCCCACTAGTTAAAAGTTGTATTAGGTACACCTATGTGTCTTAAAATTTGAGTGCTGTTAAACTTCATAGGCAGGAGACAAACATGGTTTGCACTAACTCTATTTCTTTCAAGCACATGAAGTCCAAAACTTGATCACTTTCAGTATTTGCAGGCACAGTAACCTGCAGTTCTCAGTGGCAGTGCATTGTCATTCCTGGCCAATGGGAGCTGTGGGAAGCAGTAGCTAGAGGGCCCCTGTGGCCTGCGCTGCTTTGTACAGCTCTTCTTGGCCAGGAACAGCAAACTGTGGATGTTCGGTTTAAACTCTCATGGTCCACCAGTGGATTACCTTCACGTAATTATAACACCACTGGACTCAGCAGGCCAGTCAAAATGTTTTGGTGGGCCCAATGTGGCCTATCAGCTATAGTTTATTCTTCACATAACACACATTCAACATGTGGAACTCTCTGCTGTAGGATATTATGAAGGCTAAGTCTTTAAGAAGGTTCAAAATAGAACTGAATGGGCAGGGATGGGGGCTCTAGCCTCTGTTTGTTAAGTCTGAAAATGGGTGACCAGGGCCGGATCACTTGACAATTGCTTGTTGTGTTCATTCCCTCTGGGGCATTTGACTTTAGCCACTCTTTGGGCTAGGCAGACCTTTGGACTGACCCAGGATGGCTATTTGTATGTTCTTCAGAGAACTGTTGTGCTAAGAGTATTTGCATAGGATATGGTGCAGTTTCCTGCCTGCGTGAGGAAAAGAATTTGAACAGAGGTTTTCCCATCTTTTCGGAGTGTGCAGTAGCCACTGAGCTGTGAGATATTCTTATGTGGGGCTTCCATAAGCTCTCCTCTCAAAGCTGTAACACTTTGGATAAAGTCTCCCACTGCCCAAATGGGTGCCCTATCTACCAGACTACATAATCATTCTCTTGCTCAGTTATTAAGTACTTATCCATTTTCAAAAGCTGCATACCAAATCATGCAACTTGCATGCATCCAACTTCCATATTGATCTACTTACGTTTCCCTAGTGAGGGGATCACTCTCAGGCTTACGATATATTTACACTACAGACATATACTGGTATAACTACATTGCTCAGGGGTGCAAAAATCCACACCCCTGAGCACAGTAATTATGCCAACCTAATATATACACATACTTTCTCCCTTTCCCTATGTAGAAAGTCTTATGTCCACAGAGACACGGGCCTGCAGTTCTCCTGTCGACATAGCTCCTGCCTCTTTGGGAAGTGGCTTATCCATGCTGATGGAAGAATTTTCATGTAGCACTATACAAGAAGACAAGCCTGTAGGTCGGGGATCAGTGTCCAGTCACTCACAGAGAGGCAGCAGTGTATGTGCCCACAAGGCAGAAATGCAGGTGCCTAGGGAACTTCTACCGTGAAAACTTCATTGCCAAGTGAGTATAGGCCTTTGCATGGTTTGATGGGAGTTTTGGCCAACTGCAGTGGTGACAAAACTTGAGACTCAGATTCCTACACTTGTGGCCAGGAACTTAAATACCTTTGTAGCTCTGGGCCTATATGTAGGCAGGCCACTCGTCCAGTTTGAAACAGACCTGCTTTTGGAGGCTGCATCTACACTAGCAAGTCCTTTTGGAAAAAATCAGGCCCTTTTTTCAAAAGAACACCTGGAGCGTCCACATGCAAAAGGCACTCTTTTGATCCAAAATCGAAAGAATGCAGCTCTTCTTCCAGAAGCCCTCTTCCACTCCCAGATAAGGAAGAGCACCTCCTTTCACAAGCTTCTTTCAAAAAAAAAAAGCATGTGTAGATGTTCTGCAGTCCTTTTTTCGAAAGAGCAGGCCCTATGGCGCCAAAGTTTTCAATCCCTGGCCCGTTCTTTTGAAAGAGTGGGGGCTGTGTGGATGCTCTCTATCAAAAGAGTGGATCAATCTTTCGGTCCATGTTTTGTGTGTGGATGCACTCTTTTGAATGAAGATCTTTCAGAAGATCTCTTCCAGAAGATCATCTTTCAAAAGATTGTTGTAGTGTAGACACAGCTGAAGTATGTACCTATGCCCAGAATCAGTTTATTTGTCCCCCTCCAGTCTCGAGACACAACTGGATGCAGTTTTATCTGGTGTCAGAAGGGGATGTCGTAAGACAGTGGTTTCCAAACTTTTCAGCATCACATCCCCCTTTTGATTTTTGAGAATCCCTCATGCCCCCGCACCTCTTCTTTACCATAATCCAACCCCCCTTTTAACAAAAAATTCAATTCATAATTTAAAAGAAACACAAAAACTTGATATAAAAATGTTTTTTAAAACTCAAAATAAGCACAAACAATTTTTCTTGGTCCCTTGTGGGTACCTGGTGCAGCTCCAGCTGGCCAGCTGCCTGAGCCCTGTGCCAGCCACTAGAGCTGGCCATGCCAGCTGCCCACCCACCAGCCACCTGAGGCCCACACTGCCAAGGCCAATCCCCTGGCCACCAGCCTGAGCCACCCAAGCCCCGGAATGCTGGGACCAGCTGGCCAAGCCCCACAAGCCCCACAAGCCAGCTGCCGAAGCACCGTGAGCCCCCCTGAACCCAAGCAGCTCCCCTCCCCCAAGCCTGGCACCCCCAGTCCCCATCCAACCCCATCCTTCGCCTCCTCCTCCTCCCCTCGCCAACCCACACTCACTCAACTTTGCAGGAGGCAGCTAGCTTCACATGGGTCTTCGCCAACTGTCTGCTTTTATAGTGGCTGTGCTGGGTTGCTCACATAAAATGGCAGAGGCTGAGAGCCAGAAGCGAAGGCCAGGTTTTTCTTTGGGTGCAGGGAATGATGGGGGGACTGGGTTGCCTCACGTGCCCCCCCCCACAAAATTTCTTCATGCCCCCCAATTTAGGAAACCATGCCATAAGAGAATGCACTCCACTCCTGTAGGCATGGCCTTGTGCCAACTGTGCATTTGAGGTCACATTAGCAGGGGCTGGGCAAAGCGCTGTTCAAAAGCCCCACAGCCCTCTGACACAGAGTGACATCACATGTATTGTGTGTGCAAGATCATGTCCTATATGCCAGATCATGACCAACGCCATTCCTAGAAGCACTGACATGTTCAGTGTCCTGGAAGGGTGCTAGTGGCCATCCTAGCTATAAGCCCAGGAATCAGCCATAAAAAGTGATAGGTCCAGGGGCAGGGCTTTAGATGAATCCCAATAAGTACACTACAGGAGGCCCAGTTTAAGAGCGCACAGAAGTATTGAATGCTATGATTTAACTATCTTCTCCAAAATCTGTATCATTGCACAATTCAAGGTGATCAGCAGCACACATGCACACTGCCTTAATCTTACTGAAATTATAAAAACTTACACTTTGGTGCCTTCTATTGATATATTTGCTCCAAATCATGTTTGCTGTCACCATCTGCTGTTCACAAAGCTAATTCTCTGGTAAAGTTCAGCTTCTTCTTCACATTTAGTAATAGCCTGCACTGGGGATTGCACTTGGTCTAGTTTTGTGAATGGCTGTTTTTCCCCTTTTTTCCCCAATAGGAGCTTTTTTGTTACCAAGCTTGGGCTGCACTGAATCATAGCAGAAGTCTGGAAAGGATGATTTTACTCTTGCTTGGTTTCTGACTTTAATAATACTCTGTACTTTCCTATCACCTTTCGATCTAAAAGCTCAAAATGATTTACCAGTTTTAATTAAAGTTAAAAAGTACCTTGAAGAAGGCGTTTTTCCCTTTTTACAGATGTGGAAACTGAGGCATAAAGAGGTTAAGTGAATTGCTAAAGGTCATACAGTGACTGAGTAGCAGCACTAACAACAGACTTCAACTGTTCTGCTCTCAGTCCAGTGCTTAATGATCAGATAACGCTCATTCCCTTTGGCTGCATTTAAAATAGAGGTGGTAACTGGGGCCCAAAATGCAGTTGCGGGGAAAACACAAAAAAATCCTTTCTAGGTTGCTTTGCAGTGCCCACTCTTATCAGAGGACCTCATATATATTACTGAATTTATTCTCATTGTACACCCTTGTTTGGTTAGGAAGCATCCCCATTTCCTGCAGAGAATTGAGACAGGTATTAAGTGAGTTGCCTATGGTCACCCAGGAAATCTCTGACACAGATGGGATCAGAGTCCTGATCTCCTGAGGTCCAGTTCTATGCCCTATCTACTAGATCTTCACCTCAAAAATTCTAATACTAATAGAAATATTTTTATAATTTAAAAACAAACACCAGTATCTTAATAAGGCTATGAAAGCTTCAGTAATAAATAACTCAGTGATTGTGTGGGAAGAAGGGATGGACTGAAATAAAAAAAGAAGCCCATGCTATTCCTGCGGTTCCATTCCCAACCCACTCTCATCTCAGCTAACCAATCAGGGACAGTGATTAGCTTTAGAGTTTGTTACCATTTGGTCACATACTATCTGAAACTAATAAAGAAGTGCACATAAATACAAAGAAGGAAAAATCTGTATTCACCATAAGACAGGAGTCTTTTAGGCATAGCCTATGATGCAATACCGTTACATATACTAACAGAGTGCTGTGTGAAAAGATAAGAAGTAAGTAAAGATTATTGCAGTTAAAAGAATAGTGATTCCTCTTCCTAATAATGGACACCAGAAACGAGTACTATTTTCTAGTTGCCAGAAATGTCTTCATTGTATAGTGCAATTAATATGAACAAACTTTCATGTGGACTACAATGGAACTTACTGAACATCAGGGTGCATCTTACCACAGTTTTACTTGTTGAGCATCAGGATACAGGACTACAGGAAACAGAAGCCTGATTTTATTGAAAAGCAATAAAATCTTGATCTTTGTCATCTATGAAAAGTGATAGCTTGTCTGTCAGTAAGATAAGGCAGGTTATTTCAGTCCAGATGGATTTATTTGAAGGTCCTTTGCTTTCTGGAACATGCAACATTTTTGGAGGTGAAAGTCAGTAATTACAGAAGTCTTTATGCTAATTCATCAGACTAATATGTCAAAAATGATAGAGTTGAAAACTCATGTCTTAGAATCTAATTCAAAATATTGATGCTTATCCATATGCCAAAATAATTAACATTTTACAGGCATTTCCTCAGTTTGAAAATATGGCATTATTTAAAAGAATATGTATAATTAAAGTAAATATTGAGACAACTTAAAAGAGACTGAACAATAAAATATAATAATGCAGTATTACAGTATGCAAGTGCAGAGCTCTTTTCTACGGAACAATATGGCTGTCTGCACTAGCAAGTTTTTTCAAAAAAGGAGTGTCTCTTTTGAAAAATCCCGCAGAGCACCTACACACAAAATGCATTCTTTCGATATGAAATTGGAAGAAAGCAGCACTTTTTCTGGTGGCACTGTTCCTCTACCAGATGAGGAAGAGTGCCTTCTTCTGAAAGATTCTTTCAGCAAAAAATGTGCATAGACACCACGTGGGCTCTTTTTTCGAAAGAAGAACCCCCCATGGTGCCGAATTTTTCAATCCGTGGTCTGTTCTTTTGGAAGAGCGATGGCTATGTGGACGCTCTCTATCGAAAGAGCGGATTGATTTTTTTCAATCCACTTCTTTGTGTGTGGACACGTTCTTGCAAAAGAAGTTTTTCAGAAGAGATCTTCCAGAAGAACTTCTTTCAAAGGATTGCTGTAGTGTAGATGTAGCCTAAGAGTTTAGCATTTTTATTAAATATTATTGATAGGGAAGGTTTTATAGAAGCATTGCTCGACAAAATATTTCCATTTTGTTGATAAATTAAATGTTTTTACCAGAAATTTTGAATTCCTGTAAGTGCCGAAAGAGTAAACACTACACATATGCATTAATTATGTGTTTTGGATCGTTCCAAAGGAGCCATTTGTAAAAATTGAGAGACTGAAGATGTTTTTCAGAATAAGATTCTTATTACCACCAGCACACATTATTACAGTTCTATTTCAAGTGGAACAAAGAGAGAAAAATCAATTCAAAATAGCATCTCTCATTATCCCCCAGTGCAACTGACACACTCATCAGCAAATGTATTTCTAATGCATACTTCTCTTGCCTTGTAATATGAACCCCCATTTTGTGAAGAGCTGAACAATTAAAACAAAAAAGGAGCAAAGTAGCATTTTATTTTATTTTGTTTTATTAGTCTTTAAAGTGCTACTTTACTGCTTTTTTGTTTTGATAGTATATAGACTAGCACGGCTTTCTCTCTGTTACTGAACAACTAAGTGTAAACTGCCTAATACGTGATCAACTGACCACTTGAAGTTATTTTATGTCAGCTGGCTGAGGAGTGAAACAACACATTTTGGCTTATCTCAATACTGTATATAATTGCGCACTGTGCCCTTTTGGAAGTAGCTGGTGAATCATGTTGCTAGACCAAAGGAGCAGTTTCTTTAAGAAACTGGGCCTTCATTTGTCCATTTCAGCAGGCCCTTTTCTTTATTTGGGCTGAGAAGTATTGGACAACATCATCATGTTTGGGGGAAGACCAGCTGTTAGAAAAAAATCTACATCTGCTGCCCTTTATTTCAGAGACTTCGAAAGAGGAGACTGTTGCCCCTCTCCTGAAGTTTGCCCTGCACAGATTTGTGTCAATTTAATATTCCATTTATTATAAAAGTCTAGACACTCAGCCAGTTTCTTCAAATTTAGTACTGAAAGACAACTTACTTCTCAGACATAAACTCTCTACAATATAGATGTTTCATGCTTTTTTCCTTTGGAGAGCTCCATTTACTGGTTGCAGCCTTACAATGCACTGGCCATTTTCTCTTAATCTGCTAGCACTATGAGACATTTTTGAACAGAGAATTCTGTATCCAAAGGCACTGGAGTGACCACCTGTAAGACTGAAGTCCACTCTATATAGAAGAAGTACAGCCCAGGCACTTCCCCTATTAGGTGTAAAATATGATTTAATGAATGGATATCTGTTTAACTGCCTTTACTCTTGAGAGATCAACGTTTACTATAGTCATGTGCAGCCAAGCTCTCCATAGTTTTAGATTCCTCCTTTATAGTCTAACTTGTGCACACACATTCATGAACAATTGTCTGGTACACCATTTTGGGAAAGGGTCATATTCTGGTCCTCTCCCCCATAGTTAAGTAGTGAAATTATGGTCCGCTAGCAGAGGGATGTTAGATCTCTATTTTCTCTTCTGTTCATGCTCTGTGTTGGATGTATGCTCTAAGGGAAAAGTCCACCAAGAGAGTTTCTGTGTGAGGGACAGAAAGAATCCTAAGAGGATGGAAAAAATACAAGAGTCTTTACTAAATTTTCACATCCACAAGTAGATGAATTTAACAACCTAACCAAACAGCACAAGTCTTTATGTTGCATGCTTCTTGTCTTCCTCTCTTGTCTAATTAGGTGTAAGTTTTTTTCCAGGAGGGACTTTTCTGTTATGAATCTGTGTAGCTCCCAGGTCACTTTGAGCATTGTAAAATAATAATCATCATCTGAATTGCCATCCGTCTCCAGATCCATGCTTGACAGGAGCCCTTTATGTGGAGCTCTCTCCACTCTGATGGGAACCCTCTCCACCACTCCTCCAGATGCTGCAGAAAGCTGTGTACAGTCAGCACAGGAATAGGGGGTGAAGAGTGGGCAGAAGATAGTTGTGGGACATATGTTCCTCTCTCAAGCCCTGTGGAAACACTTCAGAAAAGGCAATACATTCTAATCCATCTATATTCAATGGATTCCATTCCTATCCCTTTTTATAACACTTTTTATAAAAGTGTTTTCCTCAAAAGCCTTATAGGGATGCCTTGAAGAGTCAAAGTTCTCTACATATGTTAACTTTAAAAGTGCTATTTACATTCTAAATTTACACAACAATATGATCTACTGGCACAAACTCCTAAAAAGGTCAAAACTAGTGCATGTGATCACACTACTTTGTTCTTTGATATCATGCTTCATAAAATGTATACCTGGGGCCCTACCAAATTCACAGCCATGAAAAACGCATCACAGACCACGAAATCTGGTCTTTCCATCCTTCCCTCCCCAGTGAAAGCTGGTCTTGTATGTGCTTTTGCCCTGTATTGTACAATATCATGGAGACCAGTGTTTCTCAAACTAGGGAATTGCAAGGTTGTTTAGGGTGAGGGGCTGGGGTTCATAGTATTGCCATCCTTATTTCTGCACTGCTGCAGGTGGTGGCACTGCTTTCACAACTGGGCAGCTGGAGTGCAGTAGCTGTTGGCCAGGTGCCCACCTCTGAAGGGAGCAACACACCAGCAGCAGCACAGAAGTCAGATGGCAGTATCATTCCACCCTTACTTCTGAGCTGCTGCTGACAGTGGGTCTGCCTTCAAAGTTGGGCTACCAACCATCAGCCGCCGCTTTCAAGCTACCTCACTCTGAAAGCAGTGCTGCTGCTTGCAACACAGAAGTACAGGTAGTGGAACCGCAGTTGCCTCTTCAATAACTGTGTGACCCTCCCAAAACTCCTTCTTGGATCAGGACCCCTATAGTAACAGTTCCAGGAAATTTCAAATTTAAGTAGCTGAAATCATGAAATTTACAATTTTACAACTCCTGTGACCATGCAATTGACTGAATGGACTATGAATTTTGTAAAGCCTCATGTATAACACATTGAGAGAGAAAAATATGTATATTCCATGTGTTAGCCTCAGACTTAAATCTTACTAAAATGAATATTTGACTTGAGGAAAAAATGGTCATGTACCTTTTTGTAACTGTTGTCCTTCGAGATGTACTGTTTGTGTCTTGGTTAATTAGGTATCTGAACACGTGTACAATGGCCAGAATTTGTTTTCTATAGCAGCGCCTGTAGGGTTGACCTGGCCGTCCCCAGAGTGGTGCCTTCATGACACTTAATATAGCACTCTGTTGACCCCTCCCATCTTCAGTTCCTTCTTGCTGGCTACTTGGACAGAGGGGTAGGAAGGTAGATATTGGAACAGACATGAACAACACATCTCAAAGAGCAACAGTACAAAAAGGTATGTAACCCTCTTTTCTTCGAGTGCTTATTCATGTGTATTCCAATTAACTACCAAGCCAACAGTCAGGGCGTGGGGTTGGAGTGAACAGCTGATTGAAAAACTGCTCTACCAAAGACTGCATTGTCTCTGCCCTGCTGTGTAACAACAAGGGTGCAGTAAACATATGTATTGAAGACCATGTAGAGGCCCTACAAATTTCATGAGAAGGGATGTGAACTAAAAAAGCCATGAAAGACCTGAAGGTCTGAAGAAGTGGGTCTGTCCCACAAAAGCTCATCACCTAATAAATTATTTTGCTAGTCTTTAAAGTGCTACTGGACTGCTTTTCTGTTTTGCTAGAATATAGACTAACACGGCTATCTCTCTGTTACTGCTCTAGTAGAATGAGCTGTAATGGGCGGAGTGGGAATTCCGGCCTAGTTATAGCACTCCCAAATGCAGGAGATTAACATGAGGAGTTAAGCTGGGATGACACTGGGTGACATCTCATCTTTCTGCCACTGCCACAAATAACTGGACAGATTTCTGAAACGGTCTAGTGTAACAGTATAGCAAATATGTTTTTTTCTGTAATCGTTCTGAGATGCCTGAAGCCCTCCTCTGCAGCCAGAATGAAGAGCAGCAGCTATAAAGCTAGAAGTCACATACTCAAATTCCATTTAAATTTCATTACAATAGTATCACAACAGGTTGTTTAGAAAGAGACCACATCCTAATGCCACCCACTGTCTCCAAATAAAAGAAACAGATCTCAAGATGGATAAAGAAAACTTAGTTAACAGCATTTTGTCTGACAAGAAGTTACTTATCAATAGCTGAGGTTGTGGAATCCTCATTCTATGATGATTGCCCTCACCTTTATACTGTTTTCTGTATGATCTCTCTCTGGCTTGTAATTGTTTCTGTCTGCTGTCTAATTCATTTTGCTAGGTGTAAATCAGTTAAAGGGGTGGGATATGGCAGAGTGGGTGCTATATTAGGTGCCATGAAGGCACCACTTCAGGGGGTGCCCAGACTGACTCTATAGGCCCTGCTATGGGAAAAAATTTCCAGCCATTATGTACACATGCATGTGTGCTCATAATTGGAATACACATGATCAAGCACTCGAAGAAAAACTTGATCATGGCATGTGCTTTCTACATTCAAACAATGTTAAACAGTTCACTGGCCCTTGCCGGTGAACTCAGATGGCGGCCAGGCATGCCAGGCCAGAGCAGTCCGAGCTACTGAGGGGCCAGTGGGCTGCTTGGTGGGAACCCCTGGCTACGGCTTAGTGGGGTGGTAGGCCCCAAGTTAAAACGGTTAAACAATTAACCATTTAGCATCCCTAATTCAAGCCTTTTTTTAAATATACATATTACAAATCTTTAACAAAAGAGAAAATTAATTAAAAGTAGCCAATACCAGACTATGTCCTGACATTTGATCTAGACTGTCCTAGATTGGATCTGAGTGTCCAGAATTGCTATACATCCTATGTGTGTACAAGTTCTTTTCTCTTTTATTTGTTCCCAACATATGGAGACTGAGCAAGAGGCTCAAAGTTTGTAATGTTATTTGAAGATTTAAAGCACCGTAAAACTATTTACAAAAACAACTGTGAATGTGTTAAGTTGCTATAAATAATTCACTTGTAACTATAAAAAGGAACAACATCTCTCTATATACATAAAAAGTGTTGTTTATTGTAAGGAAACTTTAAATATAACAAACAATACTGAAAATATTGTTACTAGCATTTATGGCCTTGATTGGAATTCATCATCATACAAGTAATCATTAGGATTCTTCTGAATAACATTGAACTAGTGCAAAAAATAAGTAACTTTTGTAGATTAAGCATACAGAGTGACACACAGATTTTGGTTACCTGATGTTTCCTTGAGAATAACAGACCACTTTTTTTCAATAAATCAAAAGTACAAAGGTAATAATATGTGTAACTATTCATATCAAGAGGCTTTGTAAAAAAATTGTTGACACCTGTAAATTCTGCTGAGGCTGTTTTTGCTGATAATACTCATTTATAATTTATATTGTATTATACAATATAAATTACATGTCAGTAATAGTATTGTGTAATCATAGTTGATCGTATTCAAGTATAAATTGTCAGAATGGATCACTGTAACTACAATATATATAATTATACCAAGTGACAAACACAAATATGTTGTATTAGAAAAGTCACTGACTAAAAAGAAAAGTAAGATGAAACATTTCATTTCATTAAAACCAGGAGCAAGCAAACTTGCTGAAATTCTCCTGGTTCTGTCTTGGCAGAACTGCTGTAACTTATCATTATGTGAACTAGCTTTCTACATGGAACAATAAACGTGAGCATATACTGTGAGAATTGGACTGTGTCTGATACTTCCAGTCACAGACTTTTTTAAATTGAGAAATGAACCTTGCTTATCTTAAATGAGATAATACTTTCTCCTTAGTCACAGAGCAAAACTTTACACCATTCTCCAACTGCTGCAATGGTCTTTTGTGATGTCTTAGGGCCTTTGGTCTAAAGACCAAAGCAGAACTTGCAAGCTTTAATAGCCTGCCCTCCAAACATGTATAAAACAGCCTTTCAAATTATTGATTTTTCAGATTCACCTACGGCTTGCTGCTAAGTATTTCCAGGCACAAACAATTTTAGTGTGGCTTTCAAGATTTTAATAGTTAAATCTGATCTGTTGTAGATAAAGTCAGACTCTACTAAGAAGAAAGAGATACGGAGAACATTTGACTTGAAATGGGAAATATTGAACAGAGAAAAATAAGTGACTTCTAGGGACAAAAGTTAACTCTAGCACAGACATCAAATAAATACCAAAAAGGCATAAATTTTAAAACAAGAAAGAAGTTAGAAGGAAAATTATGTAGGTTATACATGATTAGATAGAATGCAGCAATTGCCGACATAAAACATTTTTGCCTGGTTTTTAAAAAACTTGATTGCATTGAAATTAATTTGCCAGCTTTCTCAATGGAGGAATGTACCACTTATAGGTAACAACTAAAAATGCAGTTTATTGCAGAAATATAAAAATCTCCTAAATTGCATAAAATATTGAAGTATTTTACAAATGGGCTTGCTGAAATGTGGCATATTAAGCAAAGAGGACTTTAATATCAAATCACAAAATGTTAAGATAAGACTCGGTTAATGAATTTTACACAAAATGTATCATTGTGCCTTACTGTTATGAAGAATTTTGAGTTAATTCTTTTTTATACAGCTATAGAAATCGCAACATAAAATCATGACAACTTTAATAGGCAGAAATGGATACCTACAGTATACCTTCTGTATTTTTCAATACTTATGAACACTGTGTGCATTTACACTTTCAACATATTGCATTCAACTAACACTCCTTCCAGAAAATCTTAACCATTTTATAGGACAGAAGCTGGCTGAACAAATTCACCATCATAGTGCTTTCTTAACATGTATTCCTTATTAAATGTTCTGTACAAAGAACCTGATTTTCAAAAGCTGCTGTACATTTACCACTACCCTTGACTTCAACTGGAACAGGTGGTGCCACATTCTTCTGAAAATCAGTACAAAGTCTATTAAATCCCTACTCAGTTCACCGATACATCCATTGTAATATGTAAAAAAGCAAAAGCAAACCGCAACAAACAAACAAACAACAAAATCCCAGATTCTAAAATGACAGAAATACTTGGCATCTACAGGAAGATAGATGTGTTCTCAGTGGACTAACCACTACTGTGCTATTTTCTCATAACAGATCTTGTTGTTTCAGACTTTATTTCATTCAGTGGAATCAGCAATGTCCATGTTTGTTCCAAACAAAGCAACTAGCTGCTCCTCATAGTTTGCAATGTTTCTTTTCATAATTTCCATACAAGGTCCCAAAAGCCTTTCAAATGCCTGCACATCCATAACTAAGATAAAAGAAGGGGCAAGGGGAGACAAGAAAGAGAAAATGTAACGTGTCCATCAGCTGCATAAATGAATTTCAGAGTTTATGACATTCACAGTATAAAATTTTCAATTGTAAAGAGAAAGGCTTCAGTAAGGCCAATAATATGTCAGTAGAGCTGGAGATAACTTTTCTCATATAGTTCAGGCCTAGATAACACCTAGCCTCTAATTCTGCAAACACTTTTGCACGTGCTTTAACTTTATTACTAGGAATAGCTCTACTGATGGCAGTACATAAGTCTTTGCAGGATCCAGGCTCTGCATGACAATTTAAAAATATAGTTGCTCATATTGGTTTATGGGGAGTGTCAATCAGAAGAACTAAAGGTGCTGTAGTCAAAAATTTATGCTTTTACTTCATGAAGCTTTACATTTTCAAAACTCTAGAACTAACTTTGACAGAAAACAAAAAAGCAGTTTTGTAGCACTTTAAAACTAACAAAATGATTTTAGGTGGTGAGCTTTCGTGGGACAAACCCACTTCTTCAGATCTGGGAATTCTGTTGAAGGTTATATATGCAATCATGTGCCAACAATGCCCCTCTGCTATGTATACTGGACAACCTTGACAATCACTTTGCCAAAGAATGAATGGACACAAATCAGACATTAGGAATCTGAATACACATAAACCCATCAGTGAGCATTTCAGTGGAGCAGGCCATAGCACCCAAGACCTGAAAATCTGCATCTTAAAACAAAGAGACTTTAACACCGGATTACAAAGGGACACATCTGAATTGGAATTTATTCTCAAGTTCGACACTTTACGCCTTGGTCTCAAATAAAGATAGCAATTACCTTAAGCATTACAAGAACTATTTCCCCATCTTTGATATTCACAGTGACTTCAGGCAACTCATTTTACTTAATAGAAACTTACAGTAAGTGATTTTCTATCCCCTCCTCCCCACTTCTTCTGTCCTAGGTAGATGATTCATCAGTTTTCATTTAATTTTTTTCTTTCTGTTAAATTCTCATTGTGCCAGTTTACCTTGAACAGAATTTCCAGATCTGAAAAAGTGGGTCTCTCCCACAATAGCTCATGACCTAATAAATCATTTTGTTAGTCTTTAAAGTGCTACAAAACTGCTTTTTTGTTTTGTAACTATAGACTAACATAGCTAACTCTCTGTGACTATTTGACTAATAGGTTAGCAATGAAAAATTTAGTAAGGAAATTAGAAGTTCATATTCAGGAAAACTAATTTTTCAGTCTCACACATAAAATTTTTCCTACAAATCTATGTAGTACGGGTTATGGCATAAAAGTGCATATGTGTGCAGCTTGTGTCTTAATATGTTCTTACAGGAAAAATACACATTGAGAGAAAATCAAATGAGCAATTACATTACACATGCAAACAGCTACCACCACCATCACCTAATTTTCTGCTCAACTGGGATTGCCCGTAATTTAAATACACTTCCAATCAAAACTGCTTTCCTGTTGTCTCATTCTCTTTGATTTCCTTCTCTATCCAAACAATTTCTGGAGCCATGCTCCTGCTAACACATACCTGAATGTTTTTGCCTCAGATATCACTCTTTGCTAAACTGAAACTCTTACCATTTACTGTTTGATATCATGCACAAATTTTAAGCCTGATTTTATAACTGCTATGTTTATTATTCATACAGCACCATAAATGTGCATAAAGCCTTACAGACATATAAAATAAAATGTCCATGCCCATATGAATTTACAGTTTAAACTGTATCCATTTCATAATCACAAATCAATATATTAAATGGTAAAATTCACTTTGTGGCACTACAGTAAACATGCTTACTTACTTCCTATAGATGTAGTAAGGGAACAAACTCTGCATTTCCTTTGAATGATTTTGCCTGGCCTATACACAAAGCTGCACCACTTTAACTAGAAGCATGATTTTAAATGGATTCAGTTAAATCAGCCCAGTTGTGTATGGACATTCATATCAGTTGCAAATTAAACCGAGCTGATTTAAGATGTTCTTACACCACTTTAGGAATGTCCACACTAGGGGTGTTGCACTGATTAAGCGAATTTAGTGTCTAAACTAGTTAACTGGTATATAAACTGCATGTAAGTAAGAACTACTAGTTTACAGATGGCAAACCAAATCTTTCCAACTCTATTAAAAAAAGAGTGTGCTATGCATTTTAAAAATATTTTAAATGGTTCAGCTAGCACAGTTTTGACTTTAGTTTGGGTAGGGTACAGTGCAAATAAAATTTTTAAGAACTTTTACCCGAAAGAGTTACCACTTATTTTTGAGGTCTGTTTAGCTAGGTATTTACATTGTGCCAATTACCAGAGGATGACAGTATCTTACAGTCTTAGAAAAAGAAATCAGTGGTATCTTCTTCTTGTTGCAACTCTTCCTTTCACTCTCTGTAGTGACTATAGGGCAAAACAGTATGGCCTCTTTCCAGGAGAAAAGCTGTAACACATGTAAAGCCTTTAGAATTTGTACTGCTAATCTACAACTTGTGAAATATCTAAAATTGCTTAAAGATTTGTCAGGGAGAATGCAATGGTTGTTGAGAAATTTATTTTGAAAACATTTTCCAAGTTAGCATTGCATGAAACACAAAAAACTACTGATGAACTCTGAAAAGGACTACAGCACTCTCTATTTTTCCACAAACTGTAGTTAGAAGAGGTTCCAGAAGGAACCTCAGGGGATCAGGCTAAATGACCCATGCAGTCTTGCTTACACTATGATTCTATGATGTCTTTCATAGACTTTGTTGTGATAACTTGGTATTTAGCTTATTCTTTTCCTTTGCTTTTTTGATGTTGTGCTCAAAGATATGAATCTGATGAACCTGATGAATCATAATCATAGTGGTTTATCGGGTATTATCCATATGCTCTAGCCAGCAATGAATTTGGTCTGTGTTTGCACATCTAATGTCATCAAGAGAAAAAAAAGAAAACTTCCTTCCTGAACCAGACTCCAGTGGATCAAGGTCTCTGTTATCTCAGAGGTGCCATTAACCAAACTTGCCTGGACCACAAAATCTGGTTCAGAACAGATTTTTCTTATCACCATCTCTCATGTTCCTCTTCTTTTGTATTCTTTTTTCTGCTTCTTTATTTTCATTTGGCTGGGGAAACTGATTTTTAAAAACCCAACAGATTTGTGACTAAACAGAGAACATTTTTTTTGCTTGCCTGGTATTTATCATTTAAGAATACAAAATTTGCCTTTGTATCTTACAATTTTCATACTAGATTAATAAAATGAAAGGGTTATATAATGATATGGTGATTGAAAAGCTAAGCATTTAAACCATAAAAATTAATCCTACATTTCAATATTAAAGGGTGCATTAAGTAGTATCTAAACAATCCATAAACCATGGCAACTCAGTTGGGAGTTAATTGTTTTGTTCTGAATGTTAGCTCTCTAGTTTTTTTTTTTGTTTTTGTTTTTTTTTTGAAATAATAACATTACTGAGGAAAGCTAAGTTAGAGAAATAAGTTTTCCATTTAGTTCTGAGAGCAGAGAGGTTCATGGTCACATATCACTGCTAGTACTGAGTTCCACAGTCACGGTCCACTCCTATGGAAGAGAAGAGAAGAGGACTGACCCTTGAGGAACTGTGCAGATGATGGCTCTGGAGGTGGAGAAACAGCTGTCCATCATGAACCTGTGCAGTTAGTTCCAGGCGAAGGATTGAAGCCATCTTTCCAGTTCACCACTGCAATCTCTCAAAGGAGAAAGAGTAGTATTTGTTTTAAATGCCACAAAGATCCAGAAGAAAACACAGGTATTTGCACCTCATGTTCACTGACAAGATGATGTTCTATATTAACAAAAACACTGTTGTCTCTGCTCTGTGCTTCAGCTTGAAGCCTGATAGAGTGACGTGGACTTGTAAAGTCACAGACTTTACTAAGTACTTGGTAATTTACTCAGAAGTGGGAAGTTAGATGCAAGAAGATAGCACAAATGGCTGATTATATCAAGCAGTTGTTTCTTAGGTTCTGGTATACCATTGGGCAAGGACAATTTTTTATGTGTCTGTTAAGAGTTATGCAGATTTATGTAACAGGTATTAGAAGTACTTCATTAGTTGAAAAACAATTTCAATTCCATTCAAAGAGGGAAGACTTTGGAGGTCCATGGTTGACAGTTGTCAGTTACAAGTAATTTTGCTAGAGTACATAGGAGTATACTATAATACGTACAGTATGGTCTGACAGTGTAATGGTTTTGAAGGACTGCTACTGGATTATTGAAATCTGATGTTACAGTATTAAAGAACACACAGTACATAATAAATACAACCTTTGATAAGTAAAAGGATTATTTTTATATTAGCTACAGAAAACAAAAATATCACTGAATCAGTACCTAAACACTTGACAGTGCCAAGAGCAAATGCTGAAGCTGCTCGTGGTTTGTTAGTTACAAGAGCAAGTTCTCCAAAATATTGTCCTCTAGAGTACCGGGCTATTTCAACTGCCCCATTCTCTTCTACATCCTGTTTATTCTGAAAAGTCAGATAAGATAAAAATAAGGCACACTTACAGAATGTACAGTTTTACTCAAAATGGAACTTAAACAGGTCTAAAAATAAACAAAACTGCAGTGAGAGAACTAGACATTTGCTGGTTAACAGAATATATTAATGACTTCATGATTCTGAATAGTTAAATTCATGTTAGGGGTTTTACCTTCCTTTGCATAGTAATTCTCACTTCTCCAGATTCTATGATGAAAAAACAATCAGCCAGCTCTCCCTATTAAAAATAAAAAAGTAATGAAAATAAGATAATTGCTTTTTAGTTTTGTATTAACAGTATGAAATACATTAAAATATAAGTAGTCACTGACTCACAGTTCATACTCAGAGCTCATACTTTTGGTACCCAATGCAAAATGATTTAATGGCTACACCTACACTAGCACACTACGTGGAAGTAGCCTATTTCGAAGTAAGGACACTGAAATAGGCTACTTTGACGCATATCATCTACGTGTCCTCCGGGGCTGGTGCCATCGATGTTCAACGTCAAAGTAGCGACGGAGAACATCGAAAGGAGCTGCCCCGGAAGGAAATGCGGAGCGTCCATACACACAAGTGCCCCCCGTCGAAATAAGGGGCCAGCAAAGCCCCAAGCTGCTCCCTTAAGGGGCCCCTCCCAAACACACTCGGCCTGCACAGCACGAGATCCACAGATCCGACAACTGGTTGCAGACCCTGTGCATGCAGCAGGGACCCCCAGCTGCAGCTGCAGCAGCAGCCAGAAGCCCTGAGCTAAGGGCTGCTACGCGCAGTGACCATAGAGCCCTGCAGGGGCTGGACAGAGCATCTCTCAATCCCTCAGCTGATGGCCACCAGAGAGGATCCTGCTATTTCGAAGTAGCAGGACACGGATCGCCTACACATGCCCTTCTTCGACGTTCAATGTCGAAGTAGGACGCTATTCCCATCTTCGGATGGGAATAGCGATTTTGATGTCTCACCACCTAACGTCGATTTCAACGTCAAAATAGCACACTGTGCATGTAGACGCGAAGCATGCCTTTTCAACGTTGTGCCAGCTACTTCGAAGTAGCTGGCTAGTGTAGACACACCCAATATGTTTTACTTACAAATCTATATTCCTGGCACAGAAGGATTATAATGTCTACATAGAGGTGAGATGAGCAACAAACTTTCCTTAAAAAAAATGACACAGTTGGTTCCATGCAGACATCAGTTCTGAACTATGGACAAAATACAGTTTGAAACACCAAGGCTACATCTACACTACAGTGACCCTTTGACAGAAGTTGTTCTGGGAGATCTCTTGCAAAAAACCTATTTTGAAAGAACACACCCACATACAAAAAAGCACACAGAAAAAAATCTATCTACTCTTTCGATACAGGGTGTCCACAAAACCACCACTCTTTCGAAAGAATGAGCCAGGAATCAAAAAATCTGGCCCCATGAGGGCTGTTCTTTTGAAAAAGGGCCACTGTGGCGTCTACACATGCTTTTTTTCTGAAACTTTCTTTTGGAAAAAGACACTTGTCCTGATCTGGAAGAGGACTGCCGGAAAAAGTGCTGCTTTCCTCTGATTTAATATCAAAAGAACATATTTTGTGTGTAGATGTACCCTGGGATTTTTCAGAAAAATTAAAAAAAAAAAAACTTGCTAGTGTAGACACTGCACAAGAGAAGTAGAGGAAAATACAGCTATTGGATACTGGAGAATATTGGAGGATACTTATCCCTGTTCCCCAAAACAAAGAAGCTGCTCCCCTATGGATAAGTGAGGCAGAAAAGAACAATTGGGTTGAAATAATTAGCCTGAAAGATCTACTCCACTTGCCCCCTCCTTCTGTTTTAGTGGATTTTGAACTCAAAAAACCCCAAGAATTATTCCCCATCATCTGCTCAGTTATGAATAAGCACAGGAGGAATTAAATCCAACATAAAAAAGGAAATTCAAAGGCAAGACAGAGTGTCAGTTGCCTACAACCTACCCCGGTGGAATTATCTTTGCATTGTTCTTGTTTAGAAACAGAAAAAGACATTCATGGAGAAGGTCCATTGTCAGCACCTAATAATATAGGCCTTCCTCTTCCACAGTATTTGCAGTTTATTCTGCTCTGTTCAGATCAACAGAACATGCAGGGCTTTCCTACATTAGTCTCCTTCTTTGAAGGGGGCATGGTAATCAGCCTGAGCGGGGAATAGCAATGACGTGCATATGCAGCACCTGATTAGGCTCATTTTCGCTGTGTGAACTTAGAAGTTATCAACCTCATTGCTATTCCCTGCTGGGGCTATTACCATGCCCCTTTCAAAGAAGGGGGCTAATGTAGACAAGTCTGCTGTGTCTTAAAATTCATCAAGGCTTTGTCTACACTACAAAAGTAACTTTGAAGTTGCTTACAAGCAACTTTAAAGTTGAGCATCTGCACAGACCCTATTTCGAAGTTTAACTTCGAAGTAGGGCACTACTCCATTCCTGGGAATGGAGTGAGGACTTCCAAATTGGGCTCCCTACTTCAAAGTAAGGGAAAATGTGTGTAGACTCTGGCTGGGTCTATACTTGTCCCCAGCTTAAAAAGGGGCATGTTAATCAGGGCACTGAGAGATTACTAACGAAGTGCTGCCATGAATAGGCTACAAACATAGCATCAAACTACACGCATGCCAGCACTTCCAGGTCTGATGCTTCGAAGTTGTCACACAGGAGAATTAACCTAATGAAGTGCTGCGTATTCACCGCAGCACTTCATTAATAATCTCCCCTTGCCCTAATTATCACGCCCCCTTTGAAGTTGGGGGCAAGTGTAGACAAGCCCTCTCTGCTGGCTACTTTGAAGTAGTGCATAACTTTGAAGTTAATGTTGAAGTTAGTTCCTAGTGTCCACACACCCCAAATGAAATAAGGCAGCTGTTAAAGTAGCAAGAAAACTCCCAGACTGACAATAGCTAAATATCCTATAACAGACATTTATCATTTACAGCTTTTTAAAGGCTAACAAAACATACCAAATCCCAGAAAGAATGAAGTACATTTTGTCATCAAAGAGGCACACTACTGACTGCATATATATAGTTTATGGAAATATAAAAGAGTAAAAAAACCAGTGGAAAACTAATTGAATTAGCATTCAGCCCCCTAGCCTTTTTTTTTGAGGGGAGGGGGCTTTAAATTATAATTTGGACTTTTAATCATTATAACAATGTGTCTTTGAACTATATAGTTTTTTCAGACAAGTATTCCATTTGTGTGTGCAATACTGAAATGTACTTAGTTTAAAGAAATGGATTCATTATAAATAATATGGTAATTTTACTTATAGACGCAAAAACTAAATCAACTAAGACACCATCATACCTGAGCAATGATTTGTTCTCCATCTTTGTAAACTTTGGTGCCTATCACATCCACCACTTTCAAGCGTTCAGCTACCTTTATAAAAAAATGGGAATATTAATTTTTTTGCTAATAATATTTCATATATCTATTCTGCTAATCCTTAATGTCTGTTTTTATGGACCTACATACAATATAGTCCTGGCTATCTGTATTTACAGAAAAGGAATAATAATACGTTTGATTAACCTTTGCCAATTTTCCAGGATATAGTTTACTAACATATGTGTTAATTAAGTTGCTATTTTGTATGGTGAGCCTACATGCTGTAAGTCTTCCAAAACACTTACTGGAGAAAGTATATTTTTCTGCACACATGTATATCTTTTAAAAGAAAGTATTCACTTTTTTCAACATGCCTGAAGCACTAATTCATGGTATAAGATCCAGCAAAAATTCAATTTAAGACACAGAAGCCTGGAAACCATAAAAATTATAATTTTTTTTATTATTATTATGGCCTCTACCCTACAAGTTGATCAACTGAGGCAGACTCCTTGTTCCAGGCAGATCCAAAGTAGGGGTCTGCTCTGTGGATGAAATTACAGGGTCAAGCTTTATGAAGAAGCTAAAGTACAGGTTGAACCTCTCTAGTCTGACACTCTCTGGTTTGGCGACATCTGTGGTCTGGCATGATTTTATTTAACCAGCTGTACACTTGTTATGGGTTTGACCAAATTTCCCATGGTACCGTAAAGTTTCACAGGTACCGGTCCTGTCTCTCTGTGTTCTGTGCTGTTATTTAGCTCTAGTTTACTTCCAAGTGTCTTCTAAGAGCCCAGAAAGCAATGGAAGTGTTGGTAATGCTGCTTGACAATACTGGATTCCTGTGATTCAGCAAATTCTCTGGTTCAGCATCGGTCAGGTCCCAAGACTGCCAGACTAGAGAGGTCCAACCTGTAGTCCATGGGGGGATCAAATTGGGAATTTCAACATTTTTCTCAAAAGACCCTTCTCTAAAAATTAAAATGTGCAAAATTGTAATCTGAAAGAAATTTTTATTCCAAAATAAAACCCCGTGAAAGTAGAAGCTTATAATGTAGCAGCACCAGAACCACTATAATAATGCAATAGAAAGCTTACTTCTAAAGATTTAAGGAACGGCAATGACTCAATAAAATTTTCATACATTTTTCTCTTTTTGGCATTGTTTTTTACAATGATTCTCCGGAATGTTACCCTGTCCTGAAAACATAAAAAGGAGGAAAAGAGTTTAGTGAAGGAAAATGTTAGCACAAAATGAAGAATGCTTAAAAGAAACAGGAAAAATGTATCATTATAATCAGCCACTAGAGGGCAACTGTATGCATTTTTAAGGATTTCAGTGAGGCCTCCTATTAAAACTAGATATATTAATTTAAACTGTATCATTTTGAAGAACTGATTTTTCTGATATCTTTGAAATCAATTCTCTTGCCCATCTTCCTTATTCCTCTTTTAAAAACTCATCTTCCCTAGTATAGTTTATAAAGGTTTTTTGGGCAGGCTTGAGAGCAACACCAAACGTCATGCCCATTCCTCCTCACCTGCTACTTCTGTGCACAGCTGCTGTCTGTTGAGTTTCAGATTCAGCTGAGCAGCAGCAGTGACTGCTAAATGCCTTCCTGCCTGGCCAGAGAAGAGCATATACACAAATTGCCTCCAGATAAGATGCATGGGATAGGAAGCACAACTGGCCGTCAACAAAACTGAAACTGACTCCATTTTTGACAACTGTACAGATTTCTGAGATTTTATATTTTCGAGGCAGGCTGTTTGCTTACCGTCCTTTCTTGAACCAACATTGCACCTAATACAGGTTTAGGAGCCAGACATAGAGGCCCAATCTCACAAAGATATTTAAGTACCGAAGACCCATGCTGAGGTGCCAAAGTCCAAGTTTTGGATTTACTGTGATCCATAAAACTCACACCAATCCCTGAGAGCACCTAACACTTGGGCTGGGTCTACACAAGCAAGTTTTTTCAGAAAAGCCAGAACTTTTTCAAAAAACCCTGCAGAGCATCTACACACAACATGCGCTCTTTCAATCTGAAATCAAAAGAATGCGGCCCTTTCTTTCGAAGACCCTCTTCCTTTCCCAGGTGAGGAACAGTAATTTTCTCTGAAAAATTCTTTCCAAAAAAGCGTGTGTAGATCCATAAACCGGGGACAATAAGCATTCATCCACCTAAGTTGCATGTGAGTCCTGAGCCAGGCATGCTAAGAGGCCACCTATTGGCTCAGACAAAATCCAGATGACAGAAGAGGAAGTGGAGGTAGATGATGGTGCCCACTTTGTAACTTTTAATCCAGTGGTTTGAGCACTCACCAGGGAGATGGGAGACTGATGGTGTAGTCTCTCTACTCCAAAAGCTGTTTCATTTATTTATCCACAACAGAACAGCTTCAACAAGAAAGAACCCCATCAGAATATCCCACAGCTTAGTGGTTAGAGCACTTTGCTGAGAGATGAGAAACTGCTGTTCAAATCCTTCCTCCTCTGTGGCAAAGTGGGGGAAACTGAACCTGGTCTCCCACATCCCAGTCCAAGTGAATGCTCTAAATCCTGGGCTTAGAATTAGGCACCACCTCTTCCCACCCCATTTTGTGTGGAGTGAGATAGTTGTCTAACTCACACCTGCAAGAGGCACCTTAGTTGCCTGACTCCACGAGAGGGATTCCCCACCATGGGTCACTAAGCAGGTCTGGTCGGGACTTAAGCACCAATCTCTGAGGCTGCATGTACACGATGAGATAAATTCGAATTTAAGGCAGTTAGCTTGATTTTACCATGTGACTGTCTTCACTGTAAATACCATTAGCTCGGTTTTGGATGCACTAATCTCAAGATTACAAAATGGCAGTTACCTGACTGGTATAGCATCAAGCTCGAATTCAGAAGTTTGATTAAAGGCCAGTGTTGAAGAGCCACATCTTAAAAATCAAATTTATTAGCCTCCAGAGGTGTCCCATATGTAATCCACAATGCCCCTCAGTGTTCCGCTCTGGCTACTGCTCTCCAGTAACAGGAAGAGCCTGATTTTCCAAGCGGGAGCAGCGAGCCTTTACCTGTGGGCTGATGTTAGTTTATGACAGTCTAAGAAATGGCTTCTTTTTTTCTATGCTGTTAGCGGGGTGCATGCATCTACCCATTCAAATAGCCCCTTCAAGGAGTTCACTACTGTCTGTACACTTGCTATTTTTTTCTGCGCTGCCAGGCGCCAGCCCTGGCCCCGCCGTACCATGTGTCAACAAGGCTGTGCTGGGGGTCGTGCTTGGATAACACGCCAGGAAACTTCTTCTCAGAGGTTTACATTTGTGTATGAACACCCTTCCCTCCCCCACAGGTGTCACACAGTCTGGGTCTTTCCCATGCTCAGGCACATCACGTGGGTAGCCCCCAACCCAAACCAATAAAAGGATGTGCCTGCCATTCAGTGCTGGCAATGCTGCCAGTCGCACAGGAAAGAGAGGGCTTTGCTGCTGCCGTGGGGAAGTCTCCCCCAGCGGTTAAGATATTGGGGGCTTTGCTGCCGCCATGGGGAAGAAACAGCTCAACTGGTCATCCAATGACAACCCCCCCTTGGCCCATACCTGGGCTTGCTGCTGCCGACATGGAAAAGTCTCCCCTGGTGGCTAAGGGGCTTGCTGCTGTCGGGGGAGAATACTTCAACTGGTCATCCAGCAAACCACACCTCTCACCAGCCCATACCTGGGCTTGCTGCTGCCGCTGAGGAAAAGTCTCCCCCAGCAGCTAAGTGGCTCGCTGCTGCTGGGGAAGAATCTCCCCTGGTGGCTATGGGGCTTGCTGCCAATGGGGGAGAATACTTCAACTGGTCATCCAGCGACACTCTGTCACCTTGGGTTTGCTGCCACCGAGGGAAAACCAACAATTCTTTTTTCTGCAATGATGGGAGGTGGGATGGATGGCCACTTGAGAATACAGTCACTGAACTCGTGTTGCCATTACAGCCTAGGGGGAAACCAAACATTCTTTCCTCATCCATTCTTCTCAATCTGATATTCTGCGACCCTGCATGCTTTTCAGGGATCGCATTTTGGCAATGATGGGAGGTAGGATGGACGGCCAGTTGAGAGCACAGTCACTGCACCCATGTTGGCAATATAATGTGTGGGGAAACCAAAAATACCTTCTTGTAATTTTGAGTGTCTTCTGCATTATTTCCAATGGATCAACATTTTTAGGGATAGGAAGGTGAACGATGAAAATGCAATGGGGGAAGATGACATCAAGACCAGTGAGCATACCCAGAATGCTATCCTTCTAGGCATCCTTCAGTCTGCGTAGACTATGGATCGCGCCTTTTGTAACTCCATTTAAGATCGTCATTTGCAGCATTGACTGTGACTGTGGAGGCCCACACGAGAGTGACAGTCCTTGCTACATCTGCTGCATATGTAGTGGGTGTCTGGCAGGTCCTGGCTGTCCTTTCTACGGGCTCACTTCTCCTCTGCCAGCTGTCTGATCTTCATCTTGCCCTTCTGAAGGCCCTTGTGTAGTTCCTGCTTCCAGCTGCTGCGGTCGTCTGCCAGCTCTTCCCAACTGTCTGGGTCGATGTCTGCCTCCTTAAGGCCCCTCTTACAGATGTCTTTGCAGTGCAATTTGGGGCATCCAGGAGGTCTTTTGCCAGAGGCTAGCTCGCCGTACAGGATGTCTTTTGGGATCCTTCCATCATTCATCCTGTGGACGTGGCCAAGCCAGCGGAGCTGCCACTGCCTGAGGAGGGTATGCATGGTTGGAATTCCAGCTTACTTGAGGACGGCGTTGTTGGTCACTCTGTCCTTCCATGATATCCCAAGAATGCGCCTGAGGCAGGGCAAGTGGAAGACATTCAGCCTCTTTTCCTGGCGGGCATACAAGTCCAAGACTCGCTGCCATACAGGAGGGTGCTGAGGATGCAGACTCTGTAGACTTGCATTTTGGTGTGAGTGTACAGCTTGTTGTTATTCCACACTCTCTTGCTGAGTCTGAACAGAGTTATGGCTGCTTTTCCGATCCTCCTATTTAGCTCAGTCTCTAGCGACAGGGTGTCAGTGATGGTGGACCCGAGGTAAGTAAACTCGTGGATGACCTCTTGCGTGTAATTGTCAGTGATGATTGATGGAAGCTCAGCAATGTCCTGACCAAGTACGTTTGTCTTCTCCAGGCTGATGGTAAGCCCGAAGTCCTTCCATGCTTTGGAGAACTGATCCAGCAGTTTTTGAAGCTGGCCTTCTGTGTGTGTCACTACAGCAGCGTCATCTGCAAACAGCGTGTCTCTAATGAGCACTTCCCGCACCTTAGACTTGGCCTTTAGTCTTGCAAGATTAAACAGTTTCCTATCAGATCTTGTGATGCTTCAGGAGGAGTGCGAAGAAGATCCCGAACAATGTCGGAGCAAGGACACATCCTTGTTTGACACCACTCCTGATGCTGAAAACATCTGATGATGTGCCATCATATTGGATGGTTCCTTTTGTGTCTTCGTGGAAAGACTGGATCATCTTGAGTAGCCGTGGTGGACAGCCTATCTTGTGGAGCAATTTAAAAAAGTCCATCCCTACTGACGGAGTCGAAAGCCTTGGTCAGGTCGATGAAGGCGACATAGAGTGGCTTCCTCTGCTCCCTGCATTTCTCCTGCGGCTGCCTCAGGGAGAAGATCATGTCAATGGTAGATTTCTCGGCATGGAATCCGCACTGGGATTCAGGATACACCCTCTCAGCAAGCTTCTGGAGTCTGCTGAGGATGACACAAGCGAACAATTTACCAGTGATACTTAGGAGGGAGATTCCACAGTAACTGTTGCAGTCACATCTGTCTCCTTTGTTCTTACACAAGGTTACAATGTTGGCGTCCTGCATATACTGTGGAACCTCACCCTCTCTCCAGCACAGGCACAGTAGCTCATGTAGGGGTTCCAGGAGTGTGTCCAAGGCACACTTGATTATCTCTGGTGGTATACCATCCTGGCCTGGGGCCTTTCCTACTGCAGTGCTGTCAATAGCTTTCTTCAATTCGACCACAGTTAGTTCCTGGTCCAGCTTGTCCATGACTGACAGCAGCTTGATGGCATTGAGGGCTGTATCAACCACAGTGTTCTCGTATGAGTACAGCTCGGAGTAGTACTCGACCCATCGCTCCATCTGTTTGGCTTTGCCAGTGATGACTTCACCAGATTTGGATTTCAGAGGTGCCGTCTTGCTCTGGATAGGACTCATTGCCTTCTTTATGCCTTCATACATTCCCCTGAGATTACCAGAGTCAGCACAGGTCTGGATACTGCTGCATAGCTTAAGCCAGTAGTTGTTGGCACAGCACCTGGCTGTCTGCTGTAGTGTTTTGCTGGCTACTCTGAGTGCTTGCTGGGCACTCTAACTCAGTGAGCGTTTATACTCCAGAAGTGCAGCGCGCTTCTTTTTGATGGCTAAAATCATCTCATCGGAGTTAGCTTTGAACCAGTCGTTTGTGTTGCCAGCTCTTCTTCCAAACACTGACAAGGCCGTATTGTAGATTGTGTCCTTCAGATGCTGCCATCTGGATGTCGCATCAGCGCCCCCAGGGCTGCTGCGCAGATTCTCCTCAAGGGTCTCTCTGAACATTTCGGCTTTTTCTGAGTTTGCCCTCTTTCTGGCATCAGTGCAGGGCCTTCCAGTTGGTTTAAAATGTTGCAGCTTCTTGGGTCTCAGCTTGAGCTTGGAGCAGACTAGTGAATGATCTGTATGGCAGTTGGCACTATGGTAGCTGCATGTCAGGAGGTCATTTTTGAGGTTGTCGCATCTGGTGATGACCAAGTCTAATTGGTGCTAGTGTTTCGAGCATGGGTGTCTCCGTGACATTCTATGCTGTGGTTTGGTTCGGAAAAATGTGTTTGTGATGCACAGATTGTGGTACGTGCAAAGTTCGAGGAGACGCTGCCCATTGTCATTCATTTTTCCCACACCGAAGTGACCTAGGCAAGAGGGCCATGAGTCACGATCGGCTCCAACTCTTGCACTGAAGTCACCCAAAAGGTACAATTGTTCATGAGCAGGTATTTGCACTATGGCAGCACTGAGCTCGTTATAGAACTTGTTCTTTGCTTCTGGTGTGGCGTTCAGGGTTGGAGTGTAAGCACTAATCAGGTGGACGGGACCGGCGCAGGTTTGAAGTTTGACCTGTAGGAGTCTTTCTGATCCGCTCGTGACTAGTTCCACCATTCGCAGAAGGGTGTTTCTGATGACAAAGCCGACACCGTGCTCCCTGGGTTCCTCTTGGGCTTTGTCCTGCCAGAAAAAGGTGTAGTCTTTTTCCTTTAGGGATCCCGAAGCTGTGAGTCGCATCTCCTGCAAAGTGGCGATGTCAACTTGGAGCCTCTTCAGTTCCTCGTTGATGACAGCGGTCTTTCGGGTGTCCCTGATGTCCTGAAGATCTTCAGTCAAACTGGTCAACATGGTCCGTACATTCCAACAAGCAAGCTTGAAACTTTGATGATTTCCTTTTCTTAATAATTTTCTTGTTGGTTTGTCAGGTGCTCATTTCAGTCACTTGTCAGGTTTGGGAACCTTAAGCTTCATGCACCCAGTGAGGCAAGTGAACTGTGGCGAGACAGTATGCTACTGGCTGGGGGCTGCCCAGCTTAAGGCAGGCAGCGACTGTCCAATGAGATGTGATGGTCTCTCCCACCGTCGGAAGCAACCCCTGGCGCTCGTTCTCTACGCCAATCAAGCAAGAACTTATAACCAGTATCTGTTGCTTCCCGTGTTGGTTCAACGCTGTTAAGCAATGCTGGAGTACCTCTCCAGGCGTGAGCCTGGGCAATTTTTATGGAGACCCTGGGCTGCCGAAACACCAGGCCCCCCCCTTAGCTTTACTGATATAGTCCAAAGGAAAGGATAACCTCTACGTTTGGTACCAGCTCAGCTGGAGGAGTTGCCAGGACAGTGCCAGAAGTTGACACAGAACCACCTTAGGACTCCCCTCTGGATTTTCTGTCAGGGTTTACTCCCTTAGCCTTACTCGTTCCCAGGATAACCCACAAGGCAGTGGGGTGTCTTCCTCTGCCTTCACAGGAGTTGTCGATTTCCAGCACCACAACTCCTGGTCCACTGTAGAGACTGTGCATTAGAAGGTAGAAGGAACAAGTCCCTCCATAAGGTCGGTATGTGAGACAGACCAGACCCCCTCACTGTGTTTCGCCTGCGAGCTGATGCAGTTGCCCACGGGATGGCGTCACCGTAATGCACAACAGCTGCTAGAAGCGAACAGTGAGAGTTGAGTGGTGGGTGAGGACCAGTGATTCTGTCTGCCTGAAAAGGTGCAGCTGCCAGAGAGTCAAAGGTACTACCTCTACCCCAGGCACCCCATATCCTCCCCCAAATGCTATGGGGATGAGGAAACTGTGGGATAGCTTCCCACAATGCACTACTGCAACAGTCGATGTTACCCAATATGTGTGTGGCAGCAATGACTCGACTTTGTGGGGAGCAAGATGTAAAGTGAGGATGGTAAAAATTGAACTTATAAATTCCAAAATTAGAAAATGGATATAAATAAATTTGAATTTATCTTGTAGCGTAGACGCAGCCTTAGTATGCTCCCCTTTCAGCAGCATCGTCCAGTGGTTACCTTGTGGTGTTTCTCATGTAGTGTGCTGGCTTTTGTGGATCATGTTCAGTGGGATCTCTCTCTCCCCTTTCATTGTACAGGAAACTTTAGCACCTAACTTGGCTTGTGGTTCGCAGTGGTGTTCCTGTGATTTTCTAGGCACCCAAAAGGTAGTCACTCTGATGCTCAACACTGCAGTGCCCAATTTCCTTCAAGGATCCCACCCACACTATAGCACCTTTCAGGCTCAACAGCCGACTACATGCACTAACAACATATACTAGCTTTGTGTGACTAGTTTGGAGTAAATGACTCAGGAAAAACAAAATATATAATTTCAGATGATTAAAAATATTTCAGAAATATTGCAGTTAAATATTTCATTCCACAGTTGTTTGCACACTTGTTTCAATAATGAGCTTCATATTAGCTAAACCAACCACATAAAACCAGATTCTAGGCACCATTTCAGCAGCCCAAAGGGAACATAAAGATACCCTATGTGGGCAAAAGAGAATTCCTTGGTGTGGGGCAATCTTTTCAGGAGAAAGAAGGGGTACTCAGATGTACTGCATTCTATCTTGTTCTCACACCACCCAACTCAAAAGTACGTGGCTGAAATGTACTGTAATCCCCCTACTACAATGGCCCTGGGTGGCTATTACAACTCTTTACAATTCAGAGGAGCATTTAGGCTGCTCCAACATAGAGAGTCTGACAGTCTAATGCAGGGGTCAGCATCCAAAATAGCAAGAAGAGCTTTTTTTTTTCAAATTCGATAAAAAACTGAATAATTAAAGACCATAATGCATGTGAATACAAGACAGTTCTTAAACAACATCAAACCAGATTTTTTGTAACCTCTGTTTTAACAACAGCGCACACGATGGTTTGTAATGTGATACATGTTTACTACAGGACATTCACAAACTTTTTACATATTCTCTCAAGGTTGCATTCTCTGTTGGTGGTGAATTTCTCATTGCAAAGGAGACATAAAGGGAGCCCAGGCAAATTTGATACAAATGCAAAGGACTGGGTTTATTCACTTTGAAATTCTCTGCTTTCATTTTTGATTTACTCTTTTTATGAAGCCATTCCAACTGCACTTCAATTATGCCAGTTTCATTTCATGTTTAATTTCAGTGTTGCCCTTCACAGCAGGAATGCCACAAGTTTCCTTTTCCTTATCCAAATTAAGACTTCATTAGCAACACAATCAAATCCCAGATACAGTATGATATCCCACAATGCACTGTACATATTAAAGGGGGGTTTATCCAATATTTTGAGATCACATACTGTTTGTTATTTAGACATGCGGTGTTCATTTTTGGACTTTCAGACATTCACCCTTTATCAAAAATAATTGGAAGGGTTGTTTTTTTCTTTTGCAATTACACCACTAGGAGCCACAAAGAAGTCCTTAAAGAGCTGCAGGTTGCAGACCCCTGCTCTAAGGGATCAAGGTAGCAGAAAGTCACCTATGTTCCCATACACCAAACACTGCTCTGACATGGCAGCTTGGGATCAGTTACCAGACCAAGATATAAGCTTTCTTAAATACCAGCGTTCTCAACATACCAAATACAAATCTAAGTATTGTCACATTATTTTTGGAGGGCAAATTTTATCACTATTGTGCAGACTCCAAATATAGTGAGTTCAACAAATAACACCCATGTTGGATTTTTTATACTGTAAATAAGGGGTTGGCAACCCCTGGCATGTGTGCCACTCTTGGCACGCGAGCCGATTTATAGTAGTAGCATGCCGCTGGGTCTCCAGCCACAACACCCCATACCCATGCAACAGAGGGAGGGGCAGGAATACAGGGCCAGGGCCACAGCCCTGTTGAGGAGTCCCTGATGCCATGCAGGGCCCCCACCTCCCCTGAGTCCCACCAATGAGCGGCAGTGCAGAATCAGAGCCATGATGTTGGGGCCCTCACTGAATCACATGGCTGAGATTGGAGCTCCAGCTGCAGGGCCTCTGCCAGGGTGCGGAGCCAGGGCTGGAGCCTCTATCCTGGGGCAGGGCACCACAGCACAGGTGGAGCCCATGCCCCGGGGCCCCTGCTGCATGGCTCCCACCAGAGCGCGTGGCTCCTGCTGGACTGTGGGAATGAGGCCAGGACCAGAACCCAGGCTCTGGATCCTCCACCAAAGGCTTCCCCCACAGCTTGGGGCTGGTGCAGCAGTGGGGCTGACCAGCCCCTTGCACAGCCTGCAGGCACCAGACATGAGGTTGGGGGCACCCTGGCCAATCCCTTTTGCCCACCGTACTAAACAGTAAAGCTCTGCTTCTTTATTTATTTCTGAAATTGTTGTAAGTATGGCTATTAGTGACTTTAAAAAGTATCACTGGCATTCGGTCTGTACGCAGAGGTCAAGAGGTCAAATTTCAGCACTCTGCCTTGGAAAGATTGCTGACACTGCTGTAGACAAAGCCATTCAGGTTTTGCAAAATCCAGGAATTTCTTCATGATATGGCAAAATAATTGACATGTCTCTTACACTTGCAAACATGATAACTAAGTTCTGCAAGTTATTGAGATAATTTCCAAAATTAGTTTTGTTGTGATTCTTATATCAAATTGCCATTCTGACATTCACATTTGCTTATGATCAGAGTCCTAGCAAAGACAGTATTTTCCCATGCTTTCTTCGGCACGCCATAAAAGGCCTCTCATATTAATTAAACATTTCCAATTTTAAGGCAGTTTTTAAAATTTCAAGTACCTATAGATACAGATATACAATTTTTAATTATTTTATAAAAGGAGAAAAATGTTTTAATGAAAAATGCATTCCAACAAATATTTAACTTACCAAACCCCATACAGCACCAGGAGATGTAGCAATTATGGTAGCTGCTCTGGGTGTATTGTACATTAAGGCCAACTCACCAAAACTTCCACGATTATCGTAGCTACCAACACACCTCCCAACACCATCACATTTTACATAAATGTCGTATGTCCCTCTGTTAACAAAATGCAGAAATACAGTGAGTAGTAAATACAGCCACCCTCTGTGCTCCCCCATGTTCCTAACAGAGCAGTTAGATAGTTTAGTTTATTGCTTTGTTTAGTTTACCAAGATGGTTATGTACTGTACATTACACTGATGGTATTGCTCTGAAAATATAAATTTTGTGCAGCTAAATGATACCGAGTAGCTTCTAGGGACTTCTCACTTATTTGTGTATGCCTTAGAAATGGTGACTATTTTGAAGAACAGTTACAATTTCTTTATGATGAAAATTTAAAAAAAATCAGAATGACAATAATAAATTACATGTAAATAAAATCCATTATTAAAAAATAAAGAACACATTTTGGGTCTAAATTATTTAACAATTTCTTTTTAACCAAACTCTATAAAAAGTCTTTACAAAGAAATGGTTTCTGAAAATTAGGCTCTACTATTAAACTACTTTCAAATAAAAAAGTTCTTTCATATTTAAAATGTTCTTTGAAACAGTGATCAATATGCTACACTGGTGAGAACGGTGCTAAAACATACTACGAGTTCTTATAAAGAGTAACAAATACAAAATAAAGATATTGTACACTCTCTGATGTAAAGTTTTAACTTTGAACTGCAAAGCAGACCCTCAAAATTATTCTCAATAAGGCTATGAGTTCGTTATGGAAGTCACTGGAAATCATGGAATCTATGTTCCAGTGATCTTCAGGACTTCAGCCTGCAGTGGCTGGAATTTGCAGGATCCCCTGCCTCCTGGGAAGGCAGAGAGCTGCAGGGTACCTCTGCCACTTCTGGTGGCCTCCACAGCTCCAAGCCACAGCAGTCGGAGTACCCCACAGCTCCTGGTTGCCACAAGCAGCAGGGGACTACCATGGGTGGTGGAGAATTACCAAAGCTCCCAGTTGCTGAGGGCAGTCACAGAGCTGCTAATGGTGGGGGAACCCCACAAATGACACAGGGAAACCCATAGCACCTAGCCAACAAACACGTGAGGCGGGAAACCTCTGAACTCCCAAACATCAGAGATGAGGAGGGTCTCACAAGCTCCTGGCTGCCACTGGTGGTCAGGAGCCCAGTGCTACCAGCCCCTGTGGGTGGCAGGGAAACCCTCAAGCACCTAGTTATCACAGGGGAACCCCCAAGCTCCTGTGCCAGGGGAACATCACAGCTCCTAGCCCCTGTGCAACTGCTCTGCTTCAGATGGTGTAGGGACCCTATATCTCTATTTTGTCATGTATATTTTTAATAAAAGTAATGGACAGGTCATGACTTCCATGAATTTTTCTATTTTGGTCATGTCTGTCCATGAATTTTACTTAAAATATCCACGACAAAATCTTAGCCCTATTTATCAATAGTGGTTTCTCTGAAAAAGAAATAAAACATGACATAGCCACCCTATTAGTGTTTGATAGTGCTCTATTGGCTACTTCAGTGCCAAATATTCATAGGCTTCCTTTGTGCTAGTAATTGGAACAGAATTCAGATAACCCTACAATTCCTTTCCCTTCAAAGTCAAGGAGATTGTAGACAGATGGTAAAAACCACCTAGACCTGACAGCTATGTATCTGAAAGAAATCACTGAGTCCCTGCAGCTTTCTGAAGAGGAATTGGCTAAGACATAAGCCCAGAAGAATTGGAGAAACTTTGATCCTCTAGTGAAAAATCCCTAGTATGTGTCACAGTCTCCTCAGAGATATACAGAACACAACTATCTCTGTAAGCCAGCACTGATAGCTCTGACTGTATCATTATATCCTACTTCAAACTGAAAATGGATAGTATAAAAAGGTAAGTGCATTGACCTTGAAGGGGTCACTATTAAA
Source organism: Carettochelys insculpta (assembly GCF_033958435.1). Lineage (NCBI taxonomy): Eukaryota > Metazoa > Chordata > Testudines > Carettochelyidae > Carettochelys > Carettochelys insculpta. Next base: position 352,584,991 of record NC_134137.1, read on the forward strand.
ACGAACTATATTGATGACTTTATAAGAATTTTGTCAAAGGTAAACAGCAGCAACAGCAGCAGCAAGACAAAGGGTGCTTCCAAATCACAGTTTCAGTAATTGTAACTATCATTTTATTTACTAATCTTACTCTATGAAGTATTAGATCCACAAGGCAAATGTCCTTAAAATTTATTCTGACTAACAAGAAACTTCACCAACAGCATTGAGACTATAATAAGATTTCAAATCTTGAACACTAAATCTTTTCCAATTATTGGTTAAGGTCCAGTTATCAAACAGTCTTTGTGGTAGCCCACTAAATTAAAAGAACAGTGATGTGTTCCCTTTCAAATATTTTATTACAGGTGGGTTCAGAGTACTTTTTTTTCCCACTAACTGCTGTTTATTGTTCAATTACACTTTGACTCTGATTAAGTATCTTTGCATTTTCTTTCATATATGCGTACACCTGTCCAATTTAACCAAAAGTATGTGCAAAAATGTATTTTTGTTGATACAACTGTTCATAATCTTCTGCATTTCAGTTCTATATAATCACTCACCTATCAATTACATAGAAGTTGTCACCATCATCACCTTGATCGATGACATGTTCCCCTCCTTCAACCAGCTTTTCAAACATAGCATCTAGTACCTGAGACATCTGTTCCTATTTTAAAAAAACAACAGAAACAACTGGAAGATGAAATAATAATAATGCGAGATTGCTTGTTTGATATCCAAAATATAGTGTGATATCCAAAAATACTAGTTGGAATCCCCAGCAGCCACATAAAATACATTAACTGTTGATTTCCTAACTAAACATTTGTAGCAATACAGTATTTACTTAGCTCCTTTCAATATTATTAAATCTTTTATGACTATCCCTTGAACTATTAAGGCTACATCTACACTACAAGATAAATTCAAATTTATTGAATTCAGCTTTGTAATGGTGGCTTTTAAAAATTCAAATTTGAGTATGCTCACCTCCCCACAAAGTCCCCACAAAGTCAAGTTAGTGATGCCATACTAAATCACCAAACATCGATTGTTGCAGCTATACATTGTGGGAACCTATCCCACAGTTCCCTCAGCCCCAAAGCATTCTGATTTTTTTCACTAGAGCAGTATGGGAAAATAATGCCCCACAAGTGGTTGTATGTGATGTCATCTCACACTACATTGCCCTCATTCCCCTCCTGTGGAAAGCAGTCATTTTTTCAGAAGGAAAAGTAGGGAAACCCAGGCAAAGGAAAACCAAATAGGCTGGCTTCAGAAGGTGACTATACCATATAAACAGGTTGCTCAGCTGCTTTTCCCCCATTGAAAGAACACCTTTGCATTATTCCTTTTAGGTGTGACTTTTGTCTGATCAGCCAACCACTGTGCGAGGCAGAGGACTGTCATACCACCCTGGGATCATCTAGGTGACTGTGCCATTTCAACTGGTCCCTCATCTACTTTTCCCCCTTTGAAACCACAGATCACTGAATTAACTGAAATACCAAAGATTTTACAAAAAGCAGATGTAACATCATCTCTGAAAATATCACGGGAACAGATTACAGCTTGTGATATCCAGCCCACCCCCCACATATGTTGAGGTGTGGGGGAGGTAGATGAAGGACTAGTTGAGATGGTCCCTTCAGGGGCTTTCTGCTAACCCCCTGGTGCATGCTGTCCCACCAAAAATATAGCAAAGATCAAGTTCCCCGTCTTGTGTTGCCTATGTAGGACCATCCAGTCTCCACGCCTTCCCCCAGCAGCCAGTCCATGAAAATCAAATCTTTGTGGTGCAGGGGGCAGAGGGGACTTACCCCCTGCATCAGCCAGCCCTCAAAAATCTTTCCTGCCTTTGGATGTGGAGCTGTTTGGCAGCATGGGCTATACTGCACCACAGGCATGTACTTTTATTGGGTAGGGGCTAGCCACATGACGTGGTTGGGTGGGGAATAGACTGTGTAGCACCTGTGGGGGAGGTGGGGACTGCCTCATACAAATGTGAACCTCAGAAAAGAAATTTCTCAGTCTCTCATATAAGCATGAACCCCACAGCTTAGCAGCCATGTCGTGTGGTGGTGTGGGGGCTGGCGCCAGTGCTGAAAAAAATCTTGGCCTCTCCTGCTATGTCTTGTGCAGGAAAGAAGCCACCACCCTGTGGTGGGGCTATTTTTTCCATGTCTAGATGTGATCGCCACACTGATCATAAGTACATTCGAAATGGGCCCAGGTGCCCACTTCAATTTCCCGGCCTTCCTGATGCTGAATTCAAATTTGCAGGCTTCCTGCTATCTACTTCCTGCACACCCGGAGAGCAGCACAGATGGAAGTGGCCAGAGCAGACAACCAGGGGCCTTTGTGGAATATGTACAGGACACCTCTGGAAGCCAGTAAAGTCAATTTAAATAAATGCCATTTCCACACTACCATTAATCCGACCTTTTAAATTCTAACTTGGCACTACACGGACTCACATGGTGGGTTTAATAATATTGACGTTAGCGCGCTCTAAAATTTACCTCATGGCGTTCACAGTGAAGACAGTAATATTGCAAAATCGAGCTCACTGCTTCAAAACTGACTTTATCATGTAGTGTAGACATAACATATGTTTTAACATTGAAATGACCTTGTATGTGTAAATACTCATGACTCTACACAATATTAGTCACATATAACTGATATCTAAGAAGCACACAGAAGATAGATTATAACTTATAAAGGGGAGTGCTAGACATAGACACCCCTTGCTGGAGGGTCCAGGAAAGAGCAGTAGAGGGGCATCTTCTAGGCTGCCTAGAGAGACCAAGAGGAAACAGCCAATCAGCGAGAAGCTGCAGGGAGAAGCTAATCAGAGTCCGGCAGGCTCATATAAAAAGGAGCTGCTGGATCGGCCTGGTTCAGCAGTTAGTCGGAGCCAGAGAAGCAAGGAAGGTGTTCCTGGCTGGCTGCAGAAACTGCAGGCAGTTGCTACTTATAAGGTCCCTTGGTTGGGACCTGGAGTTGTGGGTGGGTCCAGGATCCTCCCAACAGCCACCAGCCACTAGGAAAGTGGCTAAGGCATTCAGAAAGGAAGTAGCTCAGGGAAGGGGTTGAAGACCTAGAAAAAGGGTCAGTATTTGTGGGACTTTTGATCTTCCCTGGAAGGAGAGTGAATTGTACTGCAAAGAGGGACTCATCTGAGGAAATGGAATAACTGGCAAAGAGCCTTCAGGGAAGAAGCTCTGAGAAAGGACAAAATAAGAGAGCCCAGAAGGAGCCAAGAGACAGCTTCGGAAGCAAGCCCAGGAGGATATATAACCAGGGTACTGTGATAGGCCTTGTTGGATTTGTACCCCAGAAGGGGTTTGTTTTATCCACATATGAACTGTTTGTGACTCAGCCTGAGTGCTGAGTCACTGAAGACCCACCTGACAAGGGCAGTAGCAAGCAAGAGTAGTGCAAAGCTAAAAGAAAAGTAGGTGCAAGCACATATTTTATTGATGCAGTGTTCAAGGGAGGTGAGTGGGCTTTTACACATAACTACATACTCCAGCTTCAGAAAAAACAAACATCTAGCTTTTTTGAAAGTTTGGCACATTTCAAGACAAAACACCTATCAGGAGTGGCTTTTCATTAGTCATACCCTGAATACAGGAGACTGGACTAGATGACCTCAACAGATAGTTTTCTAGTCTTTCACTTCTATGAATCCATGTTCAATCTATACAGAAGCAACAGCTAAATGGAGTTTTCATTTTATTCATTTAGAATATCTATAATATGTGCCCTTTTCTCCTGTAAGCATGTAGCAGAGGTTACCAAATAGTGGCCTGTGCACCACTGATGGTGCACAACCCTGATGTTCCATCAACTTACTTCAAAACAATTTTTTAAGAAGGTGACACAGGATGTGAACTAATAAAAGTTTGGGAACTGCTGATCTACAGAAGGACTCTCTGTGCACAGAAACAGGTATCTACTTCTTGTAACTGTTGTTCTTTGGACTGTGTTACTCATGTCCATTCTAAGTGGGTGTATACACATCATGTGCATGATCACTGGAAGGTTTTCCAGTTGTGCTACTTGTTGGGTCAGCTCAGGCACCCCTGGAATCATGCTGTCATGGCCCTGCATATAGGTCCCTGTTGAACCATCATCTCTGCTTTTCCTTCTTGATAGTTCACTCTAACAAAGAGAATGTGGGCAGGTCTTAGAATGGACAGGATCAACAAATCTAGAAGAATAACAGTTATGAGAGGTAGTCAGCTGTTTTTTCTTCTTCAGCTGCTCGCTCATGTTGATTCCAAGTAGGTGACTCCCAACCTTTATCTAGAAGGTGGGGTCAGAATTCATGGGATCACTGTTTGAAGCATTGGTCTGCCAAATGCTGTATTGTCCTTGGTATACTAGGTAATGGCAGAATAAGAAATACAAGTGTAGACTCTGCACCATGGTGCTGCCCTGTAGATCTTTTGGATCAGGACCTGAGCCAGTAATTCCACCACGGAGGCCTGCACGCTTGCAGAACGTGCCCTCAGTGCAGGTGCAAGTGTCTTTGCTAAAACTGTAATGCGCCTGGATACAGGATATGATTGACTATGAAATCCTTAGAGAGGCCACCAGGGGGCTCTTCATCCTGTCTGGTGCCAAAACAAGTAAGTTCTATTTACAAAATGGCTTCCGCTGCTCAATATAAAAGGTTAATAATGCCCTCCAACATCCAGGAAGTGGAGTCTTTGTTCCTGGCTTAGGGTAAAAGACTGGAAGAAAAATGTCTTCATTGGCATAAAACTGACCTTAGGGAGAAAGGGTGGATGAAAGCAAAGCAGCACTTCATCTTTTTTAAAAAATATGATGTAAGGAGAATTAGACCTGAGGCCTTGAGAGCTCAGACATCCTCCGGGCTGAAGTTATTGTGCCAAAGAATTTCAATTTCTACGAAAGATAGAATGAACGTGTTTCTAAGCGCTTGAAGGGAACCCCATCAATCTTTAAAGCACCAGGCTGAGGTCCCACGCCAGGTTCAGATGCTAAACTTGCAGATATAATCTGTCCAGTCCTTTAAGAAAATGGCCCACCCATCAGGTTAGCAAAGACTGATTGGCCTGCTGCTCCTCGGCGGAATCCTGAAATAGCAGCCAGGAGATCCTTTACTGATGAGATTGACAAGTCCTGCTGCTTTAAATGTAGCAGATAGTCTAAGATAAAGGCAACTGATGATCACATTGGAGAGGCATGACTTCGTAAACACCACATATAGAATCTCCACGACTTGGCCAAGTAGGTGACCTGGATAGATGGTTTCCTACCTCCAAGGAGAAATCTTTCGAACCGGTTCTGAACATATCAGATCGGCCATGTTTCACCCTACAGCTTCCAGGATGTGAGGCGGAAAACAGACTGAGGCTACATCTACACTAGCAGATAAAATAGAATTGAAGGCAGCTTGATATTACCACGTGACTGTCTTCACTGTAAAGACTAGTACCTTGATTTAGGGAACACTAATATTTATATCATAATATTGTCAGAACCTACAGGGTGTAGTGTCACATTCGAATTTAAAAGTTTGAATAAAGGCTAGTGGGGAAGTGCCACACCTTAAAATCAAATTTATTAGCCTCCAGAGGTGACCCATATGTAACCCACAATGCCCCTCAGTGCTCTGGTTAGGCCACTGCTCTCCACGGCTACGTCTACACGTGAAGCCTACACCGAAATTGCTTATTTTGATGTAGCAACATTGAAATAGGCTATTTTGATGAATCACGTCTACACGTCCTCCAGGGCTGGCAACGTCGATGTTCAACTTCGACGTTGCGCAGCACCACATCGAAATAGGCGCTGCGAGGGAACGTCTACATGCCAAAGTAGCACACATCGAAATAGGGATGCCAGGCACAGCTGCAGACAGGGTCACAGGGCGGCCTAGCGCTTCTGGGGCAACAGCTAGCTGCTCCCTTAAAGGGCCCCTCCCAGACACACTCAGCCTGCACAGCACATGGTCTGAGGAGCCATAGGCACACAGACCCCGGGTGACGCAGGCATGGACCCCCAGCAGCAGCAGCAGCCAGAGGTCCACCCAGCCCTCCCGGCAGGAGCAGGGCTCGCCCTGATCCATGCCATGCGGGAGGCAGCTGAGCACCTCCTTGCTACACCGGAGGAGGAGCTGCCCCCAGGGCAGCAGGGCTCAACCCCCAACTCTGCAGCCCCCCGCCTCACACGCCGGCGGCTGTGGAGCTACCCCACCAGCACCGACTGGTGGGAGCGGCTGGTGCTTGAGGAGTGGGACGATGACCGCTGGCTCAGGAACTTCAGGATGAGCCGGCAGACATTTCTGGAGCTGTGCCAGTGGCTCACCCCCGCACTCAGGCACCAGGACACTGCCATGCGGCGTGCCCTCCCTGTGGAGAAGCGGGTCGGCATCGCTGTCTGGAAGCTGGCCACTCCAGACAGCTACTGATCTGTGGGACAGCAGTTTGGTGTCGGCAAGGCCACCGTCGGGGGTGTCCTCATGGAGGTAAGAGAACCCACGGGGGGAGGGCAGGGCAGGGCAGGGGAGGGGGGCCCGGGCAGAGAAGGGCGGGGGAGGGGAGGGGAGGGGAGGTCGGGGGAGGGCAGGGCAGGGCCACGCACACCCTGCTCACCCCTCATTGGTGCTCTCCCATGTGCTTTCCCTGCATATTGTGCGTGCCATCAATGCCATGCTCCTGCACAGGCTCGTGAGGCTGGGGGACCCAGATTACACCATCGTGGCCTTTGCCACCCCGGGCTTCCCCAATTGCTTCGGGGCTCTGGATGGGACTCACATCCCCATCCGCGCCCCGCATCACAGTGGAGGATGCTACATCAATCGCAAGGGCTACCATTCTGTGGTCCTCCAGGCCTTGGTGGACAGCCAGGGCCGTTTCCAGGACATTTATGTGGGCTGGCCTGGCAGCACCCACGACGCCCGGGTTTTCCGGAACTCGGGCCTGTGCCGCCGGCTGGAGGTGGGGACCTACATCCCCCAGTGGGAGATCCCTCTGGGGGACACCACCACGCCCCTCTGCATCATCGCAGATGCGGCATACCCCCTCCAGCCCTGGCTCATGCACCCGTACACGGGCCATCTTTCCGCTAGCCAGGAGCGCTTCAACCAGCGCCTGAACCACGAGCGCCAGGTGGTGGAGCGCTCATTTGGCCGCCTGAAAGGACGCTGGAGATGTCTCCTGACCTGCCTGGATGCGGGCCCCAACAACATCCCCCTGATTGTGGGTGCCTGCTGCGCCCTGCACAATTTGGTGGAGAGCAAGGGGGAGGCCTTTTTCCAGGGCTGGGCTGCGGAGGCCGGCAGGGCCGACGTGCAGCCACCCGCTGCCCTCAGTCGCCAGGTGGACCCCGAAGGGACCCGGGTCCGGGAGGCCCTGGGGGCCCACTTCGATGATGAGGCCGCGGGGTGAACTCTGCCAGGCCCCGCACTGCCCACCCCTTCCTCCACAACACTCCCTGCCCCAACGCCCACACCATGGAGCACCCAACCGCACCCCCCTCCCACTTTTCCTGGACAAATGCCAGCACGCACTTGTGGCTGAACTTAAACTGCTTTTTCTTTTAGAACTTTTTTTTTTAACTATAAATAAAACAAGAACAAACTATATATAACGTGTGGAACAAAAGTAATGTGTACAAATAAAACAATAGTAATAAAAAAGTTTGTTCACTAATAAAAAGAAAACCAGGGATGATAAAGGGGAGAACTATTTACATGCGGGGGACGGGGCAAACGGGGGGCACAAATTAATAAGTCACAACTATATACAAGGAGGGGGGGCACGTCCCGGGCCCCTCGCCCCTAAAGTCCGGCACTGGGCGTGGGCGGCCGGGAGCCCCGCCGCGGCTGCAGCCCTGTCCGGGGCTGGCTGGGGGCGGGGCGGACCGGAAGATATGCCTGGCGAGTCTCAGCTGGCTCCAGGGGTCCCTCGGCGCTCCGGCCCTCGGTGGTGGGTGGCGGGGCGACGGCGGACGGGACGGCGACGTGCGGAGCAGCTGGTGGTGCGGCGGGTGGAGCAGTCAGGGCGGGTGCTGCAGCGGCCGGCGTGGCATGGGGGGCCAGGTAGTCCACCAGGCGGTTGAAAGTCTCCATGTAGGCCCCCCATGCCTCTTGGTGCCAGGCGAGCCCCCACTCCTGCAGTTCGACACGGCGTTGCTCCACCTGCAGGCGCTGCTCCGCCACCTCCAGCTGCCGACGGTGGATGGCCAGCAGCTGGGGGTCTGTTGCCGTCGGCTGGTGGTGGCGCGAGGTCCGCCGTCTAGCCCGCCGTGGGGCCAGTTGGTCCTCGGCCGAGGGGCTTGCCTGGAGTGATGGCTCCGGAGGGGTCTCCAGGACCACTGATGCCTCGCCGGCGCTCTCTTCCAGCCCTTCTGATGGTGCAGCTGCGGGACACAGGAGAGGAGGGGGGGAAGAAGAATGGAGACAGGAGTTAGTGTGGGCCCCGAGCCGTGGCCTTTGTCCCCCCAGCCCTGTGCTGCAGATTCCCCATCCCCGTCCCCGGGAGATGCTGCTGTGATGGATGGAGTTCAGGGGTCCCCCTGCACTGCACCCCGTCCCCTGGTGGGAGCGACTCTCACTTCACTCCGCAGGGTCTGACAGGAAAGGTTTCTTAGGCCACAGATGCCCAGTTCCTCCCAGGAGTGACAGCACCAGCTGTCAGAAGAGACAGTCCTTCCAACCCGTCCTGGGGAGAAGACCCCAAGGGGTGCCCCTCTGGGATGCAGCTTTCCCCCTCCTCAGGCTGGCTGCCTTCCAGCTCTCCCTTCCCCTAGCCTCTACCTGCGGCCCCCGCCCTCCCCCCCCGATTTCAAAGCCAGCTCGGCTCCTCCCTCCTCTTTGTTCAGGGCAGAGGTGTCACCTGCCAGCTGTAGCCCCACGATCATCCTTTGCCCCTGGGAGCTATTCGGCTCTTGTTGCTCATATCTAGCCTGAGTCTCCCTTTTGCACTCCCCCCACTCCATCACATGCTGCTGTTGCTGCTGCTGCTGCTGCGGGGTGTCCCACCCCCTCCTCCCGGGGGCCCCTCGAGGTTCCGCTCCCCCCTGCCCCGGGGATGGGGCATGGCACTGTCGTGCAGGGTGTGGGGGGGCAGGGGCTGAAGCACTGCTGTGAGGGACATGGCCCTGCTGTCCTTGGGGCCATGGCCATGTAAGCATGTGGGGGGCCCTGGACACATATCTATTACCCCCGCCCCTCAAGCCCAGGGGTGTACACCAGAGGCGGGTACATACCTGTCGGTCCACTCCCACGGTCCTGAGATCCCCGGGGTGCGGACGCCCGGCTGCTGCTCCGGGATGGCAGAAGGAGGATCTGCAGCCCGGATTCTGCGGAGGAGGAGCCCCCCTCCTCCTCCTCCTCCTGCCGCGATGGCCCAGGGGTGGGCTCCGGGGGGGCCCCTGGGGTGCGGGGCTTACCTCCGGGGTGGACTCCGGCTGAAGGGCCTGCTGGGGCTCGTCGGCCGAAGTATCAAGGGTGGCCGGAGGGGAGGAGGTGTGCCGGGGGCCCAGGATGTCCCTGAGCTCCCTGTAAAAGGGGCAAGTGATGGGGGCGGCCCCAGATCGGCCGGCCGCATCCCGGGCCCGGGCATAACCCTGCTGCAGCTCCTTCACCTTACTCCTGATGTAATCAGGAGTGCAGGCAGGGTGACCCTGGGCAGCCAGGCCGTCGGCCAGCCGAGCGAATGCATCCGCGTTCCGCTTCTTGCTCCCCATTACCTGGAGCACCTCCTCCTCGCTCCAGAGCCCCAGCAGGTACCACAGCTCAGCCTCCGTCCAGGAGGGGCCCCGCTGCCGCTTGCCAGCCTGGCTGCCCACCTGGCTGGGCTGGCTGCCCTGGCTCCCCTTGGGGGGGGTCCCCTGGGGGGGCTGCCAGGCGGCCATTGATGGTCCTGTGGCTACTGAGGGACGTGCAGGCTGGCCACGTGTCTGGGCTGCTCCCTGCACGTTCCCTCAGCTTCCTGCACAGGAAGGGAGGGGGAGGGGACCTTTAAGGGGAGCTCCACGCGTCCACCATTGAGCTGAGGGGCTGCAGAGAGCGTCTCTCAACCCCTCAGCTGATGGCCACCATGGAGGACCCCGCAATTTCGAAGTTGTGGGACGTACAATGACTACACGGTCCCTACTTCGACGTTGAACGTCAAAGTAGGGCGCTATCCCCATCTCCTGATGAGGATAGCGACTTCGACGTCTCGCCGTCTAACGTCGAAGTTAACTTCAAAATAGCGCCCAACGCATGTAGCCGTGACGGGCGCTATTTTGAAGTTAGTGCCGCTACTTCGAAGTAGCGTGCACGTGTAGACACGGCTCACATGCGCAGGAATTAAATAACAGGAATACTGTGAATTTCAAATCGGAACCAGGAAGCCTGTGGTTGTGGGATCATATTTGTATGAGAGCCTGAGAAATTATTAGTGATGTGTGCGCATCTACCCATTACAAATTGCCACAGTATGGAGCTTGTGGTTTTGTCTCTACACTCTGTATTTTCCTCCGCACTGCCTAGTGCCAGCCACTGCCTCACCATACCATGTGGCAGCAAGGCTGTTGTGGGGGTTCTGCCAGACACCACATGGCTTACACTCCTGGGACTGAGACCTACCCCTCTTATCCCATGATAGCTTACTTTGCTTAAGACCCTTTGGTGAGGGACCTTGTCAAAGGTGAGATCAAAGGATGGTGTGTGGTACGTGAGGCATAGAGATCACATACTGAATGGTGATGATAAAAAAAAACAAAAAATCAATAAACTGCCTCATTTTCTGAGCATTATTCAGTCCATGCACTGAAGTAGCATGGGCCTTGTGGGAACAGTAGTATGCGATTGTGTAATTAGAACAGTCATAATGTGCATATACAGGCAATCTTAATTCTGGTTGCTCCTAATTTTGCATGTTCTGTTATTATATTTTTTCTAATGTTGTTTGTGTTTGCATATATACACAATAAAACCAGATGTAGCTTTTTATTGCAAAGTGTGTACATAACGTTATATGGAATGCTTTAGCTGGGACATTCTGCTAATCTACAGTACAATACCAGCAGCATTACAAATATGATAGAACTGACTTGAGTTAGACATATTTAAGAAAAAATATGTACTAAAAATGCACACTGTACAATTTTAACAACTTTTGCAGTCATTTAATTATTTTTTTTCCAACACGCAACAAACCATGGATTCATGATTGAGAATTATACGCATGCCAAATTTGAAGTTGTATTACAAAGGTTGAGTAGGAAAAACTAAATTTGAAATTATTTTGAATTATTTGGTTTAGTTATGAAATATTTGTTTTCATACTTGGATAATTAATACACCTCAGTGGAATTTCTTAAGCTTTTCAAAAATTATTACACTTTGGCATGAGAATAAACATATTGGCCACATCTACATAGGCAGCTTCTGTCGACAAAACTTGGTTTTTGTCGACAAAACTCACCGAGCATCTACACAGTTAAAGCATGTCAAGAGTTTGTTGACAAAACTCAGCTGTTTAGTTGGCAGTGTTATCCCTGTTCCTGATCAGGTATAATGCCTCTGTTGAGAGCACCCGTGTAGACAGTTCTGTTGGCAGAGAGGGCTTCTGGATCCATGGGCAGCCCTGTTTCCAGAGCTTCCAGTCAGCCGTTCTGTCGAGAGAGGGCAGGGCAGGGCAGAGTGGCTGCTCTCTGTTGACAGAGTGGATTGCTCTTTTAATCTACTTTATGTATAGAGACAATTTGTAGACATAGGTACTGCTGAGGTTTCTCTGTCAACAGTGACTTTTGTCGTCAGAGGCTGCCTGTGTACACGTGGCCACTGATGTCAATCAGAAGAAGAACATTTTTGAGAATGAGACTGGAAACATGGGTTTCTATCATGACAGCACACCTTAGAATAACAAAAACTCTCTTCTTGGGAAAAGAAAGAATCATTGCCATATCCTGTCACACTAAGGGATAGGGAGGAAATCAGGTTTTCTTAACATCCACAGCTGATAGTAGATTCATGAAGAAAGACTCCTGGCTGACACAAAGGACTTGAATGTTACAGTTCTTGTCCAGGATATTTTCCTTGTTTGAAATGTTGTGGCTAATGAAGTTCACTTCAAAACTTTGTTACAGCTGGCTTTGCAGGAGAAGGGAAAAAGCTGGTTAAACTGCAGTGAATTCACCTATTCCAAAGCAAAATGTTTTTGAGCAAATGTATTTGAGCATCCAAAATTAGACTGGATACATGAAGAGAAAAAAAGCCTGATTACTGTCTCAGTTACCCTGGTTTTATTCCACTACAACTTCAGTGGAGAGATTTTTAATTTATATCAAGGTGAGATCAATTAGGATCACAGACTTTACATGGCAGCAAAGAGAGCAGCACAGTGAGGCTGCAGCTACACTAGATTATTTTTCTCTTACAGTTTCTACCCTTGCATCCATAAGTGGTACCAAGAGTGGGAGCAGAAAGTTACACCACAATTACTTGTATAATCTACACCTATTTTGAGCAGGATTAAACAATACAATAGTTAATGTGCTGGATGACAGTCCACTCTAGCACTACCACTCCAAAGTTGTACAGAAGTACCAACTGTGGCAAACGTTAAGAACAAAAATGTGTAGTGTAGACACAATCTAACAATGCTTATGAATACTCTTCCAAATCTCATGGCATACAAGACCTGTCGTTCTAATCAATCAGAAACCTTCATTCCTTGTAATTATAACCTCACAGCACTGAACTAAGGAAACATTCAATATGTAGGTGGCTGTCATTATGACTGACAACTACTGAAAAAATACAGAATTTATTCTTAGTTCTCTATTCACACAATATGCAAATTTGCTACATGGTAAAGTCAAATAGCTTCGACTCACTAGAAAAATAACCCTTCTAGCACATAAATTGATTTTATACACTGGGGCAAAATTGTTTGTATGATTAAAATTAAATAATATTTGATCTCATACTGCAAGAAGAGAAGTTACCTGTTGCATTTGGCATTGAAATATTCATGAGACAATCTTTAAATTGAGTTGTTTCAAAATGCTAAGCTCTACTGTACAAAATTAATGGTCTAGAACACAGGAAAAATTACGCTTGGAACAAGAATTGGCAGCTTTCCAAATAATCAAAGGCTGTAGAAGTCTTGATGGTGCAGTAAAGGCAGACTATTAGACACAACTTTTCCAGTGGTTCTAGACATGCCTCTTAATTTCTTAATTAGTAAATTTGGCAAGTCTGCCCAGAGGGGGCACAATTTGTACAGCTTCTAAATATCTATATCTATGATACATGTGCTCTGTCTTCTCAACTTTTAGTGCCTTTAGGAAAAGAAAAGAATCACAGGATACAGTTCCATATAGCCACATTTTAGAAACTGTATTAAGACAACTGTCTTAAGAACAACAAGAAGTCCTGTGGCACCTTGTAGACTAACAGATATTTTGGAGCATAAGCTTTCATGGGCAAAGACCCGCATCGTCAGATGCATGAGTGGAGAACCCTACTTTGGAATCCCCACTCATACATCTGACAAAGCAGGTCTCTGCCCATGAAAGTTTATGCTCCAAAACACCTGTTAGTCTCTAAGGTGCCACAGGACTTCTTGTTGTTTTTGCAGATACAAACTAACACAGCTACCTCTCTAATACTTGTCTTCAGAACATATTACAATTATAAGCACATTTAGGGTTCATCTACATTATTGTGATGACCAGCATAGAAGAGCTGATAAAGAAAAAAAATTCCAAATTTAGTGCAGTCTTTGGATGGCATAAAGTAAATAAGGCCTAGGTGTAAAGGGGGGGAAAAACCACCAGAGAGCCCCCTAGTTTGTCACCACTGGAATAGCTATGCATCTTATTACTGGCACCTCACATATTTAGTAATGTGAGCCCTTTGGAAAGAGGAGAAACAGAACACTGATTTGGGTGCTTGCTTTGGACTCAGGAGATCTCAGTTCAACTCTGCTCAATCACAAACTGCCTATGTGACCTTGAGCAAATCATAAGGTATCCTCATGCCCCAGATCCCCAGCAATAAAATGGGGATAACAATAGTTCCCTACCTCACAGGAATGCTGTGAGGATAAATACATTCAAGATTGTGAGCCATATAAATACCAAGGACTGATAAACAGTCATTCCTTCACTCCAAAAAGACTCAGTTTGCACATTTTTTGATTCAGTTCTGTTCTTCCTTTCAATAACAATTTTACATGATCTACTCACAAGTTAAAATGACATCCTGTCATTACCTTTCACTCACTTTGGACAATTTAAGATTTCAGCATTGAGTAAGATTCAGAGTAACAGTGGGAGGAAAAAGAGGCACAGAGAGCCAGGGTGGGGAGAAAATAAGGAAGAGAAAATATTGAGAGAGGTGCCTACTCTGGCCGCTCGGCTATACTTCCCTCAATCCAACTGGCTTCTTTTTGCACATATCAACAATATGTAGAAAAAAAAGTTGCAGGATGAGGGGGAATTCAACTTGAATGACATAAACTGGAGGTCTCATGATGCCAGTACTAATACATATTTGTAATTTCTAAACATTACAGATGACAGTTTCCCAGTGCAAACAGCACTGCAGCCAATAACAACTTTGTCTAAGCAGATAAATGGGAATTGATCATGGAGCTAAAAATGAGCACTAACATAAGTACAAGTGAGCATGCTTTGATCACCTTGATGATGTGCAAGATAAATCAAATTGAGATCAATAACATACATACTTTCAGCTTTCACAGGGCTAACTTCATAAAGCTGAAAACAATCATGAGCCCAACTGGAGGAGGAAAATTGTAATCAAAAGAATGTAAATGATACCTGGGAAACATTTACGACATCACAAAAGCCACAAGCCCACAGTTAAGGAGGAAATCTATGCTGCATAAAACAAAGAACCTAATATAGCAGGGAAATAGAAGTAAAAAATCCAACAACAAAAAACAGATAATCTCATCATAAGACAATTGCACTCTTTACATTTCACTGGTATCTCTGGAGGATGTTAAATGGCAGCTACTAAAGTTAAAAAAAAAAAAATTAAATCAGCCAGTCCAAATGAGTTGCATCCAAAAGTTTTAAAAGAGCTAGCTGAAGATTTTGATAGACAATTAATCTTGTTTTTTCAAGAAGTCTTGAAACACTGGGGAAGTTCTAGGAGATTGGAAGAAAGCTAATGTTAGGTCAATTTTTTAAAAAGGGTAAACAGGATGATACGAGTAATTACAGGCCAGTCAGCCTGATATATGTTCCTAGGTTCCTAGCAAAATAATGGAGCAGCTGATAAAGAACCAAAGGAAGGTAATGTAATTAATAAGGTTTGCAGAAAACAGATCCAGGCAAACCAACTTGGTATCTGTTTTGATGGGATTACAGATTCGATGGGTAAAGATAACAGTGCTAGTGTTACACATATATTCACTTCTACGAGGCATTTGACTGAGTACCACATGACATTTTCATTAAAAAATTAGGCCATTATGAAATTAACAAGACACAAATTAATTGGATCAAAAGTGGGCTAAGTAATAGTTCTCAAAATGCAACTAAATGGAGACGCGCCATTGAGTGAGTCTGTTCTTAGTGGAGTCCCAAAGAACAGTTCTTGGCCCTATGTTTTAACATTTTAACATCATCTGAAAGAAAACATAAAATCATCACTCAACATTTGCAGATTACACCAAAATTGAGCAAGTAGTAAAATAACGAAGAGGACAGGTTACTGACTCAGAGTGATATGAATTGCTTGGCAAAAAGTAGACAAGCAAACAGTACAGCTGTCTACACATGCATGAAATGGCAAAATATGTGGCCCTCTTTTGAAAGAATGGGAGGAGCGTCTACACGTGCAACACCATCTTTCGAAAGAAAAATCGAAAGAATGGGGCACAGACATCGAAATCCAAACCCCAATCCCATATCAGGAAAATCGTCCCCTTTCGAAAAACTAAATCAAAAGAGTACATGTGTAGACACTCCACATTCAACTTTTTAAATAGAGGGGTCTGCCATGGCACCAGTCAGCTGGAGCATGGGGCCGCTCCAGCCAGCAGCAGCAGGGCTCTATGATCCCTGTGTCCAGCTGCCTTAAAGCAGCCCAGATGCAGGAACCCTGTGGCAGGAAGCTGAAAGCATGCTAGGAGCAGCCCCAGCACGAGCTCCAGTAGCACGCCCTCTGCACAGCTTGCGAGCACCAGCAGGTGACAATAACCAGCAGCCAGCCCCCGCGGGAATCCCAGGACCCCCTCTCTGAGCCCTCCCAGAGCTCCCAGGGTTGTGGGGATGAGAAAAAAAAGGGCCCCCTCCAGACTAAGAGGGAGCTGAGGGACCTCCTTGGGTTGTGGAAGGAGAAGGAAGTCCTCCACAAAATGGGTGTTAAGCAGAGAAATGCTGCAGCATTCACCCGCCTGGTCCTACTCCTCTTTGCAAGGGGCCACCTGGAGCATGCTGCAGAGCAAGTATGCTCAAAAGTAAAGGAACTCCACCAGGGCTATGCATGGGCCCAGGACCAGGCCGGCCACTCCAGGGCAGCCTCAGCTACCTGCCCCTACTACCAGGAGCTCCAGGGCATCCTGGCCCCACCCCCAGTGGTCCTCGACATGTCGGCGGATGACCCACAGCCAGAGGCAGAGGAGCAGCCCAGACTGGGGACCCAGGAGGCTGAGGGCACCACCGAGTGGTTGAGTGAGGAGGGGAACCTGACCATATACATCCCCTCCTGCTCATCTACCCAGGTGACCAGGAGCTGGGCATCCCTGGATTTTGCCAAGGGACCCTCCAGTACATACACGGCAGGGCATGCACCTCCTCCCTGGTGTGAGGGCTATGCATTGGCCAGCCAGCCACACACAGGACCAGTGGTCCCCGGCCACATACATGCTGGCCCACTGTGGTACATGGCACCCTGTGGCAGGCTGCCGGCGATGGCCAGCACCCGCCCCCAGCAGACAGTGCTACGAGCCACATGCGGGATGGTGGCCAGTTGGCGCTGGACAGAACCTAGGGACCACGCACCATGGGCTGGGAAGGCCCACCCATCTGAAAAGCCCCCCGGCTGCCATGCCATTGGATGCCTGACCTGTGGGGGGGCGGGTGTCCCAGGAGAGGGCGGCCCATGGCCAAACCCCCTCGCCCCAGGCCATAGTACATTATCGACACATTGTCCCTCTCTCCATACAGCTGCACCAGCCAGGAGCTGGAAGAGCCCCGCATGATACCTTGTCCCTTGAGAGCCCCCCGGCAGATGTTGAGAGCAGCCAGGCCCCACCCCATGCACCGTGCCATGGGGCTGTGGCCAGAGAGCCCCCCGTGGGCAGAGGATGATCTAGCCAGCTGCTGCCAGGCTGAGGTGACACCCGCGGCTCATGGAGGCTGACCTGGAATGGCGGAGGGCGGCATGGGACAGGTTGCTGACCACCCTGGAGGGCATTGGCACCAGTCCAGGACCATGTGGCTAATGTGGCCCACCTCCTGGCCCCA
Source organism: Carettochelys insculpta (assembly GCF_033958435.1). NCBI lineage: Eukaryota > Metazoa > Chordata > Testudines > Carettochelyidae > Carettochelys > Carettochelys insculpta. The sequence continues at coordinate 352,602,457 of NC_134137.1, forward strand.
ACAACTGCTCCCCCCACCAAGTCTGCTGCCGGCCCTCCACCAAGCCCCCACGGCCTTACCTGCCAGTGCTCCCCACCCTCTCCCCACCCCGTCGGCGACCCCGCACACCAGGAGGCAGGGGATCCTGGAGCCGACAGGGCTCATGGCCTACCACCCCGCCCCTGGACTGAGCCCCCCCGGCCCCTCTAGGTTCAGAGCCCCCCACCCCAACTCCTGTCCAGGTTAAGTGCCCTTCTGCTCCCCTCCAGGTTCACAGCCCCCTCGACCCCCGCAAGGTTCTGAGCCCCCCGCCCTCCTCAACACCATCTTCCCCCACTGCTGTACATAGCTATACATAGTGTTTAGTTGTTGATAAATGTTTATGTTCCATATACCCCATGTGCTGTGCCCCTCAGGGGGATGGTGGGTGGCAGATGTGTGCATTTGGCACTGCTGGCGGTGGTGACAGGGATGGCAGGTGGCGGATATGCATGGGGCATGGGTGTGGGTGCGGGTCACAAATGGCCATCTGCGAAGGCCTGCCTGAGGGCCTCCCTAATGCGGAGGCCATCCTGCTGGGCTTGGTGGATGGGGGTGGTGCCCAGCTGCTCATACCCAGCGCCGGCCTCATTGCCCGCCCCCAGATGTAGGCGTCCCGCCTGCCCTCCGCAATGTTGTGGAGAACGCAAAAGGTGACTATCACCTGGGCACGTGAGGACCCCGACTTCCAACCCCGTGTAAAGGCACCTCAACCGCCCCTTCAGGCACCTGAAGGCCCACTCCCCAATGTTGCGGGCATGGATGGGGCACTGGTTGAATGCGTCCTGGGTGGGATTGAGATGTCCTGTGTATGGCTGCAGGAGCCATGGCTGGAGGGGGTAGGCTGCATCTGCCACCATGCAAAGCAGCATGGTGACATTTCCCGGCACCAGGATCTTCTGCTGAGGGACGAATGTGCTGGCCCCCATGCGCCAGCAAAGCCCATAGTTCCAGAAGACCCAGGCGTTGTGGGTGCACCTGGCCCAGCCCACACAGATGTCTGTGAAGCTGCCCCTAGCGTTCACCAGGGCCTGGAGGACCACTGAATGGTTGCCTTTTTGGTTCATGTATTGGCTGGCACTGTGTGCTGGGGCACAAATGGGAACGTGTGTGCCATACAGGGCACCAAAGCAATTCGGGAACCACAGGTCCTCAAAGCCTGTGATGGCGACATCCAGATCCCCCAGGTGGATGACCCTCTGCAGCAGCATTGCATTGATGGCTCTGACGACCTGCATGCTGGGGGCAGGGGATGTGTTCCCATGAGGGCATGGTGGGCCGTCCCCACAGGCCTGGCCTGCCCCCTCCAGCCTGCCCCCGCCTGCCTGCCTGGCCCCTGCAGATGGGTGTTCCCCTCGCCCCAGCCCACCCACCTGCCCGTGGAGGGTGAGTGACCGGGGCCTGACTTACCTCTGTAAGTATGGCCCTGATGGTGGGGTTGCCCACCCCGAACTGCTTTCCCACGGAGTGGTGGGAGTCCAGGGTGGCCAGTTTCCTGATGGCAGTCATGACCAGCTTCCCCAGGCTGAGAGTGGGCTGCATGCAGGTATCCTGGTGCCAGAGTGCAGGGGCAGCCATTGACAGATTTCGTTGAAGGTCTTCCTCAACATGCAGAAGTTCTGCAGCCACCTCTCATCATTCCACTCCCCCAGCACCAGGCGCCCCCACCAGTCAGTGCTGCTCAGGTGGGTCCAGAGGCGCTGGGGCACCCGGGGGGCAACTGGCAGTGTCCTGGGAGGGGAAGCCCCACAGCTCCAGGGGGACTGTTCAGCCACCTGAGTAGATGGGGGGTGGCTGCGGCGACAGTGCAGAGCACTGACATCAGGGTCTCCAGGATGAGGGTGGCCTCATGCAGGAGGTGCTGCTGTGCCTCCCTCCTGGAGCACGAGTGGGCTCTGCTGGGCTGGGGAGAGCTGGGCAGCACTCAGCTCATGCGGGGTGGAGGTGGAGGGAGGGGCCCTTTAAGGGAACAGCTGGCTGTGGCCCCAGAAGGGCTTGTCGGCCATGGGACCCCCTCCATGGCATCCCTTGCCTCCCTTCTTTTGAAGGAGGGCTTTGAGCCTTGTGGACACTCCCTTTTGAAAGACCGTGGCGGCCCTTCAAAAGGGTGGATCAACCCATTGATCCGCTTTTAGTGTGCGGTCGCTTACTTTTGGCGACCTCTATTTCAATTTCTCCATGTCGATTTTCGCCCTTTCGATGGAGTGCTCACATGTAGACCCAGCTAATGTGTTTCAATTTGGCTAACAGTAAACATCTAGGAAGAGAAAACATAGATAATATTTACAGGATTGTGCACTATCTTGGGGAACAGTGAATCTGAAAATTGACCATGACGGATAATCAAATTAATATGAGCTCTCAGTGGGAGGCAGAGGCTAAAAGAGCTAATGTAATCCTGGGATGTGTAAAGAGTAGGAACAGAAGTTATTTTACCTCTGTATTTGGCACTGGTGCAACTATTGCTGAAATACTGTGTCCAGATCTGGCACCCACAATTCAAGGAGGATGCTGATAAATTAGTGAGGATTCAGAGAAGAGCCATGAGCATGATTAACAGATTAACAATGATTACCATGTCTTGTACTGACTGAGGTTCTTGTGGCTGTTCATTTAAATCAACAAAGAGATTATTAAGGGGTGATCATGTTTATAGCCTATATGCACCTGTAAGGGGAGCAAATATTTAATACTGGGATCTTCAATCTAACAGAGAAAGGTGTAATGTTATCCAACAGCTGAAAGTTAAGGCTAAGCAAAGTCAGATTGGAAGTAAAACATACATTTTTAACAGTGAGAGTAATTAACCACTGGAACAATTTTCAAAGTTCATGGTGGATTCTCCATCACTGTTCTGTGGTACTGCTGTATTATAAGCAAAGTATGTTTTGAGAAACACTAGGCATTCAGTAGTACACATTACAAAGTAATGAAGATGATTGCTTTCCATAATGTAAATATTGTCCACTAAAGACACTGCAAAACAACAATGTGCAAGTAAAAAACCAGTATAGTGCAAACTTATATATATTTAAAAGTAAAATGGTACTGTTCATTTAAATCCATTTCTGCCAACATGAACCAACCATGGGTCTGACAATTGGTGCATGTGAAGCTGTGCTTTTCCTTACTCTCTAGTAGTACTGACTGAGTGATTGGGTAACGATATGGTTCTTGATGCACTGTGGAATATTGAGGGATATAGGGAGTTCTCCTTTGACGGCAGAGGAAGGTGAACCCATAGTAGTTGGACCTATATGTCAACAAGAGTGCAGCATTTGTGTTTGTGGCCTGAGAAGCGCCATTATGTCTGGGTGCAATTTGCTTTCCTTTTCTTGCTGGGACATCTGTGCCTTCTACCTAATTCAATCTTATGGGCACTACTAAATATTTCTCACTGAAAAGAATCTCTTACCGGATCTAGGTTCTTAAAAAGAAGAATGTCCTTGCAAGCCTCTTGCAATCTGTTTCTCTGATCATCTGTTTTGGGGTAAATAATCTAAAAGATATAACAAAATATCCTGCTTTAGTTTTCTTTTCTCAATGAAGAACAAAATGATCATCATAAAAGAGCACATAGCTGAAACTCTGAACTAACTCTGCCAAGAAATTTTACACACCACTAAGACATCACTGGCAGCATTCTTGTCTTAAGCCATAAGGACATACACAGAATCTTAGGGTATGTCAACACAGTAGCCTTATTCTGAAATAAGCTATTTCAAAATATCTGTGCTGAAACAGCTTATTTCGAAATAACTGATCCATTGAGGCCGTTTCTATACAGGCCACTTTCTTCAGAAGTGGCATGCTAATATACGGAGCAAAAGATGCTAATGAGGCGCGGATGCAAATTCCCCACACCTCAATAGCATAATGTCATATGATTTGGAGTATGGAAGACCATTCTTCCGGACTCCAAAATGCCGAGTAGAAGCGCAGCCCCTGGTGGGGGGCTTCCAGAAGGAAGTCCTTCTTTCAGTGGCCCCTTCTTCCCAAAAAATTTTGGGAAGAAGGGGCCTCCGCAAGAAGCACGTCCTTCCGGAAGCCTCCCCCGGGGGACATGCTTCTACACAGCGGTTTGGAGTCCAGAAGAACAGTCTTCTGGACTCCAAATCACGTGATGTTATGCTAATGAGACACGGAGAATTTGCATCCGTGCCTCATTAGCATCTTTCGCTCCCATGTATTAGCATGCCACTTCCGAAGAAAGTGGCCTATGTAGAAACGGCCTGAGATAAAGTACAGCTTTGAAATTGCCTCAAAATCATACTTTCACTACTTCATCTGGAAAGTTAATGCAGGACCTTGCAACGGGTGACTGAATTGTTAAGTATTAGTTTTGCTAATGCAAAGAAACAACTATTGTATTTTTAAATTAGAAAATATCCATGCAATTTTATCTTTATCTTTTTTCATCAAGGAAATCATTCTTATAGCTACAGAATTATAAGGACATTGAATGCTTTAAGAGCACAGAGCCCTTTGAGGAAATATATCATTGAACAAGAAAGGTCTCATCAAAAAACTTTGGCTATGTCTACACTACAGCGCGATTTCAAAAGGCGAGCTTTCAAAAGCAACCTTTCAAAAGATTGCCTTTAGAAAGCACACGTCTGCACACAAAAAGCAGATCGAGGTCACAAACCACTATTTCAAAAGACTGGTCTGCTCTTTCGAAAGGAAGTGTCCACATGGCCCAGGACGCTCTTTCAAAAGAAAGAGCCAAGAAACATCACAGACGGGGTCACATGCCGGACAAGCCCTTCCGGGAACCTCAGCCAGCTGCTCCTTTAAAAGGCCCCTCCCAAACATCCTCGTCCTGCACACATCCAAGCGGAGCTATGCAGATGCTGATCCTGGAAAGGAGCCACCTTGGGGAACAGTATGGACCCCCAGCAGTTCCCCAGTGTTCCACCCCTCGAGGCTGTGGTCGGCCAGCTGGCAACATTGCTAGTAGCCATCCCCCAGCTGCTCCGGGGGGCCACTCTGATAGTTGCCTTTCTACAGACCATCCTTCAAGGGTGACACCAGCACCCACTCCCCTGGGCAATGAGATGCCTGTGGGGCAATCCCACCAGCAGTGAGTGGTGGGACAGGCTGGTGCTTGGGAACTGGGACAACAACTGCTGGCTCCAGAACTTCCACATGACCAAGTGGACATTTCTGGAGCTATGTCACTGGCTTGCCCCAGCCCCCCAGCACCAGGACATCTGTATGCAGCCTGTGTTCCCCCTGCAGAAGAGGGCAGCCATTGCCATCTGAAGCTGGCCACCCTGGACAGCCACCGGTCAGTAGGCCACTAGTTCGGGGAGGGTAAGGCCACCCTCAGGGCCATCCTCATGGAGGTAAGCCATGCTCAGGCCACAGATCCACCATGGGGAGAGGGCTCCTGGGCAAGGGGGACTTTCAAGGATCGGGAGTGGGGAGTGCCCTGTGGAGGGGGGACCAGGGAACGGGGGTCCCTGGGGAGGGGTGCCTGGGGAGGGAGGACGTTGAACACCCAGCCACACACTTAGGAGTGTGTTTGCCCCTCCCCCCTATGCCAGTCACCTGGGCAATCAACAAATTATTTCGAAAGGACTTGCTAGTGTAGATGCACCCTAAGTGTAACAGGGAAGATCACTCAAAACAATTTTAATATTTAAAAAACTGGCCTCTACACAGGGACCCAAGATAGGAATTCAAGAGATGACAATCCTTTGGACCAAAGTCTAATACACCATCAAAGAAAACTGAACAATAATAGTGAATATAGGTTCCATAACTACTAATATCAACAATCTCTTTCTTTATTTCGAATGTCCAAGAACTGAGAAGTAAGCATTTCACACAATAGCTGTGTCTACACGTGCACACTACTTCGAAGTAGCGGCACTAACTTCGAAATAGCGCCCGTCATGGCTACACGCGCCGGGCGCTATTTCGAAGTTAACTTCGACGTTAGGCGGCGAGACGTCGAAGTCGCTAACCTCATGAGGGGATCGGAATAGCGCCCTACTTCGACGTTCAACGTCAAGGTAGGGACCGTGTAGATGATCCGCGTCCCACAACGTCGAAATTGTGGGGTCCTCCATGGCAGCCATCAGCTGGGGGGTTGAGAGACGCTGTCTCTCCAGCCCCTGCAGGGCTCTATGGTCACCGTGGGCAGCAGCCCTTAGCCCAGGACTTCTGGCTGCTGCTGCTGCAGCGGGGGATTCATGCTGCATGCACAGGGTCTGCAACTCGTTGTCGGCTCTGTGTATCTTGTGTTGTTTAGTGCAAGTGTGTCTGGGAGGGGCCCTTTAAGGGAGCGGCTGGCTGTTGAGTCCGCCCTGTGACCCTGTCTGCAGCTGTGCGTGGCACCCTTATTTCGATGTGTGCTACTGTGGCGTGTAGACGTTCCCTCGCAGCGCCTATTTCGATGTGGTGCTGCGCAACGTCGATGTTGAACATCGACGTTGCCAGCCCTGGAGGACGTGTAGATGTTATTCATCGAAATAGCCTATTTCGATGTCGCCACATCGAAATAGGCTACTTCGATGTAGGCTTCACGTGTAGACGTAGCCAATGAGTTACATACCCTTGATTCTGCATCATCCTCCTCTTCATCAGGATTGTAAGCTTCTGCACATACTAAAACAAAACAAAAAAAAATAAAACAAGAAAAGTTTAAGCAGATCCTCAAAAGGCAACATATTCTATAAGATTTACAGAAATAACAAGAGGAAACACACGAAGTGCAGTGCTGAATTGTAGTAACTGATCATTTCTCTCTATTCTTGTCCTGTTAAGGGCTACTATTTTATCAGACATATTGTTAAATATTTATATTACACTAGCATCCAGAGAACCAAGCAAGGTGTGGAACTCCACTTTGCTAGGCACCCCACAAACTGCCTACAGCGTTCACTTCATAAAACAGGTTCAGTAATTTAACAAGACTGATTCATGCTCAGTGAAATCAATGGAAAGCATTCTGCAGATTTTACTCGAGTTAAATTAAGTCCAAAGTAAATGGAAGTATACCCACAAAAAGAAAATTTTCTATACGGTGAACAACTAAAGTATCTGTTAGTCTATAAAGTGCCACAGGACTTCTTGTTGTTTTTGAAGATTCAGACTAACTCAGCTACCTCTGAAATTAGAACATTTTATCTCTCAATAAACAAAACAGACTTATAAACGGTACTACGGTAGCTGTAATAAATGAGTCAGGCTTAGGGGAACCTAATTGCTTAGAAATAACTCAAAGTAAACTGTATATATATGCTGTAATTATAGCACAGCTGTACAGGATACTCTATCTCACTCTCTGTAACTGATTTATGTCTGTCTGTGAAAGGGTGAGAAAGCCAAGAGGAAATATGATGTGGTACTGCGTAGTGTCTTGCAGAATGTATACACACAACATTCTCCCTGTAAAAGTGCAGCACACTTCCCATTTCCTCTTACCACCAATTCTCTACACCAGTTGTCACCAACCAGTAGATCAGGATCTACTGGTAGATCTTGGAGCCTCTGACAAGTGATGCTGACCACTTTTGGCTGGGAGGCTGTCAAGTACTGGCACTGCAGCTGCCCCTCTCTCCCACTGCCGAGCTGATCCTGCCCTCTGTCTGTCTTGGAGCTGCTCCCTGGGATCCTCCTGCTTTCTGTGCAGGGTGAGGAAAATAGGGGAGGGGGTGAGGATGTCATGCAGTCCTCCTCCCACATCCCTGTACCCCATCTCCACAAAGCAGTGGTAGGAGAGGCATGGCAGGGCATGGGACGGAGGGCACTTGCTGGAAGCTGCTCCTATGTCTGAATGTGCTCACGTTACTTAAAGGGGAAATGCAAAGCTGTCGCTCACACAAACACACTGTGCCTTTCACATTCACCTCCAGACACAACACAGAGTTGTGTTGTTTTCACTTCTTTTACTTTTTTCAAAGTGTCACTTTACGTTTTTGACTGGTCTCTGCACTTAATTTTTATTTTTCTCTTACAATGCCTGACCTGTTGCAGGTGGAGTAACTGTCTCTATGGTAAATTAAAAAAAACCACATGTATTATATCTAGGTTTTGGGTTCTACTGGTGGTGCACATTTGCCCATTGCTTCAATATTGGTCCACATAAAAAAATTCATTCCAATTTTTTCCATCCACGTGCACAACACTAGTCAGGAGTCTCCTGGAATTGGACTCAATCTCCTGGAGGCTCCTGCAGCCAAATCAGGAGATTAGATGCTAAAAGCGTGGCAGCACAGTGGGGCTAAGGCAGACTTCCCTGTCTACCCTGGCTCTGCACTGCTCCCGGAAGCAGCTGGTACATCCCTGAGGCCTCTGGGGGAGGCGGGAAAGAGAGTCTCCATATAATGCCCTTGCCTGCATGCATCACCCCCTCAGCTCCCACTGGCCGGGAATGGGGAACCAAAGCAAATGGGAAATGTGGGGGGGCCTGTGGAGAGGGAGGCAATGTGCAAAGCCACCTGCCTCTCCTCCTCAGGAGCTGCTGCTGCTGGACATACTGGTCACTTTCAGAAGCAGCCTGCCTTAGTCCTACTGCCCAGGAGCTGCCTGAGGTAAACGGTGTACAGCTGAAGTCTGCATACAGAACCTCTGCCCCAGTCCTGAGCCCCTCCTGTGCCCCAAACCTCTACCAGAGCCTGCACCCTGAATCCACTCCTGCATCCCAACCTTCTGCCCCAGGCTCAGCCTGAAGTCACTCCCATGTTCCAAAGCCCTCAGCTAAAGACCAGAGCTGCACCCCATTGCCACCCAATCTCCATCCACAGCCTGGTGAAAGTGAGTGAGGATGAGGTAAGGGGGTGGAATGAGCAGGGTGGGGGCTCAGAGAGGGAGCAGGAAAGGGAGCAGGACAAGGGTATTTGTGTTTGAGGTAGATCCCAGATTGCACTTAAATTCAAAAAGTGATGTGCTTAAAAACAATGGAGACTGCTAAGCTACACTAATGGGCTACATCTACACAAGAGGCTTCTCCCAGCAAAACTGGGCTATTGTTGGGAAAAATAATAGAAGCATCTACATGCAAAATGTGCTTTGTTAACAGTTTGTCCGGCAACATTATACCTCACACCATTCAGGTATAATGCCTCTCTCAACGGTGTTCTGTCAACTAAAGACATGTGTAGATGCTCTGGGACCCTTCTGTTGACAGAAAGGGCTTCTGGTTCAGGCAGCCTTGTTTGCAAAGCTTCCGGTCGGATGTTCTGTCGAGAGAAGGCTGGGCAGTCTGGCTGCTTTCTCTCAACAGAGTGAATTGCTCTTTCGATCTGCTCGTATGTGCAGGTGCAATCTGTTGACAGAAGTTTTGCCAGGAAATCCCTCTGTTGACAGAGACTTCTTGTGTAGATGTAGCCACAGAGTCTAATAAAAATGTTTATTTTTGATGTGAAATCTTTTTTATGTTGTTATCCCAGTATCAACAGGATTCAGCCAGTCTTTTACGACATTTTAACAGCCTTCTAGATCTATAAGAGAAGAAACTGAATTTAGGCTTAGCTATGCCTCAAATAACCGTTTTAGTCTTTCATACAATCAGAAGCTAGATCACAACATTAAGGCATTTTTGTCCCTTTGAAATATATCTCCTCACTTCACTCTTCCTTGCTTTACGTTCATTCTCACTGTGTCATTCTTGGGTCATTAGCATTTTCCTTCACAGAATATTTCCATTTTTACCAGAATTGATTATGGACTATGTGACGTTTCTGTAGTTTGTTCTGGCCCACACAGACCCTGAAGACTCGCTACAATCACTGATGAATTCTCTATCCCGAGCCTGCAAGTTGTTTCCTCTTGACGTAAGCATGAAGAAAACTCTTCTATTCACTCAAGGTATATCTCAGCAACCCAATGGCATTCTGGATAACAGCCCATTAGATGTGGTTCAGCAATTCTGTTACCTTGGATCTACTGTCACCACAAACCTATCCATGGATGAAGAACTGAACATCAAAATCGGGAAGGCAGCTACTATTTTTGGCAGACTTTCAAAACAAGCGTGGAACAATCTTAAGCTGACAGTGAAAACAAAGATACTCATCTACCAGGAATGTGTATTGAGTATCCTGCTATATGGTTCTGAGGCACAGACCAACTACTCGAACCAGGAGAAAAAACTGAACAGCTTCCATCTTCACTGCCTCCGCAGAATTATGAATACCATCTGGAAAGATAAAGTTTCAAATGCAGATGTCCTGTCAAGATCTGGCATACCCAGACTCATAGTGATCCTCAACGGCAGAAGACAATGATGGCTTGGTCATGTGAGAAGAATGGGTGACAAACGTCTTCCCAAAGAAATCCTCTTTGGTGAACTGTCATGTGGGTTGAGAACAAGGGGAAGACCAAAGCTACGACTCAAGGATACATGTAAAAATGCCATGAAAAAATTCAGCATCAGTCCAAAATCCTGGGAATCTACATCATCGGATCGAAATACCTGGCAACGATTGCTACGACAGGGCACGTCATCCTTTGATAGTACATGTGCACGCCAAGCAAAAGAAATTGGTCTTAGAAGGAAAAACTCTCAGACTCAAGAATTCAGAAACAGACTGACATGGTTATTGCAATCGACCATGCAAATCCAATATTGGCTGGATAAGCCACGAGAGAAGCTACAGACTCAAACAATGTCCACATATCCTCAAAACTGCTGCTAACCACCACCTCTCAAGATGAAAAGGGGCCATATATATTATTCTGTTACAATTTTGATCTGCCAGTCTTTTTGCCATAACCAGAGAGCTATCAGTCTTGCTTTGGTTAGGTCTTATCTCTTGTAATTACATATGTATATGTTTAGTTCATAACTGTTCAGCCAGTGGTTTCAACATTGCAGAAGCATTGCTGTGTAGCTCAATGGCACTAAATATGCAACTTCTTTTACATCAATTGCTTATTTGAACCACTTCTTCACTATACATATTCCACAATCTACTAATTCATTTGCTTGTGGGTACTTCAAGATCAGATATCATATGCTGAAATTCGTAAATTTTGGTTCAAACATGATTTTAACATGTCTGAACACAGTTGATACTGTGGTATCATAAAGCATCAATACTGAAAAGTTGCTAAAATCATCCATGATCAGGAGATTATGTTTCCCCAACAGAAACAAATCAGCTCCAATTATGTCCTATGGGACTATAGGTTACCCATGCAGTATTAAAGGTTTTCTATGCCGTGCATTTCTGAACTCCAGAAAGATTACACATTTCCTCACTATTGCCCTAATACGACTATTCATCTGAGATTAGAATACACCTCTCCAATTTGACCAAGTCACATGTAGGAATCTTTCTTTCCATTCAGTGCTGAAAGTTTGTACTACTTGTGATATTTCATCCATCTAATAATTGTCCTTTGTACCTCATCCCACATTCCTGGTTACAAATGATGTGACGTTTTTATCATACTCACATGTATTGCTACTGCTCACTCCAGATCATCATTCTGTATAACAGTAACCATTGTTACCCATTCTATTCTATAAAATTTTCCTAACTTCATGTGATACAGGATAGTATATATAATTATCATGCCAGCACCAAAAGGAAACATAACAGTCATCATTGCCACCCATTGCTTAATTTGACAAAGTAAAACTATGTTTATTTAAATTATCCAGTTGTGTACCATCTTGTATCATTTAGATCATTCACTAGATTAAAGAAAAATTCCAAAGAAAAATATGAATTAATAAAATGCATTGCATTACCAACACCACACTTGCTCAGAATTGCAAACAAGTGAAATATATTGCCTTATCAGGAAGAGAAATTGGTATATTATGGTTCATCCATTTATTTAAATGTGAAATCCAGAAAGAATTTCCCTGATCACTGTATACAGTATGGTCTATTGTATAAAATCAAAAGAAAAGAAAATTACTTCAGAAATTAATCGATTTCTTATCAATATAAATATATAGCTCACTTACTTTAAGAATATAGCAAAAATAATATTTCTGTGGTAGCTATCAATTCCCTAGCTATGCTGAAAAATTAAGAGGAAATCAATAACTAAATAATTAATCAGACTATGTATATATAACAAAGCAATTCATTATACTAAATACATGGAGAGAAGAAAAACAAAAAGCTTTCACCATTAAGTATTAAATTTATGCATACTTTGCATACACTAGAAAAAACTACTAGAAAGAGATTGCGGTGTATCACGTGATAGTTTTACATTTATATAGCTTCCCTACTCTGCTCTGTGAATAGGGAATATACTTTGTCTATAGTTTACCTTTAATCCTTGCAAGATTTATTACCAGAAGATTTACCCAACACTGCTTGGATCCTTCAAAGCAGGGCGCTAGGAGTGTGAGGGCTGCAGTCAGGGTTGGGGCATGAGGAAGGACTCAAGGCAGGGAGCTGGAAGAGTGGGGGGTGCAGGAGTCACGGTTTGAGGGCATCGGGAGCTGAGGGCAGGGGGTTGTATGTGGTTGTGTGTGGGGAAGGGCTAGAGACAGGGCGAGAGATGAGCAGGGTTTCAGGGTGGGGGACTGTGTGAAGTGTTGGAAGTCAGGGTTCAGGGGTGAGGAAGAGTTCAGGGTAGGGGACTGAGAGCCAGTAGGGGCTGCATTGCTTAGGCAGTGGCTCCCTGGGGCTGGCCATGGCAGGGGTCGCAGCTCCCCAGAGCCGGTCATGGTGCGGAACCTTGTTTTTTGGATCCGAAGTTGAATATGCAAGATTTGCCATCTAAGAAAAAATCTTTTTACTTGTAATGGAGCAAATTTAATTTGTAGCCATTCAGAGAATAAATAGTGATATAACTTCTACTCAGAGTAACTTTCCAGAGTACTGTATTTAATCAGAATCCCTATGTTGTAGGTGAACAACAATAACATTTAGCTTTTATATTATGTGGCCCCTTTAAAATCTAATTTCCCTTTTCATACAACTCTAACACTCACCACCATACATTTAAATAATAACTAGGGTGACAGCCAGCTTTGTTACTACTATTACTACTACTACTGCTACTATTTCTTGTACTCCAAGTGGAACATATGTCATCTACAAGTCTCTGCCACTTCATTCTGTCTTGGGACAAAACTTCTAGCTGACTTCAGGAGTACCCTAGTTGTTGTCTTTCAATCTCAGTAGACCTTCTGCACATTGTCCGAGGTCTTCCTCTTTTGTGTTTTCCTTGAGAGTTCCATCTGAGAGCTTGACGGACTTTGCTGGATGATGGTTTTCTGAGAGTGTGGCCTTGCCATCCCCACTTTCTTCTCTTGATTTCAATGTCAATTCAATTCTTGTCCTGCACTGTTCCAAAGCTCTTCATCTGTGACAAAGTCTTGCCATTTGATGTGAAGGATGTAACTCAGGCCTCTGTTTATGAATGTCTGTAGCTTGTGGTTTGAGGACTTTGAGGACTTTTTAGTATGCCAGGTCTCACAGCCATATAAGAGCACACTCTTCACATTTGTGTTGAAGATCTGCAGTTTCATCTTCACAGATATAATTTGTGAACTCCATATGGGACGAAAAGTCTTTAATGCAGCTGTTGCTTTCCCTATCCTGGCACTGATATCCTTATCTGCTCCTCCATCTCTGCCCATAATACTCCCTAAGTAGGTGAACGGCTCCACAGCTTCCATGTCATACCTCCCAGTGTAATGGTGCTGTTGTTGGAACGGTTGATTGTCATTGTCTTGGTCTGTCTCTTGTTAATGCTCAGTCCAGTCATTGCGGCAGTTTTGTCTAGTGTTATAACCTTTTCTTCCATGCTTTCATGTTGGTGTGAAAGGAAGGTAACACCACCAGCAAAATCAACGTCCTCTAGCTATTTGAAAAGTGTTCCCTGAATGCCTTGTTGATGGCTATCTGCTGTCCTGTTTATAATCCAGTCCATTGTGATCAAGAACAGGAAAGGCACCCTTGTCACACTCCTAAGAGTATGCTGAAGGATTCTGTCAAGACACCATGGTAAAAAACTTGGCATATTGAGGGTTTGTACATTGAATGAATCAGGTTAATAATTTTGGATGAGATGCTATGGTGTTGCAGCAGTTGCCACAAAGTGTCTCTATCAATGCTGTCAAAGGCTTTTTCAAAGTCTATGAAAGTTATGTATGGGGGTAGTTCCACTCAAGTGACTGTTCTATGCGCTGTGAGTTGCTATTTGGTCAGTACAGGATCTTTTGCTTTGGAAGCCAGCCTGTTTTTCCCTGAGCTGTCTATCAACCTCTATCTTTATTCTCTCCAAGAATCCTCTTGAACACTTTTCCTTCAGAAGCTTGATGGGATAGTCACGTTTCCAATCTTGTGGGATCTCTCCAGTGTCCCATATTTTCCCAAATAGATTGTACATCATGTTGACTGAGGTCTCGCTACCTGCCCTGACTGCTTTTGCCAGGATGTTGTCTGAACTGGGTGCTTTTCTGCTTTTCAGATGGGCAATGGTTTTTCTGATTTCTTCTTTTGTAGGTCTACTGCTGTTAATTTGCAGTGGTATATTTGCAGGTGGTAACTCGGGAGGTTCCATGTGGGCAGGGTGGTTCAGTAGCTCTTCAAAGTGTTCCTTCTGTCTACGGAGCTGCTCACTTGGGTTCATTATCAAACTCCCTTCCTTATTGTGTACTGGCTGATCTACTTTATGCCATGACCGAGCTAGCTTCTGTGTGATGTTATACAGCTCTTTCCAGTTTCTCTGTTCTGCAGCTTGTTCAGATTATTGTGCAAGGTTTTCCACAAAGTTCTCCTTGTCCCATTTTACAGCTTTTTTAACTTCTTTGTTGGGTTCTGAATACAGTCTCTGACCTTCCACCTTGGCTGCTTCTCTTTTGCTGTTGTTGACAGCTGCTTTTCCGTCCTTTCGTTCCTTCATTTTTCTGAGTTTCTGCTGTTGCCCATTCTTTGTGATGCCTTGTCCTCTTTCCCAATGTTTTATCACAGGATGTTTTGGTGTGTTCCCAAATTTGTTCCACAATAACATCTTTTGGGATGAGGTTTGCCAGAAGTGCATATCTGTTCGACAGCTCCACTTGGAAACCAGCTCTTGTCTCTAAATCCTTCAGCTGCTATGTGTTGAATCTCAGTCCTAGCTTGGTCACTTTTGTGCTATAACTCTTGAGCCTGAACTTGAGTTTTATTGTGACCAAATATTGGTCTGAGCCTACATCTGCTCCTCTTCTAGCGCAGACGTAGTGCATCAATCTTGTGAAAGAACTGCTGATACAGAGGTGATCAACATGGTTTTCTGACTGGTGATCTGGTGAAACCCAAGCGACCTTATGGATCCTTTTGGGTAGAAAACACTACCACCTATCACCAAAGCACTGAAGGACCAAAAGTTACTGAAGCGCTCTCCATTTTCATTCATGTTGCCTAGGCCTTCTTTTCCCATGGTCTGTTCTCTGCCTGTATTTATACTTCCAATTTTTACATTGAAGTTGCCCATCAAAATAAGCACATCCTTCTTTGCTTTCTAGTTCACCACACTGTAGTTTCTCATAGAAGTCTGCTTTACATTCCTCAGCTGCTTCACCGGTTGATGCATAACGTTGCCAAATTAGTACCTTTCTCACTTTGGTGTAGAATCTGGCTGTGATGATGTGTGACTATACTGCTGTTCACTCCATGAAAACACCAGATGCCTCCCTTGTTAACATCAAGCCCACAACTTCAGCATGTGGTGCGCCCGTTCTTCATGTCCTGAGTAGATGGTTTCACCTGTTGCTAGGCATAGCTGCCCAGATTGTGTCCATCTTGTCTCACACAAGCCCAAAACTTCAAACTTATACTGTTTAATCTCCACTGCAGTCTGTGCTGTCTTCCCCATTTGATATATGGTACCAAAATTCCATGTACCAATGTGGGTGGTTGTCCTGGGTGGGAGAAGAGTCATCTGCGGGGCAGCTTCCATTTGGCTTTCCCTACCATGCTTCACACTCAATCTCAGAGGACTGCCATCTTCTCCCAAGACTTGCGTATTTGTAGGCTGCTTTGTAGATGTTTCTGTAACTTTTGTTTTTTTACGCATAGGGTTGTTAATCCTTTTACCTTATTACCGGTGATCCAAATTTGTCTGGTCTCTACCCTTTGACCTATCCAGGTTGGGCGACCCTTCCAAGAGATGTAGTTCCCACTGGCATAGTTCTCCGGATCCTTGAGAAACACAAGCCACCTCACCACAAGGAGTGGACCATGAGGTTAATACAATTATTAACACAATTTATTAAAAAGAAATTACAAATACCACATTACTGAAAAATTAAATAATTGGAACGCCACATATATATATTTTACACTTGTAAGCAGTAATAGTATGACAATATTTTATCCAAGCACTCATATAGCACTTTAAGGACTAACAAAATAATTTCACCTAATAAATTATTTTGTTAGTCTTTAAAGTGCTTCATGAGTGCTTGTTTGTTTTGTTACAATATACACTACCACAGCTACCTCTCTGTTATTATTTTATCCACTATGTGTTCTGTGGAAAGTTGGAAAAAATCTTCTTCATAATTTACACTATTACCCCTGAGGAAATTTTGTGCCACTGCACCCCTGTAAAATCCATGCATCACACAGAATATTTTCTCCCTGCAGAAATTACATTCTGCCAGAAAGTGCTGCAGTTATGTCTTTTACACACCTGGGGCCGCTGTGGTGCCAAAAAAGAGCAGCCTCTTCCAGGAAGAAGCCCAGCTGCAATAGGGAAGAGAAAAAGGCTGCTTTCCTCATGCTAGTAGGGCTATGTAAGGAAGAAGTGGATATGGGGAGATGGACAAATTGTGGGGCACATGAAGCTACTGGGGTCATAGAATGGGATTCAGGGCCGTATGTAGGGATGAGAGATGTTTGTGTGGAGGTTCAGGGACACGTGAGGATGGGACAGGCGTGTGAAAGAGAGAGGCTAGGGCAGGGGTCAACAACCCTGGCCTGTGTGCCAAGAGTAGCACGTGAGCCAATTTTCATTGGTATGTGAGATGGGAGTTCAGCCTCGTCCCTCCTTCCACATGCAGTTGGGAGCTTGCTCAAAGCCACGCGACCTGTGGATTAACAAGAGACAAGCTAATGCTACCAACCATGACTTAAATGGTAAAGCTCTGCATCTTAATTTATGTATTACTTTTATTACTGACGCTGTTGCAAGTAGGACTATTAGTGACTTTAAAAAGTATCACCAGCACTCGGCTCATACATAGAGGTCAAAAGATCAAATTTTGGCACTCTGCCAAAAGGTTGCTCACCCCGAGCTAAGGATTAGACATGGTACGCATGGGGGAGGCTCCCTAACTATACCTTCCCTCTCAACCCCCACCGCCTTCTGGTTCCATACTTAACCCTATAGCACTCCCAGTCAGGGTTGCCAACCGTCAGTAAATTTATGGACAGTCCATAAAAAATAAGCTGAAATTGGACATGTCTGTAAAGTCCATAAAAAAAGTAGGTGTCTCTAAATTTCGTATAAGTGCAATAAAATTTAAAAAACCAACAATTATTCTACAGCAATTAAATTTCTTCTATGCTGCTTCAGCCGTTTTACTGCAGAGCAGCAGAAATTGGACATTTTAGTTGTTTATTTAGCTCAATGGCTGAGGAGACATAACGTGAAGCACGTGATACACATGATGTTATCATCTACCTTATCTCACCGAGTTAGCATCAGCACATTAGCAACATGACTAACTAAATGAAAGTGAGTTAAACAGCATACTGTTCTTATGATGCATGAATGAAAACGATTACTTTTCACTTTTGGCCATTTATATCATCTTAATATAGTCTGTAAAAAAATTTGTCTGTCTGTAAATTTTTCCCATTTTGTTCATAAATTAGATTTCTGTCGATTGGCAACCCTGCTCTGATGTTGTAAATATGCTTCTGTACTATAGTTTAAATGAACACGCCTGATAAGAAATCTACTTGTCAAAAAATTTCTTGAATTTTTTTGTTGTCTATATTGTTACTTAGTTGCTGACATTGCATCTGATGAAGCGGGTCTTTGCCTATGAAAGCTTTATGCTCCAAAATATCTGTTAGTCTATAAGGTGCCACAGGACTTCTCATTTTCACAGACACAGACTAACATACCTTGCCCTCTGATAACAGTTGCTGACAGGTATTTTGAAATAAATTATCAAAATAACTGAAAGTGGTCTGATTATAGTGTTATTCTGACAAATAAAATATCCAGAATCTTAATAAATTATGTACAGAATTTTAATTTTTTTACACAGAATTTCTCCAGTAATAATATTATATACCATAAAATGGTTGAAATAATTGAAAGACAAAAAGTACTAAAATATTTACAGTTGATTTTTAATAAATTATCACATGGTCACCAAAAGCTTTTGTGGCACAATAAGATTGCCAGTGATGGATCTAAACTGTATATCTGACAAGGCCTCACAGGACCTATCATCAACTGTACCATCAGGGCCTCCTCTACCTGCACACCTACTAACATAATATATGCCATCATGTGCTAGCAATGCCACCATTGCAATGTACATTGTTCAAACTGCACAGTCTCTACGTCAAAGAAATCTCTGAGGTCCAATTCATTTGCAAATTTGACTCCATCAGCCAAGGATTAAACAGAGACTGGGAGTGGTTAGCCCCTTACAAAAGCAGTTTCTCTGCTCTGGAAGTTCATACCTCCACATTAGAATCCGACAATAGGCCACATCGCCCCTGACTGATTTGACTTTTTTTTTCTCCTCTCGATGTATACTATTGATAATGGGTCATTTCCACCCTGACTGAATAGACCTTGTCAGCTCTGGCCCTCCCTTTTACTGGAACCCCCCTCCTTAAATACTCCTCTGAAACCTACCCCCCGCCCCCAGCATCTGACGAAGCAGGTCTATGCCCACAAAAGCTTATGTTCCAAAATATCTGTTAGTCTATGAGGTGCCACAGGACTTCTTGTTGTTCTCTAATAATGATTTAATGAACAATGTAAACATTCATAACAGACTTTTTAGATAATTTCTACTATATTTAATGACCAAATATAGTGACAGACCAGAAAATCAATCTATGTACTACAAAATTTTCAAACCTGTGTGCTTAGTATTCAGTACCTAAATTCATATTTAAGCACCTAAATAAGAATGATCAGATTTTCAGAGTGTTAAGCACCCATAATTGACTCAATAGAAATAGCCACAACTGACAAGGATGGTAGGAGTGGAGAGAGTAAGAAAATGGTAAATATTGTTACTTTAAAGAGGAAGTAGAAAGTAACATTCATATTAATAATGAAAACAACCCTGAGTTTTTCTGTTGCACTTACCTCACTTAATCCCACCGCTGCTTGTCTTTACCTAGATTTTAAAATATCTGGGGTGTAGCACATTGCTTTTTGTTCTGAATTTACAAGGGAATTTAATGAGAAACGGGATATTGGGGACACAATGCAACTGGCATGGCCAAATCTCAATTTATGAGCCACAGGCAACTTTTTTATGATTAAAATGCAGCAGTTTACAAAACCCCCAAACTCTCCCCCTTCTCTGCCTACTAGACTAGGTTGTGGGGAGCTACAGGTGTCCGCCCCACAGGGCATGTTGAAGAGAAGTCTCAATCACCAATAGGCAAGCTCTGCTCCACGGGGCAAGTTGTGTATGTCTTATGGCTCTCGAACCTTTGAGGATTATTATTTGTGGCTTGGAAGGTCAGTAAATATGGCCACTCCTAAAACAGAAGATTAAAAGACAACATTGAGTTTACAAGCCTGACAGACAGAAAAGGCAGAGAATTTAAGAAACAAAAAAGGGGCAGAAGATAAGTAGTTGAAGATAAAGGTGTTATTTGTAAAAACGACATGCTTTGAGATAGTGGCAAGACAATAATGTGATGTCAGAGGCAATAAGCTGCATGCAGGCTACCCGGAACTAAAGTACATTTGGAAATTGTTCGCATAAAAGGAACAGTTAAAACTAAGAGAGCAGACGAGGCCACCAAGAGCAATAGAGCCGGGTTGGGGAGAGCTATGCAGGCAGCTGTGGAGAGCTAATATGGAGTTGCAAATACTCCTCCTGCTGCACGTGGCTGGGGAGCCCCAGGCAGGCAGGAATACAGGCTGGGGAGTGACTTCTGTCTCCCACCCACACCACACAGCCACTCACCAAAGATGGCTCTTGAGTTGGGCTCTGCACTGACCTGCATGGGATGGTGGAACCTCAGTGGGAAAAAGGAGGAGAAAGTGGCAGGGTCCAGACCACCAGGTCCCTCCTCTTTCAAAAAATGGGAAGACAAGCTTTCTGACACCTTCACCCCCATTGTTCTAATGCTAGTGGCCTGGGGCTCAACCACGTAGGAAAGAAGATCCAAGGGCCTGTGGCAGAAGTAGGAGGAGGCTTGCAGATGGATTGTGGTTTGGGCAGGTTGAGCCTTCCCTGCCTTTGATATCCACTGCCCATGAGGATTAATTCTGTCAAGTCTTCTTAGAACCTGCCTCAATATTCAGCAACCACATCATCGAAGGTATGAATTTGTCTCCAGCTGCCATTTGTATGACAACCATGGAATTTGAGGAACTCGCTGATTTCTTTGTTGCATGCTCTTACTTCATAGAGTCTTCCAGACTGACATTCTAGCTGGTGTCCTAGTCACCCTTGTTCGCTCCCATTGGGGTGACTAAGAACTGTTGGCATTGAAAGATCATCTCTTTATCTTGCTAAGGACACAGCTGTGCAATAAACAATTTCTGGACTGATAGCTGGACTAATTTGTCCCTCCCTTGCCAGACTTAAATTTGGTCTTATAGGTCATGTCAGCAAATGTTTTGATGCCAGATTTCTTGACTAGACTGAAGAGGCTGTATCCCATCAGAATCAAGTGACCCTCTCAAAAATCTCTCCATTTGTTCACCAACATCTGCTGTTTTCAGCTGAGGGTCTTATGAATCTCATGTTACATGCAGTCTAGTAGATATGTTAATAAGCACGTCTGCACATGGTGCCGTCAGGTGGATTTGTCATATTGATGATGACATGGCTGGTAGGAGTTGTAACACAATCTTCATCCTTCTTCAGTGCAGAGACAATTTTTTAAGGATTTTGTCTTCTCACAGTTTTTGCATATTTGTAATAAGAAACTGTATTGTCATCTCTAACTGACCTGTGCAGAAATGTCACTGAATTAAAATTTACTGCTATTGTTAAATAGCCTTCAGCAAGAGACTAGTCTGCAAATTTCAGCTGACAATATAGAAAAACTATCATTACTTGAGATGCTTTGACAATTAAGAATGTGCAATGTGAAACCAGTCCATTATAGTACATTGCAAAATGTTGACAGTTGCCATTTTTGCCACATGCTAAACAATTTCATTATTTCTGAAAAAATACTTCCCCATGTAAAACCAACACAACTCTTTTCATGCATTATCTCTTAGTAGCTTTATTTATCCGGCACCTTTCACATTAAGGTGTAGAAATTAACTTAAACAGTAAAAACAGTAGCCATAGTTATGCTGCAGTGTTTGTGGAACCGTGCAAAAAATTATGCTTTCATTGGGATACTATTGTTTCACCTCACTTATAGGCTTATGGTGCCACTTGAGAGCTACATCTCATACCTCATCTAAATACATATGAAATAAGTGATTTACAGTAAACTCTTTCTTATCTGGCTACCCTAGGACTGGGAGGCTGCTGGATATGCAAATATTCTGGTTTATCAAGAGTAGCTGGGGGGAAGCACAGGCAGGGGCCAGTAGAAAGTTCAGCTCCCCCCCAACTCCACCACCCAGCGCTGGCTCCCCCTGCCACCGTTGCCCCATTTAGCTTTTGGTGGGAACAGCAGGAGCCACTGGTGGGGCTTGGAGTTTGCTGAGCAGTACAGGGCAGGGCTCAGAGATCGCCATGCGGCACAGGGAGCTCCTGACTGCTGCCCTGCAGCCAACCACCTGCCTGGACACCAGGGACCTGTGAGCATCCCAGCTGGCGCTGGGCAGAGCAGCCACAGTGCAGCTTGACTCGCCTGGCAGTGCTGAGCGGAGAGGTACCAATAAACCCACTCATCCCAGGGGGGCTTGTGGAGCACCCCAGAACTGTCTGGGAAAAAATAAACGGGAAGCCACGTCATGGCTCAGGGTTTGCTGGTTTTATGCTGGTTATCTGAGAGTTCTGGTTGATCAAATAACAGATGAACAAGAGTTTACAATATAAGGAGAGTGTGTGCAGAGTATATTTATCTCCAAAACTACTGCTTGGAGATAAAGTGACTGCACTGGACACCAGAAAGATACAGAAAATTAACCTTCATTAAACTAGGGGCACAGAAAGGGAATAAGAATTTTTCTCCATTTCCACATTTGTTGACATTATCACTAGAATTTTAGCATATTGATTCGGGCAGCTACACTGAACAGACACATTGGAATGCCTCCAAACAGCCTTCAGCATCAAAGAACTGATGACCATAAATTTCAACTAAAGAAGCAATTAGGACACGTAGCTAGAATTTACCCTGAGAAATACACGTCCACCAGACATTTGGACAAGTTGACATTCAACATCTGTTTCCTCCACATTTCCAGAAAGACCACTGAAATTTTTTGCTCACAAGATTTATTTTATTTTCAACTAGAGGAATTTGATAACTAAGAAAAACACAATTGTTAACTAGCAGCTGTTACTTTAGTCAGCTACTATCAAAATATAAATTAACATTCTGAGATAACATTGGCAATGTGTATGAAAATAAAACAATGTACGGAACTCATATTATAAATTATACAGAATTTGGTAAACCAATTCACTAATCTACCATACCAGGCATTTGTCCACAAGAAGTACCCAATGCAGCCAAACATGATATGCTCACCCACATCTAGAATGGCATTTAAAGGAACCAACAAGGCAAGAGTGGGGCCAGAAACAAATTGCAGTCCTTCAAAGGATATGGTCTGTTTGCTCAATAGTCACAGAAACACAACATCCAGGGCACCTACTTGAGAATCTGATAGGAGTTCTTTCCCGAAGCTACAGCTACACTACAGCGATCTTTCGAAAGGCGATTGTCCAGAAGATACCTTCCAGGAAATCATCTTTCGAAAGAGCGCGTCTGCATACCAAAAGCGGGTGGAGCTTTTGATCTGCTCTTTTGAAAGACCGATATGCTCTTTCGAAAGAGAGCATCCACACAGCCTTGAGTGCTCTTTCGAAAGACCAGGACTGGAAACGCCATGGACAGGATGGCATGGCCAGCAAGCCCTTCTAAGAACTCTGGCCAGCCACTCCCTTAATGGGCCCCGCCCAAACAGCCCCTCCACACACAGGCTGCACACAGCAGAGCAGAGCCCGTCCATGGTCCCAAAGCTCACAGCCAAGAGCCAGGGACTAACAGGAGCCCCAGACTCACATGCTCGCCCAGGCTGGGCTGCTGGCTACCATTGTTGCAGCCACCCTGACCTGGCCCCACAGTACACCCTCCCCGCAGGCCATCTGGCACCTCTGGGGCTACCCAACCAGCTCTGACAGGTGGGACCAGCTGGTCCTGTGCAAGTTCTACAGCGTGGAGTGGCTGCAGAATGGTGGCTCCATGGAAAAGGAAAGTCCTGGAGCTACGCAGCTGGCTCACCCCTGCTCTCCAATGCCAGGACACCCACATGCTGCTCGCCCTGACCCTGGAGAGGCATGTGGAGCCATCGTCCTCGAGGAGATGCACACTCAGCTCGCAGGCCTGGCACAGGGAGGGAGGAGGGGACCGCTAGGCAAGGGGGATCCTTGGGGGCTGAGGGTGGGTGAGTGATGGGGTGGGGTGGGGAGGCGTAGCCTGTGGAGACTGTGATGCCCCACCCTGACACAGGCTCGCTGCCTGAGGGACAGCCCACCAAGGGAAGAGCTGGGGGCACAGTGGGGAGTTGGGGGCTGGGAGGGGACTAACATCCCCCAGAGGGAGCTCACACTCAGGGACACCACCATGCCACTGTGCATGGTGGGGGATGCGGCCTACACCCAGCAGCTCTGGCCCATGAGGTCGTACACAGGCCAACCAGAAGCTGTTCAACAGCTGTCTTGCCCAGACACAGTACCCCACTGAGCGTGCTGTCAGCCGTCTGAAGACATGGCTCAGGAGCCTCCTCATGTGCCTGTGAATGCCAAAAATGGGACCCTCTTTGTGGGGTGGATGGCCCAGGCCTGCCCCAGGTACAACCAGCCTTCCATGGCCCCTTATTGTCAGGCCCACTGCAACAAGTCCTAGATCCAGGAGGCCCTTCAGGAGGGTTTTGCCCCCTGAATCCTGGTGACCCTCCCTTGGGCAACCCCACAGGCTCCTCCTGCCTGCTGCCTCACCTTGATAGGTGATAGGAATAAGGAGAGTTTGACGTTTGCAGAGCACTTTCAAAAGGACCCTGGTGTAGATAAGCCACACCAGAGCAAAATGTGGCACTTTCGAAGTGCCATGGCTGGCAGTATGCTAATGAGGTACTGAATATTCATTTCAAAGCCTCCTTAGTATTCTCTGATTTGGCCATTAGCATGGCCATTTCAAAGTTTTGGCCAAGTGTAGGCGTAGCCATTATACTAACCAATGCTATAGCAATTGTTCTGCCACATGCTGTCTGTTACAGCAATTGTAATCTTAACCCCTTTGTCAGAGCAGAGAAGGAAGAGCTCACCAAGCTATTTTGTTTTTCTTTATTCCGCTGGATTTCATAATTTTTAAAAAGTACATACCAACCTAATGAATGGTCTTACTAGTGAATGGATCTTTACACTGAGCCCATCAGTCACCTCTAATATTTGCAGTAGTTTTAACTGGTAAACTCTTGTACTATATTGTATTTTCATTTCATTCAGCAATACAATATGTATATCATAAGCCGCGTCGACACGTGCACGCTACTTCGAAGTAGTGGAAGTAACTTCGAAATAGCGCCCGTCGCGGCTACACGCGTCGGGCGCTATTTTGAAGTTAACTTCGACGTTAGGCGGCGAGACGTCGAAGTCGCTAACCCCATGAGGGGATAGGAATAGCGCCGTACTCCGACGTTCAACGTCGAAGTAGGGACCGTGTAGTTGTTGCGCGTCCCGCAACGTCGAAATTGCCGGGTCCTCCATGGCGGCTATCAGCTGAGGGGTTGAGAGACGCTCTCTCCAGCCCCTCAGCTCACTGGTGGCCGCATGGAGCGGCCCCTTAAAGGTCCCCTCCCCCTCCCTTCCTGTGCAGGAAGCTGAGGGATCGTGCAGGCGGCAGCCTACACATGCGGCCAGCCTGCACCTCCCTCAGCCCCCCACCCAGCTGCGATGGCTGCCCGGCAGCCCCCGCAGCGCCCCCAGGGGACCCCCCCAAAGGGGAGCCAGGGCTCACAGCCCAACCAGAAGGGCAGCCAGGCTGGGAAGCGGCAGCGGGGCCCCTCCTGGACGGAGGCCGAGCTGCGGTACCTGCTGGGGCTCTGGAGCGAGGAGGAGGTGCTCCAGGTAATGGGGAGCAAGAGGCGGAACGCGGATGCGTTCGCTCGGCTGGCCGACGGCCTGGCTGCCCAGGGTCACCCTGCCCACACTCCTGACCATGTCAGGAGTAAGGTGAAGGAGCTGCGGCAGGGTTACTCCCGGGCCCGGGATGCGGCCGGTCGATCTGGGGCCGCCCCTGTCACTTGCCCGTTTTACAGGGAGCTCAGGGACATCCTGGACCCCCGGCACACCTCCTCCCCTCCGGCCACCCTTGACACCTCGGCCGACGAGCCCCAGCAGGCCCTGCAGACGGAGTCCACCCCAGAGGCAAGCCCCGTACCCCGCGGGCCCCCCCCCGGAGGCTACCCCCGGGACATCGCGGCAGGAGGAGGAGGAGGAGAAGGAGGGGGGCTCCTCCTCTGCAGAATCTGGGCTGCAGATCCTCCTCCTGCAATCCCAGAGCAGCAGCAGGGCCTCCGCCCCCCCGGGGATCTCCAGACCGTGGGAGCGGACCGACAGGTAGGTACCCCCCTCTGGTGTACACCCCTGGCCTTGAGGGGCGGGGGGTAATAGATATGTGTCCAGGGCCCCCCACATGCTCACATGGCCATGGCCCCAAGGACAGCAGGGCCATGGCCCTCACAGCACTGCATCAGCCCCTGCCCCCCCCCGCCCCGCACCACGCACGACAGTGCCATGCCCCATCCCCGGGGCAGGGGGGAGCGGAACCTCGAGGGGCCCCCGGGAGGAGGGGGTGGGACACCCCGCAGCAGCAGCATGTGATGGAGTGGGGGGAGTGCAAAAGGGAGACTCAGGCTACATATGGAGCAACAAGAGCCGAATAGCTCCCGGGGCAAAGGAGGATCCTGGGGCTACAGCTGGCAGGTGACACCTCTGCCCTGAACAAAGAGGAGGGAGGAGCCGAGCTGGCTTGGAATCGGGGGGCGAGGGCGGGGGCCACAGATAGAGGCTAGGGGAAGGGAGAGCTGGAAGGCAGCCAGCCTGAGGAGGGGGAAAGCTGCATCCCAGAGGGGCACCCCTTGGGGTCTTCTCCCTACGATGGGTTTGAAGGACTGTCTCTTCCGACAGCTGGTGCTGTCACTCCTGGGAGAAACTGGGCATCTGTGGCCTAAGAAACCTCTCCTGCTGTCACACCTGCGGGGTGAAGTGAGAGTCGCTCCCACCAGGGGACGGGGTGCAGGGCAGGGGGACCCCTGAACCTCATCCATCACAGCAGCATCTCCCGGGGACGGGGATGGGGAACCTGCAGCACAGGGCTGGGGGGACAAAGGCCATGGCTCGGGGCCCATACTAATGCCTGTCTCCATTCTTCTTCCTCCCCTCCTCTCCTGTGTCCCGCACCTGCACCATCAGAAGGACCGGAAGAGGGCGCCGGCAAGGCCTCAGTCGTCCCTGAGAGCCCTCCGGGACCATCGCTCCAGGCCAGCCCCTTGGCCGAGGACCGACCGGCCCCACGGCAGGCTAGACAGCAGACCCCACGCCACCACCAGCCGACGGCGACGGACCCCCAGCTGCTGGCCATCCACCGTCGGCAGCTGGAGGTCGCGGAGCAGCACCTGCAGCTGCAGGAGCGGGCGCTGGCCTGGCGCCAGGAGGCATGGGGGGCCTACATGGAGACTTTTAACCGCTTGGTGGACTACCTGGCCCCCCATGCTGCGCCAGCCGCCGCATTGCCCGCCCTGCCTGCTCCACCAGCCCCACCACCAGCTGCTCCGCCCGTCGCCGTCCCGTCCGCCGTCGCCCCACCACCCACCGCCGAGGGCCGGAGCGCCGAGGGACCCCTGGAGCCACCTGAGACTCGCCAGCCATCCTACCTTCCGGTCCGGCCCGCCCCCACCCAGCCCCGGACAGGGCTGTGACCACGGCGGGGCTCCCGGCTGCCAACGCCCAGTGCCGGGCTATAGGGGCGAGGGGCCCGGGACGTGGCCCCCCCCCTTGTATATAGTTTAAAGTTATTATTTGTTGCCCCCCGTTTGCCCCGTCCCCCCCATGTAAATAGTTCTCCCCTTTATCCTCCCTGGTTTTCTTTTTATTATTGAGGACACTTGTTTCTTTGTATTGTTTTATTTTTGTACATATTAGTTTTTTCCACATGTTTGTACATAGTTTGTTTTTGGTTCAAATATTTACAGTTACAAAAAAAAGGTTCTGAAACAAAAAGAAGTTTAAGTTCAGCCACAAGTGCGTGCTGTCATTTGTCCAGGAAAAGTGGGAGGGGGGTGCGGTGGGGTGCTCCATGTTGTAGGCGTTGGGGCAGGAGTGTGGTGGTGGAAGGGGCAGGCAGTAGGGGGCCTGGGCAGAGTTCACCCCGCGGCCTCTTCATCAAAGTGGTCCCGCAGGGCCTCCCGGACCAGGGTCCCCTCGGGGTCCACCTGCTGACTGCGGGCAGCAGGTGGCTGGACGTCTGCCCTGCCGGCCTCCGCAGCCCAGCCCTGGAAAAAGGTGTCCCCCTTGCTCTCTACCAAATTGTGCAGGGCGCAGCAGGCACCCACAATCTGGGGGATGTTGTTGGGGCCTGCATCCAGGCGGGTCAGGAGACATCTCCAGCGTCCCTTCAGGCGGCCAAATGAGCGCTCCACCACCTGGCACGCATGGTTGAGGCGCTCGTTGAAGCGCTCCTGGCTAGCGGAGAGATGGCCCGTGTAGGGGTGCATGAGCCATGGCTGGAGGGGGTACGCTGCATCTGCGATGACGCAGAAGGGCATGGTGGTGTCCCCCAGAGGGATCTCCCGCTGGGGGATGTAGGTCCCCGCCTCCAGCCGGCGGCACAGGCCCGAGTTCCGGAAAACCCGGGCGTCGTGGGTGCTGCCAGGCCAGCCCACATAAATGTCCTGGAAACGTCCCCAGCTGTCCACCAAGGCCTGGAGGACGACAGAATGGTAGCCCTTTCGATTCAGGTATCGTCCTCCACTGTGATGCGGGGCGCGGATGGGGATGTGAGTCCCATGCAGAGCCCTGAAGCAGTTGAGGAAGCCCAGGGTCGCAAAGGCCGCGATGGTGGAATGTGGGTCCCCCAGCCTCACGAGCCTGTGCAGGAGCATGGCGTTGATGGCACGCACAACCTGCAGAGAAAGCACATGGGACAGCACCAATGAGGGGTGAGCAGGGTGTGCGTGGCCCTGCCCTGCCCTGCCCTCCTCTGCCCTCCCCCGCCCTGGCCTCCCCTCCCCTCCTCCTCCCCTGCCCTAGCCTCCCCTCCCCTCCCCTGCCCTCCTCTGCCCGGGCCCTCCTCCCCTGCCCTGCCCTCCCCCCCGTGGGTTCTCTTACCTCCATGAAGACAGCCCCGACGGTGGCCTTGCCGACACCAAACTGCTGCCCCACGGATCGGTAGCTGTCGGGAGTGGCCAGCTTCCAGACAGCGATGCCGACCCGTTTCTGCACTGTGAGGGCACGCCGCATGGCGGTGTCCTGGTGCCTGAGTGCGGGGGTGAGCCACTGGCACAGCTCCAGAAATGTCTGCCGGCTCATCCTGAAGTTCCTGAGCCAGCGGTCGTCGTCCCACTCCCCAAGCACCAGCCGCTCCCACCAGTCGGTGCTGGTGGGGTAGCTCCACAGCCGCTGGCGTGAGAGGCGGGGCGGGGGGCGGGGTGCTGCAGGGTTAGGGGTTGAGCCCTGCTGCCCTGGGGGCATCTCCTCCTCTGTGGCAAGGAGGTGCTCAGCTGCCTCCCGCATGGCATGGAGCAGGGCAAGCCCTGCTCCTGCCGGGAGGGCTGGGTGGACCTCTGGCTGCTGCTGCTGCTGCTGCTGGGGGTCCATGACTGCGGCGCCCGGGGTCTGTGTGCCTATGGCTCCTCAGACCGCGTGCTGTGCAGGCTGAGTGTGTCTGGGAGGGGCCCTTTAAGGGAGCGGCTAGCTGTTGCCCCGGAAGCGCTAGTCCGCCCTGTGACCCTGTCTGCACCTGTGCCTGGCATCCCTATTTCGATGTGTGCTACTTTGGCATGTAGACGTTCCCTCGCTGCGCCTATTTCGATGTTGGGCTGCGCAACGTCGAAGTTGGACATCGACGTTGCCGGCCCTGGCGGACGTGTAGATGCTATTCATCGAAATAGGCTATTTCGATGTCGCTACTTCGAAATTAGCTACTTCGATGTAGCGTGCACGTGTAGACGTAGCCATAAAGACATAAATGCAATGAGGTAATGATGAGCTCCTTAAATGAATTATAAAAGATGTAAGTAAGATTACATACAAAAACCTCCAAAACCGCCTGGGAACAGCATCTGTAGCTGCTCTGGCCCAATCCAGATGGCTCCCTGGACTCCAAAGAGTAATCAGAAGCAGATCATGGCAGTGCAAATCCTGTCAGTGCCAGGTATTGGTGCTGTGCTGATGGTGACGCCCACTGCATAGAAAGAGGCTTCCCTCAGTGTTGGACTGGAAGTGTTGTTGTGGGCACCTCAATGGTTTCCAGAGCCCATGCTGATGGAACATTTGCTGGCACTACAGTCATCACTGGCACCAGTGCTGCAGCTTGTCCCAAAGCTGGGGCTGAGGCTGGTTTAAGTGTTGCACTGTTGTTTCCCAGCTGCACTGGAGCAACACCTTTGCACGGAAGGGACTGCACCATCAACTCAATGAGGTCATGCACAGCTTCAAATGTGTCAGTGGTGGAAGGGGGATCCACATCCTCCGCTAATACATTCCTGACTTGTGAGCCTAATGACACTGGACTTAACAGGCTCCTTCCCAGGCTGAAGTTCATGGTACGGGAACACAAGGCACAAGTCTGAAGGACCCTGAGATAGGATGTACCTCCCCATAGTCCTTGAGTACAGGCCTAGTTGGGGACTGACTGAACTCAGTCCATCTTCTCTTTGAGCAGCAATGGAGAATGGGATCAGTGCCAAGTGCTTGTGCATTATATGCACACAGCAGAATCATGTTGGTGCCTCTTGGAGGAGTACTTCTTTGGCACCAAACTCTCCTGAACAAAGGTTGGAGCACTGGAACGTGCTGGTGCCGGCTCTGCCAGTTGGGGTCTAAGTGCTGTCTTCATCAGGGGGAGTTTAAGGTGATAGTCCCTTTCTTTTAAGTTTTTGGCAAGAAACTCAGGCAAATGGGACACTTATTTAGTACTATTTTTTCCTTTAAGTCTTTTTGGTTTTGTTTTAATGAAGATGCTGTTTAAACCTTTTAAACTAGTTTTCATATAGGTCATAACAGTACTGGCTGTTGCTTGTAAACTGTAATATTTTAGTGAGTTAGCCAACATCCAGACAGATGCTGAGTGACGAAACATTAAGTCCATGAATATCCTAACAAAATCACATTAAGCTACATCAGTGCCTTGTGGAATATCTGTGTAAGTACAGCTAATATGTTTGTTACCGGCATCCTGAAACTGCCCAGGCCTATATGCCACTCTCCTGTTCACTGCAACAGTGCTAGTAGAAATCATTGCAGAGTGGCAAGGGTAAAGTGCCTTGACACAGACAAAGAAATAGGGCAGCCATCTCTAGAAACTATTGGAGAGGATGCGAAGTATGTCCATGAAAGTTTCAAGACTTTCCAGGAATATAAAAGGGACATCCCTATTCATGTAAACAAAGCATTCTGCATAGCCAACAACTTCCTAACACAACAAGGAATGAAAAGCAGACACCAACTGTGTTGCTTGCTGTTGCACCTTGACATCTTACATGAATAAAACAATGAGAAGTCAATACCTTTGTCTTGTTAACAAAGGAACGAGTGAGGAGCCATCTTTAAATTTAATCTGTCAGGAAAAATGTATGGACATACTTACCCCAACGTTCCTTCCCCTCCGTCAGATTACCTGTGCTTGCCAGGTGGAACTGGCAAGTTATAAGGGTCTTGAACAGGACCTGACTCAGATCATGGTGAAAGCTCCCCACCACATTTCAGGCCCACTTCCTCCTCCTCACTATGCAGTAGCAGTCAAAAAAGCTAACAGAATGTTAGGAAGCACTGGGAAAAGGATATATAAGACAGAAAATATCATAACACCATTATATAAATTCATTGTACGCCCACATCTTTAATACCACTTACAGTTCCAGTTATTCAATCTCCAAAAAGATGTACTGAAATTGGGGAAAGTACAAGGAACTGAATATGAGTATGGAACAGCTTCCATATGAGGAGCAATTAGAAAGATTGGAACTGTTCAGAATAGAACAAAGACTCAGGGGGATATAATAGAGGTCTATAAAATCATGGTGCAGAAAAGTGAATAAAGAAGTGTTATTTAATCCTTCGCATAATGCAAGATCCAGGGGTCACTCAATAAAATTAATAGGCAGCAGGTTTAAAACAAACAAAACCAAGTACAGGTTGTATCTCTCTCATTTGGTATCCTTGGGACTTGACCAGTACTGGACAAGAGAATTTGCTGGACTACGGGAGATCAATATTGTTTAGCACATTACCAATACTTTCACTGCTTACTGGGGTCTTAGAAGACATTTAGGGGTAAATTACAACTAAATAATGGCACAGAACACTGACAGCCAGGACTGGTGGCTGAAAACAAACTTTAAGGGACCACATGAAACTTGGCCATGCCAATGATAAGTGGTCGTCATCCATCTAACTAAAATCATGCCCTGATTACAGACGTTACCGTATGAAAGAGTTCCCGATTGGAGAGGTTTAACCTGTACTTCATTTCACAGCGCCCAGTCAACCTGTAGAACTCATTGCCAAGTGATGTTATGAAAGGCAAAGTACAACCAGGTTCAAAAAAGAATTAGGTAAACTTATGGAGGATAATTCATCCATGTCTATTAGTCATGATGGTCAAGGATGCAACTGATTCTCTGGATGTGCTTAAGCAGCTGACCGCTACAAGCTGGCACTGGACAGTGCACGGATCACTTGACAATTGCCCTTTCTTGTTTATTCCTTATGTGACATCATGAATGGGCCTCACAAGAATAAGGAAGCAGCCAGAGAGGCCCTGCAGAAGAGCTAGCTCTGCTCCACCAGCCCTGTCAATCGTTATGTTAGGGACACAGCCTTTGAAAAGAGAGGAAACTGAAGTCGGCGGGGAGAAAGGATCAGGAGTGCCCTAAGCAGCAGATTGCAGTGGGGCTCTTGAAGCTGTGGAGAAAATTACTAGGCAAGAAAATTTCACCCCAACTCTGAGGAGGGTATAGCAGAGTCCTGCGGTGAAACAGTGAGGCCCAGACAGAGCAATTTCTTCAAACCCGTTATGTTGAGGCTAGATTGTTGGCAACAGTAGAGACTCACCAATCCACGCACACATCCTTTGCTAGGATCACCGTAACATTCATTTTGAGCTCTCAGATGGAGAGATCAAAGGAGGCCCAAAAGAGCAAAACCACCCCTGTTCAAGTAGTAAAGAAACAGGCTCTGGCTCCTAACCAAGCCATTGTAACTAACTGGATGTGGTAGGATTCATCCATCCTTGACGGAGAAACCACTAAGGGCATTTGGTCAGTGCTGCTGATCAGTAAAGGGAAAAAAAATAACAAGAGAAGGCCCAGAACTATAAAGTCCCTCCTGAGAAATGCATGTAGAGCAGCTGCTACAATGACTCATGAAAATCAGCAGCAGCAGGCCAACCTACAGCAGTAACAGCAGCAGCTTCTGCTTCAGCAGCTCACCGCCCAGCAACAGCAGCAGCAAGAGGAAATTGGGGAATTAGCCGTAAGCAAGAGCAGCAACAGAAGTCATTGCAACAAATGCTGCATGCATTCCAACTTCAAATGCTGATCAGGTAGTAGAGGAAGAGGGGGAGGAGAAGCGGAGAAGACAAGCACCAACATTGGGCCCCTAATGAGATACCTCACAGCCTCCCTACCCCACAAAACAGGCCAATTTAGCCCCAGATGATGACCCAGAAGCCTTCCTCAATACTTCTGAGTATGTGGCATCGACCGTAAAGTGGGCCCTGGAACAGTGGTCTGTGCTACAGGCACCCTATCCATCAGGACTAGCCCATACCATTTAGAGAATGAATTATTGATTACGTACGCATCACTGAGGAGAGTCCCTAGTGGTGGTTCTGGACATAAACAGCCAGGTGTATGGGCCCATGGTGCCCAGACACCAGGAATACTCCTGGCACAGGGGCCTGGCTCCACCAAAGTTCAGGACCAGGTGTCTCCCCCAGCCCTGCGTACCACTCTGATACCCTCCACCACCGCAATATATCCCTTGGACCACTTACCATTCCCAGGTAATTTAAAACAGCCTAGTCCCCGGCACTCACCACCAAGAAAGGATCAATATCCGGGGGGGGTGAGGGGGGGTTGTTTTTGTTCTTGTTTTAAATAGAGTTTGAATACTCTTGTGGATGAAGACATGTATACCACAAGCGGCAGCACTCCTGTGTCATTTCTGATGGGGAGGGTATGTACCACGATGCACAGGTCCCATATGGACAAGGAAAGGACCAGAGAAGCCCTTGTGGCAGGGTCACCCCTACCTCTCTGACCCTGTCCATCATGCATGATAGAGAGGCAACCTTTGAAAAAGAGTAAGCTGAAGTGAGCTGCGGAAGAAGGAGCAGTGGGCTGCAGGAGTGACTCCTCACACTGGAAACTTTCACCACAAACTGAAAAGGGTGCACCAGACTCCCAGGGTAAGACAGAGGCACAGAGTGACTTCTCCATACCCACTATGCTGGGACTGGATCGTTGACAGTACCGTAGACTCGCCAATCCACCCCTACCCCACCTCTTTGCTGGGATTTCAGGGAGGAATATCCCTGAATACATGAGGGTTTGTGGTTTTGTTTTGCTCTCCCTGCCAGAAAGACCTAAGGTGGCCCAAAAAGGGGTCACTTCCTCCATTCCCACAAATAGCGGGGAAGTGGGGTCAAGACTGTAACTACCCAACATGGCTAAAGAGGTAGGTCAGGTATCTCCAGACTCTGAAGGAGGAACCAGCAAGGACTCTGCTACACTGTCTGAAAGAGCTGACACCAGATACTCTTTGGAAGAAAGGATAATGGGCTAGATGGACCACTGAGGTAACACATTATGGCCATCATGGCAGGATTTTCTGTTTTGGGCTCTTTCAACATATCCACAATGGTCTGTGGGGTGCTGATGGACTCCCCACCACATTTGAAATACAGCTTGTGATAAAAGTACCGGCTCCAGACTTATAATTGGACTCCCTGACTTTACAGTATCACTAATTAATCTCCTTTACATTCACGTGGCACAGCTGCTGACCCTTGTCATATCCTCTGCCTGCACATCCTGTGCCATCTGCTCATAAATGTCCATGCTTCTGTGGCCAATCCATAGCTCTTCTTCCAACAGGCCAAAGAGCTACAATAGTTCCCCTCCCCTTCAAGCAGAAGCATGTCTCAGACATTGAGCTACGTGGTCAGTTGCACACAAAAAGGGAGAGCTGCTGGGTCAACTTGCCAAGTTTGCCAAGGTGGGCAATCACTAAAAGGCATTTTCCAAAGAGGCAGAGGTGGTTTAAATGGGAGGAGGGAGGGAACAAGGTCCCTTCCAGTTTCTGTGACTGCATGGACAGTAGAGTTTACAATTGTGACTTGAGTGGTCATTGTCTCAGTGAATGAGGCATAGTGGTTCGGCTGCTGGCAGATGGTTAGGATTTATACAGGTATTCAAGTGTCTACACTGTGTGACTTCACAGCTCAGCTGTAACTCTGCATCATTCAGGGAGTTAGTTTGCCTCATTGTAATGAGGTACCCTAGTCACTCAGTGACAAATGTGAGTATAGGCACATTCACAAATACATTGGCAGAAGGCAATTTGCACTGACCTAATTTGTAGTGTAGACTGGACTTATAGTAGGGACACTAGAAGCTGGAGAAGCACAGGACAATCACCTGAGGCAGATGTGGTTTGGAGCATGAAGAAAGGACCAAGGGGGCTATGAGAGAGGAAGATGGTAGTTATGGGAGTGAGTACTATAGGGGGATTATGTTACATGCACTTTGTCAAAGAAAAACAAGAAAGCAGTCATGTAGCACTTTAAAGACTAACAAAATAATTTATTAGATGATGAGGTTTCATGGGACAGACCCACTTCTCCAGATCAATAGCCTTACTCAGAACAGATTCAATGTGTAAAGCACAGAATTCCAAAAATTATTATCAAGGTTGACAAATCAGGGTCAACCCTAAGAGCTTGTGTTCTGGAGAAGAGAGACTTTAACAACCATTTACAGAGAGAATGCTTGGAACTAATATTCATATTCAAATTTGACACATTAAAACATGGTTCGAACAGGGAAAGCAATTGCCTGACCCATTATAAGCACTTTCACACACCACATACTTTGACCCAACATTTACTTCCTCACCCCACACCCCACTCTCTCTGCTCTTCTATCTGATTTGCCAACCTTGATAACAATTTTTGGATGTCTGTGCTTTATATATTGAGTCTATACATCTGAAGAAGTGGGTCTGTCCCATGAATGCTCATCACCTAATAAATTATTCTGTTAGTTTTTAAAGTGCTACATGACTGCTTTTTTGTTTTGATAGAATACAGACTAACATGGCTATCTCTCTATTACTTGGTCAAAGAAGACACCGTGATGTTTATCCCAGACTACTTAGTAAGGGGTTAATTGAGCCATGAAGAGGCTGCACAGAAAGTGGCCAATAGGAGAGTGTCTGCGAGGAGCAGCCAGTCAGAGCTGAGCAGGCCCATGTAAGAAAAACTGCAGAGCAGAGAGCAGTATTTGCTCCCTGAAGCTCGAGGAGGGAAGCCTGGCTGCATTGCAGGAAAAAGATGGGGTAACAACTTTCTACCTGGTACAAATAATTATGTGTGTGCTTTCTTAAAATAGGGGCTACAAAAAGTACAGTTTGACGTTATTTGTTACATCATCTCGTATTCACATGCACTGCGGTTCATGAAGTATTGATTTTGTAACTGAATTTGAAAAAATGGCTCTTCTTGCTATTTTGGTTGTAGGCCCCAGTTTTACTGTGATCTATTCCCCAGGAAATGAGGGAGCACAGGCTGTGGCACAGCCAGACGATTGCGTAGCTGCCTATTAAGCCCCACACAGGGGCTCAGAGCTGTGTCAGGGATCTCCCTGCCAGCCCCAGCACAGATCTGCTCCAGATTTGCCGTGGCCAGGGGAGAGGTGCCCTGGCCTCAACCCAGCCCTGGCATGGACCTGTCATCACAGCCAGGGGATAGGCATCCCTCCCCCATCCAAGCCCTGCTGGAGCTGTTGTGGGCCCAAAGAGGCACCTTCTCTGATACGGGCCCAAGCTGCTGCATTGAGAGACAGCTGGGGGTAGTACTATCTCTCGACGGCAATCTGCACCCCCAGCCCCATCCCAGAGCCTGCACCCCAGCCAGAGCCCTACCCCTCAGCTTCACCCCGAGCCACTTCCCACCTCCTGAAACTTCATCCTGGACCCACCACAGAGTCCGCACCCCAGCCAGAGTTCTCACCCACCCCATACCTCAACCCTCTGGCCCAGCACTGAGCCTCCTCCCACACTCCAAACCTTTCAGCCACATCTCCGCCACGCATCGTCTATGCATGGGATGAATGGTATTATGTGCACCAATACGATGTGTCACACATCATCTCTATTTTGGTGTGCATAACAACCTTCATTCCACACAAGGACATGAAAAATCAGAGAGAATGCTGAACTGTATTCCTTGGAATGACATGGATCCAGAAGCAGAAGTGATGGCAGTGAGACATCACCAGAGGAAAATGCACCAGCTAGCAGCGCTAATCCCCAGGAGAGCCCAGCAGGAGGCACTAGCATGGTGAGTTACTTTAGCTGTGTCTACACGTGCACGCTACTTCGAAGTAGCGGCACTAACTTCGAAATAGTGCCCGTCGCGGCTACATGCGTCGGGCGCTATTTTGAAGTTAACTTCGACGTTAGGCGGTGAGACATCGAAGTCGCTAACCTCATGAGGGGATCGGAATAGCGCCCTACTTCGACGTTGAACGTCGAAGTAGGGACCGTGTAGACGATCCGCGTCCCGCAACGTCGAAATTGCCGGGTCCTCCATGGCGGCCATCAGCTGGGGGGTTGAGAGATGCTCTCTCTCCAGCCCCTGCGGGGATCTATGGTCACCGTGGGCAGCAGCCCTTAGCCCAGGGCTTCTGGCTGCTGCTGCCGCAGCTGGGGATCCATGCTGCATGCACAGAGTCTGCAACCAGTTGTCGGCTCTGTGGATCTTGTGTTGTTTAGTGCAACTGTGTCTGGGAGGGGCCCTTTAAGGGAGCGGCTTGCTGTTGAGTCCGCCCTGTGACCCTGTCTGCAGCTGTGCCTGGCACCCTTATTTCGATGTGTGCTACTTTGGCGTGTAGACGTACCCTCGCAGCGCCTATTTTGATGTGGTGCCGCGCAATGTCGAAGTTGAACATCGACGTTGCCAGCCCTGGAGGATGTGTAGACGTTATTCATCGAAATAGCCTATTTCGATGTTGCTACATCGAAATAAGGTATTTCGATGTTGGCTTCACGTGTAGACGTAGCCATTCTGTCATACAGACATCAGTTATGTTAAAAAAAAAACACTGCAATTTAAGAAATGTATAGCTTCAGGCTTCATGCTTCTGATAAGGCATATGACACTGGCACAATGTTTAGGAAGCAAACCTCAAACTCCTGTACCTTTTCTAATATGCATATATATGCAGGAATGGTATTAAAATACTTAGTTTATCTCATCCCCTACCCAGAACAACTCAAAGATATCCGTATTTGCCAAGTCCAAACTCTTAAATCAAATTTAAATTAAATTTGAGGTTTAAGGGCCAAGCCATTTGAGTTATACTATTCTGCAACAAATGAGGAGTGCTCAAAGAGAGATGTCTCATGAAATTTCCTCAGTGCATGCAGAAATCACACCAAATGCAGCTGCAGACAAAATGGATCCACTTTGGCAAAATTAGTTGGCAGATGTTACAAATAGGCTTACAGAATAAATGAACTATCTGCTGTACCTATAAGAGATATTATAGTTTCTCCCTAATTAGTTATCCAGGGCCAAGTGCTAAATATACTGTTGAAAGGATAAGTTAGTAAAAAAACTGAGATTAAGACCATAGTAGTTACAGATGTCGAAATAAATTAGAGATCACAAATCAGAAAAGCTTAACAAGAGCTGATACCAGCCATCTGCTCTGCAATGTTTTTTCTATAAAGACTACATGTGAAAATGTTATGTATATAAACTTTGTTTAATCACTATTAATTGTTTTGGTTCATTTGCTTCAAATAGTAATAAACAAACACTTGCATAAAAGGATTTAAAAGTTAGTTCCTAGAACTGTAGTTTCTTTGAGGACCTCTGTATTCTGTGCCGAAATGTTATTGTTTGCTAGGATATTCCCAGTTAATGGTAAAAGTGACAGTTATAAAAGGTGAAGCTGAGGAGGAAAGTAGCATACTCTAAGGCTATGTCTACACTGCAGGTTCTTTTTCAACCTTCCTTATTTCAGCATTCTAATGTCTAAATAAATAATGTTAGAATATTGCTTTCACATAGCCACAGAATTGCGAAAGAGAGCATTCTCATTTACAGCCACAGCATTACAAAAGGAGCCATGAGCTGATAATAGCTGTACTTTGTTCACACACATTCATTTTCATTCCCAGGGCTGGAGTAATTATTTCAAGGAAAAAGCTCTCTTACCTTGAATTATCCTGCTTGGCTGTGTGAACAGTTTGGGGGTTTTTTCGAGTTTTTTTTCCCCCCCAAAATAAAATAAAATAAAATAAAAAACCAACAGTGTAGACAAGCCCAAAGGCTACATTTAGCAAGTTTTGCCAGCAAAACCCCAGTTTTGTGGTGCATGCACACACAAAATGGGATTTGTTGACAGTATCTTGACAAAACTCAGCATGTTTGCCAGCAGTGTTCTGCCTCAAAGCTTTGAGGCAGAACGCTGCTGTGGATCTGTCCACAAAAAAGCTGTGTAAATGCCCCCAAGGGGCCTCTCTCCACACACAGCACATCCACAACAAAGAGCAGCGCTGTCTGCTCTGCTTCCAGGTGCCTGTTTTGTTGAGAGAGCAGCCACGCAGAACCCAGCACTCTTCCGACTGGCTTTTGTTTGTGGCTGTACTCTGTCAACAGAAGTTTTGTTGGGAAAAGTCTCCCGACAGTGACTTCTGTTGACAGCGCTCTGTAGTGTAACTGTAGTCTAAAGGTTGCTAGGTATACAAGAAAACAAAAAAAGCAGTCAAGTAGTACTTTAAAGACTAACAAAATAATTTATTAGGTGAGCTTTCGTGGGACAGACCCACTTCTTCAGACCATCGCCATACCAGGACAGACTCAATATTTAAGGCACAGAGAACCAAAAACAGTAATCAAGGAGGACAAATCAGAAAAAAATGATCAAGGTGAGCAAATCAGAGCGTAGGGGTAGAAGTGGGGGGAAGGTTAAGAATTAGATTAAGCCAAGTATGCAAATGAGCCCCTATAGTGACTCAGAAAATTCCCATCATGGTTCAAACCACGTGTTATGTGTTAATGTTAGGTATACAAGAGTGTGGTTCAAGGACTGAGGGTCACCTTACTACCCCTTAGATGCAAGAGGTAGTCTTGCCTCAGGCAACTGGAGATTATCTCCCTAACACCTCCATCCTATCTGCCACTCAAGCACTCTCCTCCAGGTTATGCCAGAGCAGACTTTGCTTTGCAGGATAAAAAGGTACATGCCAGTCCAAGTCCCCTTGCAGCTTTCCCTGTGACTTCCAGATCTTGACACCGGTTACTCACAGAAATCCTAAATCCTTTGTTCCCAAGGCAGCAGTGTATCCATTTACCAATTTTACCTTACATCATGACTGAGCACTTACAATGAAACAAAAGAAGTTTGTTTAAAAAAGAATATAGAGATTTCGCCATCAACAAGAGAGAGTGATGGAAACAAATGGTGGCAATATAAAACGCAAAATATTGCCTACATTTATTAACCGTTATCTTTCCTAACTAATGAAGTAGGTTTTCCACCCCCACAATGTTCAGTCTATTGCCGTCCTGGATGGCTTCCCAGGAACCAAGATCCAATCTTTCATGAAACATCCACTCTTAACAAGATATCTCCTCAGTGAATGGATCCAAGAGTGGCTTTCCTGACCACAAGATACATTGAATCAATCTTTTATCTTTATTCACAGAAGCTGTGTCTGCACATGCACAAAAAATCAAAAGAAGTGGCCCTTTTTCAAAAGAGCGGGAGGAGCGTCCACACGTATAAACCCGTCTTTCGAAAGAAAATCGAAAGAATGGGGCGCAGACTTCGAAATCCAAACTCTGATCCCGAATCAGGGAGATCGCTCTCTTTCAAAATACTAAATTGAAAGAGTACACGTGTAGACGCTCCACAGTCCACTCTTTCAAAATACAGGTCTGCCACGGCACTGGTCAGCTGGAGCACAGGGCCACTCCAGCTGGCAGCAGAGGGTCTCTATGGTCCCTGTGTTCGGTCGCCTTAAAACCGCACGCATGCAGGAGACCCGTGGCAGGAAGCTGAGAGTGTGCTCGGAGCAGCCTGTGCACGTGCTCCAGCCCCAAGCTCCAGCACCAGCATGGCCAGCAGCCAGTCCCGCCCATGAACCCCACGCCCCCCCCCACCCCCCCAGCTCCTGCAGGGCTCCCAGGAGGAGAAAAAAAAACGGGCCCCCTCCTGGACAGAGCGGGAGCTGCGGGACCTCCTTGGCCCGTGGAAGGATGAGGAGGTCCTGCACCACATGGGGGGGTCAAGAGGTGCAATGCCACTGCCTTCGGCCGCCTGGCACAGAGCCTCCACACCAGGGGCCACCAGGGGTGTACTGTGGAGCAGGTACGCTCCAAGTTAAAAGAGCTGAGCCAGGGCTATGCCCGGGCCAGGGACCAGGCTGGACACTCCGGGGCAGCTCCAGCGACGTGCCCCTTCTACAGGGAGCTCTGGGGCATCCTGGGGCCCCAGGAGAGCTCCCCACTCCCAGCGTTCATGGACACCTCGAGTGAGGAGCTGCAGCCAGAGGAGGAGGAGGAGCAGCCCAGACGGAGGACCCAGGAGGGCGAGTGGACCATCGAGTGGTCAAGTGAGGAGGGGGACCTCTCCATAGTCATCCCCTCCCACTCCTCCAGCTGGGCGACCGGGAGCCGGACATCCCCAGACTTCGCCAAGGGACCCTCCGGTACATACAGGGAGGGGCGCACACCTGCTCCACCGGGGCCAGTTTCCGTATGGCAATCACGACCCATTTCTCCAGGGTGAGGGCTGGCCACAGGCAGGTGTCGTGGTGCTGGAGTGCAGGGGCAAGCCAGTGGCAGATCTCCTCAAAGGTCTGCCTCGACATGTGGAAG
This sequence comes from Carettochelys insculpta, assembly GCF_033958435.1. Lineage (NCBI taxonomy): Eukaryota > Metazoa > Chordata > Testudines > Carettochelyidae > Carettochelys > Carettochelys insculpta. The sequence continues at coordinate 352,644,141 of NC_134137.1, forward strand.
TTCCACAGCCACCTTTCCTCGCCCCACTCCCCTAGCACCATGCGCTCCCACCAGTCGATGCTGTTGGGGTGGGTCCAGAGGCATTGGGGCACCCGGGGAGGCGCATGGCACTGCCCCGGGGGGGAGCCCCATGGCCCTGGTGGGACCGCCAGCCACCCAATGAGATTGGGTGCAGCTGCAGCGATGGTGCACAGCACTGCCATCAGGGCATCCATGATGAGGGCGTCCTCCTGCAGGAGCTGTCTCTGGGGCTCCATGGTGGGCACAAGTGGGCTCTGCCTGGCTGGGAAAGGTTGGGCAGCACTCGGCTCGTGCAGAGGGGAAGGTGGCGGGAGGGGCCCTTTGAAGAAGGTGGCTGGCTGCGGTCCCGGAAGGGTTTGTCAGCCATGGGACCCCGTGCATGGTGTTTCCTGCCTCCCTTCTTTCGAAAGAGGGCTTGGAGCCGTGTGGACGCTCTCTTTTGAAAGACCTCGACAGCACTTCGAAAGAGCAGATCAAAGTGCCTATCTGAAAAATGGCAGAGGGTGCTCCCTTTCGACAGCTGCTATTTCGACCACCAAACTTCGATTTTCGCCCTTTCAAAAAGGGCGCTCACGTGTAGACACAGCTAGAGAGAGTGATCCCCTCACTGTCATATCATTACCCTTCCAAATACTTTAGATGTTTACAGCTGGTCTTTCATGGTGAACGTAAGGTTACAATATTCAGTACAGTTACAATACTCCTTAAATAGTACCTGTACACATCTCACAATACTTATGAATATCAGTAAGTTACATACTTGCAGCAAATAGTAACAGAGAGATAGCCATGCTAGTCCATATAGCATCAAAATAAGAAAGCAGTCCAATAGCACTTCAATGACTAACAAAATAATTTATTAATTTATAAATTATTTTGTTAGTCTTTAAAGTGCTACTGGACTGCTTTTTTGTTTTGCTTGCAGTAAAGACCTTCATACTATGCTTCATGGATCAGTACCCTGAAAATAATGTATTAAATATAGTGAGCCTGCCAAATCTGAGACAGAAGACGATTGTTAAAGGAGTTGATTGTTAAGAAAATGGAACCATTTGCCTGTTGGCAACAATGAGTCTGTTACACAGATGGTCTGAATGTTGAATATGATGGGAGCAAACTAGTAGGTTGCTAATATGGAAAACTGCATATGAGCCTTGAGGAAATGAGACTATACCAGAGAAAAATGTCATTTGTGCTATCCACTACAATTTCACTTCATTTATTATTAGTACGAAAATATTGTCCTAAAGTCTTGTCTCAAAAGCTGTTTGCTCTGATCTTGCTTAATGGCATTCATTGACTTTTTATTATGGAAGTATCCCTCTCTGCCCATATTGTATTTATTTATTTTATTGATGTGTAATTCAAATTTGTATCAATAGATAGTTATCAAATGAGTTTATCAAAACTTTTCAAAGACCTAACTAAACTCTCAAAATTGATGAGAGAGTTGATCTGGCAGGCTGTGTTTCACTTATCAAAACTACATATGTGGCTACCCAAAATGCTTAACTATGTTTTTCTCTTATTTCAGTCAAGCGTGGGCAGGGTACTGAACAACCCAGAATTTTGAGCAGTTGCCTCACTAATGGATTATATATTTCAATTTGAAAGTGGAACGCCACTTGAATGAAAATTATCATAAAATGATTAAGTTCATGATTATAAGGAATGACAGGAGGAGACCACAGCAAAATAAAGGTAATGGATTTCAGAAGGGAAACTTTAGCAAACTCTTAGGCTGTGGCCACACTTGGCCAAAACTTCAAAAAGGCCATGCTAATGGCCACATTGGAGGATACTAATGAGACTAATCAGCTGATAGGAATAAGGGGATTTCGCAGTCTGCAGGGTCCTTTTGAAAAGAACCCCCATGTAGCCGAGCTGCGCGCAAGCACAATGCGGCATTTTCGAAGTGCCGCAGCAGGCAGCATGATAATGAGGTGCTGAATATTCATTTCAGTGCCTCATTAGCATCCTCCAATTTGGCCATTAGCATGGCCATTTTGAAATTTTGGCCAAGTGTGGCCACAGCCTTAGAGTTAATAGATAAGATCCCTTGGGAAGCAAGTCTAAAGGAAAACAGTTCAACAGAGTTGGCAATTTTTTACAGAGACATCGTTATGGGCATAAGAGCAGATTATCCCACCATTTAGGAAAGACAAGCAGTATGGCAAGAAATCACCCTGACTTAACCAGAAGATCATCCATGATTTAAAAATCAAAAAGAGTCCTACAAAAAGTGGAAACTAGGAAAATTAGAAAACCTGATATAAAAAATAATACAAGCATCCATGGACAAATTTTCAAAAGGCCAAGACACAAAATCACGTCAAACTAGTGAGAGAGAAAAAGTGTGACAAGAAAACATACTACAAACACACTAGAAGCAAGAGGAAGAACAAGGAAAGGGTAGACCCATTACTCAGTATATGCATATGTGGAAATCATAGCAGAAAATGTCGACATGGCAGAGGTGCTTAATGCTTCTTTATTTCAATTTTCACCAAGAAGGCTGGTGGCGATTGGACATCTACCATAGTGAATGACTGTGGAAGATGAGGTAGAATCAGAGGCTAAAATAGGAAAAGAACAAGTTCAAATTACTTTGAAAAGTTAGATGTCTTCAAGTCACCTATTTTTCTTGAAGCCTTACAGTTCTTTTGACAGTTCCTTACCTAGTCAAAGCTCCAAGGATCACCTTAGAAACAGCTAATGCACACGTCGTGCATTCTCTGAAATTCTTTGGTGGCATTCTCTGAAATGCTTCCAGTTCCACGCGCAGGGCCAGATAGACAGGCAGAACTTCAGAGTCTCAATGCGTGGATGAGACGATGGTGTAGGGAAGAGGGGTTTAGATTTATTAGGAACTGGGGACACTTTTGGGGTAGGGGGAGCCTATACAGGAAGGATGGGCTCCACCTAAATCAAGGTGGATCCAGACTGCTGGCATTAAACATTAAAAAGGACATAGAGCAGTTTTTAAACTAAGAGGTGGGGGAAAGCCGATTGGTGCGGGGGAGCACCTGGATCGGACGGAGACTTCTCTTACACGAGGCTCCATAGACAGGGATTCCCTAGAAGTTAGTCAGATAGGGAACGTGGGAAATAATATATGGGCAAGATCAGATGTGAAACAATCGTGCATAAAAAAATCCACCACGTCTGTGAAAGGCGGACATATAAATAGTGGTAGTTTTCTAACATGCTTTTACACTAATGCTAGGAGTCTGTCTAATAAGATGGGTGAACTGGAGTACCTCATATCAAAGGAGGAAGTTGACATAATAGGCATCTCAGAAACATGGTGGAATGAGGACAATCAGTGGGACACTATCATACCGGGATATAAATTATATCGGAAAGACAGAACAGGTCGTGCGGGTGGCGGAGTGGTACTATATGTGAAGGATAATATAGAATCAAATGAAGTAAAAATCCTAAAGGAATCAAAATGTTCCATAGAATCATTATGGATAACAATTCATTCCTCTAATATGAATATGGCATTAGGAATATATTACCGACCACCTAACCAGGACAGTGATAGTGATGCTGAAATGATGAGGGAGATTAGAGAGGCTATCAAAATAAAAAACACAGTAATAATAGGAGATTTCAATTATCCCCATATTGATTGGGTGCATGTCACCTCAGGACGGGATTCAGAGATTAAATTTCTTGATGCCTTAAATGACTGCTTCTTGGAGCAGCTAGTACAGGAACCCACAAGGGGAGAGTCGATTCTCGATCTAGTCTTGACTGGAACGCAGGATCTGGTCCAAGAGGTAACTGTTACTGGACCGCTTGGAAATAGTGACCACAATATAATAACTTTTAATATTCCTGTGTTGGGAAGAACACCGCAGCGGTCAAACACTCTGGCATTTAATTTCAAAAAGGGGAATTACACTAAAATGAGGAAGCTAGTTAAACAGAAACTAAAAGGTAGAGTAATTAAACTAAAATCCCTGGAAGCTGCATGGAAACTGTTTAAAGACACCATACTAGAGGCCCAACTTAAATGTATACCCCAAATAAAAAAACACAGTAAGAGACCTAACAAAGAACCACCATGGCTAAACAGCCATGTTAAAAAGGCAGTGAGAGAGAAAAGGGCAGCTTTTAAAAAGTGGAAGTCAAATCCTAGTGAGGAAAATAGAAAGGAACATAAACACTCCCAAATTAACTGTCATAATGTAGTAAGAAAAGCCAAAAAAGAGTTTGAGGAACAGCTAGCCAAAAATTCAAAAAACAATAGTAAAATGTTTTTTAAATACATTAGAAGCAGGAAGCCTGCTAAAAAAGCAGTGGGGCCCTTGGATGATAAAGATATAAAAGGAGCGATCAAGGAAGACAGTGCCATTGCGGAGCGATTAAATGATTTCTTTGCTTCAGTCTTCACGGCTGAAGATGTTACAGAGGTTCCTAAATCTGAGCCAGCCTTTTTAGGCGACAAATCTGAGGAACTCACTCAGATTGAAGTGACATTAGAGGAGGTTTTGGAATTAATTGATAAGCTGAATAGTAACAAGTCCCCAGGACCAGATGGCATTCACCCAAGGGTTCTGAAAGAACTCAAATGTGAAATTGCGGAGTTATTAACAGTGGTTTGTAACCTATCCTTTAAATCCACTTTGGTACCAAATGACTGGAAGACGGCCAATATAACACCAATATTTAAAAAAGGCTCTAGAGGAGATCCTGGCAATTATAGACCGATAAGTTTAACATCAGTACCAGGCAAATTAGTAGAAACACTAGTAAAGAGTAAAATTGCAAGGCACATAGAAGAGCACGAATTGTTGGGCAAAAGTCAGCATGGTTTCTGCAGAGGGAAGTCGTGTCTGTCTAATCTATTAGAATTCTTTGAAGGGGTTAATAAACATGCGGACAAGGGGCACCCAGTGGACATAATATACCTAGATTTCCAGAAAGCCTTTGACACGGTCCCACACCAAAGGCTTTTATGTAAATTAGGTGGTCATGGGATAGGAGGAAAGGTCCTTTCATGGATCGGGAATTGGTTAAAAGACAGAAAACAAAGGGTTGGAATAAATGGTAAATTTTCACAATGGAGGGGGGTAACTAGTGGTGTTCCCCAGGGCTCAGTCCTGGGACCGATCCTGTTCAACTTGTTCATCAATGATCTGGAAAATGAGGTAAGCAGTGAGGTGGCAAAGTTTGCAGATGACACCAAGTTGTTCAGGACAGTCAAAAGCAAAAGGGATTGTGAAGAACTACAAAAAGATCTCAGCAAACTGAGTGATTGGGCAGCAAAATGGCAAATGAAATTTAATGTGGGTAAGTGTAAGGTAATGCATGTTGGAAAAAATAACCCAAATTACACGTACTACATGATGGGGTCAAATTTAGCTACGACAGATCAGGAAAGGGATCTTGGAGTTATAGTGGATAGTTCTCTGAAGACATCCACGCAGTGTGCAGCGGCAGTTAGTAAGGCAAATAGGATGTTAGGAATTATTAAAAAAGGGATCGATAATAAGACAAAAGATATCATACTTCCCCTATATAAAACTATGGTACGCCCACATCTCGAGTACTGCGTGCAGATGTGGTCTCCTCACCTCAAAAAAGATATATTGGCATTAGAAAAGGTTCAGAAAAGGGCGACTAAGATGATTAGGGGCTTGGAAAGGGTCCCATATGGGGAGAGGCTAGAGAGACTGGGACTTTTCAGTTTGGAAAAGAGGCGATTGAGGGGCGATATGATAGAGGTATATAAAATCATGAATGGTGTGGAGAAAGTGAATATAGAAAAATTATTTACCTTTTCCCATAATACAAGAACTAGGGGACACCAAATGAAATTGATGGGTAGTGGGTTCAAAACTAATAAAAGGAAATTTTTCTTCACACAGCGCACAGTCAACCTGTGGAACTCCTTGCCCGAGGCGGCTGTGAAGGCCAGGACTCTATTAGGGTTTAAAAAAGAGCTTGATAAATTTTTGCAGGTCAGGTCCATAAATGGCTATTAGCCAGGGATAAAGTATGGTGCCCTAGCCTTCATAACAAGGGCAGGAGATGGATGGCAGGAGATAAATCACTTGTCTTCTGTTCTCCTTCTCTGGGGCGCCTGGCATTGGCCACCGTCGGCAGATGGGATGCTGGGCTTGATGGACCTTTGGTCTGACCCAGTATGGCCATTCTTATGTTCTTATGTTCTTATGTCGTTAACACACCAGACCATTCTGGGGGAATCTAATCCATTCATAGGCTTCTATACAAGTACACTAAACACCACAGTGTTTAAGAGGAAAAAGTTGTTTTTGTCAGTTACTTTTCTAAATGACATAACTTCATTTTCCTTTTTATATCAAACAAAACACACTGTGCATTAATTACCCACAACTGCTGATTTTTAAAAATTGCTGTTTTTCAGACATAGGCCTTCAGAAAAAAAGTGTCCCCAACCATTGTTTTCTTCCAATGTTTTAAAGTAAAAGTGATTGCTTATTTTTCCTTCCACAATATTAACTCATGTTTTTCTACTGAAATGAGCCATTCTATTAAAATACAAAGCTACCATTCCTTTTCTAGTCAGCTTTCATTTGTTTAAAAGAAAACTACTGATTAAAAAAGTTACAGTATAGCCTTGCTAACCATCACACACTACGTTTAGTACCAAAAATATCTATTTCCTCACATTTAGTCAGTGCTCCTATTCACTGACTAGCCATTACCTTGACAAACTATACAATCTTGCAGTCCCTGAAATATTACTGTATAATTAAAACTACAAGAGAAAATGTAAAATAAACTAAGTATTGTGATACATTACCCTTCCTTAATGTGTGTCATCACAGGCACCACTACTGCAAACACATGTGCATGTGACTCGCATATATTTTATACTGTTCCCACCTTTTTAGTTTTCAATATAGCAATGACTTGTGCTCTGACCACACAGCACAGCAGAAGTTGTCAGGGAGAACCTAGAGCAGGGGTCGGCAACCAAAATAGCAAGAAGAGCCATTTTTTTCCAATTTGGTAAAAAACCTCAACAATTCAAGAACCGCAATGTATGTGAATATAAGTGGGTCCTTGATAAATAACACTAAACCACACTTTTTGTAACTGTTATTCTAAGAAAAGCGCACACACAATGATTTGTAGTGTGAAACATGTTTACTACAGGAAGTTCACAAACTTTTTATTCCATTTCCTCACACTTTCCCTGTGTCTACATGTGCCCCTTCCTTTTCAAAGGGGCATGTTAATGAGTGGGTTCGAAAGATGCTAATGAGGTACGGCAATGAATATGCAGCGCCTCATTAGCATAACGGTGGCTGCAGCGATTTGAAAGTGAGGCTTTTTGAATCATGCAATGCCCATGGAGACAGGATCTTCTGAAAGGACACCCCCCCCCCAGTTTTCAAAAGTCCTTCTGATCACCAGATAGGAAGAAGGGCTTTCGAAAACTGGTGGTGGTCCTTTAGGAAGGTCCCATCTCCATGGGCGGTGTGTGATTCAAAGAGCCGCCCTTTCGAATTGCCGCAGCTGCCATTATGCTAATGAGGTGCTGCATATTCATTGCAGAGCCTCGTTAGTATCTTTCGAAGCCGCTCATTAACATGCTCCTTTTGAAAGGAAGGGGCACGTGTAGACCCAGCCTTTATGTGTGTGTTTGTACCACTGTCCTCCTGACTTTTACTCCTAAACCTTCTTTCTCTCTGGAGGACACTAGCAGAAGTTATCTAACATTTTGAGATCATATATCATTAGCTATTTACATATGTGTTGTTTATTTTGGGACTTTGAGATGTTCACCGTTTATCAAAAATAATCAGGAGGGTTTTTTTTTTTTAAACTTTGCAATTATAGCATTGGGAGCCACAAAGAAATCCTTGAATAGCCACATGCGGCTCTGGAGCTGCAGGTTGCGGACCCCTGACCTAGAGGTTTCCGAAGCAGGATAAGGGGTAGAGGTGCCAGTCTGGGTGTATAGAATAAACACACTCTCTGACTGTTCTGGGTAAAATGATCAACAGTAAAATAGTTCACAGAGGAAACTATCAGTACTATTGTCTTTCAGTTTTAAATTTAACTCAAGTGAAATGAAGGGAGCTAGTTTCTGGTGCTGCCATCTCACAGTTTTAAGAATCTCATGATAACTAGAGATTTTCTTAAAGCACCAGCTCATGAATTTGCTTTTGTTTTAAATTAAAGCCTTCATGGCTGTGGAAAAACACTTGAAAACAGGAAATCAAGGGCTACAAAATCAGATAATAAATAAAAAGAACAGGAAAGTTAATTTTTTTTTAATTTCATTCTTTTGGGAGAAGGGGGCAGCTCATGATTTCTGAAAGCTCAGACTTGACAATACAGTAAACCCTCAATTTAACAGACTAATTGTGGGGAAGGGGTGTCTGTTAATGCCGAAAGTCCGTTATATCCAAATGGTTATACTGTATGATGATGCACTGACCTTCCCAGCCCATCACTCACTCTTGTCCTCCGCCCCCTCCCCTTCCTGACCCATCTTTCCCCTCACACCTCCATCTCCCTCTCCCAATTACCAGGAGAGGAGCTGAATGCTGGCCTGGCGCCTTCCACCTCCTGCAGCTCTCAGTGCTGTGACTCCTCCAGCCTCCAGCTCTGAGCTGTATGTGCAAAGGTAGAGCGTGGCCACTCCCAGCCTGCCTCCAACACCATGGCTGTTGCTCAGTGCCATTGTAGACAGCAGCAGCTGGGCACCGACATGCTCCACGCACGCGAGGTTGGGGGAGGAGAGCTCCTGTGCCCCGCCACAGCCTACCCCCTGGCTCCTCTGGCCCTGGTGGCCCCAGTCGCTGCAGTGGCCCCTCCAGCCCCAGCAGTGGCTCTGGTGAGCCTCCGGCATTTATTTTGGAGAGGTAGGGGGGCTGGCAGACAGCATCCGTTATTTCTGAAGCCCATTATATCAGGGTCTGTTAAATCGAGGGTGTACTGTAGTGCATCTCAGAGTTTGCAGGCCAACTCAGAAAGATGTTATTGGTTTACAAAAACTTCATATTTGCTATGTTTTCTTTGCACCCATCAGTACCCGTTTTTGTTTTTGTTTTTTAAAGAGCTTAGATTCTTGCCCAATTCTATAACAGTGGGAGAATTCTATGGCAAATTCTGTAGCCCTGGAATCACTATTGCATGAAGCTTTCACAACAGTCATTGTACATACAGGATTTTTTTCTGCAAATAACTAAATCATATACAATTAAGTTAGTTATTTGTAAACATGTATGATTAACATTACAGAACATGTAATGTAAAAGCCATAATCATCATTATGTTTCAATAACTACACAGGTGAACAAAAACATGCAACTTTATTTAACCAACCTGATGCACGTCGAGTGAACCGGTTTATCACTGGAGCTAAAAAAAAAAAACCAGAAAAATATAATTAGATTATTTTCTTCATGATTTAAATATAGAAGTTTTAAAAATAACACTCCATAAAAATCGTATTATTTTGTTTTAAAAATCTGTGATTTTCAAACTTTTGCGCAAGTTGCTCTCTAAGGCTATGTCTACACAGCAGAGCTATTTCTGTGTCTTTGAAATGCACCCAGGATTTTGAAATATTTTTCAAAATAACAGGTGCACTATTTCAGCACTTCTGTGCGCCTCATTGCAGAAGGAGTAACGGAATCTTCGAAACAGTGCATTATTTCAATATTTGGCATTGTTTAGACAGTGCCAAATGCCAAAATAGCTTCTTGCGAGTTTAGGGTGCTGTGTAGATGTAACCTAAGCCACAAAGTTGCAAAAGGTGTTATGGTCAATTATCAATGACATTTAAAAAATAAGATTAAAAATCATTTTCACTATCTTTTTAAGAATTCCTCCACGCATGTACTCATTGTCATGTCTCATTATGAAATATTTTATATTTACACAGCTAATTAAATAAATAGGACTCCAAGAAGCCAAAACCTACCATGATACAAACTTGGATGCAAATATTTAATAGACTGGCCTTTGATTTTACAAAATGTCTAGCTCAAGATATCAGTTAACATAAAGATGTTCTTCCATAGAAAAGGACCAACTTGAAACCCCATTTGAGAAATCAAAAGTTATATAGGTCTGCAACTAGTCACATAGGTGGAGAACAATGTTCCAAAAAAAAAAAAAGCTTCACGTGTAGCTCCTGTTTTATGGTTCAGGGTCTCACAAACTGCACATAAATGTGCACTATACATACCGAGAAAATGGCAATTCCTAGCTTGTTTCTGACCCTGACATACAATTTTGACTACTTTTTTCAAGGGGTCGGGAGTTGCCTCCACTTCAACTCCTGCCCAGTGTTAACCAGCTCTCACAAGAACTGCTAGAGATAGTAACCAATGCTTTATAGCTGCACCCTAGAGCCTCATTTCAAATTATAATAAATTATCTCTAACTCTAGTCAGTTAAGATCAATTATTAAAATATTAATAAATCTGAAGGAGCTAACAAGATGATAATCAGAATGATATGTTTTAAATTGTAGGAGTCACCTACTTTTATACAAATATTTCTCCTTATAGAATGAGTATTAGCTGTACAAAATCCTCTCAATCATTTTTATGAACATTAAGTGAAGAAAATATTGATGTTTTTCTACACTTAATTTAACTGGGGTTTATATAGCATTTATTGAATGTATAAGCACTACAGCTTAAGAAATGTAAAAGTCATCATTTGACTATAGAGCAGCTAACAACCTCTCACTCTGTTGGGAGATGGAAAAAGAGATAAAATCATGCCCCTGACATTAATAAGTCTTTCCACAGGTTGGGGGAAGGAACTTCGGTATGGCAGAGGAAGGACATTTGAACAAGCAATAGAATACTTGATCTGAAATCAAACTCAGTGAAGACACATCCTTGTTCTATCAAATGTTCCTAATGACATTGCCCTAAGACGTGCTCAAATTGACTCTACACCAACGATCAGATGGAAAAGGCTGTATATGTAGCAATGGAAAAGGCTGTATATGTAGCGATTTGCATACTGAGTTCTGCATAAATATAAAAAGGGATCAAACCCAGATCTGTAAAATCTACCTAATAAGCCTTTCCAGAAAGGAGCATTCTGGGAGGCAAATACACCTAGTTTGCTTTTAGTGCCATTTGATGTTTTCTGTTGATTAACAGATTTAATGCTTAAGCACAACTGCACATTATATTTTCAATTAAAGGAGGATCTCATGAAAGTACATGATGTCATTTAAATATTCGTATAACTTTTCAGATTCTGCTTTACTCCAACAAAAATAAGTTTTATTTTTTCACAAAGGAATACCATTTGCAAAGGATAGGAAAGGGGCAGATTTTGCTATCAGCACCATGTTTTTATTAATGTCTCTCACTTTAAATTATAAAAGTAATCAATTCCTGTGCAGTGTGTGTGTGAGACAAGTCCAGTTTACTGTGCACTGTGGTTTGAAGAACACCATTTTCCTATTAAAACTACATAATGGTTGCATGTTTCAAAAAATGGAAAGATATCTGCCTGTATACAAAGTTCACAAAGGAAAAAACCCAGTTCAGACAACTATGCATAGCTACAGAACTTTTTAAAATGTATTTTATTGACAAAGATGAAAGTAAACAGATACATTTGGTACCTCCAGGGATGATGAAAATAAGGCTTAATTTAAATATGTGTCTGTGATTCCATATCTGTGGGATCATGTACTATAAAAACAATTGCAAATTATATAAAAAAGTCAATAAGCAAAAACATTTTAATCACCCAGTCAAGCAACAGGATTATCAATACCGTAGGCCTCCTTATACTTTAACACTTACATAACCATTTATGAACATCAACTCGTTAGCACAACACCCCTGTGAAATAAACATTGTACAGAAGGGGAGACCAAGGAAGAAAAATGAAATGATTTTTCAGAGAAAGTCAGTGTCAGAGATTGTATCAGGATGACTGAATTCTTTGCTTCCTGCTATATATAAATCAGTGGGTATGTCTACACTAGGAACTAACTTTGAAGTTACATGCTACTTCCAAGTAGCCTGCAGAGAGTCCACACTTTCTTTTTAACTTTATTCAAAGTTAACTTCAAAGTAACGGAGCCCAACTTTGAAGTCCTCATTCCATTACCGGGAATGAAGTGCCCTACTTTGAAGTTTAACTTTGAAGTAGGGTGTGTGTAGACGCTCAACTTCAAAGTCTGCAACTTTGAAGTTATTTTTGTAGTGTAGACACAGCCAGTAGTTCTCATACTATTGAGTTGCCATTCTTTGTAGTCCCCTCAATTTACTTGCTCAAAAGGGCAAAGTTTGCTGAAGACAGCCACTGAGAACACTACTATCATTAGTGGCAGCTGGTGTAGCCAATTAATAAATCTACAGACCACACAAACTGGTTTGGAGTCTTCAGAAAACATTAATGAACTAGTGGCCATTGGTCAAATGAACTCAAAATGCCTACTCTGTGTCACTGAGGCAAAACTCTCCATCCTAGCTAATCAGTTTCAAGAATATCTTTAAAAAACAACACACTAGAATCTGGATGCTCTGAGGGGTTTGTCAGCAAAACAGCTGTTTTGCTGACAAAACCCTCTAGTGTAGACATAGCCTATGATAGGTCAGGGAGACAAGAAAGGGAATCAAGAGAATAGATAAGCAAATAAAAACAACAGCCTTTAAAACAAACCAAATGTCATCCTTCTTAGTTACAGCATCGTTTTCTAAACAACCTATAGCAGTAATACTACACATATAAAATGCATCATCTAATTTCATAAGCACACCTCACCAAGTTTACTTATCTACCATTCTGTTCATGTCCCTTAAGATTATATTTTGATCAAAATAATCAAATGGCCTCCAACTTCAAATTAGCAACAACTGGCAGGACACTGGACAGAAAGCAATTCTCAGATATCAAGACAGTTTCACAGACAGTGCTGGAGGATGCGCAATGGGGCTATGTCTACACTGCTTCCTAAGCGCAAAATAATAAGAATTTGAGTTTATTTCAAAATAGGCTATTTCGGGACTTGGCAATGTCAAAATACTGTGCTATGTGGAGGCATCCCTTACTCCTCCTGCAACAAGATATTCAGGAACGCCAAAATAGTGCACCCCTTATTTCGAAAAGTATTTTGAAATAACGGGTGTTTCATAGATGCAGAGTGGCTATTTCAGGATACCTCAGTAACCCCATAGCAGATGTAGCTTAGATGTGAACATTTTTCTCAGGAAAGAAAAAGCACAATTGGAACTTCAGCTAGCAAGGAATGTGAAGGGCAACACAAAGAGTTTCCACAGGCATGTTCAAAATAAGAGAGTTATCAGGGAGCGTGTGACGCCATTAGTGGATGAAGGAGATAACCTGGTGACAGATGATGTGAGAATGACTGAAGTACTCACTGCTTTTTGGCCTCAGTCTCCACGGACAAGGTCAGTTCCCCGACTACGGCACTAGGCAATGCAGTATGGGAAGGTGGTGGGGAGCCCTCAGTGGGGAAAGAACGGGTTAAGAGCTATTTAGAAAAGCTAGATGCACACAAATCCAAGGGCCAGGATTCAATGCATCTAAGGGTACTGAGGGAATTGGCAGATGTCATTGCAGAGCCTTTGGCTATTATCTTTGAAAACTCGTGGAGATTGAGAGAGGTCCTGGATGATTGCAAAAGGCAAATGTAGTGCCCATCTTTAAGAAAAGAAAGGACAATCCAGGGAACTATAGAGCAGCCAGCCTTACATGAGTCCCTGGAAAAAACACGGAGGGCATCCTCAAGGAATCCATTCCGGAGCACTTAGAAGAGGGGAAAGTGATCAAGAGTAGTCAACATGGATTCACCAACAGCAAGTCGTGCCTGACCAATCTGATTAGCTTTTGACACTGAGGAGGGCAAAGAACATGATATTTTCAGTTCTTGTTATCTTTATCAGCTGCTACACAAAAAGTGGCAGGACACATCACAAATGAGCTTATTCTAAGCTGAACCCAATAAACATCTCTATTAATAGTGTTTCAGTTTCAGTGGTTTTCCTCATATGGACATATTACTGGAATGGAACACAGAACAACTATACTGGGTTAGTCCGAAGGTCCATCTATCCCAGTATCCTGTCTAACAACTGTGGCCAATATAAGGTGCCTCAGAGGGATTGAAAAGAACAAGTAACCATCAAGTGACTGATTTTCTGTAACTGATTCCCAGATTCTGGCAAACAGAGGCTAATGATACTATCTCTGCCCTTCCTGGCTAGTAGACATACATGGACCTCTCCTGCATGAACTTACCTGGTTTTTATTTTTAACCCTATTATAGTCTTGGTCTTCACAACAGCCTCTGGCAAAGAGTTTCACAGCCTGAATGTGCACTGTGTGAAGAAATACTTCCTTTTGTTTCCTTTAAACCTGATGTCTATTAATTTGATTTGGTCAACCCTAGCTCCTGAGTTATGAGGTGTAACGCTTCCTCATTTACTTTCTCCACACCAGTCACAATTTTACAGATTCTCTACAGTATCACCCCTTAGTGGCTTTTTTTGCACGTTTAAAAGTCCAAATTGTATTAATCTCTCTTTGGCTTTGGCCACGCTAGAGAGTGACATCGAAATGGCTTAACCCTACCTGTTATTTCGAAATAAGCTATTTTGAAATAAGTGGCATGGAAGCAACTACACATGAAATGCGGCTTGACGTTGCAATCCGCAACATCGAAAAGACTCCTAGTCATTTCAAAATGGAGCAGCTACACAGCCACAGCTTCATTTCAAAATAACAGGGCAGGAAATGGCGAGGGCAGGGTCAAATGGCTGACAAGCCCTTCCTGGAGCACGGGCAAGCCAACCCCTGAAAGGGCTCCTCCCAAACACATCCTCCGTGCACATGCTGAGGACCCTGGCTGCTTGCAGCATGTGACCTCCAGCATAGCACTTGGTAGAGCCTTGGTTAGCCACCACACCACTGCCTACCATGGACCCACAGCACTTCACTGATAGGGACAACTTGGACATTGCAGTCAGCTTGATGGCCATCCTGACAGCATGCCACATGAGACTACATGCTGCCCGACATGTGGCCAACCTCCTGCAGGCTCCCCGCACGGTGCATCTGGAGCACCCCCCGGTTCCAGCCTCGCTGTTGCCTCTGGCGGTACCCTGCCAATGGGGTAGGATGGGACGACATTGTCCTCGGAGACTGGGACAACGACCAGTGGGTTCGCAGCTTCCAGATGACTCAGGCCACCTTCATGGAGCTGTGCCAGCACTTTGCCACCAGGACACCCGCATGCAGCCTGCACTCTCCCTGGAGAAATGAGTGGCCATCGCTCTGTGGAAGCTGCCACCCTGGACAGGAACCGCTCAGTCGGCCACCAATTCGGGGTGGGGAAGGCTACCATCAGGGTCATCCTCCTTAAGGTAAGGCTCCCGGGGCCACGCACCTACAGCTGGGTCCTGGGGAGGGGGGCCCCAAGGTGTGGGACCCCATGGAGTGGGGTCCCTGGAAGGGGAGGCCCCGGGGTGGGGGCCCCCCATATGCTACCACACACTCACAGGCACCTGTGCTCTCTACCCTACAGGTTGTTGCCACCATCAACAGGATCCTCCTGTGCTGCCGGATCCGCCTTGGGGACGTGGACGCTGCCATGGCCGGCTTCCAACAGCTGGGATTGCCCAACTGCATCGGTGCATTGGACAGCACCCACATTGCCATCTGGGCCCCACCACACAGCCGGAGACGGTACATCAACCGCAAGGGCTACCACTCCATTGTCCTCCAGGCCCTCGTGGATGCCCGAGGATGTTTCACCAACATCTGTGTGGGCTGGCTGGGCAGGACCCACGATGCCCGCGTCCTGCGGAACTCGTGGCTTGGCTGCAGGATGGCAGAGGGCACCTACATCCCCCCACGGGAGCTGCCAGTGAGGGACATGACCATACCCCCATGCATCATTGCCGATGCTGCCTTCCCGCTCCAGGCTTGGCTAATGTGCCCCTACATGGGACACACCAATGAGAGCCGGGACTTCTTCAATGCCCGCTTCAACCAGGCCAGGAACACTGTGGAGCAGGCATTCGGCTGTCTGAAGGCACGTTTCAGGTGCCTCCTGATGTGCCTGGAGGTAGACCTGCCCAGCATGCCCGTGGTCGTGGGTGTCTGCTGTGCACTGCGCAACCTTGTGGAGAGGAAGCAGGAGCTCTTTGTGGCACACTGGGCAGCCAAGGCTGTGCCGCACTATGAGCAGCCGGGGTGGTCCCATGTCACCAGGTGCACCGGGATGGGGTGTGCATGCAGAAGGCCCTCCAGGAGACCTTTGCCCTTGGGCCACCATGACCTGGCCTGGCTCACTCCACTTAAACCCCCATGCGGTTCTCACTCCTGCCCCACCAACACCCCCCTTGCCATCCCCATCTGAGGCAGGACACATAGCACCATTAAATAAATTCAACCACTATTTTTGGAACATAAAGAACATGTGACTATGTACAGGGGGTGGGGGTGAACTATATACTTGGGGAGGCGGAGGACCTCAATCCTCCGTCGTAGTGGCTGGCCAGGAGCCATGACGGTCCCTGGAGCCACAACCACCCCAGGTCCAGGGACCATGGCGGGGCTGGGATGGGGCAGCTGGAACAGGGAGGTAGGGCTGGACCAGAGTATCTAGAGGCTCAGACTCATGGGGATGAGGGCAGGGAGCCACAGATGGGCAGGGCTCATCTGGCCACAGCCAGCGCGCCAGCTCCCACCGCTTGGCCAGGGTCATGTCGACTGGGGTCAGAGCTGCAAGGGCCAGGGGGAAGGAAGGGGCACAGAGGGGCTGGGGAACAGGGAGGAGCCGAGGAAGAGGGAGGTGGCAGGGAAGAGGGGGAGACTGGGGTGGAGGGAGGGGCTGGAGAAGAGGAGGGTACCAGGGAGGAAGGGGGAGCTGAGGCAGAAGGGGGAGCTGCAGGAAAGGCCATCCATGGGGTGGGCGGCTGGGCCAGGCAGTTGGCGATGGCCTGGGTCGGGGTGTCGAGATACCCAGCCACCTGGTCCCAGGCTGCCCACTCCATGGAGACCCATTCCCGCAGCAAGTGGTTCTGCTCCCGCCATGCAGCCATGTGGGCTGCCACCAGATCATCTGCCCAGCTGAGGCAGCGGCTCCTCCCACCACGGCGCCCGGTTCAGGGAGGTGTCACCCCCTCACCCTGCTCTGCTGCTGGGTGGCTCCCGTGCGTGTCCAGAGGGCTGGGGTGGCTGGCAGAAGCTGAAGCTGTGAAGACATAAGGCAAGAGGGTGGTGCCCCATCATTCATGAGCCTGGTTACCGTGGGCCAGCAGCCTTGTCCCCACTGCCATCCCACCTTGCTTGTGGTGAGGGGCTCTGGGGCGGTCTGTCTTCTGTGGGGTTGGTCAACACAGGGCCATTAGAGTGGCTGCCCCAGCCCTCCCAGGCTTCTGACCCTCATGGCAGGCCATGGCCCCATGTGGGCCCCACCTGGCAATGATGATCGCCATCCTCAGGTCCCTGTCCTGTGGCCGTGCGCCCAGACCCGTACCGGCTGCATCAGGGACTGCCCCCGGCCCCTCATGACCAGTGCACCCCATGCCCGGTCCTACCTGAGGGTTTCTCGGGTGGTTCAGGGGAGGCCTGGGTAGAGGTAGCCCAGCGAGGGCTCTTGGAAGACTCAGCCGTGCACAGTGGTCCCTCGCTCCTACTGTTGCTGTCCCCGGTGCCAGCAGATACTTCGGGGCCTGCCTTGTCGGGGGGGGGGTGGCATCAAGGGTGCTGGCTGGGGCTCCTCGCCCTGCCCCACCGGTTCTGCCGTGTCCAGGGTCTCCTTGAGTGGTGCATCCTTCCTAGGTCCCAGCAGGTGGTAGAGTTCCCTGAAGTAGGGCCAGTGGCTGGCGCTACCCCTGACTGCCTGGCTGAGTCCCTTGCTCGGGCATAGCCCTGCTGCAGCTCCTTCACTTTGGAGCAGACCTGGTCAGGGATCCAGAGGGGGTGGCCTCTTGCGGCAAGGTTGCTGGCGACACGGGCAAAGGTGTCCACATTTCTCTTCTGCCCCTCCATCCTGAGCAGGATGTCCTCTTCCCCTCAGACAGCCAGCAGATCCCGGACTTCACCTTGCATCCAGGGGGCCCCTCTCCACTTTGGAAGCTGCCTAGAGCCCTGGGAGACCTGCCGCCGGGGATCCTGGGGGTCTTGGCTGCTAGCCATCTGTCTGGCCACGGAGGGGTGTGTCTTCCTGGGGGTGCTTGGGAGCGTCGTCTGGCCACCTCATGCTCTTATATCTGCCAGCACACGCTCAGCTTCCTGCACGGGGTTTCTGTGTCCCTGCATCTTTAACACACCTGCTGCTGACAGCCATAGAGCTGCTGGTGGGAGGGGCCAGATCTGTGGAGGACTTTTCATTTTGAAATGGCAGTCAGGGAGCAGCTACACACATTTAGTTTAATTTCGAAATTAACATCGAAAGGAGGCATTATTCCCAAAACAGGAGCGGAATACCCATTTCGAAATGAACACCTATTAATTTTGAAATTAATTTCAAAATGAGCAATTGCTGTGTAGTCGCTCTCCTGCTCATTTCGAAACTGCCCCTCATTTCAAAATAATTTTTGAAACGAGCTGCTAGTGTAGCCACAGCCTTCATATGGTAGCTGTTCATACTCCTGATTATTTTGTTGCTCTTTTGGAAACTTTTCCCATTCCAATCTACCTTTTTTGAGATGGAGATACCACATCTGCATACAGTATTCAAGATATTGGTGTACCATGGTTCTATAAAGAGGCACTATGATATCTTCTGTCTTATTATCTATTCCTTTCCCAATAATTCCTAACATTCTGTGCACTTTTGGGACTGCCTCTGCATATGGATGTTTTCAGAGAACTATATACAATGACTCAAGATCTTTCTTCAGTGATAACAGCTAATTTAGACTCCACCATTTTATATGCATAGCTGGAATTATGTTTTCTAATTTGCCTTAATTTGCATTTACCAACAGTGAATTTTGCTATTTTGTTGCCTACTCACCCAGTTTTCTGAGATCCCTTTCTTGCTCTTTACAGTGTGCTTCAGACTGAGCTATCCTGAGTAGTTTTGTATAATCTGCAAATTTTACCATCTCATTGTTTGCTTCTTTTCCCAGATCATTTATGAATACGTTGAACAGTCCTGATTCCCATATAGACCCTTGTGGGACACCACTATTTTACCCTTCTCCATTCTGAAAACTGGCCATGTATTTCCTACGTTTTGTTTCCTTGCTTTTAACCAGTTACTAATCCATGGCTATATCTACAAATCAGGGTGATGTGAGATTACTAATGATGCATATGCAGCACTTCATTAGGCAAATTTTCCCCCGCAGCAACTTTGAAGTGTCAAACTTCAAAGTGTCGGCATGCCGTGTAGCTGTGGGCGCTCCGAAGTGCCTGTGCTACTTCAAAGTGCCTTTATTCCCCAGAATTTTGACGAATAAAGGCACTTCGAAGTAGCGCGGGGAGACGTTGTCACAGGGGAGAATTTGCCTAATGAAGTGCTGCATACGCATTGCAGCACATCATTAGTATTTCCCATCACCCTGATTACCATGCCCCCTTCAAAGAAGAGGGCAATTGTAGACATAGCCCATAAGAGGACCTTCCTTCTTATCCCATGATAGCTTACTTTGCTTAAACACCTTTGGTGAGGGACCTTATCAAGGGGTTTCTGAAAATCTACCTATACTATAAGCCACTGGACCCCCCTTGTCCACATGCTTGTTGACCCCTCCAAGAATCCTCATAAGTTAATGAGACATGATTTCCCTTTATGGATTTGGGACTGCATGAGATGCTGTAATAATTTACTTTCAGAAAGTCCAGCAATGAGATGTTGAGGCACCACCCCTTGAGGAGAGGACTGGTGGAGTCAAGGTTGAAGGGAGAAAATGAAATCAGGATGTAATTGAATTGGATGTTGCAAGAGAAACAGTAGCTGGTTGGGGAATATGCTGGAGTAATAAATTTTAAACAACAAAATGTCAGCCTGCAATTTTAAAACTCTTAACACACCACAATAACATATTAACACTCGCATTACTAACAACATCATGCCAACATATCAGCTGCTCTTTCAAGCAGCAGAGTCAGAAAAGGTGCACAAGAAACAGACGTTGCCACCCTGCTCAACTTGTTAGGATCAGTCATGTGGGGTTCATCTACACAACAGCGATCTGTTGGCAGAAGTTACTATCAGAAGAGATTTTCCAGCAAAACATCTGCCAACTGATCACATCCACAAGAGTGGATCAAAAGAGTAATCTGCTCTGTCGACAGATAGTGGCCAGACTGCCCAGCCAGTCTCTCGACAGACCGGCCAACCAGAAGCTCACCAAACAGGGCTCCCCAGTGAACCAGAAGCCCTGTCTGTCTACAGAGGGCCCCCTCACATGTCTACACTGCTTTTTTGCTGACAGACACTGTCAACAAAGGTAACAGTGAGATAGCCGTGTTAGTCTATATACCACCAAAACAAAAAAGCAGTCCAGTAGCACTTTAAAGACTAACAGAATAATTTATTAGGTGGTGAGCAGTCTATCCCACGAAAGCTCACCACCTACTAAATTATTTTGTTAGTCTTTAAAGTGCTACTGGACTGCTTTTTTGTTCTGTCAATAAAGGTGTTACTCCTCACTGCAAAGAGGCAGAATGCTGTCAGCAGAAATACCAAGTTTTGTCAAAAGACTGTCAACAAAACACATTTTGTGTGTAGACACACAATGTAGATCTCACTGAATGCCTATCCAGCACAGAGAAAAGGCCAAAAGAGTCAGCACCCACAAGTAAGAGACCAGCGATTTCACTGATGCATCTTTGTGACTGCATGTCTCTTCTTCTTCCACAATCTTCAGTTTGTTTGGTACCCTTTGTCTCCCTTGCAGGTGGCAGGGTAAGAGGATTCAAAAGACTGAGCTGATATATTGGGGTAGGCTGGGGATAGTCTACCATGAGCTATGGATTACAGGACTCCCACCAGAAAACCCATTGATCCATTTAAAGTCCTGTTGTGTGAGAGTCAGGGAACAAAAGGCAGGAGCACCCATCCTCACTACTGTATTAATAATATTGCAATGTGCTGCTTAAATCCACCTCTGTGCCTGTCCTCACTCATCTGCATGTCTTAATCAACTGTCTGTATTTTCACAAATATAAGCAATAAAATAAGGCAAACACGCAAATCTCAGAATTGCTAACTCTCTGTGCTTCTATAGCTCAATTTGTTTCCAGTGAATTTATAAGCCATTAATTTGTAGCACAGACTACACTTCTTTCCTTCCCCAAACTTTGAAAATAGAATCTGTTTTGGGACGTGCTGGTTAGCCATCTGAACCATGTGACCAGTCCAACAAAGATATTGATGAATGATAATAGCTTCAATGCTGGTCATGTTCAACTCTTCCCAGACGTTAGTGTTCGTGTGCCTATCCTCCCAAAGGATATTTAGGATTCTCCTGAAGCAGTGTTGATAATACTGTTCAAGTGCCTTCAAATGATACATGTATGTTGTCCAGATTTCACATGCATACAGCAGCATTGGAACAACCACTGCACAGAAGTCAAACATTTTTCTAACACCAGCATCTCCAGTTGACTGAATAGTAGCAGAATTCTGCAAACTGGAAAGGTAGTTTTTCCAGTCAAAGGGAAAATCAGTGATGTTGAATCTGGGTATTCTGTGTGTATCTTGTTTAATTACATATACATACTCCAGGCCAGACCTGAAACAGACGCAGTCAAGCACAGCATGCAAGTAATCCCCTTTTATAGGAATCTCAACCCACACATCAACACCCATTTCCCAGAAAGCTACTTTATTCCAAGAATGGCTTTTTAATACAGAAGGAAAAAGAAGACAGCAATCTCTCTGCTATTTGCCACAGCTTCTCTAAAAGAACTATTGGGTAATGCTGCACTAAAAAAAGACTAACTGGAAATTATTTCTTCAAAAACTAAAAGCTTGCTTTCAGGCTATTGAAAAGAACTTTTAAGACTGCAACAGTGACACCTAGTGACTTTTGTCAAAAGTACTAATATTTGTTTAGTAACATACTTTTAAAATTAATTTCACTATGGCCGTGTCTACACTAGCCCAAAACTTCGAAATGGCCATGCAAATGGCCATTTTGAAGTTTACTAATGAAGCACTGAAATACATATTCAGCACTTAATTAGTCTGCGGGCGGCCGCGGCACTTCAAAATTGATGCGGCTTGCCGCCGCGCAGCTAATCCCGACGGGGCTCCTTTTCGAAAGGACCCCAGCTACTTCAAAGTCCCCTTATTCCTATGAGCAGATGGGAATAAGGGGACTTCGAAGTAGGCAGGGTCCTTTCGAAAAGGAGCCCCGTCGGAACAAGCCACGCAGCGGAAAGCCGCGTCAATTTCAAAGTGCTGCTGCCGCCTGCATGCTAATGAAGCACTGAATATGTATTTCAGCGCCTCATTAGTAAACTTCGAAATGGCCATTTGCATGGCCATTTTGAAGTTTTGGGCTAGTGTAGACATGGCCTATGTGATCATTTATTAATATATCACCACCAAAAAGAATGACAGAGCTGTTGATAAATAGTTTAGTTTTGAAAGGGCAAAAATACTGCAATTTCTTGTTTTTTTAAAATCTTGGGTCCTGTTTAAGCCCAACATTGTACTATTAAGGGGACAAAAATGTTAGCATGAAGTCATAACAAGCATTAAATCATGCAGAAGTTCCAACATATTATAGAAGTTTCAACATTTTTCATTAAAGTCAATTCTGTATTGATTTTTAAATTCTGTATTTTTAAAATACAACAAAGCAGCTCCACTGTAGTCTTCTTTTGCCAATTATGTTACAAATTGGCTAGTCATTTAACATTGACTATAATGAAAAAAATTGCACATGCACCTTGCATCCCTTGTCTATGAAAAACTTTTTTCACCTATTATTCAAAATGGCTGGTGTGCATAATACTTTGCAGGCAAATAAAAAAGCAATAGCTCTGCCAGAAGGAGCTTTCAGTTTGTATTAGACTGATAGCCCAAAACCTTGAAAGCAGCTGCATGAGCAAAGAGAACAATAGGAAGGGACTGCTGCTCTGAGACATCATATTTTACTTTCTTTTTAAAAACCAAGAAATTTATATTTTATTTGTTGGGTTAATTTTCTGTGCCAGAATATAACAGTAAGTTAAATAAAATGCTTCCTATTATATTTAATTGTTCCTGTTATTTGACACATGCATTACGATGCACAGCACTGGCGGGCACTTGTGTTTTGTAAGTTCATCTTGGTACAACTGCTTATACCAGTGTACTTGGTCTTTGTTTCATAAGAACCACTCAAAGTTGGGGTATCTTAGCTAAGGGGAAAAGTTATTCAAATCTCTACTTCCAATTTTAAACCTTATCATAGGCTGCAACAGGTTAACCTATGCAATAATTTCTCACAGACAGGTTGCAAAACCTATAGCTATAAGGAAACCCTGGACGGGTAAACTTAATGCCTCCAACTCCTTCAAGCCAGTCCTGAGGCTGTCACATATGAGCTGTCAAGCATGCTCAATAAACATATGAGAATTCACTACACGGAACACCAGGGCCGTGTCTACAGTAGCCCCAAACTTCGAAATGGCCATGTAAATGGCCATTTCGAAGTTTACTAATGAAGAACTGAAATATATATTCAGCACTTCATTAGCATGTGGGCGGCCCTGGCACTTTGAGATTGACGCACCTCGCCGCTGTGCAGCTCATACCGACGGGGCTCCTTTTCGAAAGGACCCTGCCTACTTCGAAGTCCCCTTATTCCTATGAGCAGACGGGAATAAGGGGACTTCGAAGTAGGCGGGGTCCTTTTGAAAAGGAGCCCCGTCTGGACGAGCCGCGTGGCGGTGAGCCGTGTCAATTTCGAAGTGCCGCAGCTGCCCACATGCTAATGAAGCACTGAATATGTATTTCAGCGCCTCATTAGTAAACTTCGAAATGGCCATTTGCATGGCCATTTTGAAGTTTGGGGCTAGTGTAGACATAGCCTAGGAGATGTTCTATGAACACCATGAGCAGAAGAAAGAATATTGATGTAATAAACATCAGGGTGCCAAACTTTCAAGACTGGTAGCCTCATCCTACATACAAGATATACCAAAATATAGATCAAACTAATCTGTTCCTGCTATGGATTATTTTACCTGACCAATCCACTGAGTACTACTAGTGACAGCTTCTCAAGCTTTTAGAACAGTTTTAAAGTAATAGTCTATTATATAGTGAATAGCATGGTTTAAAACTGCTATTAATGTCAGTTTTTCTTTTATCTTCTCACCAGGTGTATATGGCTACATTCTATTTGCAGTTCCACAGGGTTTTTTAAAGAATGCTATGATTACTTGCTTTCTAACACTGCAAATAATTATTTTGCTTTATCATTTTGTTGCCTGCAGCATATTTACCACAATATGTTTAATAGTCATTCTTTCCTAAGCTCTACCAGCAATGACAGAAGAGGCAGGATCAGATGTGAAATAATCAATGAAATTGACTTTTCAATCACTAGAGTTCAAAGACAATATTCAACTAAGACAAAGTGGGCAACTGACACCCTGTCTCACAGATACTGTTTGCCCATTTGCAGATTCAGGGAAACCTTGCTTAAGCTCATACTTGAAAGACTTCCTTCATAAACCCAACAGCCAGATATTTAGGCCATGAGTTGTAGAAAATGGATGCCTAAAAATTACCCGACTTGCACACCTACAGACCACCAAGCAGGACCAGCTAATTTCAGTGGAAGTGACTGGGCTCTCATCATTTAAGAGCATAATTTTACATTTAAAAACAGAAAACTTTAGGCCACAATTTATAATCTATTCAAAGCAGCCATAAATTTAATATATTACAAAAACTACGAATTAGATTAGTTGGGACCAGGGTTCCCTCTAATTTTTCCCATCCATGGGCAGAATAAATTTTGTTATGTGCACCACTGCATATAGGGATATGACCACCAGAAAGAAACATGCTGCAGAATATCGGTTCTGTGGGCGCTCTGATAATCAGCTGAGCAGCACCTGAATCTCTCCTGTGCATCCACCCAAGTGCTCAGTTCACAGGGAACACAGGTTGGGGCATGTAAATGGATAAGACAGGACAGATGTGAGCTCCCTTATTTAAGAATGTGAATCTGCTCACACATTCAGTGGCTGGGGGCTTTAACTAGTTCCTCATCTCTGCTGCAAGTCTTGGTCAATACTACTGACTTTTTTCTAATGTCCAACATAAACTTCCCTTGATGCAATTTGAGAATATTTCTTCTTGTCCTACCATCAGAGGCTAAGGACAGTAATTTTCTCCCTCCCTGTTATAACAATCTTTTAGGTACTTGAAAGCTGTTATCATGTCCCTCTCAGTCTTCTCCTTTGCAGATTAAACAAATCCAATTTTTTCAATTTTATCTCCTAGGTTACGTTTTCTAAAACTTTAACCATTTTTGTCACTTTTCTCTGGAACTTCTCCAATTTGTTCACATCTTTCTTGAAATGTGGTGCCTAGAACTGGGAACAGTATTCTAGTTGAAGCCTAATCAGCACAGGTTAGAGTGGAAAACTTGTCATGTCTTGCTTACAACACTCTTCGTAATACATCCCAGAATGATGTTTGCGACAGTGTCTGTTAACTCATACTTAGGTTGTGGTCTACAATGACCCATCCCTTTTTGCAGTGCTTCTTCCCAAATAGAAATTTCCCATTTTGTATGTGAAGCTGATTGTTCCCACGTGCAGTACTTTGCATTAGCCACAGAATCATAGAATCACAGGGCTGGAAGGTCATCTCAGGAGGTCATCTAGCCTAGCCTACTTCAAGCAGGATCAACCTCCATTAAGTCATCCCAGCTAGAACCTTGCTAAGCCACCAGCCAGGACCCTGTCAAGCCGTCCTTATTGAATTTCATCCTATTTACCTCAGACCAATTCTCCAGTTTATCCTCCAAAGCACTTGCAATCCCTCCCAGTGTGGTATCATCTGTAAACTTTATAAGTGTACTCTCAATGCCAGGGGTCAGCAACCCCTGGCACAGAGGCCAAGAGCAGCATGCAGACCTGATTTTCATCAACACGCAAGGTGGTAGCTCAGCCCTGCCCCTCTTCCTGCATGCAGCCAGGAGCTTGCTCAAAGCCATGCGATCTGTGGATTAACAAAAGACCAGCTAATGCTACCAACCACCACCTAAATGGTAAAGCTCTACATCTTTACCAATGAAGCTGTTGCAAGTAGGCCTCTGAATTAGTGACTTTAAAAAGTATCACAGGCACTTGGACCATACATAGAGGTCAAAAGGTCAAATTTCACTGCCTCAGAAAGGTTCCTGACCCCTGTTGATTAAGTATTGAACAAAACTGGTCCCAAAACTGACTTCTGTGGAACACCACTTGTTATGCCGTTCCAGCATGACCAGGAATCATTGATAACTACTCTCTGGGAATGGTTATCCCACCTGTTTTGTACCAACTAACAATAATCTCATCTAGGTTGCACTTCCCAAATTTCTTTTATAAGAAAGTCACGTGAAACTGTATCAAATGCTTTACTAAATATACCACATCTACTGTTTCCTCCTTATCCACAAGGCTTGTTATCCTATCAGTGAAAGCTATCACATTGATTTGAAATGATTTGGTTTTTATAAATCCATGCTGTGTACTATTTATAATGTGTGTTTGCTATGTTCTCTATGAATCCATGCTGTGTATTATTATCCAGATGTTTGCAAATGGACTTATTTGCTCCATTATCTTTCCTAATACAGAAGTTAAGCTGACTGGTCTGTAATTTCCTGGGTTGTCCTTATTTCCTTTTTTATATATGTAACCTCCATTTTCCATTTTCCAGTCTTCTGGAATACATATTTGCATAAATGATTGGTAATTTCCATTAGCTACCTATTAGTTTCTAGGTCGAGTTTCAGATTTTGGTCTTGACCTATGGTTTTGAGTGCTAATTGACATGGGATCTGCATACCTGAGATAACCTCATGTTAAGCCTCACCCTTGCTGACTGAGCTAACCTTGTTATCCCCACCCTTGCTCTGGCTTATTTATACCTGGCCCTGAAGATTTCCAAGGCCAGCATCTGAAGAAGTGAGTCTGTGCTCACGAAAGCTCATGCTCATAACTTTTCTGTTAGTCTATAAGGTGCCACAGGACCCTTCATTGCTGTTACAGATCCAGACTAACACGGCTACCCCTCCGATACTTGACTCCTGTATACCTGCTATTTAATTTCAGCTGGTTTGAAATACTCATATCATACTCATTATGATACTCATATCATACTCATACTCAGCTGGTTTGAAATACTCCAGGGCCTTCTGGAGTGTAGCATCCTGATTAAGAATAGGTTGTAGGTTCTCTCCTACAGACAGCCTCCCAACCTCATGAGGATCCTCACTAACAGCCACAGTCGATACCCCAGGAACACCAGTCCTGGAACCTTTCCCTGCAACAAAGCCCGCTGCCAGCTTTGTCCACATATCTTCTCTGGAAATACCATCACTGGACCTAACCAGGTTACTCACAGAATCACGGGCACTTTCTCATGCTCCTCTACTAACATCATATATGCCATCATGTGTCAACAATGCCCAGATGCTTTGTATATTGGACAGACTTCTAACTCCCTTAGACAAAGGGTCAACGGGCACAAAACAGACATTAAAACACTCCAGATCCACAAACCAGTTAGTCACCATTTTAATGGAATGGGCCATTCTGTCAATGACCTCAAGGTATGTGTGTTACTGAAAAGAAATTATCACTCCTTTGTAGAAAGAGAAGCGGACGAATTGACATGTATATTCAAATTCGGAACATTAACACATGGTTTAAATCAGGATGTGAACTTTCTGAGTCAGTATAGGGGCTCGTCTGCACACTTAACTCAATCTAATTCTTGATCTTCCCCCCCCACCCCTCCACTCTCTGATTTGCTCACCTTGATTATCTTTTTCTGATTTGTCCTCCTTGCTTACTGTTTTTGGTTCTCTGTGTCTTAAATATTGAGTCTGTTCTGGTCTGGATATGGTCTGAAGAAGTGGGTCTGTCCCACGAAAGCTCACCTAATAAACTATTTTGCTAGTCTTTAAAGTTCTACTTGACTGCTTTTTGTTTTGATATTTGCTAATGTTCAGCATACTCACGAGGCTCAACAGTTTTCTCGGGTGTCTAAGGAAGGCTGAGAGTTCTGGGGTGACTAGGATACTTAGCAAATGGAATATTTTATATAAAAACTAAACAGATTTAATTGTTTGAAGGTTATTTTGTTTTCTTTAAATGGAATATGGGGTTGTTTGAGGTAATCTTACAATATTTTACTATCTCTGTACTTGTTAGGGTCAGTATATGAGCACGTTGTGCACAAGATGAATATATCTTCACAACATTCTGTGAGGCAGGGAAGTATTTTCTCCATTTTACAGATTGGAAATTGAGGCGCAGAGAGATTGGCTACGTCTACACTAGCACACTACGTCGAAGTGGCCTATTTCGAAGTAAGGACATCGAAATAGGCTACTTCAACGTGTATCGTCTACACATCCTCCAGGACTGGTGCTGTTGACGTTCCACGTTGAAGTAGCTATGGGGAACATTGAAAGGAGCCACCCCGGAAGGAAATGTGGAGTGTCCACACACACAAGCGCTCCCTGTTGAAATAAGGGGCCAGCAAAGCCCCAAGTCGCTCCCTTAAAGGGCCCCTCCCAGACACACTTGCCCTGCACAACACGCGATCCACAGAGGCAACAACCAGTTGCACACCCTGTGCACGCAGCATGCACCCCCAGATGCAGCAGCAGCAGCCAGAAACCCTGAGCTAAGCGCTGCTCCACATGGTGACCATAGAGCCCCGCAGGGGAAGGACAGAGCATCTCTCAACCCCTCAGCTGATGGCCGCCATGGAGAAAGAGAAGTTACTCACTTGCGTAGTAACGATGGTTCTTCGAGATGTGTCCCCGTGGGTGCTCCACAGTAGGTGTCGGGCTCACCCTGGGGCCGTAGATCAGAAAATTTCCAGCAGTCTCTGTCAGGTTGCGCATGAGCCGATGCGCGCCGGTCCTTCGCGCGCTTTCGGTCGCGTGCGCGATCCGGTCCCCGCCAGTTCCTTGACCAACCGCCCCGGATGCTCCTGAAAAACACCAAACAGAGCTCCGAAGTGGGGAGGAACGGGTGGGTAGTGGAGCACCCATGGGGACACATCTCGAAGAGCCATCACTACTACACAAGTGAGCAACTTCTCTTTCTTCTTCAACTGGTCTCTGTGGGTGCTCCACAGTAGGTGACTACCCAGCAGTGACCCCAAATGCAGTAGGCATCCTCCAGTCTGCATAGACTATGGATCGCGCCCTTTAAAGTTTCAACTGAGGACTTCATTTACAGCGTCTATTGTGACTATGAAGACCCACACGAGAGTGACAGTCCTTGCTGCATCTCTTGCAGATGTAGTGGGTGTCTGGCAAGTCCTTACTGTGCTTTCTGTGCGCTCGCTTCTCCTCTGCTAGCTGTCTGATCTTCATCTCGCCCTTCTGAAGGCCCTTGTGTAACCCCTGCCTCCATCTGCTGTGGTCATCTGCTAGTTCTTCCCAGTTGTCCAGCTCGATGTCTACTTCTCTGAGGTCTCTCTTGCAGACATCTTTGTAGCGCAAATGGGGGCATCCGGGAGGTCTTTTGCCAGAGGCTAGCTCACCATACAGGATGTCTTTTGGAATCCTTCCATCATTCATCCTGTGGACGTGGCCAAGCCAGCGGAGTCGACGCTGCCTGAGGAGGGTGTGCATGGTTGGAATTCCAGCTTGCTCGAGGACGGCGGTGTTGGTCACTCTGTCCTCCCATGATATTCCAAGGATGCGCCTGAGGCAGCGCAAGTGGAAGACGTTCAGCCTCTTTTCCTGGTGGGCATACAGGGTCCAAGTCTCGCTGCCATAAAGGAGGGTGCTGAGGATGCAGGCTCTGTAGACTTGCATTTTGGTGTGAGTGTACAGCTTGTTGTTATTCCACACTCTCTTGCTGAGTCTGGACAGAGTTGTGGCTGCTTTTCCGATCCTCCTATTTAGCTCAGTGTCCAACGACAGGGTGTCCGTGATGGTGGATCCGAGGTAAACGAACTCATGGACGACCTCTAACGTATAGCTGTCAATGCTGATTGATGGGGATTCAGCAACATCCTGACCGAGTACGTTCGTCTTCTTTAGGCTGATGGTAAGCCCAAAGTCCTTGCATGCTTTGGAGAACTGATCCAGCAGTTTTTGAAGCTGGTCTTCTGTGTGAGACACTACAGCAGCATCGTCTGCGAACAGCATGTCTCTGATGAGGACTTCCTGCACCTTAGACTTAGCTTTCAGCCTTGCAAGGTTAAACAGTCTCCCATCAGATCTTGTGTGCAGCAAGATGCCCTCTGTTGAAGATCCAAAGGCATGCTTCAGGAGGAGTGCGAAGAAGATCCCGAACAATGTCGGAGCAAGTACGCATCCTTGTTTGACGCCGCTCCTGATTCTGAAAGCATCCGATAATGCACCGTCATATTGGATGGTTCCTCTCATGTCTTCGTGGAACGACTGGATCATCTTGAGTAACTGTGGAGGACAGCCTATCTTGTGGAGCAGTTTGAACAGACCATCCCTGCTGACCAAGTCAAAGGCCTTGGTCAGGTCGATGAAGGCTATGTAGAGTGGCTTTCTCTGCTCCCTGCACTTCTCCTGCAGCTGCCTTAGAGAGAAGAAAAATAAGGAGGTGGGTACCCGATTTATGTGCAGCTTGCCCTTGAAAGGACTGCTGTCGATAGGCGTGTATCCTCATCGAACACCCGGTGCATGGCATAATGCTTGGCGAAGGTGTCGTAAGATGACCAAGTTGCCACTCTGCAGATGTCTTTTAACGTGATTCCTTTGAAGAAGGCTGTTGATGCCGCCATCGCTCTGGTGGAGTGAGCCCTGGGCAGAACTAGCAGAGGGGTCTTACGGAGCTCAAAACAGTCTTATGAAGGATACAATGTGATTTGAAATTCTTTGTGAGGATAGGCCTTCCCCTTTTGACCTGGGTGCGAGAGACACCAGCAGTCTGTCCGTTTTCCAGAAGGGCTTAGTTCTGTCTATGTAAAACGCCAGCACCCTCCTCACATCTAGTAGGTGCAGCCACGCCTCCTTGCTGGAGTTGTGAGGCTTAGGATAAAACAAGGGTAATACTATTGGTTCGTTAATGTGGAACTCTGAGGAAACCTTTGGAACGAAGGCTGGGTGTAATCGTAAGATCACCGCTTCCTTTGAGAATACTGTGCAGGGCAGTGTTGCCATTATTGCTTCAAGTTCGCTCACCCTGCGGGCTGACGTAATCGTGAGAAGGAAGGTTGTTTTCATGGTAAGTAATCGGAGGGGTATCGTGGCCAATCGTTCAAAGGGTGGTCCCGACAGCATGTGGAGGACCAAGTCCAAACTCCACGACGGTGATAGCGGTTTCCGAGGGGGGTACAGGTTTGCCAGCCCCTTTAGGAACCATGTGACAATAGGATGGGCGAATATGGTTGGCCCTTCCTCTTTGTGTTGAAATGCTGATATAGCTGCAAGATGGACCTTTAGTGAGGATAGGGAGAGTCCGTCTCATTTTAGCTCCAGCAGGTATTCTAGAATTACAGTTATAGGGACATCCAGAGGAGCCAACTGCTTGGAAGAGCACCAGAAGATAAATTGTTTCCACTTCTGCGTGTAAGTCCTTCTGGTGGAAGTCCTTCGACTGCACTCCAAGACTTGTTTTACTCCCTCCGAACATGTGCTCTCTAAGGCACTGAGCCATGGATTAGCCACACCTGTAGGCGGAGTCCTTGAGGATGTGGGTGCACTATGGACCCCTGAGCCTGCGTGAGAAGGTCCGGCACTACTGGTAGTAGTACGGATCTGCCACTCGTGCGTGAGCGCAAAGCGTCTGCTTAGTTGGTCCGCCTTCACGTTGTGGACACTGGGTAAGTATGAGGCTTTTAGCGTTATATTGTTGACAGTGCACCAGCCCCTCTACCGGACTGCCTCCGCGCATAGCGCACGGGATCTGGCCCCTCCTTGTTGATTGATGTAACACATGGTGGAGGTGTTGTTGGTATTGATCCCGACTACTTTGCCATGCAGGTATTTTCGAAAACTTCTGCACGCATTGAACACTGCTCTGAGTTCTAGTATGTTTATGTGCAATGTCTTTTCCGCGGGGGACCATAGCCCCTGAGTTACTTTGTTGCCGATGTGCGCTCCCCATCCTATGTGGGATGCATCTGTTGTAATAAAATTTGCAATTTGTGGTTGGTGGAAGGGCACCCCTACTAGTAAGTCCTTGGGATCTGCCCACCATGCCAGCGATCTTCGCACCTCCGTTGTGGGCGATACTGCTCTGTGGATGATATGGACTATTGGTCTGTAAACGCTCGCCAACCAATGCTGCAGGCTTCACATATGTAGCCTGGCATTTTGTACCACAAACGTGGTGGTTGCCATGTGCCCCAACAGTTGTAGACATATTAGGATTGGCACTGTGGAGCTGTACATCATTACTTGTACCAGGGATTTGATGGTGCAGAAACGGGCATCGGGAAGGTATACTCTTGATGTAATAGAGTCTATGTGTGCCCCTATGAACTCTATATTTTGCGTGGGCTCGGTCTTTGATTTCGAGAGGTTGATAACTAGGCTCAACAAGGCGAATGTGTTTGTAGTGATGTGTATCATGCCTAGGACCTCTGCCTTTAAGACCCCTTTCAGTAGGCAGTCGTCCAGGTATGGAAAAATGAACACACCCTGCCTGTGTAGGTAAGCTGATACCACCACCAGCATTTTGGTAAAAACTCTGGGCGCCGAAGAGAGACCGAATGGAAGAACTCTGTATTGAAAATGCTCCCTGCCTACTTTGAAGTGGAGAAAACGTCTGTGTGCCAGGTGGACTGTTATATGAAAGTACGCATCCTGTAAGTCAAGGGCTGCAAACCAGTCTCCATCGTCCAGTGCCATGATTATGGAGGCAATTGTAGTCATCCTGAAACACTGTTGGCGCAAATGTCAGTTGAGGGCCCGTAAGTCCAGGATTGGCCTCCAGCCTCCTGTCTTCTTCTCTATTAGGAAGTATCATGAGTAGAAACCTTTCCCTTGGAATTGTTCCGGTACTCTCTCCACCACCCCTATAAACATGAGATGGTCTACCCCCTGTTTTAACCTTGTCTCGTGAGAGGGGTCCTTGAGGAAGGACTGGGTGGGAGGTTTCGGTGGCGGTAGTGATTGGAAGGGGATCGTGTATCCCGTGGCTATAATTTCCAGTACCCATTTGTCTGTCGTGATGTTTTGCCATTGAGAGTAGAACGGTTTGAACCGATGGTGGAACATGTGCTGAGACTGGCATTGAGAGATGCTCTTGATATTGCAGACCTCGACATACCCGTCAAACTTGCTGTCTCAGGGCTTGCCCCAAGGGTGCGCGACCCTGCTGGGGACGTCATCTGGGGGTCCTATACTGTTGCTGCCATTGGTGGCACCCTTGGTCACAGCTCCGCTGATACTGTGCATGCTGTGGTTGATAAGCGTAGCGCCGTTGTTGAGGGTAAAACTTCTTCCTCCTCTATGGGGGGGTATATATGCCCAGGGTCCTAAGTGTGGCTCTCAAGTCCTTGCTGGAGTGTAGGACCGAGTCGGTTGAATCTGCAAATAACTTTTGTTTATCAAATGGAAGATCTACGATTTTTGTTTGCAGATATCTGGGAATACCGGACGTCTGAAGCCAGGATTCCCTACGCATTACCACTGCTGTGGCTGTGGAGCGTGCTGCTGTGTCCGCCACATCCAGGGCAATCTGGACTCTGTTCGTGAGGCCACGTAGCCCTCCTGGACGATCGCCTTCAGCACCAGTTTCTTGTCCTCTGGAAGGAAATCCATGAGGGAGGAAAGTCTGGAGTAATTGTCAAAGTTGTGGTTTGACAGGTGTGCCGCATAGTTTGCCATTCTCAGTAATAAGGTAGAGGAGGAGTAGACCTTCCTGCCGAACAGGTCTAATTTCCTCGCATCTTTATCTGACCCTGCTGATTTATATTGGGGTGTCTTGGATCTATGCTGTGATGATTCAACCACCAAGGAATTTGGCTGGGGGTGGCTAAACAGGAATTCCATGCCCTTGGCTGGAACAAAGTATTTCTTATCCACCCTCTTATTTGTAGGTGGGATGGAGGCCGGAGTCTGCCATATGTTGGTGGCTGATTCCATAATCGCTTCATCTAGTGGGATGGTGATCTTGGATGAAGCCGGGGGTCTCAAATTTTTCAGGAGTTTATGATGTTTTTCCTGCACCTCTGCTATTTGAATGTCCTGTGTGTGTGCTACCCTTTGAACAGCTCTTGGAATTGCTTAAGGTCGTCCGGCGGGGGAGATATCCCCAGGGACAACCGCCTCATCTGGGGAGGACAAAGAGGCGTTGCTATGACATACCTCCTCTAATTCCTCTGGTTCCTGAGTTTGTTCATATGCTTGCTCTTTTACGGGTTCTGAAGGAAGGTCCAGGGACTCTGGACCAATTTCCACCTGGGAAGGCTGTGTTCTTCTCACATAGGCTGTGTCTACATGTGCCCCAAACTTCGAAATGGCCATGCAAATGGCCATTTCGAAGTTTACTAATGAAGCGCTGAAATGCATATTCAGCGCTTCATTAGCATGCGGGCGGCAGCGGCGCTTCGAAATTGACGAGCCTTGCCGCCGCGCGGCGCGTCCAGACGGGGCTCCTTTTCGAAAGCACGCCACCTACTTCGAAGTCCCCTTATTCCCGTGAGCTCATGGGAATAAGGGGACTTCGAAGAAGGTGGTGTCCTTTCGAAAAGGAGCCCCGTCTGGACGCGCCGCGCGGCGGCAAGGCTTGTCAATTTCGAAGCGCCGCTGCCGCCCGCATGCTAATGAAGCGCTGAATATGCATTTCAGCGCTTCATTAGTAAACTTCGAAATGGCCATTTGCATGGCCATTTCGAAGTTTGGGGCACGTGTAGACGTAGCCATAGTGAGACTGTATGAAGGGGTGTTGGTGAGATGTGGGCGGGAATCTACCCCTGGATCTGGACCCCCCTGTGCTGGTGTTCAGTATGGTAAGGACGGCCATGACAACAGGGGCAAGGGCCCGGTGATGGAGATCTGGACCACGATTGGTATGTGAACATATGGTGCCTAGAAGAGCGTGACCTCCGTGATGACGTTGACAATGGCTGAGATGTTCTGTGCAATATTCATAGGGATCCATACTGGAGATTTGTGAAGGTTGCCTGAGCCAGGGGGATGGTGGTTGAAGGAACAGGGATGGAGGTCTGAAGCAGGCTGTTGGAGTTGCTGCCCGGTGTGCTGTGTCTATCTCGGGGGGGGAGCTAAGCGATAACAGCAACGCGATGACATCCGGAGATGGGCTACGGTGCCGGGTTTTGGCTTTTGCTTTGCCCCATCCCCAAGGAGCAGGTGCTGCCCCCTCCGGTGCCGTGCTCGGTGCCGCTATGCACGGTGCCGCACGGGTAGCTTCCTCCAGCACCATTGGGTCCTGTGCCGGGTACCTTTGCACTGGTGCCATCAGTGCCGCAAGGCTCAGTGCCGTGGAAGTCGGTGCCGCCAATTTCGGTGCCTGCGGAGCCCTCGGTGCCGACTGCTTAATGGTCAGAGGCCCCTGCACAGTTATGTGCACTGCGGTCTTTCCGCTATGAGCAGCCAGCGGGTCAGGGCCCTGTGCTCCGCTCGTCCTGCTCGCGGATGTTACCGGCAAGGATCGAGCTGGGGAGAGCTTCTTTTTCTTTTGCACAGAGGAAGCCGCCTTCCTCTTGTGCGACCCTGAGGGCCCCTCTTTATGGGGCTTCTCTGATGGTTCAGGTTGGAGGGCCTTATCAAATAAAATCATCTTCACCCTCATTTCCCTGTTCTTTCTGGCTCTGGCTGTAAGCTTAGAGCAGTGAGGATGCTTTTGTGGAACTTGGGTCTCCCTGAGGCAACGAATGCACTTGCTATGCCCATCTGAGGCAGGCATGGCCTCGCGGCATGACTCACATTTCTTAAACCCTGGCGAAGACATCTCTGCCCAGGCGTTTAAGTCTTTGAATGTTATTAGGGCACTTAGCAGCTAATCAGTTCGAAACAGATAACGTTCGCGGCCTTTATGATAGTGGACCGCCTCAGGCGGCTGCCTCTGTCCTCTCTTTTTCTCCTTTCCTTCTTCTCTCTTTTTTTTTTTTTAACTATATATGCATCTAACACAGAACAACTTCAACAGTGTTAAACAAACTATCGACTAATAACTATTAACAGTAATAAACACAGTTTTATCTGTCTCAGGCATTGGAGCCAGAGCGGATTCCGTCTGCAGCTGTTGGCGGTTGAGAAGGAACTGGCGGGGACCAGATTGCGCACATGACCAAAAGCGCGCGAAGGACCAGCACGCATCGGTGCATGCGCGACCCGATGGAGACTGCGGGAAATTTTCCGATCTGCGGTGCCGGGGCGAGCCCAACACCTATTGTGGAGCACCCACGGGGACCACTCGAAGAAGAACCGTGCTATTTCGAAGTAGCGCGACACGGATACTCTACACATGCCCTACTTCGACGCTGAACGTCGAAGTAGGGCGCTATTCCCATCTTCAGATGGGGATAGCGATTTCAATGTCTCACTGCCTAACATCGATTTCAACATCGAAATAGCACACAGCGCGTGTAGACGTGACACGTGCTATTTCGACGTTGTGCCAGCTACTTTGAAGTAGCTGGCTAGTGTAGACGCACCCATTATGTTTGCAAGGTCGCTTAGGGCATGTCAAGGGGGAAGAGACTCAAAGCCTCAACTCCAGTCAGAGCCCAAATGTAATTTTATAATCCTGCAGCCCAAAACTCACGTGCCTGAATCAGTTGACCTAAGCTCTGAAATTCAGTGATGTAAGCTTTTTATCAAAGCATAGATACATGCTTAAAGAGTTTGTGGGAAAGCAGAAACAGCAAACCCAAGTTCTTTTGAGTCTCACTCTCCTCCCTAACTAGCAGCCCATGCATCTATTCAAGAATTTGTATGAGCTGTACTTATTAATACTTTATGAAGTGTCCAGATCAGGAGGTGGCCAACCCGTGGCTCTTGAGCTGCATACAGCTCTTTGAGCACACCCCCCAGTGCCTCGCTCACTAATGAGCCAGCCCCCCAAAAAAACCCAGTCCAAAAGGCTGACAAAGTTGCAAGAAGCTGAAAATGGCCCCTTAGAATGTTAACATCTGTACATCCATAGTTATAGGCACTTCTATTGTTACTATCAAAAGTTAGTTTCTCATTTCATTGCTTTGTTCTTCAAAAGCC
Organism: Carettochelys insculpta; assembly: GCF_033958435.1. Taxonomy (NCBI): domain Eukaryota; kingdom Metazoa; phylum Chordata; order Testudines; family Carettochelyidae; genus Carettochelys; species Carettochelys insculpta. The sequence goes on from NC_134137.1 coordinate 352,681,499, forward strand.
ACCTATGACAGTCTATACCCAGCATGAAGGAACAACTGAATTGGCTTACAACTTCCTTTAGATTGAACCTAAGGAAGAATGTGTTGCTTACTCAAAAGGGAAAGAGTACAATACTTGGGTGCTGATGATAGGATTGAGATATGTAAATTAAACAAGAATAATCATATAAAAGTATATGTTAATAAAGATATTGAATAAGTACACAATGAAAAATATTACAAAATACACTCATCTAAGGTGAAGAAAACAATTTTAATTATGCAATCCTCTCATATTCTTCTTCACTCAGTTAAAATGTTATTCACAACTATGAGAGCACAATATGGACATACAGGCTGCATCTACACTATAGTGATCTTTCAAAAGATTACCTTCCGGAAGATCTTCTTTCGAAAGAGCACGTCCACACACAAAAAAGCAGATCGAAAGATCAATCCACTCTTTCAATAGACAGTGTTCACATAGCCCCCGCTCTTTTGAAAGAAAAGGCCAGGGATCGAAAAATCTGAAACCATGAGGACTGCTTTGTCAAAAAAAGGGCGCGCGGAGCACCTATACAATGGTTTTTTTTTTTTAAAGAAACTCTGAAAAGGAGATGCTCTTCCTGATGTGGGAATGGAAGAAGGCTTCCGGAAGAAGAGACACATTCTTTCGATTTTGCCTCAAAAGAGTGATTTTGCGTGTGATTTCAAAAAAGGGCCTGATTTTCCGAATGAACTAGCTAGCATAGACACGGCCATAGTGAGGAATGGGAGTAAAAGGGAAATCCCTTAACTGAGTAAAGCATGTTACAAGTAAAAGTAGACCACCTTTAAACAAGACATGAAAGAGGAGAAAAGTATATTTTCAAGATGTAGAAGTTCTGTGAAACACTGGAAAACTTAAGCTCTTTCTCAAAAAATAATATCAGAAGGTAAACAAAGGATGTACTCCAATATTAAATCAATAACAATTCATTACTGTTAGGGTATAAAGGTTAAGGTAGAAAGGTTGAAATTGTGTGTGTGTTTACTCACTATGCAAAAAAAAAAAAAGATTGCAGAGTAAAAAAGCAGCAACATCCTCAGCAATGATGTAACTGATTCTCCTTATTCTTTCATCAACTTGAAATCATCCCAGCCAATTACAGTAAATAGTTTTCCTGCTACTGAATTCTATCTGGATTTAAATTGCTTACATATGGAATGCACACCTTGTTCTTAGCTGCACAATTAGCTTCATTAACCTGACATCTGATGCCTTTTATAACTGCAGATACATTCTGATTGGCGGGTGGGAAGAAGGAGGATAGGAGAGAGAATCAGTTATGATCTGTTTCAGGTTATTTCATTTTGCACATACTGTTCATTCAGAGCTTGTATTTAGACATAGTAAAATCAGAATGTATCTGCATATACTCCCTTCCAGGCACAAAATAACATAAACAATAAGTTAGCATATTTGTGCCTATTCTGTTAAATGTTCTACAATACTCACAGATGTATATAAACTGGATTGAAGGGAAGAAGCTTTGTAAACAGTCAATCCATTCATTTCCCTACAACTTGACCTGGAAATAAAACGTCTGAGCCATCATTAAGGAAACTGATGATTTATATTGGGTTTACATTACTCAGTTCAGAAAAGTTGAAAGTACTACAGTAGAAAGGATGCCAGATGCACTCTTCAGTGTTAGCTGCCAATTTTTATTCTTGAATGATCCTGCAGCCAACACAAATTCAGGACCAGCACCTCAACTAGTGTATAAATAAGTCAATTTAAGACTGAAAATTTGAATTCAATAGAACCTCACCCATTTACACCATCTGAGGATGTAATAGTAAGTTTATATTTAAAAAGGACAAAATAATGCCAGAGAAAAATAGAATGTATTACCATGACAACGCTGCATACTGAAGATGCACATGGAGATAACTGCAGAGTTCTATTGTGTAAGACAGGAAAAGTGTAATTTTAAAATGCTTTTTACTGGACAAGTCAGAGATATTTAAAGTGGCCCCAAAAGAGGCCAGAGTGTCTGCTCCTTATAATACCACACATAAAAAATAATGAATGAAGGGCATATCTCCTCATTGAGTTATGTCTAGCAGAGAGGCAGTTAATTATTATTTACAAAGGGTCACATTTCTTGGTCATGATATAGTCAAGGTCTGGGCTCCAGAAAAACAAGTTTCATGCCACAAGTGCTCTTGTTCTACAAACACATAACATATCCAGAAGCTACTGCTTAAATTTTTAGTGCATTAAATGAAAAATTAAATAATTATACTGTATAACCTAGAAAAAAAAAGAGCAGAAATGTAGCACTTTAAAGACTAACAAAATGATTTATTCGGTGATGAGCTTTTGTCAGACAGACCCACTTCTTCAGATCACTATTTCCAATACAGGCTGACATATAAGTACAGAGGACCAAAAAGAAAAAAAATTGCAATAAAAACTGACAAATCAAACAGGATTGAAGGAAAGGGGTGAGAGGTGGGGGGGATGTTAATTGTTCTGTCTGAGATAATTAGGAGCATCAAAGGAAGGGAAGCAGTCCTTGTAATGCGCAAGTTAGAATGTCCCTCATGCATTACAAGGACTGCTTCCCTTCCTTTGATGCCCCCAATTATCTCAGACAGAACAATTAACATCCCCCCACTTCTCACCCTCCCTTCCTTCTATTCTGTTTGATTTGCCAGTTTTACTCACAATTTTTTTTCTTTTTGGTCCTCTATACTTATATGTCAGTCTGTATTGGAAATTAAATTGATCTGAAGTGGGTTTGTCCCACAAAAGCTCATCACCGAATAAATCATTTTGTTAGTCTTTAAAGTGTTACATTTCTGCTGCTTTGTTCTGTTGGAGTACAGACTAACACGGCTACCTCTCTGTTACTGTATAACCTAGAAATAAACTCCAAGAAACATGTAATAAATGACACATGAAACTTTGAGAAAGTACACAGAAAAAATGTCACATAGATGCAGGTACTAGCATTAAAACATTTTCAGACAACTGTTTTAAATTTTGAATGTGTTTTGTCAAATAAATTATTGTAGGCAATATGTACATAGGAAGATACATAAACATATTCAAAACTTTCAAGCTTTTTGTGATTTAATAAAAGTATCAGCGCTTGAAAGAAAATAACGTTTAGTAAACGTGAATTCTTCGTATTTTATGATTTGTCTTTCCAATAACAAATACATACCCACTTACACATGTATTAAGAAAAATAATTAAACATCATTACCATGAAACGTCTGTTAAAACTGTAGTATCACTACTGAAAATGTAATTCTATGAGGCAATATGGATTTAAAATAACATATGTGGGAACAATGTATAATTATGCTACAAGTTTGACCTCCCTGAGCCAGCACCATCAGGATCTCAGTGGTCCCAGACCAGGCCTTTTTCCAGACCATGCGAAGACAGTGCTGCCAGGCTCCCCTCCTGGCTGCCAGCCACAGCTTCCCAGTCCCTGTGGCTTCTCAGCCCTGGCTGGTAGCTTCTTGTTCCCAGTCCCATCTTCAGCCAAGGGATGCCAATTCCTCATTCCCAGCTGTCTGCTCCACACCCCAGCCATGGCTGGATCCAGCCACAGTTCCCCAGCCCTGGACTGCCTGCTTCCTGACCCCAGCTGTTGTTCCCTTTCCATGGCTGCTGGCTTCCTGGCTACAGGTCACCTGCTTCCCAGCCCCAGCTGCCAGCTTCCCAGCTTCCCCGCAGGCTGTCTGCTTGCCGGCGACAGCTTCCTGGCCTAGCCACGGCTACACTTTGGCTGCCAGTCTCCCAGCCTTCCCCACTCCCAGCCACTGGGGCTCTCTGGTTCCACAACATCTGGACCAGAGCATCCTGAATTTCAGAGGTTCAACCTGTATTCACCATCAGTGAGAAAAGTGGTTGGTCCTCAACTGGAGAAGGTTCTTCAAGTTTGGAGTGAGGTCACTCAAAGCAAGATGGAGGCAACAGCACAGACGACTATCAACCAAAACAGAGCAATTATGTAACTCAGTATTACTCCTTATTGAGAATGCTGACTCACAGACACGGATCTAACCAAACAGTTAAAATACGAAAAGCCGCGTTTCTCAAGTCCACATACATGGAATGCAGCACTAAAGTTGTCCAAAAACCTTCACACAGTGTCAGAATACCATGCCCTAAGCACTTCCTCCACTTGCAAACCAGTGAACTCCAGCTGTAATTTTGCTCTTTCAACATTGTGAAAGCAGGAGGGTAGCCACAGATGGGCCTGAATGGCTGTGGCCAATCCACTTTGCATCCAGGTGCACCTGCAGCACTCTCCTCAGGCTCCAGTGCTTGCTCTGCTCTGCTAATCTTCCCAGTGCTCCTGCCAGAGAACGGGGTCAGGGTGCAGGGATTTACCCTCCATATGACGCTCCAGCTGGGGAACAGGATTGGAGCACAGGGGGATTACCCTGCTCCATCCAGCACTCCTGTTGGGAGCAGGATTAGGGCCCAGGAGTTTACCCTCCTCTGCCTGGCACTCCAGATGGGAAGTGGGGAGTAGCAGGACTAGAACATGCACTGGAATGCCACTCCTGGGCTGGAACGTCAGGTAGATGGCAGAACAGGGCAAGACCCCATTTTACAGTGCATCCATGGCTCCCCTGGCCAGAATCCATCCCCCACCCCCCTAGACCAGTTGAATGGGACTGGATTGCACCCTCAGAAAGTTTGCTGATGACACAAAACTAGGGGGAGATGTAGATTCGTTGGAGGGTAGAGAGAGAATCCAGAGGGACCTGGATAAATTGGAGGACTGGGCCAAAAGAAATCTGATAAGGTTCAATCAGGAGAAGTGTAGAGTCCTGCACCTGGGGCGGAAGAATCCCAAGCACTGTTACAGGCTGGGGACCGACTGGCTCAGCAGCAGTACGATGGAAAGGGACCTAGGGGTTATGGTGGATGAAAGGCTGGATATGAGTAAACAGTGTGCCCTTGTAGCCAAGAAGGCTAACGGCGTACTAGGGTGCATTAGGAGGAGCATTTCGAGCAGATCTAGAGAAGTAGTTATTCCTCTTTATTCGGCACTGGTGAGGCCACATCTGGAATACTATGTCCAGTTTTGGGCCCCCCAGTATAAGAAGGATGTGGATTTGCTGGAGCAGGTTCAGCAAAGGGCAACAAAAATGATTAAGGGTCTGGAGCACAAGACCTATAAGGAGAGGCTGAAGGATTTGGGCTTGTTTAGTTTACAGAAGAGAAGAGTCAGGGGTGATTTAATAGCAGCCTTCAACTTCCTGAAGGGGAGCTCTGAAGAGGAGAGTCAGAAACTGTTCTCAGTGGTGTCAGATGGCAGAACAAGGAGTAATGGTCTGAAGTTGAAGAAGGAAAGGTGTAGGTTAGATATTAAGAAAAACTACTTCACCAGGCGGGTGGTGAAGCATTGGAATGCGTTGCCTAGAGAGGTGGTGGATTCTCCATCCCTAGAGGTTTTTAAGTCCCGGCTGGACAAGGTCCTGGCTGGGCTGACTTAGTTGGGGTTGATCCTGCTTGAAGCAGGGGGCTGGACTAGATGACCTCCTGAGGTCCCTTCCAGCCCTGTGATTCTGTGACTCTGTGAATGGGGTATGTTCCCAACCCTCCTGTCAACCCCATTCTTGCCCACCCACCCGAAGTTGGACCTACCCAAGAGCCATGAATTAGTTTGTTAAAAACAGGAAGATATTTTTAAAACTTTCAACTTCTTGGAACTTCGTTGGGAAGTTTCGAAGAAGCCTGTCTAGAGATGATGCCATTGAATTCACATCTGCAGTGTCCCAGCAGCTTAGCAATGTCAAGAAACGCAGCATCTCCCTATTTCCAAATCACTTTTGAAGAGACACAACTTGCTTTGCAATGAAGTGACGCTGCTGTGGAGATTCACTATACTGCAATTTCACCCCTGTAGGTTTAAGCTGAAACCATGCAAGTGGCCTGTCAACAATCTGTAGCAATGTGGGAAGCCAGCTTCCACATGACAACAACAACCTGCTTCTCGAATGGTGGGACCTCTCATCTGAATGACCTGGTCCCAGAGGATTTTGTCAAGTTCCTCACATTGCTTCATGAAGGTGGCTTTCATCTTGCAGAAGTTCTGGAGCCCCTGCTGGTCACCTCAGATCTGAATGACAATACAGTCCTACCTTTCTGTGCTTGTGGTTCTGATCCTGATTCACTGGTCAGCCCAGCACAATTTTGTAATTATTAAAACCTGCTTGAGATTTGCACTAATGCCAACTGCTGGAAGAGCTCATCGTCCCAACCTGGCTGAGTGCCCTGCTACGAGATGGAACAGAGAGGCTGCAAACAGGAATAAAGATCACAGTAGGCCAGAGGGGCTTTAGTTTAATGAGTTGGCAGGCTCAGAACATTTCCCCACATGGACCTCGGAAGAACATACGGGTTTTCCTACAATACGTTGTGGAACTGTTCATAGAGCTGCCCACCCTAATTCAGTGCTAAAAATCATGGCATATTCCCACAGAAATCCTAGTTCCTTCACCCAGATTAGTACAGCACAAATGTGAAGGTGTAATTTAAATGTCACTCTATAGTGTGGACACACAGACCCACATCTAGCTAACCCAGATTCTTGGATCCCAATAAACTCTGCAATGAAAACACACCTTCAAACGTATTTCCAAAATACACCACTTTGCACAAATTCTTGGGAAAGGCATCCTATTTTCTCCTACAGAAATGTCATTTTTCTGAATTTCTACAGAGAGGAAATACAACTGCCATTTCTGCCCTCTCCAATTATTCTGCATTTGACCAATGGTGGTAATTTCAAGTCTGAGAAATACTACTTGCGTAGGGTAAATGCAAATGAAAATAAAACAGGCTGTCAGTTTCCAGCTGTCAGAGTACTAAGGGATCATCATGGGTACTGATGTCTTTTAAAGTCTTTAATAAATCAATGAACCTGCAACTACATGGCTTGATGCAGTGAAAGACCCATTCCTCTTGTTCAATGCACTGAATCAACAGCATTCCAGATATGTATCAACTTTATAATACTGAATGCTGCCAGAGGTTACAAAAATGGGAATAAGGACAACTGGGCAAATTACAGACCAGTCAGTTTAACATCACTAACCAGACAACTGCTTACATATTTTCTGCATCCTATCAATTTGCAGACATTTAGACTATAATAAGGTGATAAGTAACAGTTATCATGGATTTGTAAAGAACAAGTTACGTCAAACCAAACTAATAGTTTTCTTTGACAGGTAACAAGACTTGTGGACAGGCAGAAAGCAGTAGATATGGTTTATCTTGATGATAATAAGGTTTGTTGATAGGGTCTTGTAAGACCCAGTCATAGCCAACACCTAGCATCCCACTCTCTCCAACACCCCAATTTCCTGCCTCAAGTCACAAACCAAACCCTCTGCACCCCTCCCTGCACCGTTTCCCCAGGGCACAATCCCCTCCTACTCCCAAACTCCCCTCCAAAACGTACACCACCTTCTGCACCTCAGTCTCCTATCCAGGGCTCCCTCCTGTACCCAACTTCTGTCCCAGACTCTCCATAAATATCATAGAAAAGTGTGGTCCTTGGCTACTTACCAAATTCTTGGAGTACCCCCCCCACTCTCCACCCCCGCAAAATTTTTACTCATCCCTGTTCTATTTCTTCTCCACTGACTATTACTTGGGCTTTTGGTGAAGCATCAGACCTCATAAATTTTATTTCCAGGGCAAGATGACTGCTTTTTGTGTCAAGTTCTTGTCAAGCAGCATTTTCTGTAATTTGATAGTGCTTTCAGCAATCAACACAATATTGTCCACAAATATGAGGTGGTTTAACTTCTCTCCATTGATGCTGATTCCATGCTTCCAATTCATCCACCTAATCACCATTTTAAAGCAGGCTCTGAAGAGCCTGTCTCCTTGCATCAAACTGTTCTCAACTGGAACGCAAAGAGTAGCGTCAAACAGAATTATATCTGTAGTGCTGTCAGAGTTTGCTTCCTTTAGGGTTTGATGTAATTTGTGTTGATGCCCTGCTGTGCAGGTACTTTCACCACTGCATCGATCTTTCACAGTCGATGAAGGTAATACACAGAGGCAATGTGCATCCCTTTAAATGCTCCAATAGATACTTAATAGGGAAGATATGTTCCACTGTGCTGAAATTTCTTTGAAAACCTGGCTGCTCTTTTGGTAGCTGCTCATCCAGTCTCTTTGAGAATTGACTTGTTATTATTTTGGTGAATAGCTTGTAGATATGTGAAAGCAGACATGATGGACAATAGTTCTTTAGATCTTCAGGATTGCCCTTGTACAGAAAAATGCTGTTGGACTCCTTCCACCTGGAAGGTATCAACTAAATTCCCAAGTAATGGCTAAACCTCTGAGCAAGGGTTTTCCAGAGGTCTTGACCTCCAGCTCTTATCAGTTAGGTTTTCAGCTGTCTTTTCCCCGAGCTTTCAACAAACAAGACCTGTGGCAACTGACTCAACAAATTCCTGCTGAAGAAGAAATCAGGAAGAGAAGATGGTGATGGATAGGACATACCCATAGAAATCCAACCACCAACATCACAAGACAAGCCTTAAACTGGAACCCACAAGGAAAAAGGAAAAGAGAGCGCCCATGAAACACCTGGAGTTCAGACCTGAAGGTAGACACTAAAATGACAGGATACACCTGGTCAGAACTGGAAAAGATTGCCCAAGACGGGGGATGCTGGCGAATGGTCGTCAGTGGCCTATGCTCCATGATGTAGGAGTGGAGTAGGCTTACTATTACTACTACTACTATGTTGAACTTCAGTAACAAGGCCTAGGTCATCCTTGCCATAATTATCTTTTAGGTGTCTGCAAACTGATTGCTTATTTATTTGCTCCTTTATCTATCCACGTATTGAAGTTAAGCTGACTGGTCAGTAATTCCTCTGGCTGTCCTCATTCCCCTTTTTATAATCTCTGGCAGCATTCGGTATCGTAAAATGATACATACCTGGAACGTTATTGATTTAGTGCATCAAACAGGAGGAATAGGTCTTGAGGTGTAGGACGGGAGTTTGGTGCCAGGCACTCATTGATTCACTGAAGTTCTGTCAGTGAGACATTTATCTGAGGTTCAAACAGCTCAGTGTAGAAAATGTTTTAATGCTGTTCCACCACTTGCTGTTTTCCCATCCTTGTTCTTTGGTGCCATTACTTTCTACTGCTACAGTGTCAATTCCGATTTACATTTTTTGAGGCTTCTGCGCTCTTCAGCCACCTTTACAAGCCTTTCATTTAAGTTCTTCTAGAAGTCCTCCTGCAGCCTTCTTATCAGCTAGCAGATGAGGGAGTACTTGGCTTTGATGCATCATTTTTCTTCATGTTCCTCTGCCTCTCTAGCAAGTTCCTTGTTTCCTCAAAGAGACTTCCCTTCAGTCTTTTCTCAACTTGTGATGGGGTTCAGGGGTCCCCCTGCACTGCACCCCGTCCGCTGGCAGGAGAGACTCTCACTCAGCAGGTACAACAGCAGGTTTATTAGGCAACAGATGTCCAGTTTCTCACAGAAGCAACAGCATAGCAGCCAGAGACAGTCCTTCCAACCTGTCCTGGGGAGAAGACCCCGAGGGGTGCCCCTCTGGGGTGTAGCTTCCCCCTCCTCCGGCTGGCTGCCTTCCAGCTCTCCCTTTTCCTAGCCTCTAACTGCCGCCCCCGATACAAAACCCAGCTCAGCTCCTCCCTGCTCTTTGTTCAGGCAGAGGTGTCACCTGCCAGTTGTAGCCCCAGGGTCATCCTTAGCCACTGGGAGCTGCTGCTTGCCTCAGACATCCAGCCTGACTCACACATGCACTCCCCCCACTCCATTACATCTCTCCCCCCTTCCAGACTGCACTGAGCGGGGTCACTTAGCCAGTGACCTGGGGAAGTTCGGGGCCCTCCCTGCGTGACAGCGCATCGGCTATGGTGTTGTTGTTCCCCTTGACGTGGACCACCTCCATGTCGTAGTCCTGCAGGAGCAGACTCCACCGCAGGAGCTTGGCGTTGGCCCCTTTCATGTGATGCAGCCAGGTCAGGGGTGAGTGATCGATGTACACGGTGAAACGCCGTCCAAACAGGTACGGCTGCAACTTCCCCAGAGCCCACACCATGGCCAGACATTCCTTCTCTATGGCCGCGTAGTTCTGCTCCCGGGGCAGCAGCTTCTTACTCAGGTACACAATGGGGTGTTTCTCCCCTTTGTCATTCACCTGCATTAGCACCGCCCCCAGCCCCACGTCTGAGGCATCGGTGAACACCAGGAAGGGCTTGTTGAAGTCTGGATTTGCCAGCACTGGGGCCCTGACCAGAGCCTCCTTCAGCGCACAGAGGGCCTCTTGGCACTGCTCTGTCCAGACCACCTTGTCAGGCTTTCCCTTTTTACACAGCTCTGTGAGGGGGGCTGCGATGGAGCTAAAGTGGGGCACAACCTCCGGTAGTACCCCGCCATCCCAATGAAGGCCTGGACCTGTTTCTTAGTCTGGGGTGTTGGCCAATCTCTGACAGCCTCCACTTTAGCTGGCTCTGGCTTTAAGCAGCCGCTGCCCACCTTGTGGCCCAGGTAGGTCACCTCAGCCATTCCCACCTTGCACTTCCCTGCCTTGATAGTCAGCCCGGCCTTCTGGAGTCGGTCCAGCACCTGCTTGACCTGGGACACATGGTCCTCCCACGTCTGGCTGAAGATGCAAATGTCGTCCATGTAAGCCAGGGCAAAGCTCTCCATCCCTTTCAGTAGCTGGTCCACCAGACGCTGGAAGGTAGCGGGTGCCCCCTTGAGGCCAAAGGGCAGGACCAGGAACTCGTAGAGCCCCACAGGAGTGATGAAAGCCGACTTCAGCCGGGCATCTTGGTCTAATGGCACTTGCCAGTACCCCTTGGTGAGGTCTATGGTGGTGAGGTAACGGGCTCCCCCCAGCTTGTCTAAAAGGTCATCAGGCCTGGGCATGGGGTAGGCGTCCGAGACAGTGATGGCGTTAAGCTTGCGATAGTCCACACAAAACCGAACAGACCCATCTTTTTTAGGGACTAACACCACGGGAGAGGCCCAGGGGCTGGACGAGGGTTGGATCACCCCCAGAGCCAGCACGTCTTCAACCTCCCGCTCTATGTCCTGAGCTGTCCTCCCTGTGGCTCTGAATGGCACACACTTGATAGGGGCGTGGGTGCCTGTCTCTATTCGGTGGACAGCCAGGTCAGTGCGTCTGGGTCTGTCCGAGAACAGCTGTTGATGCGAATGCAGCACCTCCTTGATCTCCGTCTGCTGGGCAGGGGTCAGCTGGTCTGAGAGGGGAATAGACTCCAGCAAGGAGCCGGCTCCAGTCCTTGTGAGTAAATCCACCAAGGGATCATCCCCCTGCCCCTCCCAGTGTCTGCACACGGCCAGCACCAAGTTCTGTCTGTCCCAGTAAGGTTTCATCATGTTCACATGATAGACCCGGTGGCTGTGGGCCCGGTTCGACAGTTCCACCACATAATTCACGTCATTTAGCTGTTTGACAACCTTGAAGGGCCCATCCCAGGCCGCTTGCAGCTTGTTCCACTGCACAGGTATAAGGACCATCACTTGATCCCCGGTGGCATAGGCTCGGGCCCTGGCGTTACGGTCATACCAGACCTTTTGCTTCCTTTGGGCCATGGAGAGGTTCTCCCTGGCCAGGCCCATGAGCTCGGTGAGTTTTTCCCGGAAGGTCAGTACATACTGTACCACTGACTCCCCTTCAGGGGGGGCCGTCCCCTCCCACTCTTCTCTGAGCAAGTCCAAGGGTCCCCGTACCCTCCTTCAGTACAGCAGCTCAAACGGGGAGAACCCCGTGGATTCCTGGGGCACCTCCCTGTACGCAAACAGCAGGTGGGGTAAGTACTTGTCCCAGTCATGGGGGTATTGATTCATGAAGGTTCTCAGCATCTGCTTCAGAGTCCCATTGAACCTCTCCACCAGCCCATTGGTATGCAGGTGGTAGGCTGTGGCCCAGGTGTGCCGGACCCCACACTTGTCCCACAAGCTTTGCAGTAGGGCCGACATGAAGTTGGACCCCTGATCTGTGAGGATCTCCTTGGGGAACCCCACTCTGCTGAAAATGGACAGCAGTGCATCTGCCACGGTGTCAGCGTCGATAGAGGTCAAGGCCACTGCTTCTGGGTATCGCGCGGCAAAATCTACCACTACCAAAATATATTTCTTCCCCGAACGCGTTGCCTTGCTGAAGGGTCCCACTATGTCTATAGCCACTTTCTGGAAAGGCTCCTCTATGATGGGCAGTGGCCTCAAGGCAGCTTTCCCCTTGTCCCAGCTCTTCCCCACCCTCTGGCAGGGATCGCAGGACAGGCAATACAGACGGACAGCTGCAAAGATCCCTGGCCAGAAAAAGTTCTGTAACAACCTTCTCCTGGTGCGGTGGATCCCCTGGTGTCCTGCGAGCGGCACATCATGGGCTAGGTACAGCAGCCTGCGCCAGTACTTTTGGGGAACCACCAGTTGCCTCTGGACCTTCCATGGCTCCGCTTTGCGTCTGGGAGCCCATTCCCGGTACAGGAATCCCTTTTCCCACAGGAATCTCTCCCTGCAGCCCTCCCCCAGCTGTGGAGCTGGGCTGAGACTGGCCAGTTCCCTCAGCTTCTGCAAGGAGGGGTCTCTCTGCTGCTCTGCCTGGAATTCTTCCGCTCGGGCAGGAGCGGATGCTACTTCCCCATCCCTGCCTGGCTCCAGCACCCCTGGCCTGTGAGATCTGGTTTTTGGGGGCCCCCTTTCTCTCAGGGTTGGCCCCTGTGGCTCCTGTGACTTTGGCTGGGCCTGTACCCCTGAATCTGGGGAGCGCACCCCTCGTTTTCTTTGGCTACGGGTCAGGACCAGGGCACGAGGGCGTTCACCTTGCCAGTTCTCCAGGTCAGCCCCCATCAGTACATCCGCCGGCAAATGGCTGTGCACGCCCACTTCCTTGGGGCCTTCCTTCTTCCCCCATTTCAGGTGCACCCTCGCCATGGGCACCTTGAAAGGGGTCCCATCAATTCCTGTTATCATCAGGTGGGAATCGGGTATCATGCAGCCCGGTGCCACCACCCCGGGTCGGGCCAGCATCACGTCAGCGCCTGTGTCCCAGAACCCCGTGACCTTTTTCCTGTCTACCTCGAGGTGTTTGAGACACTTGCTCCACAGAGGCATTGCCGCCCCCACTCTGTAAACTGGCCTCTGAGCATTTGGTCCCCCTGAGGAGCTGGTCTGTGGGGCGGACTCGGCCCAATCCGAGTGCCCATTGTCAGCACCACCCGCCTTGGCCGCCAGCCCCTCTGGCTTCTGGGACCCCACCCAGTTGACTCCATGACCCCCCGGCCTGCTCAACCTGTCTGGGGGCCTGGGGCACTGGGCTGCTCTATGCCCCTTTCGCCCACAGCGATAACAGCCTGGGTCTTGTTGTGTCCCTCGGGCTGGCTGCTCTGTCCGGGCTCTGTTTGGCTCTCTGGGGGGTGGGTGGCTGGCCCCTCTTTCCTGGGCTTGCCCAAGAGGTGGTCCCCTCTGTCGTACAGTTAGGGACCGGTCTCTCTGAGATTCTCGATTTCTCCAGGACTCCCTCTCCCTCCGGGACTCCCTCTCTCTCCGAGACTCCCTCTCTTTGTGGGGCTCACTTTCAAACCTGGCCCGGCTGTTTGTGAAGTCATCTGCCAGTTTCCCTGCATCATGTGAGTCCCCTGGCTTCCGGTCCACGAGCCACACCCTCAGGTCAGGTGCGCACATCTCGTAGAATCGCTCCACGACCGTCAGCTCGATCAGGTCCTCTACGGACTGGACTCCCATTCCGAACGCCCACTTCTGGTAGTATTGCTTCAGGCGGGCGGTTGTATCTACATGGGTTTCCTCTGGCCTCTTCTGCGTCTCCTGGAACTTCTTCTTGTACATCTCCGGAGTCAGCCCGAACTTATGCAGCAGGGCCTGTTTGAACCGTTCATAGTCCCCAGGCTGCAGCCCCACCAGCTGGCTGAGCACCGCTGCGGCCTTCTGGCCCAGCAAGGGGGTGAGGTGCCGGAGCCACTCATCTGGGGGAACCTCATGCAACTCACAGGCTCGCTCAAAGGCGGTAAGGAACTCGTCCATGTCCCCTGGGTCCTGACACTGGGCCAGCACACGCGTCTCCAAGTGACTGGCCACCCCGAGCCGTCTGGCCCTCTCCCCGCTTACCGCAGCTGGGGCCTCTTGGCGTCTCGCCTCTCCATGGTTCGCTCATGCTCCCGCTCTCGCTCTCTTTCCTCCCGCTGTCTCTCTTGTAGCTGGCACTCGTGCTCACGCTCTCTTTCTCGTTCCTGGCGCTCGTGCTCACGCTCTCTTTCCCGTTCCTGGCGCTCACGCTCTCTTTCCCGTTCCTGGTGCTCCAGTTCCTTTAATTTCACCTCGAGTTCCAGCCATCGCAGCTCTGCGGTGGGGGACTCTGCCCGCGATGGACCACCGCTAGCTGAGCGCGACCTGGCGGGCACTGCGTCTGTCTGATGGCGTCGAGCCCCTGCTCCTGTCGGAGAATCCGAAACGCTTCCCGAGGCTGACCGGCCACTTTCTGCCGGGACAGGCTCTGCCCCCCCGGATCGGTCATTCTCTTCCAGCTGTGCAGTCAGCTGGGCCTTGGTCGCCTTCCCCACGGTCAGGCCCCTCTCTCTGCACAGCCCCGCTAGCTCTGCCTTCAGGAGTCGGGTATAATCCATCTCCCCGCTATCTCCCGGGGTACCCACTCACCAGCAGCAGCTGCAGGAATGGCTCTGTTCCCCCTCTGGCTCTTGTGAGACTCCTTCCTTCTCTGGTGCTCAGTCAGCCACTGCTGGGAGCTCATCCGTGGGTGCAGTGCATCCCACTCCTGACACCAGTGTGATGGAGTTCAGGGGTCCCCCTGCACTGCACCCCGTCCGCTGGCAGGAGAGACTCTCACTCAGCAGGTACAACAGCAGGTTTATTAGGCAACAGATGTCCAGTTTCTCACAGAAGCAACAGCATAGCAGCCAGAGACAGTCCTTCCAACCTGTCCTGGGGAGAAGACCCCGAGGGGTGCCCCTCTGGGGTGTAGCTTCCCCCTCCTCCGGCTGGCTGCCTTCCAGCTCTCCCTTTTCCTAGCCTCTAACTGCCGCCCCCGATACAAAACCCAGCTCAGCTCCTCCCTGCTCTTTGTTCAGGCAGAGGTGTCACCTGCCAGTTGTAGCCCCAGGGTCATCCTTAGCCACTGGGAGCTGCTGCTTGCCTCAGACATCCAGCCTGACTCACACATGCACTCCCCCCACTCCATTACACAACTAATTTCACGCATTCTCTGAACTTATCAGCCAAGTTTTTATAGTCCTCATTCCAGATATCTATGAGTCTCCAGTCTTCCTTGGGAATGTTTGCTTTCAGGATTTCCTTGCTGGGTATTTTCAGCTACTGTCTCTGATTTCCCTCCTCTCCATCTTTATGCTGAAGTTGAGCTTAACTTTGAGCAAGCTGATGATTACTACTGGTGTTGAATGATGATATTACCAAGATGTCTTGCATGATGCACTGATTATCAATCATGATATAGTCAGTCTCAATCTTTGCAATAGATACAATCCCTGTTTGCCTTTTCTTGGCTTTCTTCTTAAACCAGATGTGACCAATGAACATTTCTTTTGTCTCCCCAGTGTTGCCTCACTCCCCATGTGAATTCCATTCCCTGATGCCATACCTTCCAATGAATTTTTCACCTGTTTTCCCTCTTGTGACCTTATGGTTGTAGCCTCCCATTGCAATTGAATATATGGATTTTGAGGAAGGCATTCCTCAAGCTCCTTCAAGTATTATTCCACATCATCATCTCCACTTGTGCTTGTGGGAGCATAGATCTGGATAATCTTAGGGGTGCTATTTTTGTTCAGCTGAAAGCATAACTTTTGATGTGTGATGACTTGAACTTGCAGAAGATTATTTTTGAAGATCATTCCTTGTTGATGATAAAACTGATTCTTCCAATGGCTCTCACACCTTTTCCCGACATAATGGTGCCTCCATCTCTCCACATTCCTTTCAGCTCCTTTCCTCAGCATATTTCAGAGACCAAGGACATCACAGGCTGTCCTTGCCCTGTCCTCTATTAGATGGTTGATTGAGTCATGCCTCGTCAGTGTCCTGCAGCTGTAGATAGAGCAGTCCTTCTTCTAGCCCCTAAGATTCCTAGCAATCTCTCATTGGTCAAAAGCTGCACTTCTGACATAGAATGGATTGAAGGACAAGAAAAGAACTGGGGCCCAGAACCCTCCTGTCCATAGAATAAGGTGGGGCAGCTGTCCCAGGCCCCATACTTTGGAGGGCTCCACGCCTCAGGGAGGGATCTCCCCTCTCATTTATTTCTTTTTGCTCTCCTGTGCCCCAGGGCTCCAGTGGCTTAGTCAGTTTGCTCTTCAGTTGTTCTGCTAGTGAGGGTTGGCTGCTGGCTACTGTGGGGTCCCAGTGCTCCACCTTTTCAGTAGTCCCACTCCAGCACGCAGCCTGCACAGGGCAGCCTGACATGCCCAGCCCATGCCCTTCCAGGTTTCTGCCTTGGAGGGACAGACAGTGTCTACCATTTTACGAGTTTTAAAACCCTTTTTCCACAGTGGGACACTCCACCAGTCCAGGGAGTCCCATTAGCTCAGGTAAGTAGCAGCATCCAGCCTCCATCAGGGACCTTCACCCATAGCCAAAAACTGCTGTCCCCCAGTGCCCCAAACTGTCCTTTCTCCCCTCTCCCAACACTGTGAGGGGGGAGGGAGTGGTCCTTGCACCACACTCCAAACCAAGATTGGGGTGGGAAGCCCTTATCAGCCCCCATGTGAGGGACCTCTGTGACTTTTTCAGCTCTCCAGCAGCAGACGCCAGCCTTGGAGTTCCCCTTCCCACAGTACCTGGACCCAGGAACCCCCAACTGCACCATTCCAACCACGGCTGGTAAGTTACGGGACAACATCAGTTTCCACCATTTCATGAGCTTGAAAATTCAACCTTTCTAAGTGCTCTAAAATCTGAATGTTACTCCAACTGCTTGGAAATCTGCCTCCTGGAGATGCAGAATAGCACCAGTGATCTAATTTGGGATCATTTGACCAAGGCACCCCTGGGTTACAAGCTGTTACCCAAAGCTGTGTCCTTTTGTTAAAGAGAGTGATGTGTGAATGAATCACAGAGGTTTCATTGAGATAGGTAGTGTGAACTCTTGGATGTGGGGGGGCCCAGAGAGAGGGGAGGGGAGGGCCGGGCTGTGCTTGGTGAACCCGCCGCCCATGCAGAGACCCCTCTGTGACCAGACATCCCCATCCCCAAGGCCGCTAGCCCATCGTGTGGGGGGTGGTGCAGGAGTCAGCTCAGTCCCCGAGGCACCACTGGGACCCTGAGCAGCAGGGTCTGCAGTGGAGGACACATGTGCCTGTGCTGCTGGGACATCCCCATCCCTCAGTCTGGGGGTGAGGGCTGTTGCTCACAGTGGGTGGGGGGGGCAGGGTCTTCAGGGCTATATTGCGGGAATGATTCACTGTCTCTCCTCATCTCCCTTACAGCTGCACTGTTTAAGGGCCGGGCCAGCCCCACCTCATCACCAGGGCCAGTCAGCCCCATCCTGGGACCGGAGCTGGCCATCCCAGGAGCAGCGCCCAAGAGGACTGGCTCCCCACCACCACGGGAGCAGGCCCACAGCCAGAGGGGCCATCACCGGCCCAAAGAGGCAGCCTGCAATCCTACACAGTCGCCCTCAGGAGGCAGACTGACCTCCTGGAGTGGCGACTCTGGGAGGACTGGGAGTGGCAGATGCAGCCCTGGGTCCAGTTGATGTCCCACCTAGATGCCATCACTGACACCTGGTGGCACCAGCTGGCTCAGCTACCTGTGCCTGCTATCCCCACTGCTACCACGCGCCCCACCCCTGCTCTGCCCTTGCCAGCCATCCCCCCAGGGGTGTTGGAGCTGGAGCACGGCCGCCCCTGCCCCACTACCCCCAGGTCCCTAGGACATGCTCTTCAATCCCAGTATCAAGCACAAACCCCAGAGAGGGCAGCTGTGATCAGGGTGATCAGTAGCTTG
Organism: Carettochelys insculpta; assembly: GCF_033958435.1. Classification (NCBI taxonomy): domain Eukaryota; kingdom Metazoa; phylum Chordata; order Testudines; family Carettochelyidae; genus Carettochelys; species Carettochelys insculpta. The sequence continues at coordinate 352,699,526 of NC_134137.1, forward strand.
AGCAACTGGGAGTGGGTCCAACACAAGCCCAAGGGCTGCTCTGGCACCATGGCTATCTGGAAAGTGCAAACTCTCACAGAAAGTGTATGAGCCCTGCACTAGCTTTGCTGTCCCTCAGCCAGACAGGCAAGCATCAGCATGGACAGGGAATGTGGGTGGGGACAGTACCTTTAAGGGCACGCCTGGCCAGGGCTCCTGGAAGTGCTTGCCGGCCATGCAATCCTGTCTGATGAGGTTCCAGGGTCTGCTCTGTTGAGAGAGCAGCTGGGCTGCATGGCCGCTCTGTGTTGACAGAATGGATCGCTTTTTCGATCCACTTTTGCGTGTGGACACACTCTGTTTACAGAAGTGTTGCTGAATGATCTCTTCCGACAGTAACTTCTGTCGACAGATCACTCTTGTGTAGACACAGCCCTCATGTCTGCACTCTGTTTCTCCTTCAGGATCCAGTGCACCCCAGCTTTGCACTCCAGCGCTCCTACCCACCCAGCTAGCACACAATGGCTAGCATTAACAGGCACAGAGAGACATGGAGAAAACACAGCTTTGGGTGTTACGAGAATTCATCCCTGAGGGAACAAATAGTGCCTTTCAAATCCTTCAGTTTCTCTAATCACTTCATAGACTCACAGAACACTAGAAATGGAAGAGACCTCTAGAGATCATCAAGTCCAGTCTGCCACCCTCACAGCAGGAAAAGTACCACCTATATCATCCCTGTTAGATAGTTGTCCAATCTGTTTTTAAATATCTCCAATGGAGAGTCTACAACCAATTTATTCCAGTGCTTAGGAAGTTTTTCCTAATGTCCAACCTAAACTTTCCCACTGGTCCAGGGTCAAGTGCACCTCAGCCCTGCACTTAACACACCAACACCCCCAGCTCACACACAATAGCTAGCTGTAGCAGGTAAGAGACAAATGGAGAAAACAGCTTCAGGTGGCTTCGAGAATTCATCCTTGAGTACCTTCCAGTGCCTTCCTTGACAGTGCCTTCCCAACCACAGCAGTAGCAATAGGATTTTGCTGACAATCCCACTTAACATGGCTTCAGGGGGGCAAAGCTTTCTAAATTAAAAATTAAGACTTACCTACAGCCCGTGTTCCCCCTAATCTTTTCCATCCACATGGGGATGTTTTCCATCCATGTGTGAATTTTTTTTTCTGTGCACTGAATGTGCAAATGTGCCTCACCAGCAGAAACAAATCCTAGCTGGGGGTGCTCCGTTAATCAGATGGGCAGCATTTAAATCTCTTCTGAGGGGTTGCACAAGCACACAGCTTACAGGGAACATAGGGAACACTGCCTACAGTGTCTCAAGAGAAGCTGTGTGGTCTTGCCATTCTGTCCATTGAGAAGGAAGTAGCATCAACTCTGGATTACCATGATTTGATAGCAGAGTTTGCTGCAAAGAAGTCTAGGAAGATAGATTTCACAATACAAGCGGTGTGACACTGATTATAATCAGTGAAGTTCTTAATTACAAGAACTTAATTATAATTATAAAAATTAGCTACAATATAACAACATTATAATTATAATGCAGGCCATTTTGGGGCAGTGTGGGAGACATCAATATTTAACCTGCAGCCAGAAGGTGCCCCTGATGTTCACTGTAACCAGACGTTATCTGTATAAAAAATGTTAAAGAGGTCCCCATACAGGTGACTTGCCGTGGCCCCACACTCCCATAGGGACAGCCCTGCTGGGGTTAATATATTTGTGCTGTTTTAGCCATTGCTTCAGCAACCTGCAGGCTACCCAGTCAGTGGCAAGTTTAACTGTTCAATTTAGCTGTCCCCAGATGAGAGAGGTTCAACCTGTAGCATGGTAGGACCTACTAGGGCAGACTCCTCTGTCATCACCACCAGACAAAATAGGGTCACCAATGCATCACTGTGAGGTCCTGAGATGAGATTATCTACTGTCACTGGGAGTCTTTTAAGAGCAGGGTAATAAAAAACACCTTTCCAGAACTGTCTAAAGCCGTGTCTACATGTGCATGCTACTTCGAAGTAGCGGCACTAACTTCGAAATAGTGCCCGTCACAGCTACACGTGGTGAGCACTATTTCGAAGTTGAAATCGACGTTAGGCGGCGAGACGTAGAAGCTGCTAACCCCATGAGGGGATGGGAATAGCTCCCTACTTCGACGTTCAACTTCGAAGTAGGGCACGTGTAGATGATCCGTGTCCCGCAACATCGAAAGAGCGGGGTCTGCCATGGCGGCCATCAGCTGAGGGGATGAGAGACGCTCTCTCTCCAGCCCCTGCGGGGCTCTATGGTCACCGTGTGCAGCAGACCTTAGCCCAGGGCTTCTGGCTGCTGCTGCTGTAGCTGGGGATCCATGCTGCATGCATAGGGTCTGCAACCAGTTGTCGACTCTGTGGAGCTTGTGTTGTATAGTGCAAGTGTGTCTGGCAGGGGCCCTTTAAGGGAGCGGCTTGCTGTTGAGTCCACCCTGTGACCCTGTCTGCAGCTGTTCCTGGCACCCTTATTTCGATGTGTGCTACTTTGGCGTGTAGACGTTCCCTCGCAGCGCCTATTTCGATGTGGTGCTGCCCAACGTCGAAGTTGAACGTCGACGTTGCCAGCCCTGGAGGATGTGTAGACGTTATTCATCGAAATAGACTATTTCGATGTAGCGTGCACATGTAGAAGTAGCCTAAGAGGGATCGCCATGTCAATCTGCAGCTGCACAAAAATCAAGCAAACCTATAGCACTATAAAGACTAACAATTTTATTTATTATTTATTAGGGAATGAGCTTTCATGGGTAAAACTCATTTGGAGCAGGTAATAAAAATCCAGGGTTTATAGAGCAGTGGGAGTCAGGGAGGGGAAGGAAGGAGGAACAAAGGGAGGGGGAGTCATCCATCATTAACAGAACCTGTGGAAGAAGTAAATTAAGTTAGTGGGATGGGTGTCATTCCTGCAAACATCAAAGATGGGGAAATCGTCCTTGAAATGCATAAGATAATTGAGATCTCTGTTAAACCCCAGGTTAAATGTGTCAGTCTTCCAAATGAATTCCAATACAGCTGTCTCTCTCTGCAATCTTGTGGTAAAATCCTTTTGCAGAAAAATGGCTACTTTCAAACCCTCTATTGAATGTTCAGGGAGGCTCACATGTTCCCCTACAAGTTTATGTGTATTCCAGTTCCTCATGTCTGATTTATGTCCATTCATCCTTTGGCCCAGAGACTGTCCAGACTGTCCAATGAACATGGCAGAGGGGCATTTCTGGCACATGATGGCATATATCACATAGGTGGATGTGCAGGTATATGAGCCCCTGATGGTGTGGTTGGTGAGGTTAGGTCCAGCAATGGTGTCTCTACTTATTTAGTCCTGCCTTGGGTGCCTTGGACTAAATAATATATTGATGTCCCTTCCAGTCCTATACTTATGTGGTTCTATATCCCATTTTGCTTAGTAAGTGTGCCTAGAGAAATGTGATTGGCTGCAATATACCAGTTTAAGAACAAGAATTTTAAAGTTGGCTTGTCGCTTTTTAGTATGCCTTTTGTGCTTGCTTAGCAAATTTCAAATCACTTGTACACTGCATTAGAAGATTTACAAGTTTTTTTAAAGGGATACACCACATAGGATAAACTATCACTTCTTATATTACTAAAACAACCTCTAGATGATTAAAAATGAATGTACAATTTATTTCACTAATAATACTGCTACTTTTACTATTTCTCTCAGCGTGAACTATTGCTCTCTAGCTCTGGAAAAGTTGGGCTTCAATCAAATATGGGGAATGTTTATTTGTTTAGAAGCAACTACTTGCACTATATATTTTTACTTGTGAACGTATTCTTATTGAACTTCTATTTTATAAAAGCTTGTTTTCACAGAATTTAAGTTTTAAATCAAATTTAAATAGTCAGCATCCCTTTAAAAGAACCATCTAGGTTATGACTGGACTGTTGATAAACTGCAGGTGGCTGTCGCCAGTTTGCAGAATGCATAGTATTAAGAATCAGCTAAAGCTACTGCAGCACTATTTGCCAAACACCGTAGCTCAGCTATGAAGAAACAGTTTTATTTGCCTGAGTCTCAACGCTTTGTAAGAGATAAAAACAGGAACAGAAGAAGAGCAAGTAGCTTTTCTCGGTTCATGCTCTCTTTAAAGCATTCACTGTATTATGTGCCCATAATTAAGAAGCAACACATTTCCTGACCATAGCCTAAACACACACACACACACACAGAGGCTGAGTCGACCCTAGCCACCTTCTTTTGGAGGGGCATGTTAATAAGGCAGTTCAGAAGGTGCTAATGAATCAATGACATGAATATGCAGTGCCTCATTAACATAACAGTGGCCACATGCAATTCGAAAGTGCCGCTTTCAGAATGCACGCTGCCCGTGTAGATGGGGGCCTTTTGAAACGACTCCCTACTTCAAAGGAGCGGGCTAATGTAGACACAGCCAGATAGAGCTTCTTTATAAGCCAAAAATTAATGGAATATGCTTTTTGGAAACCACAGAAGGCTGCCAGGGACGCAGGACACATGATTGCAAGGGACCTCCTGGGTCATCAAATCCAGTCTCCTGTGATTTCATTTAGAAATTTATCAAACAACATATGACAATTATTTAGATTGTTTGCCTCCACCACTTGACATCACAAGATGACTAATACTTTTAAAGCTGCGTCTACACGTGCACGCTACTTCGAAGTAGCGGCACCAACTTCGAAATAGCGCCCGTCGCGTCTACACGCGTCGGGCGCTATTTCGAAGTTAACTTCGACGTTAGGAGGTGAGACGTCGAAGTTGCTAACCTCATGAGGAGATAGGAATAGCGCCCTACTTCGACGTTCAACGTCGAAGTAGGGACCGTGTAGACGATCCGCGTCCCGCAACGTCGAAATTGCTGGGTACTCCATGGCGGCCATCAGCTGGGGGGTTGAGAGATGCTCTCTCTCCAGCCCCTGCGGGGCTCTATGGTCACCGTGGGCAGCAGCCCTTAGCCCAGGGCTTCTGGCTGCTTCTGCAGCAGCTGGGGATCTATGCTGCAGGCACAGGGTCTGCAACCAGTTGTCAGCTCTGTGTATCTTGTGTTGTTTAGTGCAACTGTGTCTGGGAGGGGCCCTTTAAGGGAGCGGCTTGCTGTTGAGTCCGCCCTGTGACCCTGTCTGCAGCTGTGCCTGGCATCCCTATTTCGATGTGTGCTACTTTGACGTGTAGACGTTCCCTCGCTGCGCCTATTTTGATGTTGGGCTGAGCAACGTCGAAGTTGAACATCGACGTTGCCGGCCCTGGAGGACGTGTAGACGTTATTCATCGAAATAGCCTATTTCGATGTCGCAACATCGAAATAAGCTATTTCGATGTTGGCTGCACGTGTAGACGTAGCCTAAGAGACCAGGGTCCAGCCTCAACTAAACTGTGACTCTCTGTTATCTTCCCTGAGTAGGAAAAATTACTGCAGTGATAAGGCCCTATAGTAAAGAAGAAGCATCCAGAGAAGGCAAGGAGCTCAGAGAAGAGAATGCCTGCCTGCCCGCCTGCAAAGACCATCGCCAGGTAAAGGACTGCGCATTCCTGAACTAAAGAGAAGGTCCGGAGGAAGCTGGCCCTTATGACAGCATCAGCCCCAATCAGAAAGGCTGTGAGACTCTTGAACCAAAGAGAAGGGTTTGGGATTGAAGGGGCAATGAATCTGTATTCTGCGCAAACTTAATAAATAAGACCCCTGAAGGGGAATCTTACTTAAATGTTCTAGTGTATGAGTACATTATTGTAAGAATCCCAAAGTAAGTGAAAGCAGGATGCCTGCAGTTCCTCACTATGCCACCAGTACAAGTGATCTGGGACAATTCACATCACACTACTGGAAAACTGTTCCAGACTGTCACTCTTATGATGGTTAGAAACCTTCTCATTATTTCCAGCATGAACTTCTTCAGAGGCCATACCTGACTGTCCTTTTGCCAGAACTGTCCTTTACTCTGAATGCTTCTTCTCCCTCCTGGGTGTTACCTCTCTTGATATATTTATAGAAAGTAATCATATCCCACCCACAGCCTATATTTTAATAGGCTAAACAAACCAAACTGTTGTCTTCTCTCCCATAAGATAGGCTCTCCGGTCCACAATCATCTAGAAGAAAACTGACCATATTCTTCCCAGCAGCCTACCAAAAGCACCAAAGATAAAGTTTTCTTGTTAAGAATTCTCTTCAGTCTTCTTCCTTTTTCATCTCATTTATAAAAATCAAAACCTAGCTCAACACACAATAGGCTATGATTACACTATGGAGCTCTGTCAACAGAAGTCATTGTGGGAAGAGATTTCCCAACAGAACTTCTGTTGACAGAGTGAGGCCACACACACAACAGCAAATCAGGAGACTGCCTGGCTGCTCTCTTGACAAAACAGGCACCCGGAAGCAGAGGAGACAGGGCTGCCCATTGTTGTGGATGCCATGCCTATCGAGAGAGGCTCCCTGGGGGCATTTATACAGCTTTTTTTGTTGTCAGAATCTGCAGACAACAGCCTTATGCCTCAAAGCTCTGAGGCAAAACACTGCTGACAAAAGTGCTGTGTCGAGATATTGCTAAGAAATCCCATTTTGTGTGTGCACGTTCCAAACAAAACTGGGGTTTTGCTGGCAAAATTTGCTAGTGTAACCATAGCCTAGAACTATTTAGAAAAAGAACCTCCTGTTGAAAACGTGGATAACTAGGTGTGCTAACCAGACAAATTCATTTTGCTCTGCCTACAGCTGGATGTCTTTTCTAACCAATATTCATTTTAAAGAATAAGTTCCACATAAAAATATTAAAAAAGCCCATGTGGCTCACCACTGGGATTTCTATCAAGCAGATTTAAAGACCCACTACTGAGCCGACACCCTGAGCGTGTATAGTCAGGGGAATCCATTTGAAATCACCTTTCAGGTACATTTTCTGTTCAAAAATGGCAGATTGGAGGGTGGTAAAAACAAACATTATATTCTATACGTGAGCTAGACAGAGATTTTTGTCTCCTGAATACAATTAAACAGCAAGGGAAAGCCTATTTGTTGCTGAACTAAGAAATAAATTATCCCTCTATGACAGAGAGATCAGCCTTTATACCAAGGGTACATTTCTAAAGGGTTAAATTACTAGATATTAAAAACATGTTACAGAGATGACTTATATGTGTTATGGATGTTAGAAACAAGCTATTTACCTGTTGGACTCTAACAACTGATTAATCATTTAATACACTTCTATCATTGGTTTGTAGCAGCGTATAGTAGCTTCAGTCATGTATCAGAGCTCCATAGTGCTAGGCACTCTAGACATAGGCTACATCTACACTAGAGAGGTTTGTAGACAAAACTGGGGTTTTGTCAACAAAACTTGTGGCACATCTACACACAGAATGCATTTTGTCAGCAGAAACTGTCAACTAAAAAGCTGTGTAGACACTCAGGGGGGCCCTTTTGTGAACAGAGCAGGTCAAAAAATCAATCCGTTTTTATGTGTAGATGCAATCTGTCCACAGAAGTTTTGTTGGAACATCTCTTCCGACAGTAAATTCTATAGACAAATGCTTCTACTGCAGACCTAACCAAAGGCAAGGCCTTCACTGACCTGTTCTCCTGGCAGCTTCATGCTAATGAGCAGTCTCAAAATTGCAAATGGCTGCTCATTAGCATAATCCCAGGGCTAATTAGCATAGCCACGCAAGATCTCTCTGCCGGCAGAGGCTACTGCTGCCAGCATTAAACAGGGTGTGTAGACCTGCCTTTGCCAGGTAAAAGCCCTGTTTAATGCTGGCAGCAGCCTCTGCCGGCAGGGAGATCTCATGTGCCTATACTAATTAGCCCTGGGATTATGCTAATGAGCAGCCATTTGCAATTGCGAGACTGCTCATTAGCATGAAGCTGCTGGGAGAACAAGTCAGTGTAACCCCAGCCACGGAGAAATATTATTTATTAACCCTTGTCTACATATAAATTATTTTCAAATGGAGCCTTAGTGTAGTGTGTGACCAACAGAGAATACTGTTCAGTAAAACCTTCTAATTATCATAGAAACATGGACAGAAATCAGTTTTCATTAATAACAATGTATTCTCTTTTCTATTCCCAGAGAAGTAGTATAACCAGAAAATAAAACAGAAAATATAGCATGCAGCATCTCCAATGTGCAGATAAGACAATTTTATATCTGTTCCATAGGAACTTAATGATCCAGTTGCAAACAATCTTGCTAGGGCTCTGCCAGGATTAAGAGCTGGATCAGAGCGAGCTGGCTCAGATTTAATATAAGGAAGGCTGATGGCCAAGATTTTCACCAGTCACTAGCAATTCTATGTGCCCAATCTGAGATGCCCAACAGGGGCATGATTTTCAGAGACTAGGTGCTTGTCCCTTTCTGAAAAGTGGGCTGCTATTAAATGTCTTAAGTTAGAACTCCTTAAACCACTACTGAATAATTTTTTTAAATGTTGGCTGAAGTAATTTTGTAAAAAGACAACTGAAAGAAATGAAGCCAATATCAGCTCCCCAGCTGAGGAGCTTTGCCCACTTTTTTCCACAAGCTTTTCACAACTCTCACTGAATATTCAAACTCTCCTGGATACCTAAATACAAGCATTGCCGAATAGCATATCATCTACACTTAGCCAAGAGAATGGGTGTAATAGTGAGAAACTTCTCAGAAAAGTCTAGCATCGACAGGAGTTTGACTGCATTAGTTATTACTGTACAAAGATCTTATGGTAACTATGATATTACAAACACACAGCAGCATCTATCTAGAAAGGATACTTATATGGCCCAATTACTGTAGTATCTGAGCACATCACAATCTTTAATGTAGAGACACAACATGGGTGAGGTAATATCTGGCATTCAACCACTATTAGTGGTGAGAAAGACAAGCTTTCAATTCCAGACCTGAAAGAGCTTTGTGTGGCTTGAAAAGTAATCCAATAAAAGATAGGTGGACCTCACCCATATTGTCTCTCTAATACTCTGGAACCAACATGGCTACGCCTACACTGCATACAATCTTTTATGTATTTATCTGCACAACACCCCTTTGTATAGGGAAGTATTGGCAGTTGATCAGTGTAATATACACTATAATCAAGTCCTCCCTTAAATTTCTCTTTATTAAGCAAAATAGTCCAAGCTCTTTGAATCTGTTACTAAAAGAAATGTTTTCTAATCCTTTAATCATCTTTATCGGTCAAGTCTGAACCTTCTCCAATTTATCAATAGCCTTCTTGAATCATAAGCTCCAGAACTATAGTCAGTTTTCCAGCAATGGTCAGACCTGTGCCAAATACAGACAAACAACCTCTGTTCCATTTGAGAGTCCCTCTTTATGCATCCCAGGCTCTCGTTAGCTCTTTCGGCCAAGTACCGCACAGGGAGCTGAAGCTCAGGTACTATCCACCACAACCCACAAATCTAACTCAGACTCACTACCTCCCAAGAGTAAATCCTCCTTACATGTGTGCTGTAACTAGCGATGCTGAGGGGTGATGACATACGCCATGGTTTGAAGCAGTAATAACCCAAATACATGTTTACACTTTCAGCACTCCCCACTGTAAAAATTGTTCCAGCACTACTGCCCCCAAATGGCCTGCATTCCCTTACAGCACAAACAAACACCTTAATTAAAACCTATTTATTTTATTTAAATAAGTACAGGTTGCATCTCCCAAATCTGGGATTCTCTGGTCTGGCAATATCCATGGTCTGGCAAAATGTTATGTTTATGTTATGTTTTTAACATAATGTATATTTCCAGGAGTGTACTTGTGTGAGGAGTGAGAGCCTTAGAAGATGTCACACCCCACCTTACATAGCTTTAGCATATACAGGGCATTTCTGGAAAAATACACGTATCAAATTGAGCAGTGTTTTGTGATCCTGTCACATGCCCCTGCTGAATCATTACTTCCAGGCTGTTTTGAGCATTCTCAGAAAGGCTCAACCTGTGTGGGATAAACTTCTCCTAAAGCCTATTGTTTTTCCTAATGGTCCATTGCCACTAATAGGCCCTTCACAACCTGCAGTCCAGACTGGAAGCCTTTTGCCTGCTCAAGTGTTACCCAGATATAACTACATTTGAAATACAAATACATAAGCTCTGTCTACACTACAAAGTTTTGTCAACAGAAGAGGCCTTCTGTGTGTTGACAAAACTAGAGAGCGCCCACACTACAACTATTTCAGATTTGGTGACGATATATACCTTCAAATCAGCGGCACAGCTATGGGTACCCGCATGGCCCCTCAATATGCCAATATTCTCATGGCTGACCTGGAACAGCGCTTCCTTAGCTCTCGTCCACTAACACCCCGTGTCTACTTATGCTACATTGATGACATCTTCATCATCTGGACCCATGGGAAGGAGACTCTGGAGGAATTCCACCAAGACTTCAACAACTTTCACCCCAACATCAACCACAGCCTGGAACAGTCCACACAGGAGATCCACTTCCTGGACACCACGGTGCTAATACACAATGGCCACATCAATACCACCCTGTACTGTAAACCCACTGACCGCTATGCCTACCTTCATGCCGCCAGCTTCCATCCCAGACACACCACACGATCCATTGTCTACAGCCAAGCACTAAGATATAACCGCATTTGCTCCAACCCCTCCGACAGAGACAAACACCTACAGGATCTCTACCAAGCATTCTTGAAACTGTGATACCCACCTGAGAAAGTGAAAAAACAGATCAACAGAGCCAGGCGTGTGCCTCGAAGCCTCTTACTACAGGACAAGCCTAAGAGAGGAACCAACAGAACACCACTAGCCATCACCTACAGTCCTCAGCTAAAACCTCTACAGCGCATCATCAGGGATTTACAACCCATCCTGGACAATGATCCCCCACTTTCACAGGCTTTGGGAGGCAGACCAGTCCTTGCCCACAGACAACCTGCCAACCTGAAGCAAATCCTAACCAGCAACTATACACCACACCACAGTCACTAACCCAGGGACCCATCCATGCAACAAACCTCGTTGCCAGCTCTGCCCACGTATCTACACCAGCAACACCATTACAGGACCAAACCAGATCAGCCACACCATCGTGGGTTCATTCAGCTGCACATCTACCAATATAATTTATGCCATCATGTGCCAGCAATGCCCCTCTGCTCTATACATCGGACAAACTGGACAGTCTCTACGTAAAAGAATAAACGCACACAAATCAGATATCAGACATGGCAATATACAAAAACCCGTAGGAGATCACTTCAATCTCCTGGGCCACACAGTAGCAGACTTAAAAGTAGCTATCCTACAGCAAAGAAATTTCAGGACCAGACTCCAAAGAGAAATTTCTGAGCTACAATTCATCTGCAAATGCGACGCCCTCAGCTCACGCTTAAACAAAGACTGTGAATGGCTGGCTAAATACAAAAGCAGCTTCCCCTCCCTTGGTGTTCACACCTCCAGATCAACTGCTGGTAGTAAGCCTCACCCTTGCTGACTGAGCTAACATTGTTATCCCCACCCTTGCTCTGGCTTATTTATACCTGGCCCTGAAGATTTCCAAGACCAGCATCTGATGAAGTGAGTCTGTGCTCACAAAAGCTCATGCTCAAAACTTTTCTGTTAGTCTATAAGGTGCCACAGGACCCTTCGTTGCTGTTACAGATCCAAACTAACACAGCTACCCCTCCAATACTTCACACTACAAATGTGTTTTTTTCTAGAATCTGATGACAGACCACAGCAGTTTCGTGGGCAGAGTTCTGTCTTGAAAGTTTGAGGCGTAGCACCTCTATAGACAGATTCTGTTGACAGAGGGGTCCTCCATGGAGTCAGCTACCTGGGGCCAGGAGATACTCTGTCAACCGCAAGCAGAGCTCTGTGCTCTACTCCTCCAGCCAACTTTAAAGGGACAGCGGCCCCGGAAACCCCATAACAGGAAGTAGGAAGCATGTGAGTAGCCCAGGCAGCATGTGTGCCTGCAGCCTGCCCACAGCCATGCCCTGCAGCCACTTCATGGGGATGGCAGCAGCCCAGCCCAACAGGGAGCAAGGAGCAGAGAGAGGATCTCTAGGACTCATCCCCAGCCATGAGAAGGTGTGCCCCCATCCTGGACGGGCACTGAGGTCCAAGACCTCATCAGCCTGTGGGTGGAGAAGACAGTGTTCTTGGACCCAGCAGCCAAGAGGCAGAACACCCCTGACTACAGCCATGGGGTAAGAGCCCTGGAAGACTGGGGACACCCCACTCAGACCACGGAGCAGGTCTGGGCCAAAACTAAAGAATTGTGGCAGGGCTGTACCTGGGCTTGGGACAATGCCTGCTGCTCAGGGGCATGATGGCCCAGATGCCCTATTACAGGGAGCTCCATGAGCTCCTTCGGGTGAAGGACACTCTCCCTCCCCTGCTTCCTGGACACCTCTGGGGAGGTCCTCCCAAGTAGCTGAAGTCCCACCCGGAGGGCCAGCAGCCCAAGGGCAAGGGCGATACTGCCTCCCTGGCCAGTGAGGGGACCCTGGCCATCAGTGTGGAGTCGGGGCCCTCCTCCAGCCAGGACACCTCCAGGGCCTCGCTGGACCTTTTTGAGGTCCCTGCTGGCAAGTACACCACGTGGCACACACCCCGAGGTCTGGGGAGCTGGGCAAAGGAGGGACATGCTACAATCCTCACCAGGCTGGCTCAGGCTGGATCCCACCCTGCGAACCCAGCACCTGCACACATGCTCAAGGCACCATGGTCCACCCAGTCTGACCACACAGCTGCAGGGCACAGGCACTGGCCTGCTGCCAGACCCAGGGGAGGCTGACAGGGCCACAGAGCCCCGAAGGCAGGGGCTGCCACACAGGCAAGGGCCCAACCCCAGACACACCACCGAGAACTGCGACCCTCCGCTCGCAGACATGCCTACAGGACACAGGCAGCACCCACATCCATGAACAGTGCCCAGAGCCGCATGCATGCAGAGGCAGGGTGGGTGGAAGGGCCCTAAGGGCCATGTGGAAGGAAGGACTTACCATCTTGCCTCCTTGTCCCCACTCCAGCTGGACTGTTGGTGGGCCAGGCTGGCCCTACCTCTTCACCAGGGTCAGCCAGCCCCCGCAAGGAGCCAGAGATGAAGCCAGAGCTGGAGCTGGGCACAGCCACAGGACCACAGGTGCCGGGACGCAGCACGGTGCCATGGTCGTGCAGGTGGCCTTGTGGACGGGGGACTCACTGCTGGGTCAAGGAGGACCAGGGGCCCCTCGGACGGGTCGCTGATAGTATAGAGCGCTAGTGTGGGCTGATGAGGCACGGTGGGCAAGGGACCAGGAGCGGCAGGCATGGGAACAGCTGATGTCCCACTTGGACAGTGCCCCTGCTGTCTGGCAGAACCCATCGGCCCCCTGCAGCCCCTGCTCCCCCTGCCCTGGCTGCCCTTCCTCCCTAAACCTCCCCACAGTTGTCCAGGTCCTCACCCATGGATCCTGTCCTCAGCCCCCCCATCTCCCCCTACTCTCCCAACCACGCCTGAACCCCCTGCCCCCCAGTGAAGCCTGACCCTGCTATGGCCCCTCCCCACCCACACCTCCCTGTGCCACTGGTCCCTACCCAGATGCATCGGGGACCCTGAAACTGTGGCAGGAGGGGATCCTGCAGCCAGGGCTGCTAGGGGTCCCACTCTCTCGTGGGGTTGGAGCCCACCACCCCCTGTCTAGAGTGAGGCCTGCCCCACCACTTCCAAGCCCCAACCTCACTGTAAATATTTCACACACACCTCCCCGCCCCCCACATTTTGTAAATAGTTCTTTGTTTGAGTTTTTTTTGCACACACATTCTTCTGTTAAAAGTCAAGGTTTACTTCCCTCAAAAACCCTGTGTCTCTAGTTATTGGGGAAGGGCTGTAAAGGGCTGGTTGGGCAAAGGGAGGGGCCAGGGTGGAGCAGTAGGCCTGAAAGCCCCACAGGGAGTGCCTCAGAGGAGGGGGAGGGTTACTGGAGTCCCTGGGAGAATCACTCCCGCAGGGCCTCCTGAATGTGTAGCCCATCTTGGCGGGCCTGGCAAATGAGGGCTGTGCCAAGCTCCTCTTAGGCGCGTCTGGTGGGCAGATCCCCTGGTGGTAGCAAGGCCTCTCCCTTTCCCTCCAGAAGGTTGTGGAGGGCACAGCAGGCCCCCACAACATGAGGTACACTGCCCTCCCCCGATGTCCAGATGAGTAATTAAACACCAGAATCAGGCCTTCAGATGGCCAAAGGCACGCTCTACAAGCAAACAGGCCTGGTTTAGGCAAGAGTTAAAGAGTTCCTGGGTGGGGTCCAGGTGTCTGGCATAGTGCTGCATGAGCCACGGCATTATGGGGGAGGCAGCGTCCCCTACCATGCACAGAGGCATGTCCACATCCCCTAGGGCCAGCTCCCAGAGGGAGACAAAGGTGCCCCCCTCCATCTTCTGTAAGAGGCCATAGTTCCGGAACACACCTGTGTCATGTGCCCAGCTAGCCCACATGATGTACATGTCGGTGAAGTGCCCATAGTGGTCCGCGAGGGCCTGCAGCATGATTGAGTGGTACCCCTTCCAACTGATAAACTATGCTGCACTGTGGTCCGGGGCATGGATGGGAATGTGGGTCCTGTCAATGGCCCCGAAACAGCTGGGGAAACCCAGGGCCTTGAACCTGGCCACCACAGTGCTGACATTGTCCAGGCAGACAAGCTTCTGCAGCAGCAGGGAGTTGATGGCCCTCACGACCTGTGGGTGGAGGAGGTGGGGCTCATGGGTGAAGGACTGGGGTCATCAGGCCCTTGGCCCCAGGGTGCTCCCCATCCCCTTCGGCCCACCCGGCCCTTCAGCCCCCCTCCCAGGAGGTCACCTCCCATGCTGCAGCAGGGCTGTGAGTGAGTGGGACAGCATGGTGCCCTTGGGATGGGGCTTTCTCCCTTCCCATTCCTCACCCCAGCACCACCGCCACTGAGGGTTCCCCTGAACCAGGACCTGTTGCCCCCCGGGCAGGGCGTGCAGCCCAGGAGTGCCTTACATGCATGAGGACGGCACCAACGGTGGACCTCCCCGTGCCAAACTGGTTCCCAACAGGTTGGTAGCTGTTGGGAATAGCCAGCTTCCAGAGAGCGATGGCCACCCTCTTTTCCAGGGGGATGGAGAACTGGAGGTTGGTGTCCTCTCTGTGGAGAATGGGGGCAAGCCAGGTGCATATCTCCAGAAAGGTGTCCTTCCGCATGCAGAAATTCTGGAGCCAGCACTGGCCGTCTCACTCGCCCATCACCAGCTGGTCCCACCAGTCTGAGCTGGCGGCCTAGTGTCAGAGGTGCCTCTGACTCGGGGGTGTGGGTGCTGTCGCAGCAAGGCAGCAGCGACAATGGTTTCCGCCTCATGGGAGGGGTCAGGCTCATCCCTCCTCTAGGAGGAGGAGAAGGACAGCAGGGATGACATGTTGCAGAAGCTGCAGCAGCCATGGCTGTGGCCTGAGCAAGCCTGGGGGGCTCCTCTGGTGGCATAGCTAAGTGGAAATGCCAAAATCTCTCTCAATAAGCCATGGAGCCCTGCACTAGCCTTGCTATCACTCCAAGAGGTATGCAAACCTCTGGCAGGGAACGTGGCCTGGGGCAGGTCTTTAAGGGTGGGTTGGGCTGTTGCTCCAGGAAGGGCTTGGCATCCATGCAACACTGAATTCCAGGTCATTGGAACCCACTCTGTCAACTGAGCAGTGAGGGTATGTGGATACTCTGTCAACAGAAGGAGATGACACAGGGAGCCTGTCGTAGGCGTGGACATGTTCTGTAGACAAAAGTTCTGCCGGAAAAGATCTGTTGATGGTGATTTCTGTCGACTGAACTCTGTAGTATAGACACAGCTATAGTCAAATATACACAATTTCAGGTACAAAAATAATACATACCCACAAACAAGATAATCATATTCAGCAAATCATGCCAACTTTTCCATGGATGCTTGACAAGACATATCTTGTACAAAAAGTATCATAATTATGGCATAATTATATCATAATCACACAGCCATGAAGGCTATGCGGTGCAATATCACAGAGCTGTTTTAAACTTTTGTTTATTTCTTAAATATTGACTAGATTGAAGATTCCCAATATTCATAATTGACATGTATTAAGACAGTTCCGTAAATGGCTTCTTCTAACTTATCTTCTTCAATTTCATAGAATGTAAATAAAATTGGTTACTTCACCCAACTACAATTGTTTAGGTTACTATTAACAACTACTGGGTCTTCTCTTGCCTTTAGAAATAATTTGTCCATTTATAAACTATTTAAATTATCTAATAAGATACAGTAGACCCCCAACTTATGTGGGGGTTGCGGTCTCCCTATCCCCACACAAGTCAAATTTCCCACATAACTCAGGGGAGCCAGGAAACTGATGAGAGCACCAGCCCTGGTCAGTTTCCTGGCTCCAGAAAGTGGAGAGGAGCCGGACCAGGTGGCAGCCGGGAAACTGATCAGTGCACCAGGTGGGGGGAAGATGGGGAGAAGATGCAGTAATGCAACTGTCTGTCCTCTGGCTTCCCTCAGCCGGGGGCTGGAGC
The DNA here is from genome assembly GCF_033958435.1 of Carettochelys insculpta. NCBI lineage: Eukaryota > Metazoa > Chordata > Testudines > Carettochelyidae > Carettochelys > Carettochelys insculpta. Next base: position 352,716,072 of record NC_134137.1, read on the forward strand.
AGGGAGCTGGTGGAGCAGCTGCACTCCCCAGCCCGAGGAACCCCACAATTTTGACTTATGCTTAACTTGCATTAACGCAAGTTAAGTGCAAGTCAAAATCACACACATCGGGGGTTTACTGTATTAAAACCAAATTCACAATAATTGTGGGAAATCGCATACATTGGTCTTTTCTTGCCAAGAAGAAAGCAGCCCCAGAGGTATATTATTTGAGTTCAGATATTTGTATGGTGAATGTTGGGAGTGCAACCCCTGATGTCAACGTATGACAGACACCCCAATAATCCCTGAGGCCACATCCCTCGGAGGAGGAGCTTGGGAGAAGGAGTGCAATGGGGTGATGGTGGGGTGGGAAGAGACAGAGTTTGGAGGATGGGGGTGGAAGCATCCTGGGCTGGATTCCGAAAATGCTCCAGTCAGAGATAGCCCACAGGCCATGAGTCTGAGACCTCTGTGCTAAAGCTTTTCCCTGCTGCCTTCTCTCTACTGGAGCCTATCACTGACCACAGAGTGGATGTGTTACACTTTTCACTGGGAAGTACAACTACATATGGTACTGCATGCCAGTGGTGTGTAAGATACTGCAAACGTAGCCTCAGAGTACGCAACTTAGCCAGCCTTTCAACTCCAATATACAGTCACCTACATTACACTCATCCAATTACTCACACATACAACCTTTAAAGAGAACTCTGTAGTGGTAAAGTCAATAGTGTGTTAACTGTACATGAAAGAGCATGAAACTGAAGTTAAAGTGAACTGAAGAACTTCAGACTGTCTTCTACTATACACCCCTGAGAAGTCTGATATATTTTAAACAAGTCTCCTCTCTTCCCCACACAGAAAAAATTGACGCTCAATCAGTCTATAAATTGTTTTGTCTTGGAACATCTAACACAAGTAAAATAATGTCAGTTCCTAGCCAAAAGTAAATATAAAAGTAGTTTCCGGAAAAAGTGTATACATGTCCTTGGCTCTTCTTTTAAATTTTTGAAATTAAACATGTGTTTCTATTGTGACCTACTGTACCTTTCAAAATGAAAAAGAAATATTTTATACAGCAGGAAGTTTAACCAGACTGATTTTAAGTCTTCAAGTGAATTAGTTATACATGGTAATACCTAAAGCTTTACGAATTATAGCAATTATGCTTATAATCCTGACTTTTAGAGGAGTCATGTTTTCATGTAAACTTGGACCTGAGTATTTTAATTTAAACTGTTAAAACAAAATAGTTATACAACAGAAACAACGGTAGTTCATTTCACGTTGCTTGAGACATACAAATTGCTAAAACAGAGCAATTCCCACTATAGTAGCTACAGAGTACTTTATAGATATCTAACATAACATCAACAGGGATGTAAAATCCCAACTAATTATTTAACTGATTAAATGTTAAGTTTAACTGATCAACTAATTAAATGGGGGTAGGTGGGAGAGGTTGGCTGGGGGTGCTACAGATAGGGACTGCTTACCCACTGGAGCTCCCAGGGCTGCCATGGATGGGGGCTACTCTGGCCAGACTGGAGCATCCCCACCTGGCCTAGTAGGGCTGCAGTAGGCGGTTCTAGCCCTTATCAGTTAACTGTAACCAGTAAGCCTGATCCATTTCACATTAGGCTTAACAGTTAATGGTTAATTTCCCTAAATGTCAGTATTATCCAACAGATTTTTAAAAAATATTGTCTGCCTTATCTATTTTATTTCAGCTACAGTTGTCTTAGGTGTTACTGTATAATGAATAAAATATTTTAAGACAGAAGTGTAATTTAAATTGACAGTGTCTCTTTAATGATCCATTTCAGATTCTGGAAAAGCCCTACCACAAGGAGTCAGCAAATGGGAATTACAGAATGCCATGCATCTTGAATCTGTATACCAGGAACAGAGAATCCAAGATTCTGACTATGTCTATACTAGACACAGATGTCAACCACTATCAACCACTGATACACAATGTTAGCTATGCCATTTGCATACCTAAAATTGACTTATCAGTGGTCAACTACAATGGATGTCTACACAGAAGGTCAACAGGAGCATTTCTCCTGTTGACCTTCCTTAATCCTTACCGCTTGCGAGGACCTCTGGGGCCGACTTAGATCCCAAAAAGTACTGTTTTGCACATGCGTGAAACAAACCCATGGAAGATTGAACCTGAGGGGGTTGAACTTCCATGGTATTGTGGCTTTAGCCTCTGATATAGGAGAACCTCAAAATTACAAAGAACAGAGTTAGGAATTGACTAGTTAATCACACATCTCATTAGGAACTGGAAGTACACAATCAGACAACAGCACAGACAAAAGGGAAAAAAAGCAAATGCAGTACAGTACTGTGTTAAATGTTAATTACTAAAAAATAAGCTAAAAGAAGAATTTTCCTTCGGCATAGTAGACTTTCAAGGTTGTATTAAGTTAATGCTTAATTGTAAACTTTTGAAACAACAATCATAACATTTTGTTCAGAGTTATGAACAGCCTCCTTTCCTGAGGTGTGTGTAACTCTGGGGCTCTACTGTACATGTAACCAAGAGGCACTGAGACCACTGACAAGGGCAAGTAGTCCCTGTTCCACAGCATGAGCTGCAAGGCAGCTGGCTTGCAGCTCATGGGGTAGAGTACACAGCTGTATCTACTAAGGTTGGTGGTTCAGTCCCTCCTGCAGACAACCCAGGTCGCTGGCCTTATAAACAGTACTAATAAGCTTTTCTACCTACACTTTCACAACACAAATGAATGCTACTTGAAGATATTGGTGCTACCTGCAGTGGTAGCCTTTACCATTTATAGCACACCACCGAGAGCCATCCCATCCATTGAACAGTTTGGAGCAGTCACCCTGGGCCCCACTCTATGGAGATCCAGAGCAGCCTAGAGGATAACCAGGAGGCCTGGCACCAGCAACAGGGAACCAGGCCCACCTTCACTCTCACCAGCAGTGTGACCCAGACCCAGCCTGCTCCACTTTACTATTCCCCAGCTGGGTTATTCCCCTTAACAACTACAACACAGCCTGCAGCCGGGCCTGGTGGAGTCAACAGGGCTAGGGATGGCTTGCTCCATTTTCCGTCACTATGGTAAACTGGGGTGGGGGAGGGCTCACCCCTGCTGCAGGCACCAGGCCTGGGTCTTTTCATATGGGTCACAGAGACTGGGGGGAAGAGGTGCAATGGGGATAAGAGGGGTGGAGCAAGGTTCCAAAGAGGCAGGATGGGGCAACACAAAGGTGGGTCTTGGAGAAAGGGTGGAGTGGAGTGGAGTGGAGCGGGGCAGGGCCTGGGGAGACGGGTTTTTCATGGACCCCACACCTCCCGAAGGATGGCCCTGATTGCTTCTATTGATTCTTCCCATTAGGTAACAGTACACCATTTGTATGTATGTTATCACTGCATTCTACTGAGCCAGTGTGATTTTAAAGTTCTGATGTTTTTTAAGGAATATCAATATGTGTCAATTTGCAAGTTCTATGGAACAGCTGTTTATTCTTACATTTTATTCATGTTAAGTCGACACACACAATTCACAATGTCCAAAGTTCATAAAATATGAAGATATTTCATGCTAAATCCAAAAGGCATTTTGGGTGAATGATTAACAGCAAGACACTAGATTAAGATAACTAATTTCTTCCCTAACCAGGGATAATCATGTTTTTTAACCAGTAAAGCATGTTTTAATGAATAAAATCAACACTTGACATTGAACTGATAGGCAATATATATAAAATTTAAGATAAACAAACCAGTAGCATTAAAAAAGAAAAATCTGTCATATAGTTTCATTCCTCTAAGAATGAGGATCAGTATAGGTGGCTTCTACTGGCTTCTTCCCTCTCCACTGATTGACAGAAGCAGCTAGCATTTTCCATTTGGATAGCTCCAATTCCTCCCAGATTCAGCAATATTTGACATACTCTTGCTCATAAAAATCTTTAGATTTTATTGATACAAATCCTGTTTTAGAAAAACCCACCAACCCACTGGCACTGACCAAAGTGACACAAATTAAGTTATTCACTTTTTAAACGTCTTACAAATCCGTTTTCAGTGCATTTCTTGTTTACAGGGAAAACTACTTTCTCATCATCTACATGCCCCACTCCAATTATACAAAAACTAGGCTACATACAACAGACTTAAGCCACATTTATCCATGTAAAAGTTCAACAGACGCTAAAGTCTTCCCACCTTAATTTTAGACATGATGGTATAAAATTTGAAAAAAAACATAGGCTCTGGTGCATTTCAATTCTAGTTTACAAGTTTTTTACTAGAAAATTTATCCAGCATTGCTTGAGTTGTTCTGGGGTGGGACTGGGGATGAGGGGTTCAGTATGCAAGCTGCCCCAGGGAGAAAGGACTACTTCAGCCCTCTGTCACCTCAGCAGCTTGGGACCAGGCGAGAAGTGCCTCTCTATGGCCACTGCAGCTCCTGCAGGCACAGCTGGGGAAGGGGTACACATCCCATTGCTGGGGCAGGTCCAGGTTCATCTGCTCCCTGCACTCCCCATACAGAGCAAGGAATGCAGCAAACTGTGCGTTTCCTCTCATACCATGAAGAAGGGAAACCAGAAATGTCTCTATATGAATTGGGTGGGGAGCTCCAGCACCACCACCACTATGCTTGGGACTGGGGCAGTCTTGAAAGGGGCAGCACATCCCCACTGAGCACCTTTTCTGTGTGGTTTTATGAGAAGCACATCTTCTAGACACAACCCATTTTCATAGCACAATCAAACCCTTACCTTGCCTTAATTTATGGTAAGAGGAAGCTCTTTGCCATATTTGGCCCTTGCTCTTACTGTTTAGGAGGAATTTTTGTACAAACAGACACACACAGAGACAAACTCACATACAAACTCTCTCAGATTTATAGTAGATGCTGAGACTTAGTCAGGAATGTTTAGTTTTTTTAGCAGAAAACATACTTGCTGTCTGGTGTATATTACAAGTTACAGTACAGAGAGGTTAAAGTATTGATAAAAATTACCTATCTACATCTGAATTGTAGGGATGAAGAATGGTTTGTTGCTGTTAGTAATGCCATACCTCAAAAGGAAGGGATAAATTGTGAGCAAACATTTTTGGACAACTGTAAGCAAAAAATAAACCATAAAAGATCGTGCTATTTTTTGAAAACCAAAATTTAAAAAAAAAACTATTTAATGCAATAATTTTCTAGTCTGTTCAATTAAGAAAGTCTTTATTACAGTAACATAGGCTACTGCCCTTTTAACCCAGCTATGCTAGCTAAAGTAAGCATAAATGTTAGAACACTAGACTCATCATTAATGTATTTCACATTCTAGTTCCAACCATTTGCTGTAAATATTCATATCCTTAAGCACAGCAATCTAATATTCAAACAAACAAGTGAAAAGTACTTAACATTATTAATGCATTTTTATGAACACTTCCAATCATTAACAGGCTTTTTGCCCAAATATTGTGCAAAATACGGTAAGAGTTTGGCACACAAGACTGTGGCATGTTGTAAAACAAGTAAAGGGATTCAAAATGTATCTGCTTTTTCATTCTTGATCATTTTCTTCTATTTGTAAGCTCTAGATTCCTCTGTAGTACACTGATAATGGAGTAACTTACATTTATTTCCCCTGATTGCATACAGCTCTGTTATTACATTGACACAGCCCTAGCAGAGCACTGCTCGGCTGGACACTCACCAAGCTGCTGTTGTGGGTCATTGTTGAAAACACGCTGCTTCTATGAGCAGGTGCATGGGATTCTAAGGGTGACGTAACCAGAGCTCGCCGACACCAGGAACCCTGCTGTGGTGGACCCTACCTGGGGACCCTACCTGGATGGGTCATATTTACTTGTTAAGCTTTCTGAGACTGAACAGAGCCATGACACTAGCCTCTGGGGCACTTCAAGGGTATGTCTACACTACAAAATGAGGTTGAATTTGTTATGGTCAATTTTGTAAAGTTGAGGGTGTATGTCCACACTGACGCACGAAGTTGATGGAGTATATCCCCAAATAGGGTTGTGAGCTTCATCTTTGTCTCAGTGAGTACCTATCCCACAGTTGCTGCTGCTCCCTTGCATTGTGGGGTTTTTTCCCAGTGTCTGATGGGACAAAAACGTCCTGAGGGTGGTTCTGGGTGGATGTCATCAACATCCCATAGTGCACTTCTCTCCTCCCACTCCCCTGAGAAAGCAACAGCAAAAAGTGTTTTCTTGCCCTTTTTTCATATCCATACAGACACCATTGCAAGGTTAGCATAAACCTATACAGCTTCAAACTGTTCTGGCAATTATTGTGAAGACTTCACGCATTGTGCTGCGGAATGTGCTGAGCCTTAAGCAGCCGTGAGAGCAATGAAGACTCCAAGGAGGACATGGACATATACCAATGTGAGACACTGGTGCAGGGAAACGTGCAGAGAAATATGCATAGCGGACGGTTTTGTCACAACAGGGTTCCCTAACTGCAGTGGGGCAATAGATGGAACACACATCCCTATCCTGGCACTGGACAACCTTGCCACAGAGTACATAAACCACACAGGATACTCTCCATGGTGATGCATAAGGTGGTTTCACTGACATCAGTGTCGGATGGTCGGAAAAGGTGTATGACACATGCATCTTTAGGAACACAGGTCTGCTTAGAAATCTGCAGAACAGGACTTTCTTCCCAGACCAGAAAATCACCACTGGAGATGTGGAGATGCCAACAGTGAATCCCCCAGACACCAAGGCAATAAAGAGAGTACAGCAGGGGCACTACTTATCAGAGAGGCTTTGAAAAACAGCTTCATGAATGACCAGACAGTGATATGACATCCATGTCTGTTGCTCTTAAGGAGGTCTCCCATGAATGATGTTTGCTTGACTGTAAAGCCTGCTGACCTCTCCTCACCCCTCCCCCCGCAACATAAGCAATAAAGACACTGGTTTTGCAAGCTTAATCATTTTTATTCAGGGGACAGTAAAGGAGTTCATGGCAGGGGCTTTCAGGGTGGGTAAGTAAGGGCATTTTGGCATCACAGGTGGGGGAACCTCAGCCTTCTCCTCTCAGAAGTGTCCCTGGGAGCAGAACGCAAGACTGCCCTTGACTTCCCCCACCTCTACATTCTGGAGTACTGATGGGGGGAGATTAGGGAACATGGTAGGAGGGCATGTGGTTTGTCATGGGCTGCAATGGGGCTCTGTGCTCCTGTACCAGGCACTGCAGGAGTTCTATTTGCTGCTTCATCAGCTGAAACATTTACTCCTGGGTCTCCAATTCATGCTATCTGAACACTCTCCTTCCTTCCTGATCAGCCGGCCTCTCCTCCAGCAAGGTTCTCCTCCAGCCATTCAACTGTTCTCTGTCCATGCACGTGGCTTCCATGTGCTCTATGAACATATCTTCCCGTGTTTACTTTCTCCAGTGGATCTGTGCCAGCCTAACAATTGTCGGGAGGGGAGAATGGTGGTCAAAGAGCCCACTGTTCAGCACACAGCAACATAACATAAGTGAGGGTCAGACATTAAGAAGATACATTTACTGTAGATGAGATAAGTTTAACAACACACCAATATATTTCATGAAAAAACCTCTGTGGAAAACAATAGAGATATGTTACATGCAAGGACAAATTTTGGCTTTGAAGAGTCCTCTGTGCAGAAGGTACCACACAGAGATCTTAAGGGACCTGCTTGACTCAGTCTGCTTCCAGTTATAGTAAGGCACAGACTGGGGACAGGCTTTCAAGCCTGTGACTGCAGAAGCAGGTTCTGCAGCTGTGCACGCTGCAAGCAGCTGAGGGGAGGGCCTAGTGGCTGTGGCTGTGGCAGTGGCGGTCACTACGTGCTTCTCCTTCCGCTTTGCTGGGGCACTGAGCCTTTCCCTTCCCTCAGGAGTCTGGGGAATGGGGGGCAGGGAGCAAGCATGGCAGTGCAACTTGCGCCATCTGGACTTGGTGTGTCTCGCAGTCACGACATCCATCTACTCCTCTCTCTGCTGGGACCGTAGATGTTTCCCTTCCTCCAGAAGCCCAGGAAGGGAAGTGGGGTAGTCCAGGCATGGCGGGCAGCTTGCATTTTCCTCCTGGTGGCTGTGTGCCTGGCTCTCTCGGTCATGGCATGTTCTCCCCACACCTGTTGGCTGGGACAGTGAAAGTTTCCATTCCCCAACACATGGCGGGGGGAGGAGGTGAGGGGAAGGATATATCCAGGCATGGTGGAGCAGCTTGTGCTACCACACAGCAGCTTAATGCTCCTTTCCCTGCTTCCTCTAGGTTGCAGAAAGAGAGATCAGCCTCCTTACATTATCAAACAGATGATGAAAAGGAACAGATGACTGAATGTGGGCAGAAGGCTGGTCAGTATGCTGTACGGCTTTGTGGTGCAATGACATGAAATTACTTACTGCTGGTTTATTGTGGAAGGGTCTCCTATTGAGGAGGACTGAATAAGGCAGGTCTCCCCAAAACCTTGTGAGAAGAATTAAAAAGTGCCTGTCTGAGAGCTTTATGGACATGTGCAAGGAGGATCAGTGCTTCATCCTCAGATACATTAGCAAGTTGTTCCAGGGTCCCCAGGCTGTTTGGGTACAGTGCCTTCCACAGCTCACATCCAAATGCCTTAACCCATGCGTAGCATGATTAAAAATGAAAACTCACCAGCAGTGTTCTCCCCTCCTTCAGGGTCTGGCTGCAAAATGCCCTGGAAGGAGGGGATGAGATCCAATGTTGCAAAAAGTTCCTGGTGTCGGCGGAATCAGCTCCTTTTGATACTGTCATCCTCCTCTCCTTGCTCACCCATGTCCTCCCTGCTGTTGCCAAAGGGTTCCTGAGGAATCTCTTCAGAGGTATCCAAAGACTCTTTGGGGACAGTGGTTACGTCACCCTTAGAATCCCATGCACCTGCTCATAGAAGCAGCCTGTTTTCAGCAATGACCCAGAACATCCGTTTGATTCCTTTGTCTTCTGGTACGCCTGCCTGAGCTCCTTTATTTTCACGTGGCACTGCTGGCTATCCCTGGTGTATGCTTTTTCCTCCATGCCCTGTGAGATCTTGGCATGGATGTCTGCATTTCTTTTCTGCTTCATAGTTTTGCCAGCAGAAATTCATTCTCCCACACAGTAATGAGGTCCTGGATTTTCTGCATGCTCCATGCTGGAGCTTGTCTGCGACCCTGGGACTTCATGGCCAGATGTGCTCCTGAGGTGTGCTGCCACACTGGCCAAACAGGAAATGAAATTCAAATTTTCCCAGGACATTTTCTGCATACCTGGGCTACGTCTACACGTGAACGCTACATCAAAATAGGCTATTTCAATGAATAACGTCTGCACGTCCTCCAGGGCTGGCAATGCCGACGTTCAACATCAACGTTCCGCAGCACCACATCGAAATAGGCACTGCGAGGGAACGTCTACAAGCCACAGTAGCACACATCGAAATAAGGGTGCCAGGAACAGCTGCAGACAGGGTCACAGGGCGGACTCAACAGCAAGCCGCTCCCTTAAAGGGCCCCTCCCAGACACAGTTGCACTAAACAACACAAGATCCACAGAGCCGACAACTGGTTGCAGACCCTGTGCATGCAGCATGGGTCCCCAGCTGCAGCAGCAGCAGCCAGAAGCCCTGGGCTAAGGGCTGCTGCACACGGTGACCATAGAGCCCCACAGGGGCTGGAGAGAGAGCGTCTCTCAACCCCTCAGCTGATGGCCACCATGGAGGACCCTGCAATTTCGATGTTGCGGGACGCGCAACGACTACACGGTCCCTACTTCGACGTTGAACATCGAAGTAGGGCGCTATTCCTATCCCCTCATGGGGTTAGCGGCTTTGACGTCTCGCCGCTTAACGTCGATGTTAACATCGAAATAGCGCCCAACACGTGTAGCCGTGACGGGCGTTATTTCGAAGTTAGTGCCGCTACTTCGAAGTAGCGTGCACATGTAGACACGGTACTGGAGAGCAGTGGGGCTGAAACTGGTGGCCAGAGTGGCCACACTGAAGCACTGTGGGACACCTCCAGGAAGCCAAGAACATCAAGTTTCAAAATACTCTGTCTGCGCTACCCTAACATCAACCACGTAAGGCTGAATTTGGTGTTACTCCTTGTGAAAAGCAGCAGTACAACGTTGACCTGAGGAGCCCTTAAAGTCAATGGAATGGACTCTGTAGTGTAGACTGACTGCTTAGAAATTTGATCTAAGTCACCTAAATTTAACCTAATCTTGAAGTACAGACCAAGCCTAAGAGTTCAGATCCTATATTGGCCCTTCCTCAGAGCCGAAACCCTGCGTTCTGCACAACTTTCACAGTGTTCTGTCTTGTGGGTACTCTGAGTTCACAATTTAACACAAATGGACTCTGCACAGGATTCTTACGCTAGTTACTCTTTACTTCACAAAAACAAAATACATGTGTAGAGACAAAATAATAAACACACTTATATGGATCTCCCTGCCTTAGTTTCCTCGCTACTTAGAGAATTCTTTAGGCTTAGGGAAGAGGCCTCTGAAAAATCCAGGTTTCTCCTCCTGCAAATGTCTTCTTTCAGAATCACAGCATCTTTCTCTCCCTCTGTTCAAATGTAGCTTGCTTCCTTTCACCTTAGGCAGTACTACAATTAAGCAGGACACATCTGCTACGAAAGTCTGCCCCTCTCTCCTGCCCCAAACAATCTCTCTCTTGCTCTGAGTGTCCTTCAGGTTTGCATGTCCCAGTACTGACAAATGACTCCTTTGTTCTGATGCCAGAGATTTTTTATCCCAATTCGTCATAGAGAAGTTGAAGGAATTAGCTTCAACCAGCTTCAACCAACCCACAGTCCCAAAATGTTTCCACCTGAACAGAAGATCTAAAGGCCAACGCTGAACCTGGTCTGCTGGACACACAATCACCCTGCTCTGCAAATGGTGGATTCTCATTCTTCGCCATTAAAAAAATACAGCAATGTCATAACATACACCAGACTTCATAAGTTATACATAGACAGATGTCCCAAATCATCATGACTCCTATACAATTCATTTTGCAAAGGAAAGTGTTGTGCTATAATCTCTGTATTTTATCCCTGTAGACTCCAGACATCTTTGTAATTTCAGTCTGCATCCTATTTTATCTGAGATTTCATGCTTTCCTGCACAACTTGAATTATTGAACTAATACACGTTCTGGATATCTGAGTAGTGAGATATTATTGATGGAGCCATAGAGCAATACAATGCTATTACAAAACAATGCTCAACTGGGATCCTGGGGAAATGAGATTCAGCACAGACACCAGTCCCTGTCTGGGCTAATAGGTATCTGCAGTATGCTTTAGGCAGAGTAGTGCCAAGAGTCTCAGTCTTCACAAGGATTTGCTTGTGTGCAGGGAGCCGGCTTAAGAAGGAGGATGCTCACTGAGAGGTTTCACAGATAGAGCATGGCAATGGTTTTGTATGACAGGCATCAGGTTTGCCTTTGAGGCTGAGCATTGCTGGCTGACATCTTCACTCAGCTAGCCTATTGGGATTTGTGAAAAATATGACAACACACGAACAGGCGGAGGTCCTAAAAACAGGGCCTTGCCTAGTTTTCAAGGGCAAATGGTCAACCTGTTTAGTTATTAAAACTGATTTTGTGTTGTTCATTCACATAATACACAGTGGAGTGTAAACACATGGATCCAGTAATCATCGAGTTTCTTCAGAATGTGAGTGCAAATCAAGGATGGCCTGATCAGCACCACACTCTACGACAAACCCACTGATCACTATACTTACCTACATGCTTCTAGCTTCCATCCTACACACACAGCAAGATCCATCCTTTACAGTCAAGCCCTTCGGTACAATCACATTTGCTCTGATTCTACTAACAAAGACCAAAAACTAGATCTCCACCAAAGATTTACAAGAGTTCTACCAAATATTCATAAACCTGAATTACCTACCAGGAGAAGTGAAAAAACAAATCGACAGGGCCCAGCAAATACCCAGAAACCAGCTACTTCAAGATAGGCCCATAAAACCCAACAACAGAACACCACTGGTCATTACCTACAGTCCCCAACTCAAACCACTGCAACGCATCATGAAAGACCTACAACCAATCCTTAATCAGGATGCCACACTCCAGAAGGACCTAGGTGACAGTCCTGTTCTCTCCTACAGACAACCCCCCAACCTTATGAGGATTCTCACCAGCAACCACAGACCGTAATAATACCAATCCTGGAACTTTTCCTTGCAACAAGCCCTGTTGCCAGCTTTATCCACGTATCAATTCTGGAGATATCATCACTGGACCTAACCAAGTTATTCAGAGAATCACGGGCACATTCTGATGTTCCTCTACTAACATCATACATGCCATCATGAGCCAACAGTGCCCACATACTTTGTACAAAGGACAAACGGTTAACACGCTTCAACAAAGAATGAACAGACACAAAACAGACATCAAAAAGCTCTTAACTCACAAGCCTGTCAGCCAGCACTTTAATGGGTTGGGCTGTTCTGTTAATGACCTTAAAGTCTGTGTTTTATTGAAAGAGAACTTTAAGAATCGTCTACAAAGAAAGAGTGCAGAACTCTCTTTTATATTCAAATTTAACACATTAACACATGGTTTGAACTGGGACCCCAACTACCTGGGCCATTATATGGACTCTTTTACATACTTTGTTTTATCTGACTCTTGACTTCCTCCCCTCCCACCGCCCCTCTTCTCTTCTGTTTTGCCCACCTTGATTACAATTTTTCTGATTTGTCAACCTTCATAACTATTTTTGGTTCTCTGTGCCTTAAATATTGAGTCTGTTCTGGAATGGCTGTGGTCTGAAGAAGTGGGTCTATCCCACGAAAACTCATCACCTAGTAAATTATTTTGTTAGTCTTTAAACTGCTACTGGACTGCTTTTTTGTTTTGATAGTATATAGACTAACACGGCTGTCTCTCTGTTACAGTACAAGCGTCAGTAATTTGAAAAAAACAAAACAAAACAAAACAGATTTGCTAAAACCTTCTCCAATATATTTGGTAAGTAAAAGATACTTAGTTGGGGCAACCATATCTCCCTGTCCCAAATACAGGCCAGGGAGATATGGGAGAGAGGGGTGGCTCCTCCCACGTGCACCAAGCCCTGGGGAGCCAGCTCTCCCTGCCCCCACAAACCCGGGGAAGCAGCAGCTGTGGTCACTCCCTGCCCGAAGCCCCAGAAGAGCACCAGCCATGGGCACTCCTGGCACAGAGCCCTGGGGGAGCGCAGCCCACAGATGCTCCCAATGCGGATTGCCAAGGGAGTGGTGGCCCATGGGTGCTCCCGGCACTGAGTCCCAGGAAAGCAGGGGTCACAGGAGCTCCCACCTCCACCCCCAGCCCCCGAGGGCTTCAATACAGGACAATTCATCCTTTTTAAAAAAGTAAGTCGGGATGCATTTTTGGTGTCCCAAATATGGGACCATCCCGCCTAATACGAGACGATTGGTCACCCTATACTTAGTGGTGTGGTATAACATAAATAATAGTACTGGAACTTGTTTGTTCACTGACAGTCATTAATAGTGTAGTCATGGCATGCTAATGCCACCAATATTTTTAAGTTCGCGGTACATGCACACACATTTACCTGCATAGACACATAGACATATGTATATATATGACACACGGGCCTGACACCATTGACTATTATTAAGATTACCTGATGCTTCTCATTTTAAGACATTGTTTTCAGCTGATTATAACTTTGCTAAACTTTAACCTTTGAGGCTAATATTTTCCACAGCTCAGACTTGATTTTGTTCTGAAAAATTTCAGTGAAGACAATTTAACTATTTCTATGAACCAGGCTAAGGAATAATATGTGTTGACTATGTTAAAACAATTCTGATAAAGTTTTATTTGTTTTGCAACAGGAACTCAAAATTTTGCAAGCTGTGGTCACTGTGTTATAGATGTGCCTTTTGCTATCCCTGTGAAAATGTACCCAAATTTGACCAAGTTACATATAAGCCTTTTGCAGGCAAAGGTCATCCAAATTCATACCTCCTAAGGGATTTGCCACAGATTTGGAGTTTCATTCCCCAAAAATTCCACCTACAATGAGCAAAGTGACCAGAACAGAAAGGAGGGTCTTTTGTATGACACTGTAAGCTAAAGCAGAAAGCTACATCTACACTAGAGGGTATTTTCAGAAAGGCACCTTTCAAAAAAGCAGAATCAAAAGATGCCCTTTCGAAACGGAGCATCTACACATGGGCCGGGGCTGGTGCCGTCAAAAGTGCCATCCGCCTTTTCAAAAGGGGCCATTGAGCCCTTCAAAACAGAGCGTCTACACTTGCCCACACTCTCTTTCAAAAGAAGGGGCTAAGAAACACTGTGGACGGGACTGCATGGCGGTGAAGCCCTTCCAGGGCCGCAGCCAGCCTCCCCTTTAAAGGGACCCTCCCCAACACCCTCAGCCTGCACAGCATGAGGCCTGCAGAGCTGCCACCAGCCCTGCAGACACAGTGCCCGCAGGACAGAGCATGGAACCAGCAGCAGCTGGAAACCCTACTAGCCACTGCCAGCAGAGTAGTCACCCTGCTGGCCACTGCAGTGGCAGCCGCTCTGCAGCTCCTGTTGGGGGAGGCCCTGCCAGGGGCAGCCAGGGATGCCCCAGACCCTCAGCTCCTTTGGCACCCTGCCTCCAAGTGCTCCGCTGGCTCTGGAGCTACCCCACCAGCTCAGAGTGGTGGGAGCACTGAGTCATGGTGGAGTGGAAAGATGACCAGTGGCTCTGGAATTTCCAGATGTGGCAGCGGACCTTCCTGGAGATCTGCCAGTGGCTGTCCCCTGCACTGAGACATCAGGACACCTGGATGTGGCATGCCGTCCCCACGGAGAAGAGGGTCACAATACCTGTCTGGAAGCTGGCCACCCCAGACAGCTACCGCTCCGTGGGACACCAATTTGGTGTGGGCAAGGCCACAGTCGGGGCCATCATCACGGAGGTAAGGAGACCCGGGCCATGCACCCACCGGGGGGGGGGGGGGGTGTCCAGGACAGGGGACCCAGAACAGGTGACCTGGGGTGGGGCCTGGTACATGCCGCACACCTTCACAGGTGTGCATGTCTGCCCCCCCCTGCAGGTGGTGCACACCCTCTATACAATGCTCCTCCAAAGGGTGATCTGCACTGGGGACCTGGACAGGGCCATTGCAGACTTCAGTGCTCTTGGGTTCCCGAATTGCTTTGAGGCCCTCAACGGGACCCACACACCCAAGAGCACAGCGGAGGACAATATATAACCAGGAAAGGCTACCACTCCATGGTCCTGCAGGCCAATGTGGACAGTTGGGTCTGGTTCCAAGACATATATCTGGGCTAGTCCAGCTGCAATTTGGGCCTGTGCCACCGGCTTGAGGCAGGGACCTACGTCCCTCAAGAGGGCGATCCCGCTGGGAGAGACCTGGTGCCTGATGAGGCCTATCCACTCCAACCCTGGCTCATGCACCCCTATATGGGCCACCCCACCCCAGCCAGGAGTGCTTCAACATCCAGCTCAATTGTGCCTGCAACATGGTGGAGTGCACCTCTGTGTGGTTGAAGGGCCAGTGTGCTGTCTCCTGGCCTGCCTGGAGGTGGGTGTCCTCAATGTCCCCCAAGGCGTGGGTGCCTGCTGCACACTCCATAATATTGCAGACAGCAAGGGGGAGGCCTTCATATAGAGGTGGGCTTCTGATTCCCGCACGGGCTACCCCCAGGCAGCTGCTGCCCCAAGCCACCAGGCCCACCATGAGGGGGTCTGCATCTGGGAGGCCCTGTGCGACCACTTTGCGCAGGGGCCCCAGTAAGCGCTGCCATGGCCACCCCCAGTGGGCCCACCACACACTCCCCTCCACCCAAAGCACCCCATTGCCACCTCCCATACATTGCCCCTCACCTGCTGCACACTGCTCCCATCACCCAGCACAGAGCACGGAGGCTTGTGCGAAAAATAAACAGTTATATTCTGCACTACGAAAATATGTGCTTAATGCCTTCTATGCATAACATAACAACAAACTGTGTGGGGGAGGCAACTATGTACAGGGGGAGGGGGATGTGGGTGGCCAGCCAGACGGGCCATCACTCCAGGAAAGGGGAGAAGGGCCACGACCCATGAAGGCCCTGGGACCCACGTACCCACTTGTCTGGGGTCCCCAGTGGGGCTGGGAGGGGGCGGGAAGGATGGGGATATAGGGCAGGGGATCAGCCCCAGGCTAGCGGTTGGGTACATTAGGGACCTCTCCTGGGGGGGGCTGGCAGGTGGGACCGCGGCGGGAGGGGCCATCCAGGCCAGAATCTCCTGGCATGTGGCTGCCATATTCCGGAAGGGCCCATGAACTCCCTCAAGGCCTTCCAGTGCCAGGTGGCCTCCTCCTCCTCCCTTGAAGAGGAGGTGCCACTTCACAGCTCCACCTGCTGCCGGACGGAGGCAGCGATGTGGTGGTCCTCCACTGCCTGCCATTGGCCCCTCCAGGAGCAGGGACGTCCTGGTGCCAGTGGTGGTTCTGGACGGTCACCATCCTTCACCTCTGGGATGCTGTCCAGGACGACTGATGGTACAATGCTTTCCTGGCACTCAGATGGCGCAGCTGTGGAAACAGGAGGAAGAGAGAAATAGGCCATAAGTACCGACCCCTGCCCCATGGCCCACCCCCCACACTACTCCATGAGTGGTGGATACTCGACACCCATCCCCCATCTGACGTCAGGGTGGCCCTGTAGGACCATGGTGGTAGTGGGGGCCCCCGTCTCCCTGTGGGCACCCCCCCCGTGTGGTCTGGCCCCCCACAACCCCGCCTTCTGGGGGCAGCAGGTGGCAGTGTCCATGGGAGCAGGTGCTGAAGGGCTCTGTCAGCTGTGCCGCCACCCTGAGGGCTGCAGCCCAGCTGGGCCGGAGCCAGCCGGCATCTGCTAGGGGTGTGTGGGGCCCTTGGAAGGGTGTGGTGCACCCATCCTGCAATCCAGGGTGTGTGCACTGTCGGGTACATACCTGAGAGTCCACCACCAAGGTTGGGAGATGCCCATCTGGCCAACGCCTGACTGGCGATACAGGAGGAAAGGTCGATAATGAAGTTTCCCTCCTCACTCAACCACTCACCAGCTCCAGCTGGCTCCAGCTGTGGCCCAGGTGATGTGGAGCTACCCAATGGTCCTGGCTTCTCACTGTACCCAGGCTGGAGCTCCTCGGCAGAGGTGTCTAGGATGGCAGGTGGGGAGGAGGTGTCCCAGGGGCCCAGGATGGTCCAGAGCTCCTCGTAGAAGGGGCATGAAGCAAGAGTGGCCCCGACCAGCTGGCCGAGTCCCAAGCCCAGGCTTAACCCTGCCACAACTCCTTGACTGTGCTTCTCACTTGGTTGGGAGTGTGGGCCGGGAGACCCCCAGGTACTCAGGCCGTTGACAAGCTAGGTGAAAGTGACCCCATTCCTTCGCTTTGTGCCCATGATCTGGAGCACCTCCTCCTCCTGCCATAGGCCCAGCAAGTCCCAGAGATTATGCTCGGTCCAGAAGGGGGCTCACTTTTTCTTCCGCTCGCTGGACCCTTGCAAACCCCAGACACGCTCCGAGGTGGGGACGTGGGTCTCCTGACCTGCCTGGGTGCTGACCATCGCGATCTAGGAGCTTCTCGGGGTGTCACCGAGGCATGCAGGAGCAGCGTGTGTGAGGGCTGCTGCCTGCACATTCTCAGCTTCCTGCAACAGGGTTTCTGGGTGTGTGCGGCTTTAAGGGCTGTAGCATGCACAGACCATAGACCCCCACAGGCTCTGAGCAGCATGTCTCCACCTAACAGCGGACTGCGGCCATAGCAGACTCCACTCTTTCACACAAGCCTCCTCCTATTGCACGTTTGGAAAAGTGATTTCAATTCCTGCAGTGAGACCGGTCGATTTCATTTTTTAAAGAGCGTGTGGTATGTGTAGACACGCCATGTGCTCCTTCAAAAGAGAGCCTGGGTTTTTGAAATAATTGCCTAGTGTAGATGCAGCTGAAATGTTTAACTTGCAGGGTGCTTTATTTTGTTATTTTTTGGATGTATCAAAGGTGGAGATAGATCAAACATAGAAATTTATACTGTAGTTCACATTTTCAGGAATACACTCATCCCTCTTTAAACGAGTACTTTACTTATGAGTACTCACTTATATGAGAGACACATATACTCACCTTAGTTCACTAGACGAGTGAACTCCCCCCACTAATATGAGCCTAACCCCCTTCCCATGGCTCCAACCTGCCATTGTCTGACTCCAACGCCAGCCCACAGACCCAACCTACCGCAGGCTGAACCCCCTCACTAGCCCCGCAACCCCAACCCGTGGCAGCCTGACCCCCCGCCGCCACCCCCGCAGAACCAACCCGCAGCAGCCTGACTCATGGCCCCAACTTGCAGCAGCCTTACCCTCTGCTGGCACCGTGGCCTCAACCCGCGGCAGCCAGACTCCCCCCGCCAGCCCCACGGGCCCAACCCATGGCAGCCAGACCCACCCCCACTCCCCCACACTGGCCCTACAGCACCAACCCGTGGCAGCCTTACCCCCTACCGGCCCTGCAGCCCCAACCCACAGCAGCCAGACCCCCTGCCAGCCCTGCAGCCCCAAGCCACAGCAGCCAGATCCCACCCCCCGGCTGGCCTTGCAGCTCCAACCTGCCGCAGCCAGAGCCCCCCACCAGCCCCAACCTATGGCAGCCACACATACACCCCTGCCGGCCCCGCAGCAGCTAGATTCCCCCTTGGCCTGCCCCACAGCCCCAACCTGCAGCAGCCAAGCTGCCCCACCACCAGCCCCACAGCACCAACCCATGGCAACCTTACCCTCTGCCAGCCCCGCAGTACCAACCCACAGCAGCTAGATCCCCCCCACCTGCCCCACAGCCCCAACCTTCAGCAGCCTCCCCACCCACAGCACCAACCCATGACAGCATTACCCCTGCCAGCCCCATGGCCCCAACCTGTGGCAGCCTGACCCTCTGCTGACCCCGTGGCCCCAACCCACAGCAGCCTGACCCCCGCCCCCCCGCTGCTGGCCCCAACCCACGGCAATCTTACACCCTGCCAGCCCTGCAGCCCCAACCCACGGCAGTCTGACCCCCGCCACCAGCCCAACCTGCTGAAGTCTGACTCCCCCTGCGGGCCCGCATACCCAACCTGCAGCATCCATAATCCCCTCACCCGCCCCACGGACCCATCCTGCAGCAGCCTGAACCCCTGCTCGCTCCACAGACAGAACCCACCACCAGATTTGAAGCGTCCCTCCCACTCATGGCCCCAAACTGCCCTCAGCCTTTAACGTCCCCACACACCCAACGTTCATTTACCTTTCAAAAGCAGCCCCACATACCGCCACTCCTTCCTTGAGCACCAGGAACCAATCAGAGACTTTAACTTGTATTTAATGGTAATTTAGTGCCCCTCTTTTGAGCTTTCGCCTATGAGCAGAAAGTTGGGAACCAATTGTGCTCGTATAGGGAGGGATGAGCGTACTGTTCGTAACAACATATGCAAAACAGAGATGGGCAGATGCAAACTCAGCCTTAAAAGAAAAATATCCAAACTAAACCATTTTTCCTGTTAAAATACCTCAGTAAATTATCCCAAAGGGCTATGTAACATTGAGTGGCATATATGTCATGTAAGTTGTATTACTAAGAAAGCAACAACAATGGCTCTAGAAACAACTTCAAAAATTACATTAAGGTTGATCTGAATATGAACTTTAGGTATAACTGTACATAAATATTTAACAACAGCTGCTCTAAATAATGCAAGTATTTTCCACCAAAATGTGTCATCTTGGTGCTGACACTTCAGAACAATTCAGAGAGAGTAAAAATGTAAACATTTGTAAAAACCAACAACATTTAGTGAAGAAATTTAGCTTTTCAACATGCACATCACAACACTATTCACTATGCATTTTAGTCTCCAAATAATCTGAGTAACGTATCAAATAAAGGCTCAATGATGCCTTAAATGTCAGCATAATTCTTTCAGGTGTTACTGGGGCTTACTCATATGCAATTATGAGAATTATTTTTATATGTTTACTATAAAATCAAAAACAATTTGCAAAGCACTGCAATGTGCTCAGAAAGCAAGTGTTCAAATACACTATGCTAAAGTTATGAGAATGTAGTTTAATATTTTTATTTATTTTTTTAACACACACATATTCCTCAGATATCCATTCAAAATAAAGGTACCTATAGCACAAGCTGATCCACAGTTTACAAGATAAAGGCCTTAATTTTCCTTTAATTTTTGTAACTCAGAAGGCTCATCTAACCAACAGGGTACTGGACTTGGACTCATTAGACCAGGATTCAATTTCTGGACCAGCCACAGTCTTGTGACAGTGCGCAAGTCACTTACTACACCCTGTGGCTCAGTTCACCATTTATAACATGGGATAATGCTTTCCTACCTCATAAGAGGTGCTGCAAGGGCAAAATTAATACCCTGAGACGTGTTCAAATACCACAGCGAATGAGAGTCACGTAAGTACCCTAGATCGCTAGAAACATGTATTCAAAACAACTAGGGGACAATGGCAATTATGTGTTTGAAACAATGCTCAGTTTGAATTCCCAAATGAAAAAGGTAAACTGCCAACTTGACCTTTACTTGACTTTTTTTAAGCAGAACTGTCATGTGTTACACCTATTCCTGAGTCCCCTGCCTTTTTTATCATTATGCAATCATATGGTCTTAGGTGTTTAAATATGTTTCTCCCCTACTTCCTGCATGTAAGCCCTATATAAACACGGCAAAATGACTAACTGCAGAAGTAATGATCCAAAAGGCAAAGGTAACAAATTGAAACAACAGACTGTTTCCCAATCACATTCAGTGTTAATAATCAAACAGGTAAAGCGTTCAAAAGTAAAGCATAGTTAATTTTTAAGTTTATATTTGACGCCATAAAACAATTAATTAAAATACAAATCCTTCTATGCTTCCAGTTACCAATAAGAATGTGTGGGTATATGTGTGCTATTTTGAAGGTACAGATGTTTATGTCAACAGTAAAACTTACACAAAAAGTCACACGTAACCAATCACTAATCATTTACAACAACTGATTAATTAATCCCTGCTTGGTGGTTCCCAAAGCATTTATAGGTGACCGTGAAAATATTTGCCCAGGCTTGAAATTTCATTACTCCAGGCTTGAAATACTGATACAGATTACAAAATCTCAGTACAACTAGGTTTTACAAGACTCCAAAATACCATATGTGGTTTGTTTTACAAAATTATTTTCACACAAAATTAGCTAATGAAATAATTCCTGATTAGTCTATTTTTGAGCAAAACTATTTACAATGACATTCCTCCTCTAAGAGCACAAAAAATCAAATGTCAATAAATGTTTTGATTACTGATTATGGATATACACTACACTTCTTAGAAAGCATCTTAAATATCCTTTAAATATTTACAAGTGTAACACATAATAAAGTCAAGCTAAAATGCTGTATTTACCACCATAAATATAACACAAAAGCAGTCCACTTACCACGGATTAATCTAACAGATTTTTTAACATAGTAGGACCCATGTTTCATAGCCATGTTCAATGTCAAGAAATGAATATATTTTAATTCTTTCCCATTCTCATTCTGTCTTAGCTTGCAGATACACTAACGGTTTCAGGATTTTTCCTCACCTCAGATGACGTAATGGTTTCAGCAGAGTTCGCAACTACAGGATAAATCTGCAGTACCCAAAAAATCACTACAAATTCTTGCATATCGCAAACCCGAAGGACATAGGGACAAAGATTACAAGGATGTTGAATATCTTAATATGCTGCATAACTTTCCAATTTAGATGTAAATAATATTTAAGCTAATTTATTTTTTCCACTTCCTTAAATAACTGTATTTCAATGAAACAGTGCATATACAAATATTGTTACTTATGTACAAAGAGAGCATGGCTCAGCTGGTAAGCCACAAGCTTTTGGATATGGTTATGCAAATACATCTTGAACTTGACCTGGAAGAATGACTCCAATGAGCTAATGAGGTTCTTCAGCTTTAAACTGTTCTCATAAACCTGTTAATAATATCAAAAATCTTTTACGTTATTCCCATTTCCCCCACCACCACCTCGAATCAACACTACAAATCTACCCTTTGGTAGCTAGTTCACAATATGTCATCTGAGTGCTCTGCACGTTTTTAGAGGCAGATGCAGTGTGTCCCCTGGATAGATGCTTTGTCTCCTAATAAACCCTGTCAGCCACACAAAGAGAATTTTTTACTGTGGGCTGATAGGTATTTGCCTGTAGTGAACTAAAACACTCAAACCATTCTTTGCTGTTCTCATATCTATGCTTAATCCTTGAGAACTTTCTGTTGTGAACTTGGTTTGAACATAACTATTAAAAGGCAATAAGATTTTAACCTCTGGCTATCTACTTTATGGCACACTCAAGTATACATCTAAATAAAATACTTGATTAACGTAAGTGCATTTGAACTGTAATACATCCTTGAGTATAAAAGCACTGAAAGCACCAAAAGACTGACTATATATTGCTGCCTAGTCATAAGACACAAATAGCAATACACTATATGCTTGATTAAAAACAAAATACAGACTTCGCCTTCCAATAACCCTACTACAAAGAAGTGATCATTTGTCCCTCTTTAAATGGCACGTCTTCTTTTAGGCATAATGCAGGCCTTTGCAAAATAAATAACAACATAAATATAAAATCTGGTGCAGTGCTACACTAACATACATGATCCAGCATATCTGGCAGCTGGGAGACACCTCATGTTATTAAAGTTCAGTGTGACAAACAGAAGGAAAGCTAACATTCAGCTGTCTTTTTGTGCACACACAGATGGGATGGAACTTGCAAATAGCAGCAACTGGACAGAATGCTCTCTCCTATTCATTCTCTAGCCTTTGTGGCCAGAATACTCCCTACAACTTCCCAGTCCAGACATTCTCCTTTTTGAGCCAATCTTTCAAGAAAATGGCTTCGAACATGGTACTATTCAATAGCAATAAACAGTACAATTGTGACTATGCTCAGCATTTGCAGCCACAGAAACTATCAGGGTTACAATGGATGTGTCTACACTTGGCCAAAATTTCAAAAGGGCCATGTTAATGGCCAAATCGGAGAATACTAATGAGGTGCTTAAATGAATATTCAGTGCCTCATTAGCATGCTGCGGGCCACGGCAGTTCAAAAGTGCCACATTTTGATCATGTGTAGCTGCTCTACACAGAGCCCCTTTCGAAAGGACCCCAGAAATGTCAAAATCCCCATATTCCTATCAGCTGATTGTTCCCCAGTTGTTTTGAATAAATGCTTCTAACTATCTAGAGTACTTACAGGACTCTCATTCACTGTGGTATATGAACACTTCATAATGTATTAATTTTGCCCTTGCAGCACCTCTTGTGAGATACGAAAGCATTATCCCATGTTACAAATGGTGAACTGAGCCACAGGGTATATGTCAGGATATATGTCAGCTGAAAGGAATAAGGGGATTTCAACGTTTGTAGGGTCCTTTCGAAAAGGGCCCCGTGTAGACCAGCTGCGCACGATCAAAAAGCGGCACTTTTGAAGTTCCACGGCCGGCAGCATACTAATGAGGCACTGAACATTCATTTCAGTGCCTCACTAGTATTCTCCGATTGGCCATTAGCATGGCCCTTTCGAAATTTTGGCCAAGTGTAGACCCGGCCAATGAGTGTGAAAGCAGGAAGGGACAGATCAGTCATCTGCCACAGCAACTTCATGTGCTTTGACAAACAAATAAAAAAAAACTTACAGTACAACATGTCAGGTTTTGGAAAGTGGGATTCCAAATGCAGTCCTGCTGCACCAGGCTGTGTCTACACATCAGTGTTATCTGGAAATAAGCCATTATGGAACAGCTATTCCAAAACAGCTTATTTCAAAATAACACAGGTATTTCAAAAGAGCATGTTGGGATACATAAAGTAAAACCTCGTGTGACATGGGGGTAAGTTCCTGCAACCCCCACGTAACTCAAATTTTCACACAAGTTGGGGTGGGGAGCCA
Organism: Carettochelys insculpta; assembly: GCF_033958435.1. NCBI lineage: Eukaryota > Metazoa > Chordata > Testudines > Carettochelyidae > Carettochelys > Carettochelys insculpta. The sequence goes on from NC_134137.1 coordinate 352,740,111, forward strand.
GGAACCAGGCTGCCCCGTGGTTCCCAGCTCCCCCGCTGCTTGTGGAACTGGGAAACTGAACAACCCACCAGGGCTGGTCAGTTTCCTGTCTGCTTCTCCCTGTCTTCCCTCAGGGTCAGAGGCTGTCATCCTGAGGGTGGCACTGGTGGGAGAAGGCAAGAGAGAAGGGGCTCTTAGCCTGCTTAGCTGCCCACAGCTGCAAGCAGCTAGGCAAGCTGACAGCCACAAAGCAGCTTCAAGTTGTGCTTAACTCAGATTAAAGCAAGTTCCGTGCAACTTGAGGCTGCATATTTCAAGGGTTTACTGCAGTGCCTGTTTGGAAATCGTGCCTTTGGCTGCCGTCGTGGCTTATTTTGAAATAGCACTACTCCATGTGCAGACAGAGCTTATTGCTCTGTCAGGGGCCACGCCTACACTAACAAATACATTCAAAATTGAGGTTGGACGATGGCCTTCTTTCAAAATAACCTGCAAAGCATCTACGCACATCCCGTGATCTTTCAAAAGTAACATCAAAAGAATGGGGCAGTTCCATCGAAGTTGGTCCTCCATTCCCGCAGTGGGAAGAGCAGCCCACTTCAAAAGCATATTTAGAAAGAGAGCAAGTGTAGATGATCTTTAGACGGCTATTTCGAAAGAGGAAGTCCTCCATGGTGGCGATCAGCTGGCAGGTGGCGGCCCCGAAAGGGCTCATCTGCCATGCCACCCTGCCTGCAACACTTCCTGCCCCATAGGCGCAGCCAGGAGGTTCACTGAATTCGGAATAAGGTGCCGGCTATTTCGCATTTATTCCCAGATAGTGCCTGCGTGGTGTAGATGCCAGTAAAGTTATTTCGAAATAACAGCTGTCAGCTCGAAGGCTGTGTCTACACTTGCATTCCTCTTTTGAAAGAGGCTTGCAAATGAGGGAAATCAAAAATGCAAATGAGGTGCAGATTTATCTGGTGCCTCCTTTGCATATTCTTCTTTCGTAACAAGAAAAGCAGGGTCGACACAGCTTTTTTGAAAATTAACCCCACCTTTGAAAGAACGCTTCTTCCCATAAAAAAGGGAAGAAGGGCTCTTTCGAAGATGGGGTTTATTTTCGAAAGAGCTGTCTACACTACTTTTCTTCTTTGGAAAGAACATCCAAATAAGGCACTCGATATTTAAATATGCGCCTTATCTCCATTTTCGATTTCCCCCACGTGCAGACCCAGTTCAAGTGACTCTGCCGCGTGGTCCTGGCCCCAGCGAACTGGGAATCCCCCAGCACCGGCTGAGGGCGCAGGGACAGCTGCGTCGGGAGCCTGCCCTTTGCTCTGCCCAGCGGCCGTGCTCGCCAAGAGAGACCTGCCCAGGACGCTGGGCATCATGTCCCCCACCCCCAGGACCGCCGGGACCCCAGGCCGCAAAGCGGGGCCGAGAGGGTCCCCGCCCACTCTTCACGCACATCCCCCCAGCCCCGCCAAGCCGGCCGGTAACTGCTCCTCCCCCCGCGCCCCAGGCAGCGCCTCCCCTCAGGGGCACCGAGAGGGCCGCCAACCCTCCCCCGCCTCACCTAAACTCGGGGGGGCGGGCGCGGAGCTCGCCGGGGCCCCGCCCTCACCGGCGAACTCCTCCTCGTCGCCGCCGCTCTCCGAGTCGCTCTGCACGGGCTCCTCGGCGAAGCTGACCCCCCTGGCGGGGGCGCGGCGCAGCGGCTGGCTGCCCCTCTCCGGGCCGGGCGCGGCCGCGGGCGCCGCCTCCGCCTTGAGGCGGCCGAAGTACTGGAGCGCGAACTCCAGCAGGTCGCCGGGCTGGCTCCGCAGCACCTCCACGGTGAAGCCCTGCAGCAGCTCCGTCAGCCCGGTCGGGATGGAGATGCTCATGCCGGGGCCGGGGCGGGGCGAGGCGGAGGCGGCGGCAATGGGGCGCGCGGCGCGCGGGGAGGCCGGGCCCGGTGGGCGCCGCGGGGGTCGCAGCCCGCCCTGGCCGCCGAGGGGGCCGGCAGCGGCGCTCTGCGGGGCCGGGAGGCGGCGGCGGCGGCTCTCGCTTCGCCCGCTCGGCTCGGCGGCAGCAGCCCGGCAGTGACTGTAGCATCCCCGCCCCCGCCTCCTCCCCCAGCGCCTGGGGGGGGGGGGGGTGGCTCGCACGCATGTGACCCGGGAAACCATGGCAACCTCCCGCCGGGGAGAGGCTGCGGAGCGCGGCGCCCGGGCCCGGGATCCGCGGGGCGGGCGGGAGAGAGGTCGGGCTGCCCCAGGGCCGGGGGCCGCGAGAAGCGAGGGGAAGGGGTCGGTGCGGGTCGGGGTCGGGGTCGGTCTGGCGCTGGGGGTGGGCGGCAGAGGGCGGGAGATGAGAGCTAACCGGCCCCCGAGGAGATTGGGCCAGGGCCAGGGTGACCATAACCTGCCAGGCCAAATAGGGGCCGGGTGAACTAGGTGTCCCGCCCAAACGGGAGGATGGTCACCTGCCAGTCAGGCGGGGGTGCCACCCTGCTGCAGGCGGGGGATCCTTGGCTGTTGGGGGGCAGCTGCGTCTCCTGGCTTCCTCAGACTGTGGCAAGCCAGGAGCAGGGGAACAGCCCCCCTGGTCCGGCTCCAGCTTCTTGGGGCAGGAGGGAGCCAGATCTGGGCCAGCTGTGCCGGTGTGCTCCCAGCTCTCTAAGCTACGGGCATCTGGGAGCCAGGCTGGCAGCTGCAAATATGGGGCAATTAGCCCCTTTTAAAAATAAATCAGGACATCTTCTTGGCATCCTAACCATCGGGCTGTCCCGGCCAATATGGAACAGATGGTCATCTAAGCCACAGAGCCTCACCCTTTGCTTTCCCCCAAAGCTGGGCATGGCCAGGGTCTCTGCCCTCCCTTCTGAGACTCCCCCTGTGGGGAGGGGGGGTTCTTACAGCCACAGGACCCACCCCCGGAGATTTTAGGGGGTGGGTCTCACTTTCCACTTAAGTCACCAAGGACAGTCTGCACCAGCAAGGGAGGGGCTGTGCAGCCACTGGGGCAGGTGGCCTTTGCACTCTCCCTCTTGTAATAAAGTCTTTTATACTACAGTCTTTGTATCACGCAAGTTCGATCAGCATCCAGCCATGGCAGATTATTTTGACCATACACACTGTGATGTTGGTGTGGATGATGCATGTACTCACTGAGGTATTTGTATCAAAATTTAAGTGTGGTGCACCAGGGTGCCTTGTACCACCATCCAGTGCAATGCATTTGGGGAAACTTTTGCAATATTTTGTGTTTTGCAGTTCATGCTGGGAACTTGACTCTTTTTTCCATCCCAGTGAAGCAGTTTTTGGCTTCTGCCAGCTCTGAGAGAAGCATGAAGCCAGCAGACTTCCACACTATTTTTATGAATGGTGCAAATCCAGAACACATGTTCTGCGTGTATTTGCAGATCCTCAGGAACTACAGCAACAACAGGGAAGATGAGGATTTCACTGAGAACAGCTTGAAGAAAGAAATATTGCAGAACAATTTAAGGTTATTTGTGGCATTCTCAGATGGCCTGCATAAAATGGAGCACCACCTCTGGGCCTGGGAAATGAGCACACAATGGTGGGCTCGCATCATGGGCCAGGTCTACTCTAAAGGGGAAGGTCAAATTAAAATGTGCGACTTCAGTTACGTTAATTGTGTAACTTCTGCGTCATCTCCACTGCAGGAGATTGATGGGAGCAAACATTCCTGTTGACTTCCCTTACTCCATGCGAGGAGCAGGAGTACAGGTGCCAATGGGGGGTGCCCTGTGAGTTCAGTTTAATGCATCCCTACCACTCTTGCCTGTACTAAAGATACACCCTTAATGCATGTTTGGTAAAATGAGCAGTGACTATGAAAGGCCACAGTCCTGGATCTGGGTGCCCCACTCATCCCAGTCCTCCAGTACAGAGACACCAGAGAGCTGCAGTGATACCCTGTGTCTACACATGCCCCTTCCTTTCGAAAAGGGCATGTTAATGAGTGGGTTCGAAAGATGCTAATGAGGCACTCCAATGAATATGCAGCACCTCATTAGCATAATGGCGGCCGCAGCGATTTGAAAGTGCGGCTTTTCAAATCGCGCACCGCCTGTTGAGATGGGACCTTACAGAAGGACCCCCCCCAGTTTTCAAAAGCCCTTCTTCCGATCACCAGATAGGAAGAAGGGCTTTCAAAAACTGGGGGGAGGGTAGACCCATGTGTAGACCCAGCCATAGTGACCATCACACTCTTGAAGATCGCAACGGGATTGCTACCACTCAGTAGGAAATCATTTGGGGCTTGGAAAAAACCACAATAGTTATCATGCAAGTGGATATGGCCATTAATTGTATCCTGCTAAGCAGAACTGTGACTTTCAACAATATGCGAGATATAATAGATGGATTTGTCCCAATAAGGTTCCCAAACTGTGAGAAGGCAATACATAGCATTCATATCCCTATTTTGGCACAAGCCTACCTTGCCACAGTGTACGTCCGTAAAAAGGGCTACTTCTCCATGGTTATGCAAGCTTTAGGGGACCACAGGGGGATGCTTCATCAATACCACAATGGGCAGGTCAGAGAAGGTGCATGACACATCTCTAAGAACACAGGCCTGTTATGAAAGCTGGAATCAGGAACATCTTTCCTGAGTGGTGGACTACCATTAGTGATATTGAAATGCTAAAGGTGATTCTAGAGGGCACCATATACGAACCACTGTTAGAGCACCAAGGAGAGATTCATTTATGAGGTCAGCAGCTGTAGAATGGCCGTTGAATGTGGTTTCAGCAGATAGAAGGGATACTAGCAGTGTTTGCTCACTGGAGTAGATTGTGGTAAGAAAACTACCTCTGCATTATCTTGCATTAGATGCAAAAGGCAAATGCTGCTGCTGGGATGGAGAGTAGAGCGGGAGCCGCTCTCTGTTGACTTTAACAGCCAAACACCAAAAACTGTTGCCAGAGCTCCATAAAAGTGTATGCAGTTGAAGGCGGCATTTCTAACACTAAGCCACAACTGAGTTCTGCAGCAGTGCTCTCAGCCTGGAGGCTAGGGCACTGCTAAGGATGGTGTAGTGCAGTGGTTCCCAAACTTTTTGGCATCACATCCCCCTTTTGATTTTCGAGAAAGCCCTTATGCCCCCCTACCTCTTCTTTGCCATCTTCCAACCCCCCTTTTAAAAAAACATTCAATTTGTAACTTAAAAACAAAATGTGATATAAAAATGTTATTTAAAATTAAAAATAAGCACAAATAGTTTCTCTTGGTCCCTTGAGGGTACCTGATGCAGCCCCAGCTGGCCAGCTGCCTGAGCCCTGTGCCAGCTGCCAAAGCTGCCCGCACCAGCTACCCTCCCACCTGAGACCTGTGCTGCCAGAGCTGCCTGCCTGAGCTGCCCACCCGCCAGGGCCAGCCACCTACCCGCCCACTAGCTGCCCAAGCGCTGCACCACCAGGACCAGCCGCCTGCCCACCAGCCACCCGCCCCTGCCACAGGCCAGCTGCCCGAGCCACCAACCCAAGCCCCATGCTGCCAGGGCCAGCCACCCACCCAAGCCACCCAAGCCCCATGCTGCTGGGGCCAGCTGCCCCCCCCGCCAGCCTGAGCCCTGCACTGCTGGGGCTAGCCACCCACCTGCCCACCTGAGCCCCATGCTTCTGGGTCCATCCGCCCATCCGCTAGCCTGAGCCCCATGCTGCCAGGGCCAGCTGCCCACCTGCCAGCCTGAGCTGTCTGGGCCCCATGCTGCTGGGTGCAGCCATCCACCTGGCAGCCTGAGCCCCTCCTCTCCCACAAAAAGCAGGCACCATCAGCCCCCTGCTCTTACCTCATCCCCATCCCTCTCGCCTGAGCCAGGCACCCCCAGCCCCCCATCTAACCCTGTCCTCTTCCTCCTCCTCTCTGCCAACCCACACTCAATTACCTTTGCAGGAGGCAGTTAACTCCACGTGAGTCTTCTAGCTCCATGTGGGTCTTCGCCAGCTGCCTGCTTTTTATAGCAGCTGCACAAGGTTGCCCACATAAAGTGGCAGGGGCTGAGAGCTGGAAGCAAAGGCCAGCTCTTTCTTCAGGTGGGGGTAATGATGGGAGGGCAGGGGGCTGGGTTGCCTTGCACCCTCCCAGAATTCCTTCACGCCCCCCGGGGGGCACGGCCCCTCAGTTTGAGAAACCATGATGTAGTGCTTGCTGTACATAAAGACGGTTGGGAATTTTTGAAGCTCTTAAGTATAGCGTGCTTGGTGTGTGTTTACATGTAGCGGTTGAACACCAGTAAAGTAATTTGGTTCTTCAAAATGTAACTGTAAAGGGGTGGCACTCACACCTCATGCGAGTGCCCCTCCTCTGACTGAGTGCATGTGCCTGCCCTGCATGAGTTTATCGGCCTTTCTGGTGCTGCAGCCCTCCAGCCAAGTCGTTCCACCTACGTGAAGTCCAACAGGGCCCATCTTGGTGTCCCTTTAATGTCTATCAGTTTGGTTTCACAGTCCATTCCCCACTCTGGATGAAAGTGGTATCCCTGGGCTTTCCCTCCTGGGCACAGCATCTGGGTCCTCTCAAGACCCTTCTATTTCCAGCCTTTTGGCTGGGTCATTATAGTCCAATTCTTCCCTCTCCCCCTCAGGAGGCCACTTCTTCCCAGTTGCTAATGGGGACTGGAGGGGGTATGGGGGTTGTCCCACCCTTAACTCCAGGTCCTGGCTTAAGGACCCTATAGATATCAGCTGCCTACTAAGTCTGTTTTACCACTTTTTTGATTCCATCGGCCACTTCCCTGCATCCCAGTGCCTTTTTCAGCTCAGGACTCCATCTTGTTTGCTGTGAGCTCTCCACCCTCAGCAGTCTATGGCACTGTTAACTCTTCCTTTCAGACAGCTTTTACACTTTGAGCACCTCTCAGCAACTAACTCCTGCTCTGTTCTGCAGCTCCCCTTAGAAAGGCCTCCCTGGCTCCTAGTTGGCTGCTTCCCCTACAGCCACTAGCCTGCCTGGAGGACCTCTTTTGTGCCTTTTTTGGGGTGGAACATGGCCGGGCATAAGGCCTCCAAGTAGGGGGCCTCAGGGCCTAGTCAATGCCATCACAGTAACATCAAGTGGAAAATAACCACAGATCAGCATGCAAAAAAATCCCCATACATTTTTAGCATAATAAGGTGAAAATTTAAAATGAGAAAGAAAGTAAACATTACATTTATTACAGTAAATTAATGTAGTTCATTATGGCTTTACATACACCAATTGTTCTCACAGATGAGAATATGTAAAGCTGTGTTCTTACTGTCCTCCCCCATGTAGTCATAGAGGCAATGATGTGCTATGTGATGCTACCTTGTACATTAGGAGATGCAGGGAAACACAACCATAGAGTTCTCCAAGGACTAAAGGGTGGAGGATCTGGGATTCTGAGACCTCTAGGTTAACCAGAGAGTCTGCTTCATTTGGGTTCTCTGCATGAGAAAACTCATTATGTCCAGATGCATTTCCTGCTCTTTGTCCTTCTGGGATTTAGTCCCTGTCCTCTTTCCTTTTCCATGTTTAACAAGCAGTCGTATAGCACCTTAAAGACTAACAAACTCAGTGCTTTTTTGTGCTTCTATGGGCTGGTACTCTGTACTGGCATCTCGGCAGCCCCAGCTGCAGGAATCCTGCAATCCCTGGCTACGTCTACATGTGCACGCTACATCGAAGTAGCTTATTTCGAAGTAGCGACATCGAAATAGCCTATTTCGATAAATAGCGTCTACACGTCCTCCAGGGCCGGCAACGTCGATGTTCAACTTCAATGTTGTGCAGCCCAACATCGAAATAGGCGCAGCGAGGGAATGTCTACACGCCAAAGTAGCACACATCGAAATAGGGATGCCAGGCACAGCTGCAGACAGGGTCACAGGGCGGAATAGCGCTTCCGGGGCAACAGCTAGCCGCTCCCTTAAAGGGCCCTCCCAGACACACTCAGCCTGCACAGCACGCGGTCTGAGGAGTCATAGGCACACAGACCCCAGGCGCCGCAGTCATGGACCCCCAGCAGCAGCAGCAGCAGCAGCAGCAGCAGCAGCCGCCAGAGGTCCACCCAGCCCTCCCGGCAGGAGCAGGGCTTGCCCTGCTCCATGCCATGCGGGAGGCAGCTGAGCACCTCCTTGCCACAGAGGAGGAGATGCCCCCAGGGCAGCAGGGCTCAACCCCTAACCCTGCAGCACCCTGCCCCCCGTGCTGCCTCACACGCCGGCGGCTGTGGAGCTACCCCACCAGCACCGACTGGTGGGAGCGGCTGGTGCTTGGGGAGTGGGACGACGACCACTGGCTCAGGAACTTCAGGATGAGCCGGCAGACATTTCTGGAGCTGTGCCAGTGGCTCACCCCCGCACTCAGGCACCAGGACACCGCCATGCGGCGTGCCCTCACAGTGCAGAAACGGGTCGGCATCGCTGTCTGGAAGCTGGCCACTCCCGACAGCTACCGATCCGTGGGGCAGCAGTTTGGTGTCGGCAAGGCCACCGTCGGGGCTGTCTTCATGGAGGTAAGAGAACCCATGGGGGGGAGGGCAGGGCAGGGGAGGGGGGCCCGGGCAGAGGAGGGCAGGGGAGGGGAGGGGAGGCCAGGGCGGGGGAGGGCAGAGGAGGGCAGGGCAGGGGAGGGGGGGCCCGGGCAGAGGAGGGCAGGGCAGGGCCACGCACACCCTGCTCACCCCTCATTGGTGCTGTCCCATGTGCTTTCTCTGCAGGTTGTGCGTGCCATCAACGCCATGCTCCTGCACAGGCTCGTGAGGCTGGGGGACCCACATGCCACCATCGCGGCCTTTGCCACCCTGGGCTTCCCCAACTGCTTCGGTGCTCTGGATGGGACTCACATCCCCATCCGCGCCTCGCATCACAGTGGAGGACGATACCTGAATCGAAAGGGCTACCATTCTGTCGTCCTCCAGGCCTTGGTGGACAGCCGGGGACGTTTCCAGGACATTTATGTGGGCTGGCCTGGCAGCACCCACGACGCCCGGGTTTTCCGGAACTCGGGCCTGTGCCGCCGGCTGGAGGCGGGGACCTACATCCCCCAGTGGGAGATCCCTCTGGGGGACACCACCATGCCCTTCTGTGTCATCGCAGATGCGGCGTACCCCCTCCAGCCGTGGCTCATGCACCCCTACACGGGCCATCTCTCCGCTAGCCAGGAGCGCTTCAACCAGCGCCTGAACCACGCGCGCCAGGTGGTGGAGCGCTCATTTGGCCACCTGAAGGGACGCTGGAGATGTCTCCTGACCCGCCTGGATGCAGGCCCCAACAACATCCCCCAGATTGTGGGTGCCTGCTGCGCCCTGCACAATTTGGTAGAGAGCAAGGGGGACACCTTTTTCCAGGGCTGGGCTGCGGAGGCCGGCAGGGCAGACATCCAGCCACCTGCTGCCCCCAGTCGGCAGGTGGACCCTGAGGGGACCCGGATCCGGGAGGCCCTGCGGGCCCACTTTGATGAAGAGGCCGCGGGGTGAACTCTGCCCAGGCCCCCTACTGCCTGCCCCTTCCTCCACCACACTCCTGCCCCAACGCCTACAACATGGAGCACCCCACCGCACCCCCTTCCCACTTTTCCTGGACAAATGACAGCACGCACTTGTGGCTGAACTTAAACTTCTTTTTGTTTCAGAACCTTTTTTTTGTAACTGTAAATATTTGAACCAAAAACAAACTATGTACAAACATGTGGAAAAAAACTAATATGTACAAAAATAAAACAATACAAAGAAACAGGTGTCCTCAATAATAAAAAGAAAACCAGGGAGGATAAAGGGGAGAACTATTTACATGGGGGAGACGGGGCAAACGGGGGGCAACAAATAATAACTTTAAACTATATACAAGGGGGGGGGGGCCACGTCCCGGGCCCCTCGCCCCTATAGCCTGGCACTGGGCGTTGGCGGCCGGGAGCCCCGCCGCGGTCGCAGCCCTCTCCGGGGCTGGGTGGGGGCAGGCCGGACCGGAAGGTAGGATGGCCGGCGAGTCTCAGGTGGCTCCAGGGGTCCCTCGGCGCTCTGGCCCTCGGCGGTGGGTGGCGGGGCGACGGCGGACGGGACGGCGACGGGCGGAGCAGCTGGTGGTGGGGCTGGTGGAGCAGGCAGGGCGGGCGATGCGGCGGCCGGCGCGGCATGGGGGGCCAGGTAGTCCACCAAGCGGTTAAAAGTCTCCATGTAGGCCCCCCATGCCTCCTGGCGCCAGGCCAGCGCCCGCTCCTGCAGCTGCAGGTGCTGCTCCGCGACCTCCAGCTGCCGACGGTGGATGGCCAGCAGCTGGGGGTCCGTCGCCGTCGGCTGGTGGTGGCGCGGGGTCCGCCGTCTAGCCCACGGTGGGGCCGGTCGGTCCTCGGCCGAGGGGCTGGCCTGGAGCAATGGTCCCGGAGGGCTCTCCGGGACGACTGAGACCTCGCCGGCGCTCTCTTCCGGTCCTTCTGATGGTGCAGGTGCGGGACACAGGAGAGGAGCGGGGGAAGAAGAATGGAGACAGGCGTTAGTATGGGCCCCGAGCCGTGGCCTTTGTCCCCCCAGCCCTGTGCTGCAGGTTCCCCATCCCCGTCCCCGGGAGATGCTGCTGTGATGGATGGGGTTCAGGGGTCCTCCTGCCCTGCACCCCATCCCCTGGTGGGAGTGACTCTCACTTCACCCCGCAGGGTCTGTCAGCAGGAGAGGTTTCTTAGGCCACAGATGCCCAGTTTCTCCCAGGAGTGACAGCACCAGCTGTCGGAAGAGACAGTCCTTCCAACCCGTCCTGGGGAGAAGACCCCAAGGGGTGCCCCTCTGGGATGCAGCTTTCCCCCTCCTCAGGCTGGCTGCCTTCCAGCTCTCCCTTCCCCTAGCCTCTACCTGTGGCCCCCGCCCTCGCCCCCCGATTCCAAGCCAGCTCGGCTCCTCCCTCCTCTTTGTTCAGGGCAGAGGTGTCACCTGCCAGCTGTTGCCCCAGGATCCTCCTTTGCCCCGGGAGCTATTCGGCTCTTGTTGCTCCATATGTAGCCTGAGTCTTCCTTTTGCACTCCCCCCACTCCATCACATGCTGCTGCTGCGGGGTGTCCCACCTCCTCCTCCCGGGGGCCCCTCGAGGTTCCGCTCCCCACTGCCCTGGGGATGGGGCATGGCACTGTCGTGTGTGGTGGGGGGGGGCAGGCGCTGATGCAGTGCTGTGAGGGCCATGGCCCTGCTGTCCTTGGGGCCATGGCCATGTGAGGGGCCCTGGACACATATCTATTACCCCCCGCCCCTCAAGGCCAGGGGTGTACACCAGAGGGGGGTACCTACCTGTCGGTCCGCTCCCACGGTCCGGAGATCCCCGGGGGGCGGAGGCCCTGCTGCTGCTCCGGGATGGCAGGAGGAGGATCTGCAGCCCGGATTCTGCAGAGGAGGAGCCCCCCTCCTCCTCCTCCTCCTCCTCCTCCTCCTGCCGCGATGTCCCGGGGGGGGCCCCCGGGGTGCCGGGCTTGCCTCCGGGGCGGACTCCGTCTGCAGGGCCTGCTGGGGCTCGTCGGCCGAGGTGTCAAGGGTGGCCGGAGGGGAGGAGGTGTGCCGGGGGCCCAGGATGCCCCTGAGCTCCCTGTAAAAGGGGCAAGTGACGGGGGCGGCCCCAGATCGGCCGGCCGCATCCCGGGCCCGGGAGTAACCCTGCCGCAGCTCCTTCACCTTACTCCTGACTTGGTCAGGAGTGCGGGCAGGGTGACCCCGGGCAGCCAGGCCGTCGGCCAGCCGAGCGAACGCATCCGCATTCCGCCTCTTGCTCCCCATTACCTGGAGCACCTCCTCCTCGCTCCAGAGCCCCAGCAGGTCCCGCAGCTCGGCCTCCGTCCAGGAGGGGCCCCGCTGCCACTTCCCAGCCTGGCTGCCCTTCTGGCTGGGCTGTGAGCCCTGGCTCCCCTTTGGGGGGGTCCCCTGGGGGCGCTGGGGGGGCTGCCGGGCAGCCATCGCAGCTGGGTGGGGGGCTGAGGGAGGTGCAGGCTGGCCGCATGTGTAGGCTGCCGCCTGCACGATCCCTCAGCTTCCTGCACAGGAAGGGAGGGGGAGGGGACCTTTAAGGGGCCGCTCCATGCGGCCACCAGTGAGCTGAGGGGCTGGAGAGACCGTCTCTCAACCCCTCAGCTGATGGCCGCCATGGAGGACCCGGCAATTTCGACGTTGTGGGACGCGCAACGACTACACGGTCCCTACTTCGACGTTGAACGTCGAAGTAGGGCACTATTCCTATCCCCTCATGGGGTTAGCGACTTTGACGTCTCACCGCCTAACATCGAAGTTAACTTCGAAATAGCGCCCGACGCGTGTAGCCGCAACGGGCGCTATTTCGAAGTTAGTGCCGCTACTTCGAAGTAGCGTGCACGTGTAGATGCGGCTCCTGTGGCTGGAAGCTGGCTGGGGCACAGAGCTCCACTGGTAGCCCCAGCCAGGGGAATGCTGGCTTGGGGTGGGGGTCTCCAAGAGCCCTGTGATGGGGAGCCGGCTGGAGTGCAGAGCCCCACTGGCAGCTCCAGCTGCAGGAACCCCAGCCAGGTGGTGGGGGAATCACAGGAACCTTGGGGTATTAGCTCCACCAGCAGCTCCAGCCCTGGCAATATGTCAAGGCTGGGGAACCACGGGAGCCTCAGTCCTGGGTGCTGGCTGAGGCATGGAACCCCACCACCAGCTCCCTCATCAGGGACTGGCCATGGGGCAGGGATCCCCAGTAGCACTGAACAAACTTATTAGGTCATGAGCCTTTGAGAGTAAGAGACACTGACTCCCTCCTTTTCACGAGCCTATAAATTTAGACCCTCCTCTGGAGCCCCCACTCATGCATCTGATGTAGTGGGTCTTTGCCCACAAAAGCTTCTACTCCAAAATATCTATTAGTCTATAAGGTGCCACAGAACTTCTTGTTTCTTCAGCTTGTCATATTGGGTCCTCAAGCTCTTTGTTCATGGTCTAATGCAGCAATGATTTGCCTAACACATTCTCCCTAGTTCCTATTTTCTGCTCCTGATCAGGCTCAGGCATTCTGTAGATATGGAGGCGGCACCCCTCAAAGCTGTCATACCAGAAATTGTTGCCATTGCATTTACAGTCCCCACAGAAAGAGTTTTTACTATGAAATATTTATTGACACAACAGCTTTGGAGCACTTCTGCACAACACGCCTGTCCAGTTATAGCCATAGTGAGTACAGCCACAAAGGACAAGAAAAAGGCTTCTCAGTCTTTCTGCCATGGGAACCAATAATAAGACAATTGTCCTTAATAGTCTCGCTGCTTTCCTCAGGCAGTGAAGATTTTAGCTGCTCTATCACATCAGAAAGGCACAGCACTAAAAACTGTCCTAGAATGTAAAGTGTGCCCATACTTAAACCTCTAAAACCAGGTAATATAAAATTAAGATCTCTCCCACACTGAACGCCAACAGTCTTAACTCTGCTCCCCTTGAACAATGCCCCAACCTGTCTCTGTCAGAGATCAGTAGAGGACTGTATCCTTTTGACCATGCAGAAGCCCTAGAGAAATGCTCAAAGAGTTGGGGCAGGTGGGTGGGAAGCTAAGATATTGTTTACCAAACTGTATATTTATTCTCAGAAGCACGTACACTTTAGTAAACATCAGCTGACGAAGTTTGAGCTACACTTGACAACTTACCTTTTGAGAAACAGTCCTCACAAGGATTTTACACCATTTTGTCCTGTCACTAAAGATTCCCTCTGGGACGTCACCTTCAGTTACTCTTGACTGAGCCGGGGTAAACTGTGATACGAATCACCAGATGACTAGTACTCCCCAGTGTAACCTAGAAGGCAGAGAAGGTGCATGGCATTGTGTGCATGCTAGTGTAGATGTGAATTTTGGTGGGCACTGTATATATCCGAGTGAGTGTTAGAATTGGTTGGAGCAGTTCTATTCATTCCCTTTTCTTCCTGACATACCATTACTTCCACATGCGGGCATTCTGCTACAGGTTGCACCTCTGAAATCCAGTACTCTCTGGTCCAGCAATATCCGTGGCCCAGCATGACCATGGATGTTGCTGGACCAGAGAGCCTTGCAGCTGGAGCAGGACCCGACAGTGGCTGGGAAGCCAGTCAGGAGCAGTGGCACTACAGCAGCTGGGGATCCACTACTGCTGACTGGCTGGGAAGCAGTGGCCAGGGAGTTTTTGTTTTCCATGGGAAGAGGAAGAGAATCTTCTGAGTAATGGAAAATTAAATTTCTCCTTGCAGATCTAGTGCTCTGATGCACTGAGCTCTCAGTCTGTTAGTATTACATAAAGTCCAAGGTTTAGCTTTTAGATCTTCACAGGACCCCATGTTGTCATCTACTGTGTGGAAAATATAGGGAGCAAAGGAAGGGAAACTGCTGTTGGAGGGAAACATGCGATGCACGTCCTGAACTCCTCATTAGCTGCCAGCATTCCCTCCATGCACCCAGTGCACTATGGGTACTGTTCTTGATTTCTCAGGAGCTAACTTGCTAGTGTGGAAAGATCAGGGCTGAGCTGTTTGTCATTCTAAATAACGTGATGCCCTAAGGAAGACAGACTTTTTCCATGTTTTTTTTTTTTTTAAGAAATTTAATTGCTGCCCTTGGCTTACTTGAACTTAGTATTTGTACTTGGTTGCCTTAGACCAGGAGAAGACAATCATTTTTGCAGGGGGGCCACTCCATGAAATTTCATAAGTTGTCATGAGCTGTACATTTCCAGGCAGGGGTAGGGGATTGTGATACAGGAGGGGGCATGAGGTCAGGGAAAGAGTTTGAGTGCAGGAGGGGATTCTGACCTGGGGGATGGCGTTGGTACATTTGGAGGTGCCGGGTGCAAGCTCTGTCCAACTGACACTTGCCACAGGTGGATTCCAGGTGGTGGCACGGCAGGGTCAGACAGGCTGCCTGCATGATCACAGAATCACAGAATCACAGAACAGTAGGACTGGAAGGGACCTCGAGAGGCCATCGAGTCCAGCCCCCTGCCCCCACGGCAGCACCAAGCACTTTCTAGACCATCCCTGAAAGCCATCTATCTAACCTCTCCTTAAATATCTCCAGTGATGGAGATTCCACCACCTCCCTTGGCAATTCGTTCCGGTGTTTGATCACCCTGACAGTTAGGAACTTTTTCGTAATGTCCAGCCTGAACCTCCCCTGCTGCAATTTAAGTCCATTGCTTCTTGTTCTATCCCATGATGTGGCCCAATGCTGCTCCTGGAAGCGGCCATCTGCTGCTGGTGTATCTCTGTACCAGATCTGCTGACAGAAGCCCCAGGCCCCTCTGAATTGCCATCAGAGCGCCGCTCCACATGGCTCTGACAACTGGGGAGGCCCCATCGCTGTGGTCTGGACAGCTCTGAGGGCTGACTGCCCTCCACCCCACACCTTCTTGGGCTGCAGCACCAGCCCCCCTGCCTTCTCTGGGGCCTGCAGCAGCTGTCAGCCCTGCTGCTCTACACACTCCATTGGGAACTGGAGTAGGCTGGTTTCTAACCAATGGGAGCTGTGAGAATGATGATGGGGGTGGAGACAGTGCACGGAGCCAGCTTTCCTCTCTCTCTCTCTCTCTCTCTCTCTCACACACACACACACACACACACAGAGAAACATAGCAGCAGCAGCTGGCCACTTCCAGGAAATGGTGTGGGTCATGGCAGGCAGGCAGTCTAACTGAGGCCAGCTGAGCTCCAGGACTTTTAGCAGCATTGTGATTGCAAGGGGTCAGCCAAAGAGCTGCATGCAGCTCCAGAGCTGTAGATTGCTGACGTCTGTTCTACTAGTTTCCTTGACTGCCCAGTCATGGAAGGCTGGATAGAAATATTAGATAGGCCAGATTCAGCCCACAGGCCATATTTTGCACTCTCTGCTGTAGACCCTGATTCAATGAATGCATAAAGCATCTGCTTAAGTTTGTCTCCGATCACTTAGTCCCATTCTGAAGTGCTTTCCTGAACTGGGACAGTGGTGATGTGTGACATTCATATACCTAGAGAATGCTGTTCTGTGTAAATTGCCAACCTTCTTATTAGAATGGGCCGTTTCACTGTTCTTAGTCTACAGGTTAGCAAAAGATGTGTTTCTTCCACAATTGCATTGACCCTACTGATTTAACCCCAGTTTATGCTGTACTAGATTGTTCTCAGACTAGTACGCTGGGCTATATCACAGCCTCTGCACATGAAGTATAAAAGTCAGAAGATATGTGGATGCCAAACAACAAAAATTTAGACATTTGTCTTTGGTTAGCCCTGCACTGTGTTGACACAGCTACAGCGCTGCTGCTGTAGCCCAGACACCTGCAACATCAGTGGAAAGGGTTTCTCCATTGATGTAAATGTGACCCTAAGTGTTCGGTTTGTCACAGAAACTCCTGGCAGGCCTAACAAACTCACTACACCGAATAGACTGCTTTCATAGAATTTACCCATAAGGATCGTCGTGTGAGTTCTTAGATGAAAATCAAGATCACACTGACCAATAATATCTTTGTGAAATTTATGTACAGACACTGTGTGCCCTTGAGGCAGCAGCTAACATGGTGACCCTTAGTCCTGGGCGCCTGGAGAACTACCACAGTAGGAAGCCATCAACCTATGGAAGAAGCAACAGTGAGGTCAACAGAAGAATCCCAGAGTCTATCTAGCTGTGTCTACAGTGGGGGTTAGGTGGACTATTTTTCTAATTTTGTTGCTGTGTTCATCTAATTTAGGCTTTTGTCTATGAGAGAAGCTGTCTCTCTGGAGCTCCACAAGGTTAAGCCTGATAAAACAGTGCAATACAACTCAGCACCACAGACTTTATGGGATCAAACAAAAGTGGTTCAGAATTATACACTATAATGCCAAGTACAGTAAACTCTTTCATATCTGGCAGCCCTGGGACTGTGAGGTTGTCCAATAAAGTACTCTGGATAATAGAGAGGTATACCTAGCAATGCATAACGTGAAAGAAAAACAAGATTAGACATTAACAAACAAACAAACATGTATCACCATCATCAACAACCGTGGGCTCAGCACCTGTTGGTGTCTGATGCCTCCCTCACTATTTCCTTCCATCTTTCCCTGCCCAGTGTGGAGTGGCTTAGTTTCTATAGACTAGCTCCACACCAGTCTATGATATCATCTACCCATTCTCTGTGGGTTCTGCCTCTCATGTTTGAACCATCCATTATGCCGAATACCAGAGTCTTGATTTTTTGCATGTCTTTCATTCTGCAGATATGCCTGAATAGCTGTAGCTTCTGTTGTATAACCTTCTGCAGTAGCTTCTCTTTCAGTTGTATCTTCCTATGTAATTACTGGTTGGTGACTGTGATGGAGTCGGGGGAGTGCATGTGTGAGACTCAGGCTGGATGTGTGTGAGACAAGCAGAGCAGCTCTCAGTGGCTAGGGATGACCCTGGGGCTATAACCTAGGCTGGCAGGTAACACTTCTGCCCTGAACAACGAGGAGGGAGGAGCCAAGCTGGGTTTGATTCTGGGGTGGCAGTTAGAAGCTGGAGGGGAGAGGGAGCTGGAAGGCAGCCAGCCTGGTGAGGGGGGAAGCTACACCCCAGAGGGGCACCCCTCCGGCTCCTCTCCCCAGGACGGGTTGGAATGACTGTGTCTGACTGCTGCAGTGACCCTTCTGTAAGAAAACTGGGCCTCTGTCGCCTAATAAACTTCCTGTTCTACCTGCTGAGTGAGAGTCACTCCTGCCTGTGGACAGAGTGCAGTGCATGGGGACCCCGAACCCCATCACAGTGACCTTCTGCATCCATCCTATTCTCAGGATCTTTCTATAACAACTCCTCTCGAATGCCAACATCCTTCGCTTCGAATCTTTTGTTATCTCCCTTGTCTTACAGCCATACAACATAGTGCTGAATACACGCATTTTCAAGATGCTCAGCTTTGTTACTAAGCTAATCACTTTACTTTTCCAGATCTTATCCATTGCCTTTAAACTCACTCTTGCTTTTGCTATTCTAGTAGCTATTTCCTTCTTATAGTCTAGATCATGTTATGTTGCTCCCCAGATATGTGAGCTTCTCTGCATTCTCTAGTTTGATCCCATCTACACTGATCTTCCTTGCTATTTCCTTATCTCCAAATACCATTGGTTTTGTTTTATCAATGTTCATAATCAGTCCCTTCCTCATTTAGCATCTGCACCATTCTCAATAGCTACTCTTCATCTTCTTCAATGATAACTATATCATCTGCCAACCTCTAGGTGTTGATTCTCATCCTGTGCACAGATATCCCTTCTATCTCTTTCTTGATCTTGTCCATCACTCTCTCTAGGTGCATGATGAAGATACTCAGCGATATCAGATCTCCTCTCATACCTCTATTCATTCTAAACCAATTTCCCATCTCTCTGCATGTTCTCACCACTGCCTCTGCATTGTCATTGATATCCTTCAACAACCATGTCAATCTGCTGTCCACACCATACAACTCCAACGCTGCCCAAGTCACTTTCTGATCTATACTATCAAATGCCTTCTGAAAATCGACAAAGCATTTGTAGATCTTCTCGTTCTTTCGTTGAACTTTCACTGCTATCAATCTTAGTGCCAATATCTGCTGTATGGTACTTCTATCTTTCCTGAATCCCTCTGTCTCGTCAGCTAGATGTTCTTCTATCTGAGACCTCAGTCTCTCCATCAGGAAACTTACACTGTATACTTTATTTATTTGTACTTACTTTCACTATACTGTACTTAGGGAAAATGTAACTACAATTTACTTATAGCACTGGAATGAGAAGGGCAACAAGAAGGGCTTCTACAGGTATATTAACAATAAGAGGGCTATCAGGGAGAGTATGGGGCTGTTACTGGATGGGGGAGGTAACCTAGTGACAGATGATGTGGGATAGGCTGAAGTACTCAATGCTTTTTTTGTCTCAGTTTTCATGGACAAGGTCAGCTCCCCAACTATGGCACTAGGCAATGCCATGTGGGAAGGAGGTGGGCAGCTCTCAGTGGGGAAAGAATGGGTTAAGAGCTATTTAAAAAGCTAGACACACACATATCTGTGAGTCCAGATTTCATGCATCCAAGGGTGCTGAAGGAATTGGCAGTTGTCATTGCAGAGCCTTTGGCTATTATCTTTGAAAATTCATGGTGATCGGGAGAGGTCCCGGATGACTGGAAAAAGGCTAATGTACTGCCCATCTTTAAAAAAAGAAAGAAGAACAATCCAGGGAACTATAGACTGGTAAGCCTCACCTCAGTCCCTGGAAAAATCAGGGAGGGAATCCTCAAGGAATCCATTTTTGAAGCACTAAGAAGAGGGGAAAGTGATCAAGAGTAGTCAACATGGATTCACCGAGGGCAAGTTGTGCCTGTCCAATATGATTAACTTCTATGATGAGGTAACTGGCTCTGTGGACATGGGAAAGTCAATGGGTATGATGCACTTTGACTTTAGCGAAGCTTTTGATACAGTCTCCCGCAACATTCTTGACCATAAGTTAAGGAAGTATGGATTGGATACATGGACTGCAAGATGGATAGAAAACTGGCTTGATGGACAGGTCCAACAGGTAGTGGTCAACGGCACAATGTCTGATTGGCAGTTGGTTTCAATTGGAGTGCCCCAAGGATTGGTTCTCGGGCCAGTACTGTTCAACATATTTATTAATGACCTGGATGAGGAGATGGATGGCACTCTCAGCAAATTTGCAGGTGACACTAAGCTAGGGGGTCAGGTAGATACATTGGAGGATAGGGATAGGGTGCAGAGTGACCTAGACAAATTGGAGGATTGGGCCAAAAGAAATCTGGTGAGGTTCAACAAGGACAAGTGCAGAGTCCTGCACTTGGGATGGAAGAATCCCAAGCACTGTTACAGGTTGGAGACCAACTGGATAAGCAGCAGTGCAGCAGAAAAGGACCTAGGGATTACAGTGGATGAGAGGCTGGATATGTGTCAACAGTGTGCCATTGTAGCCAAGAAAGCTAATGGCATATTGGGGTGCATTAGGAGAAGCATTTCCAGCAGATCTAGAGAAGTTATTATTCCCCTCTATTCAGCACTGGTGAGACCACATCTGGAGTATTGCATCCAGTTCTGGGCCCCCCAGTATAGAAAGGATGTGCACACATTAGAGAGGGTTCAGCAGAGGGCAACGAAAATGATTAAGGGGCTGGAGCACATGACCTATCTGGAGACACTGAGAGATTTGGGCTTACTTAGTTTGTAGAAGAGAAGACTGAGGGGTGATTTGATAGCAACTTTCAACTTCCTGAAAGGGGTTTCTAAAGAGGATGGAGACAGCCTGTTCTCAATGGCGACAGATGGCAGAACAAGGAGCAATGGTCTGAAGTTACAGAGGGAGAGGTGTAGGTCGGATATTGGGAAATTTTTTTCACCAGGAACGTGGTGAAGGATTGGAATGTGTTACATAGACAGGTGGTGGAATCTCCATCCCTAGAGCTTTTTAAGTCCTGGCTTGACATAGTCCTGGCTGGGATGACTTAGTTGGGGTTGATCCTGCTTTAGGCAGGGGGTTGGACTAGATGACCTCATGAGGTCCCTTCCATCCCTAGAATTCTATAATTCTATGATTCTATGGTTAAAATGCCAGTTATTTAAGAGTTCCAGATGATAGAATGCTGGATATTTAAGAGTTTATTCCATCCAGAATCCTGGATTGTTGTGTTTGTGAATCTGGATTTGACATTTTTTTTAAAGCCATCTAAATTTAGTGACCCTCTCCCAATTATGGAACAGGAAATCTCTGTATATAGAAATTATCAGACGGGAAATATGAAATTATTATTTACGGCAGCACATAGAGTCTCTATTGTGTTTGATATAACAGAAACATGTGCAAAAAATATTGGTGATAAAACACCATAAATCTTGCCATTAGTCAAGTCTCCCTGTTTAATATAAATAATGCATATGGAAAATAAGTCTACTTTACCACTTTGATAAGAAACAGAAGATTTTAAATTTTTATAAAGCATGTCCCTTCATGTCATCGGTAAAGTTAGCATTCTTTTCAATTCTAAAGTTAGCCACTGCAATAGAATATAATCAGTACCTAATATGTCAGCCACTTGAGTTTTTTTATTGTTTTTTTCAGCTGTATAAAATACTGAATAGTGTGGAAAAAGTGAATGAGAAAGAGTTATCTTCACAAAACACAATAACTGGGGTCACCCAATGAAATTAATAGGTAGCAAGTTTAAAACAAACATAAGGAAGTATTTTGTACAGGACGGTCTCTGGAATTCATTGCCAGGGATACTGGGAAGGCCAAAATTATAAAGGGATTAGGAAAAGAATTGGATATGTTCGTGGAGGATAGCTCCATGAACAGCTACAATGGAAGATGGACAGGGACTCAGCTGTGTGCTGTAATGTCCCTGCTCCACTGACTTCTTGAAGCTGGGACTAGGTGATCAGTAAGGAATCACTTGATAAGCTGCCCTGTTCTTTTCATTCCTTCTGAAGCATCTGCCACAAAATACAAAAGAGAAAATACTGGGCTACACGGACCACTGCTCTGACCCAGTTTGTCCATTTGTTTGTTCTTTAGATCTGTTTTTATGCAATTCTATGGGAAACACACATACTTTGTTTAAATGCCCAAACTTTATCTCACAGTGCCCACTGTTTATTTCCAACTCAGTGCTTTTTCCAGTTTCAGAGTACTTTGCAAGAACACTTTAATGCCTAATCCAGTAAGTAATCCTTATTCATGCCATAATGAATCCATATTTTGGGGACAACAGCCACATGTACAGATCTGGGACTACAGCCTAGTCCCTCCTGAGCTGGAGAAAATCTCCCATTACTGACAGTAATGATAGGTCCCAGAGACAATGCATAACTCTTGATGATGCAGGGAACACAATTTAACCGTTTTCAGGGGCACAAGAGCATCCCATATATACTCTCTGGGCTGAGAAACAGCATCAGAGCTAGGAGTGCCAGGGCACCGTAAGTGAGTGCCTCAAGGAGTGCCTCATGTCGTCTGGGCTTTGTATACATGGGCTGGCTCCAGGTGGCATTGCTGGCTTGTACCACTTCCTTCAGGAGAGAAGCAACAGCATATGCTGTGCTGCCTACCTTGCCTGGGGAGTGCCTCCTGTGAAGAGGTGATCCAGCTTAGGAGAAGCAAGGCAGCGAGGGCTGCTGGGCAGCCAGACGGTGTCACAGCTCCCACAGCCAGGGGCCCAAGTGGCACCCACTAGTTTCTGATCCACTGGATCCTGGGAGGAGGTTACAGTTTTCCATCTGTGGGGCACATTTCCTGGGTGGAAAACATCTGCACTAAATGGAAGGCAGAAGTCTGTGGGAACAGGGGATGAATGACTCTGGGTCTGGCCTGACAGCCACTGGTGTCACCTCTGGTAGGTCCCTTTTTCTCTTTCTGGGCTCACCATAAGAGTGCCATCACTCATACACACAACACCTTCACACCATGGTGCAAAGATTGCCAATGAGATCAGTGGGGTAGAATTTCTGCTGTGCCCAGACTCTGCTGAGGGAAGCAAGTTGAGAGAGTTGCTGTGGAGGGGATGATTGTGGATGACTTCAGCCACTGCCCTGAGTACAGGTTAGAGCAGTTTGGTGACTTCTCAGACTTGCACAAATTGATTATGATTCCCTAGGAGCCATCCACTAGCTGGGGCAGTCTTCTGACCTGTCCTCCACATGTCCCCTGCATGGAAGTCAAATGGTTGTGTGGAGGGATGCCCATGAGCTGACTCTACATCTGATGAACAAGGAAACAGATCATCTGCCCCAATAGCACAACATGCATAAGTAAGGACTAGAACCTTAACTGACAATTCACTTAAATATTGCATTCTGTGTTACCATTGCTCTTCAGGTGAAATACCTCCTCTGCACTGTGGAGAATTGCCCTCTTTGGACCCAATTCTCATTTACACTAAAGTCTTGGCTACATGCAAAATGATGTACTGTTTCTACTAAAATAGTACAGCCCCTTTCCCCTAAGTGGATGGAATTCTGTCAGTGTAAAGGTGCTTTAGGGATTTCCTACACAGAGAAGCAGCTGCAAATTAAGCTAGGATGTGATTTTAAAGCAGGGTTTTCCTCACTAATTCACCTTTTGGGCACGCTAAAGACTTTGTCTTCACTTGTACATGTAAAGTACATCTGCAGCAGTGCTGCTGCTGCAGCACTTTAATGCATCAGTGTGGTCAAAGCACCAGTGCTGGGGGGAGAGGTCTCCCAGCACCGTAGGTAGACATCCTCCATGAAATTTGTGGCACTGACACTTTACAGCACTGTAATTTGCTGTGCTCAGGGGTGTGTTTTTTCAAACTCCTGAGCAAAAAAGTTACAGCACAGTAAAGTGGCAATGCAGATAAGCCCTTACTCTGCACTAAAGTGCCTTTATGTGGTTTTGCTTAATGGACCTCCAAAGTGAATTACCTAAATGCCGCAAAAGAACTCTTAGGCCTTACCAGCACTGAACCCCTGTCGAGGATCTAACCTATGCAACTTCAGCTATGAAAACAGAGTGCCTGAAAAGTGTCAGAGGGATAGCTGTGTGTTATAGAACAGGACTTCTGGGCACAGCTAGAGAACTCAATCCAGAGTAAGTATCAGAGAGGTAGTCTGTATCTTTGAGAAGAAGAAGAAGTCCTGTGGCACTTTATCGAGTAACAGATATTTTGGAGCATAAGCTTTCACAGGCAAAGACCTGCTTCGTCAGATGCATGAGTGTGTGTGGGGGGGTGTTCCAGAGGGGTATTTAGAGAGTGGGGTCCCAGTAAAAGGAAGGGCCAGAGCTGACAAGTTCTATTCAGTCAAGGTGGAAAAGGCCCATTATCAGTAGTATGTATCAAAAGAGCTAAAAACAAGTCAGATCAGACAGAGGGATGTGGTCCATTGTCAGAGTCTAATGTGGAGATGTTAACATCCAGGGCAGAGGTATACAGTGGGGCATATCATCACAGGACTTAATATCAACCATACCATCAGGAGCTCCTTTACCTGCACATCTACTAATATAATATATGCCACCATGTGCCAGCAATGCCCCACTGCAATTTACATTGGCCAAACTGGTTGGTTTCTACGTAAAAGAATAAATGGACATAAATCAGACATCAGGAACGGTAATGTACAGAAATCTGTGGGAGAACACTTCAACCTCCCTGGACGCTCAGTAACAGATTTAAAAGTAGCAGTCCTAAAACAAAGAAATTTCAAAAATCAAATGGAGAGAGAAATCTCTGAGCTGCAATTTATTTGCACATTTGATTCCATCAATCAAGGATTAAACAGAGACTGGGAGTGGCTGGCCTCTTACAAAAGTAGCTTCTCTGCCCTGGGTGTTAACATCTCCACATTAGACTCTGACAATGGGCCACATCCCCCTGTCTGATCTGACTTGTTTTTTCCTCTTTTGATACATACTACTGATAATGGGCCATTTCCACCTTGCTGAATAGACCTTGTCAGCTCTGGCCCTTCCTTTTACTGGGACCCCGCTCTTTAAATACCCCTCTGAACCCCACCCCCCACCACTCATGCATCTGATGAAGTGGGTCTTTGCCTACAAAAGCTTATGTTCCAAAATATCTGTCAATCCACAGTAACTTTGCTTAAAATCTGGGCCATTTACAGACCCAGGCCAGAATTTCCTTCTCATTAAGGCAAATCCAATCATCCGCGAAAGACTTCTGCGAGCCCCAGTGGCCAGCTAGAAGCCACACAAGCAAACCCACAGACTTCCCAGCTTCTATACCAGCCCAGAGCAACAACCCCAAACTTAGGTGAGAGGTTCTTAAACCTGTTTCACCAATTGCACACATATTCGTCCAGGCCACAAAGGGTTCAGCCACAATATATACTTGGATTTTACCCAAAAACAACATGCTTGCCCAAATCCTTTGAGTCTAAATATCAAAAGGTTTCTTAACAAAAAAGAAAGAACAGAGTTAAAGGAAAAATTGTTAAACAATACTTTACATACATCAATTACAGCTATTGACGCAGGCCAGTGATGTTATATGCTGATTCTTGAAAGTCTCTGAAAGTCCATTTCAAGTTACATACTTTTAGTTACTGGAGAATTGCAGATCTGGCCCACTAGAGTCCACTTACTGGGTCCTGGACCCTGGGAGACAGGCACAGGTACCAAAAGACAAAAGATCCAAGATGGACACTGCTAAGTCCACCTCATGGTTCTCTCTAGCTGTATCTACACTAGCATTCCTCTTTCAAAAGAGGCACGCAAACGAGGGAAATAGAAAATGCAAATGAGGTACAGTTTTACATATCTGGCATCTCATTTGCATATTCTTTCCAAAGACCTCCTTTCGAAAGAAAAAGGGCAGTGTAGATGAGGCTAGTTTGAAAGTAAACCCCGTCTTCGAATGAACCCTTCTTCCTGTTTTGTTTCAGGAAGAAGGGTTCTTTTGAAGATGGGGTTTATTTTCAAAAGAGCTGTGTCTACACTGCTTTTTTCTTTCAAAAGAAGCTCTTTTGAAAGACTATACAAATGAGGTGCCAGATATGTAAATCTACATCTCATTTGCATTTTCAGTTTCCCTCATTTGCAAGTCTCTTTTGAAAGAGGAAGGCAAGTGTAGATACAGCTTCTTTGTGTCCAGGGACAAAGCCATTTCTTCTTCCCATCAGGCCCTTCAGGGACAAAAGTCACCTGACTCAGGTGAGCCACTGTGGCAAAATGCCATTGGCTGCTGGTTTTACTAGCATGCTTCAGTCGTTTACAAGGCAGATGAGAAGGATGCCTGGGCATCTCTTTTCAATTTGTTTGCTCAGACCTGGTCACCTGATCTGGGGGCTGCATTCCATTGACAAGTCCCAAGCCTCTGGGATATTGATTTGATGTCTGAGCAGCTGGTTTCCACCTCATTGTTTAGTCCAGTGTCATGACTGGGGCTGAGTTCACACCTCCGACTGTGAATCTTAACACTGAAACATTTTCCAATACAGCTACATAACTAAAATTTATAATTTTACCTACCAACATATAAGTAGCATACTTAAATTTAGGACATCCCCAGCTTTCATTAGACACCTCATATGGTCCCCCGGCACAATATTTGTGGCCTATAGATACAATGGGCACATAAAATGGCTTGCATATCCAATATAAAAATCCAGTCACATGATATTGTGTTAGTCTGTATCAGCAAAAACGACGAGATGTCCTGTGACACCTTATAGACTTACAGATTTTTTGGATGCATCTGACAAAATGGGTCTTTGTCCACAGAAGCTTATTCTGCAAAAAATCTGTTCGTCTATATAGAGTAGCTGAAGTTGATGTGTGCTAACCACAGTGTCTTCCATGCAGTAAGATCAGTGCCAGCTGCTCACCCATCAACACCGGCTACTCGTCTCAATCTGGTGGAGTACTGCAGTCAACGGGAGAGCACTCAGATGTCAATTGATTGCATCCAAGGAGATGCAATAAATCAACTTGTGAATTGATTGCTGCAGCATTGGTCCACCACGTAGCGAAGACAAGCCCTCAGTAAGGATAGGAGGTCATTGGGGGAACTATTCTGCAACTGAAAGACAATCCCTTATACCACTATAGTTATTCCTCTCTGGGATGGGAAACTAGCTAGACCTGTATTAGGTATGGTACTTTTTTACTAATATAAATTCATCCACAGTGTGGCTTACAGAAGAGTAACTATTTCTGTAAAAACAAAACGAAACACCTCATCTAAAAAAGAAACGATTATATGAATAAAAAAGCTGTGTATAGACTAAGTCCAACAACTCTTTACATGCCAGATTAGTGTACAGGGACCATCTGAATTCTACTTTTTTTTTTTTTTTAACAGCTGCTGCCTGAGGAGTTGCATTTCCCTACACTCTGGGCCTTCCATGATTTTAGACCCTTGAATTCTCTGACCCTGTGCAATCTACAGCTTGGGGTTCCTATCAAATGCGGCTCCGAAGGGTTATTCTAGGGTTATTCTAATTGCTCTCAGCCTCAAACCCACCCCCACCCTCAGGCTTAGCCCCCCTCAGCCTCAAACTGACCCCCCTATTGCCAGACTTAACCCCTCTCAGCCCCAAACAGCTAACCCAACATGGCAGATGAACGTACCTCTGATCCTCTGACTCTAGTCCCAAGGTCCTGATGCAGGTCAACTCAGGACACACCTGACACCCCTTCCAGCAGCAACAGGGCAGGGAGATGCAGAGGAGTCAGTGGTTGCAGCAGGGCAGGGAGCTGCAAGGAGCCACAGCAGAGTCAGCAGTGGCAGCATCCAGAGCCGCAACTGACTCCTTAAGCCGCATGTGACTCCACAGCAGCACATTGCAGACCCCTGACCACAGAACCCTTACTTTCACTTTGCAGAAGCCCGGGGTTCTACAGCACTCCAATTGGGAAACACTGTTCTAGGGTTTAAGGGCACTCCAGAAACAGGGCCAAGCGCCACCTGAGCATTCTACCTCCCCTGGGACTTAACCAGTGGCCAGTTACATTGACTTTAGAGTCAAATTGTGGCAAAGTACCCGCTGCACAGGGGATGAGCCAAATTAAGTTTCTTTCAGACACTAAAAAGAAAAATCATGGATGCCAAGCTGTTCTTATTCCTCCACATTTGAGCTTCATAACAGGGGCATTAAATTAGAACTTAGTAACAGACAGAAAGCCGTGCTAGTCTATACACTATCAAAACAAAAAGCAGTCAAGTAGCACTTTAAAGACTAGCAAAATAGTTTATTAGGTGAGCTTTCGTGGGACAGACTTTTCTTCAGACAGTTGGTCTGAAGAAGTGGGTCTGTCCCACGAAAGCTCACCTAATAAACTATTTTGCTAGTCTTTAAAGTGCTACTTGACTGCTTTTTGTTTTGATAGATTAGAACTTGTGTAACTGTTTGGTTTAGCAATGCGTCCCCCTCTAGTGGTAGCTAAGCCACCTAGAAATTGATGGATCTGCTGCAGTGTTGGCTGAGACACATGTGGCTTTTAGCTCATGCAATAGAGGCTCATGGGCTAAGCTTTAGATGTCCTGGATTTGATCCTAGCTACTGATGACTGGAATCTGCCAGTGTTACACTAGCAGACGGCTGAAGCCAGAGTTCTGTACCCTCAAAAGAGGATGATTGTCAATAAAGGGCAGGTTTCAAAATTCAGATGAGTATCTTTCAAACCAGGAGATGGAAAGTTCTCTTGGGTGGATCATTAGTGATGTTTTGGATCTTCCTTTGAAAGAGGACAGACCACTGAAAAAAACTGATTTATTTTTCCTCATTTGAAGCAATATATTCTATAGTTGCATGTTGAAAAAAACAAACATTATCCAGATAGTAACAAAGAGGAAGCCGTGCTAGTCTATACACTATCAAAACAAAAAGCAGTCAAGTAGCACTTTAAAGACTAGCAAAATAGTTTATTAGGTGAGCTTTCGTGGGACAGACCCACTTCTTCAGACCATAGCCAGACCAGAACAGACTCAATATTTAAGGCACAGAGAACCAAAAACAGTAAGCAAGGAGGACAAATCAGAAAAAGATAATCAAGGTGAGCAAATCAGAGAGTGGAGGGGTGCGGGGGGAAGGTCAAGAATTAGACTGAGCCAAAGTTCTTGACCTTCCCCCCCACCCCTCCACTCTCTGATTTGCTCACCTTGATTATCTTTTTTTGATTTGACCTCCTTGCTTACTGTTTTTGGTTCTCTGTGTCTTAAATAATGAGTCTGTTCTGGTCTGGCTATGGTCTGAAGAAGTGGGTCTGTCCCACGAAAGCTCACCTAATAAACCATTTTGCTAGTCTTTAAAGTGCTACTTGACTGCTTTTTGTTTTGATTATCCAGATACAATTTCTTATCTTAAAAGGAGCTAGACAATTTCTTCATGGAGCACGTTACAAACAAAGAAGACAAAAGCCAAGTCCAATAATTTCAATAGAACAGAACATCCTCTTTTGAAATAAGAACTAAGCATTTTCCAAATGCGAACACAATACTTTCTTATGAGAATCTACATGCAACCTCCCCTGAAATATGCATAGACCTTTCTATCAATAGCATCTGCTGCGTTTATCTGGGGATATCTGTGAGTACACTTGTCACATTCTTATGATTCCACTGCAGTGTCTCTCCTCCAATTTAGTTTGTTTTTCCTACTGTTCTAGGTCAGGATCCTTCATTAGATCTATGCAGATGCCTGAAGATATCTGACTGCTGGGTCAGGTTGTAAAAGTAAGTGTTTTTGTTTAAGTGTTTCTGAGATAAGACAGCAACCAGTTAGATGTGGGGGAAGATCAAAGGATTCTGAAAAGAATGTGTGTGCTTGAGTGAACTCTAAACACTTCAGCCTCATCCTCTGGTTATTCTTCTTGGTAAATGCCTGAATTACATCGAGGTTGGGCCATTGTAACTCAGTTTATGAACACTTACTCCAAGCTAAGAAATTAGTGAAGCATCTAATTTGTTCATAGTCAGGAAGCCCATCTCCTGAGAAAGACAATCCAGAGTGTATCAGGTTGGTGGTCCACAACCTAACCTTGCTCATCTTAAGTTTTTAGTATTGGTTTACAACACACTTGTAGGATAGGTCCATACTAACTCACCCTTACAGCTATGGTCATCTGATATGCTATGTCTAGAAAAGAGTTCAAATATTCTCTAAGAGAAGTTGACTGGCCAGTTTTCTGAACCATAGATTGAGTGCTGTACAACATTTTCCCTAAAGAGATGAGGAAGTGTTCTATTCTTGCTATCTTTATACCATACTTTTTGATTATATTGGTTCCTCACTTTGGCTGAGCTTGTTTCTCTTTGGTCTGAAAGTAATCACAGCAAGTCACAATTGAACGTTCAATGAACACTCAGATTATATCACAAGCCAGTATTTTTTTATTTTCTACAGGAAGTTTGCTAGATATCATCCAATTTATGACTGTGATATGACAGGATAGTTAAATCTTCTATTGATGCAGATAGTGGGACACTTGCCACGATGTGGTGGATTGTTTCAGGCTTGGTGCCATAGGCTTAAAGATTGCATCCACCTCCTCAGAAATGACACATTGTTTTCCTTCTCATTTGACAAGCTGCGGCTGGCAAGCCAGTGAGGACTATTTTTAGTACTGACAATCTGTTTAGCCAACACGCTGGGAAAATGGCCACAATGATGATGCTGGACATTGAATCAGTCTGTTTTCCAGGACCTGAGAAAGACTTCAGGTGGATTTTCCCAGATTCTGACATTGCATCTTGTTATTTCTCTTTGTTCCTCTGGGCACAGCACAATCTGTTCCCATGTGTGTTCTTTACTTATTAGAGATCTACAAGATTTCAGTATTAATGCTTTTTACGACCAGCATCCGTGGACTTTCTCATTCCTACTCTTGCCATTTTCCCACAGAATCCAGCATTTTGCTAAACTTCTATAGAATTCCACATTCTGGCCACATACTTGGTCATTTTTTGCAGCCAGATGAGATCAGAGTAGGTGAGAAAACAGTTCCCTAGAAACAAGGCTCTAGAGAAGTAGAACATTTCCATTTGTAAGGAATGCAGGAGCAGCAGCTCAGTCCTGCTAAAGTATGGAGGGGTAGCCGTGTTAGTCTGGATCTGTAACAGCAACAAAGGGTCCTGTGGCACCTTATAGACTAACAGAAAAGTTTTGAGCATGAGCTTTCGTGAGCACAGACTCACTTCATCAGATGCTGGTCTTGGAAATCCTTGGATTTTCTTGGAATCTTGATTTCCAATCTTGGAATCTTGAAATCCTTGGAGAATCTTGGAAATCTTGATTTCCAAGACCAGCATCTGATGAAGTGAGTCTGTGCTCACGAAAGCTCATGCTCAAAACTTTTCTGTTAGTCTATAAGGTGCCACAGGACCCTTCATTGCTGAGTCCTGCTAAAGGAATTTGAGGAATGTGGTCTTGCACAGAGTGCCTATGTAAATAGTTGCTTCGTTTGCAAGACCTGCTGTATACAATTTGTTGTAAAGTTGCAAATTATGTTATCCCTCAGTGTAGGAATTGTGGAATATTACCAATGCTTGAAATTATTGTGGGGATACAGGGCAGTCATCATCACCAAGTAAAATATGGATCACACAGAGCTCTCCTCAGGAAGGTATTGTG
The DNA here is from genome assembly GCF_033958435.1 of Carettochelys insculpta. Taxonomy (NCBI): domain Eukaryota; kingdom Metazoa; phylum Chordata; order Testudines; family Carettochelyidae; genus Carettochelys; species Carettochelys insculpta. The sequence continues at coordinate 352,771,095 of NC_134137.1, forward strand.
GAGGAAAAGAGAGAGGAAGTGCTGGTTGAACTGGCCGTCTAGGAGCCGTTTGTCTGTACAGCCATAAGGCTGGTTTGACTAGTCTGTCCCCCACTGTTCAAAGACAACTAAAGTCCAGACTAATGCTGTGGTCTGTAGTTATTCTGTGAGAATCCACTCTGCTGGCTATTGAGACTCTTGGGGCTAGGTCCAGAGCTGAAGCCACTGGGAGCTGAAATCAGAGGGTTTTTCTTAGAGCCAAGCCCACGCGGCAGCTGGCCAGCAGGGCAGGTGGAGGCAGGTGATCTTGCTGCTGTGTGGCAAAAAACTCCATTCTGACACCGCACGTGCTGTGAGTGGAGCGTGGAGGCACAGGTACACTCTCTAAGTGGAGTGTGTGCAGATAAAGAGCTCTAAGCGAGGGACTTGGCTCAGCAGACTCTGGGGACAATGTCTTGCTCAATGGGGTTCTCCTTTGTTTAGGAATACTACATGTGTCACTATGTAAATTCATGTTAGGCTACTGTTATTAAACAAGCTGCTCTACCTCGGACTTTGCGCTTGCGAGAGGAAAAGAACTTCCTTACGGGCACCCAGCAGATAGGGTGAGATTGTCCCAGGTTACTGGCTGGGGGCTTGAGCTGGTTTGGTTGCATTATTGACAGCATCTTCTAGGAAATGAACTTGGCCCTTCTTGTGATCACCTGCCATTAATACAAAGGTTACATATCGATTCATCAGGATCTTCTTTGGCTATCTCTACAGGTGTGTCTCCTGAAGGCAGGACATAGCAACCACGGGGCAAGGTATTGAGCCACCCATCCCCCCCTTCTCCTTAGCATCTTTTGGAATAGCAGCAGCCTGGCACTTCTTTTGTAGTGCCCCACAGGAATGGCAGCAGAAGCAGCCAGAACAGCCGCAGCCAAGGGCCAGGCTAGCTCCCTAATTACTCCAGCACAAAGGCCATCAGTGCAGGGATTTGGGCGGGGGGGGCACTAGTCCCACCCCGGTCCCCCATGCCTCATCCACTGCTCCACTCATGCCCCTCCTTCCCCTGCCCTTACTCTGCCCATGCCCCACCTCTTCCTGCAGAAGCACCACACCTCCCCCCTGGAGTGACACAGCCTGTGAAAAGTGTGAGCTAGGAAACTTGTGCTGCTCTTGGGTTGTGTCACTCTGGGGGAGTGGGAGGGACCACACCTGCACTTTTCAGAAGCAGAGCATCATTGACAGTGAGGGTGTGTGGTGGTGGTGGGGGTATGCTGGCAGGGGGTGCATACGGCCACCTGTGCACCTAACACCATCCCCACCCCCACCACCCCTGTCCCCAGCATGTTGCCTATGCTCCAGCATCAAAACTGTATCTCCCTGCATCGTTAGGTGGGCCTGGTCTCCTGCCCACCTCGCCTCCTGCTGTGCACACAGGC